>NC_051188.1:92461348-93089811 GCF_015220075.1 Falco rusticolus
GGGAGCTGCCGACGGGGTGGTAGCGGGGGTGGGGCGGTTGCGGTTGTCCGGCCGCCCCTGAGAGCGCTTCGGGACCCCCTCCTCCTCCCCCGCCCCTCCCTGGCATAGCCCCGGGCCGAGGCTGCCCCCCCCCCGGGCCCGGCTGGCCGCCTGCTTCAGCTCTTCCCTTCCAGGCAGCGCTGGAGGGACACGGTGGAGGAGCGCGTCATCAGCGAGGAGTACAGATCTGGAAGAAAAACACCCCCTTCTTGTACGACCTGGTGATGACACATGCCCTGGAGTGGCCCAGCCTCACCGTGCAGTGGTTGCCTGATGTGACCAGGTGAGAGCAGGGAAGAGAAGCCGGGGAGGCACAGGGCTCAGCTGCTCATTTACTTAGTTTGCAGAGCAGGAGCTGAGGCTCTGTGCAATTGCTTGCTTCGCTGCTCTTTCTCCCTCTGTCAACCATGTCTGCCAAGTAACTTGAGGGTAGAAACCATGCAAAGTGAGAATAATTCGGGTCTCTTTGTGAGCTTGTAACACTTTATTTTGCTTATGATTAAAAAACCCCTTGGGGTATGCAGAAGCTTTGAGGGAAAAAAGGCTCAATTTGGTGCTTTATAGAACTCTAACTTAGCTGAGCAGAAGATGTTGTGAGGTATGAGGAGAGAAATCTTTCTCAATTTAATGGCACAGGAGACCTAACACTCTTCTGTGGTTAATTCTGATCAGGGAAATCTATGTACTAAATGATTTCTATGTACTACAGAAATCTATGTACTAAATGTACATCCCTTTTTTCTTGAGGACTTTTTTTTTTTTTCCCTCGTGCATTACAGATTACTGTTTTGTAGGAGCTATAGTATCTACCTCTTTTTTTTTTTGTTTGTTTTAATTCTGGACTTATTTAAGAGAATATTGTTCAAAGACTGGTTCATGTCCTAGTTCCGTCCTTGGCACACTGTTGACTTCATGTATTTTAATTTTCCCATTCTTTTACCTCCCCCTGAAAAACTGTGGGCTCACTGGTTAATCTCTTAAAGAATTTTTAAGATAGGAAGAAGATCTGTTCATGTGCCAGCTGCTGTAGAATTCAAATTGCATGGTAACTGCTCAGGGCTCCATTGATGTAGTGGGCAAGGACTGGGTCCCTTGTGGTGTTAAAACCTAGCTGTATCCAGTTTACAAGATATGATAACGTGTAAAGCTTGTGCAATAATAACAGGATGGTGTCTTTTCTCTAAAAATCCACCTTATATATGTAATGTTATACTTGGTGGTTAGATGATCACTTAATTTTGTATACCAGAATGTTTGGGGAAGATGTTGAGAGATGTGAGCTAACTAGTCGTGGCATGGAGAAAATGAAGCGGGGATTTGAGGGTGTGGAGCCCTTATGAGGAACACTTCTGCTTGCCTCGTATTTTGCAGATTGACTTAATATTCAATTTAAAACCTGGTATTTCCAATTATCCAGTGTCAAAATATATAAGCCATTTAAGGCAAGGACTGTCTCTTTGTATGGCACCTGACATGATGGGACACCTGTTCCTGATGCAAGTAAGTGCATGTGCATTGTGTGTTTTTTGTTTTGTTTCTTATTTTTCTTGTCCCCTCAAAATGCATTTTGATTCCTTGGAAATGGTGTAGTAATACCTGTGGTGGTTTATGATTGCCCAAATGATTCCTGTTTGCTTGGATTCAGACAGTGTAATTAGCTTGTTCTTTCAAGAATGCAGAAGTTACTTGGTTCTGACTGTTCACATTTTTCCTTTCAGAGATCCATGGCACTGCCCATCCAGACTTGCGCTTATTACTGCATATTGCATTTAAGTACCAGAAGAGAAATTCTGTTCTGTTTGGCTAGGATTTGTACAGTGTTTAAAAATTACCTTCTGAAATTAAATAATAACTGGTAAAAGCTTCTAAAAGAGATAACTAGAATAGGTTGGCACTTGTCCTCAGTATTTGTGTTTTATAGGCAGTAGTATTGAGTGCTTTTAAATCAATACTATGTCACTGTTAGGGGGGAAAAAAGACAGAATCTATAGGTATTAGTGTCACATTTAACTACTGTGCAAATTGTAATCGTCCCTTTCAAGCCATAGTAGCAATGTTTACTGACTTGTATTGTCACTGTAGCCTTGCTGGCTGTATCTTCGGCTTCCTTATATCAGTCTAGTTCACTTGATTGCACAAGCCTTTTGTGACAAAGGAAAGGATCTCTTACATGAGTCTCTCTTTTTCTAGCTTCCTGAAGAAGTTTGGATCTTGAGTGTTATTGACGTTAGCTATCAAACTTCTGGTACTAAGCACATAACTTTATTCCATGCATTTATTATTCTAAACAGGCCAGAAGGAAAGGATTATGCTCTACACTGGCTGGTTTTGGGAACACACACATCTGATGAACAGAACCACCTGGTTGTTGCAAGAGTCCAGATTCCCAATGATGATCAGTTTGATGCTTCGCAGCATGACAGTGAGAAAGGAGGTAGACATGCGTGCATTCTTAGATTATGTTTTAGCAATAATTACTAAGTGTTCTGTCTAATAATATTCTAACTTTCTGTTAAATACTAAAGCTGGCATATACTTACCAGTTCACGCTCATTCTGGATCATTAATTGTGTCTAAAAAGAGGAAACTTTTTATTTCAGAAGAATTTGGGTAATGTTATGATATACAATCCTTACTAGCATTTCTACCAGCTCTGTCAGTTGTGGTGAAAACTGATAGGTGATATCTATCTCAAACAGAGACTAAAGCTCTGGAAGAGTTTGTATCATAGAGGATACAAAATATCTAAAGTGTTAATGCTGTTGGTCATGTGGTGCTAGTCTTTCATAGGCTTTATTGTGTTATGGTAAGATACTTACTACCGTTTCTTGGAATGGGGGGAGATAGCATGAAATACTGTTTCACCCATTCAAAATAGTTGGTGTGATGAACTGACTTTTTTCTGATAAATGTAGAGTTTGGTGGCTTTGGATCTGTGACTGGAAAAATTGAAACGGAGATTAAAATTAACCATGAAGGTGAAGTAAACCGTGCTCGTTATATGCCACAGAATCCCTGCGTCATTGCTACAAAAACACCATCTGCTGATGTGTTGGTATTTGACTACACTAAACATCTTCCAAAACCAGGTGGGTCACTCTCCTTGAAGTTAAGCTAAATGCCTCTTGTCATTGAGAAGTAAACTAGTATTTGACTGTAATTGGGAGGAGAGGTGATGGGCTCTGCAATACAGATGAGAAGGCCCATATCTTTGGTGACTTTTAATTGCCTGGTTATGTGCAGTATAGTAAGAGAATCTTAATAGAAGCAGCACTGTCCTAAAAGGCTGATTTATAAAATGGGGTTGTTGCAACAGAAACAAAGTTCTTGGTTGATAATGATGCTCTTATGGATTGATGTGCAAGGTGAAGCTAAATGGAAGGAATTTATTCTCTTTCAGACCCAAGTGGAGAGTGTAATCCTGACCTTAGATTAAGAGGGCACCAGAAGGAAGGCTATGGCTTATCATGGAACTCAAATTTGAGTGGACATCTTCTCAGTGCATCAGATGATCACGTAAAAAACCAAATCCTTTCCCCTATTTAAAAAAACCCAGTCAAACAGCCCCTCCTAATTTATGGTGTAATAGATAGTTAGGGAAAACCTGACTTAGTGTAGCTGTATGTTGTTATGGGGGAAGCTATCACATATTGTAGTTACATTTCTAAAGGCTGTCAGTTGATGTCAGGCTATAATCAACAACCAGTTCTGTGTAATGTTCTTGATGAACTAACAGCAGAATGTTTGTGTAGTTTTCTGCTGGAAGAAACTCTCGTCTAACAGCCCTTTAGATTGGCTTGGGTCTGAGACCATAAATTAGTAAGACTCTCAAAGACAGTTGAACTAACAGCTTATAAACTTCTTTGTGGGCTTCGAAAGTGTAAATTGCTTTTGTGACTTTATAAATAATACTTGTGCCTTGAATTTGCAGAAAACTGATTGATAACTTAGCTCGCTTCTGCTATATAAGTGTTCCTTTTCAAAAACCAAGAACTGTTTCAGGAGTGTCATCTCTCTGTTTATATGCAGAATGTGATTGATTATTTATTTGAAAGATAATACAGTCCGAGTCCATATAACAATAGAATATGACTCTTACTTACAGACTGTGTGTTTATGGGATATAAGTGCTGGACCAAAAGAAGGCAACGTTGTTGATGCGAAAGCAACCTTTACTGGGCACTCTGCAGTGGTAGAAGATGTGGCATGGCATCTGCTCCATGAATCTCTGTTTGGATCAGTGGCGGATGATCAGAAGCTGATGATGTAAGTTGGGGTTAGAGCAGTTTCTGGCTCGTGCCTGCTGTGTGCTGTTAGTGAACCAGTCCAGAACGCTTGGGTAAAAAATCCGAATTCTGAAAGGATCTCATGTAGCTCTTCAGTGCAATCAACTACAGCAATGCTGCAGAATCACAGAAGTCTGCATGTCATTTAATGTGTTCACATCATCTGAAAATAAGATGTGATTAGTATGTATGTCGGCTTCCTGGTGCAAACTGCTCATGTAAAGTAGACAAAATACTGCAGGGTTCTGGAATAAAAACTATAGCTTCAGACTTAGATTTAGTAGTAATGTAGTCTCTTAAACTAATGTGTAGTCTAGTGAAAAAGAACCTCCTATGAAAATGTAACATTTGTTTGCTCTTTTTCTCTCCTCCCTGCCTCTCACGCTTCCCCAAACCCTTTGTTGCAACAGTTGGGACACAAGATCTAATACCACATCCAAGCCAAGTCATTCTGTAGATGCTCATACAGCTGAGGTCAACTGTCTGTCCTTCAATCCTTACAGCGAGTTCATTCTAGCAACTGGTTCTGCTGACAAGGTTTTTACTTGTGTATACTTTAAATTCTTAAGTATTCTAGATTATAGTTACATAGCCATTATAGTAAAAACAATTTCTTGTTACTTCCCCCAGACGGTGGCCCTATGGGATCTTCGAAACTTAAAATTGAAACTCCATTCTTTTGAGTCTCATAAAGATGAAATTTTTCAGGTGGGTAAACTTTTCTCACAAGCTGTAGAAAAAGCTAGAAGAGTACTGACTTGGACAAGAAGATGTAGATTTTCATGCGGTGACCAACCACAATAAAGAAGTCTGTTGAACCAAAATTCACTGTTTAATGTTTAACACATACGGACAGTACTGTAGAGAGAGGAGAGAGTGAGTGCATCCTGGGTGAGGAGCGACTAGGCAGCAGAGGGACTGGCATGAAGAGTATGCTGGTATGAAAAGTTTGTTTGTAAAAAGGTTGTGATGATTGTTAAAAACATAAGGTATGAAATGTTAAAAAGGAAAAGAAAAAGGGGGAATTGTAGAGGGATTATAGAGGACTGTATGAAAAGTTTATTTGTAAAAAGGTTGTGATGATTGTTAAAAACATGAGGTATGAATTGTTAAAAAGAAAAAAAGAAAAAAGGGGGAATTGTAGAGGAATGAAGCTGGGTTAATTAGCATTGATAATATACAACTGTGGATTGGCTGATGTAGATAAGGTGCAGCTATGGCTGGTGCTGTTAAGAGGTTGGGCAGCCAATGAAGAGAGAGCAGCTGAGGGAGAGAGGAGGAAGAAGCAGAGAGGAGAGAGATCAAGTGCCCTGCGTGAGGTGAGACTAGGAGAAGGCAGCAGAGGGACTGGCAATGAAGAGTGTGTTGGTATGAGATGGTAAAAGACCTTGGTCCAGTTTGATAGTTTTGCTAGTGCTGCGACACAGTACCAAATAGTTTCTCTCTGCCTTTCCCCACTTGACCTTGAAGGAAGTAGTCAATAACTTATTGCTAAAAAGATACTGGGAGTTTGCAAGTACCTTCAGTACAGGTAGAAGGGTTCCTTAAAATGTCTTGCTGTAGAGAGGACTTAAGGTCAAATTAGTATTGTGAACTCTACCTGTTTATAAGTGCAAGTAACAGTGAATTTTAGATGAGTTTCATGGTGTGGTAGATCCGCAACAGTGAAATAATGTTGGCTGTTTGATTTGAGAAATCATGAGGCTTTAAAGCACTCCATTTGAGCTATAGAATATCCTTTGTGCTGGAAGAAACTTTGTAAGCTGTTGAAAATTAGTGGCCAGGTGCTGGTAATGGTTATTCAGGATATGCTTTAGGAATCAGTAACTGCTCCAGTCAAGTTGTCTTCTTTCAATAGGTTCACTGGTCTCCTCATAATGAAACAATTCTTGCTTCAAGTGGTACTGATCGTCGGCTTAATGTATGGGATCTAAGGTGAAGAGTGGTTCCTTTCTTTTAGTGTATATATCAACAGATGGTTTAAAAAAAAAAAAAAAGGGCTGCAGATGTGCTTTATTTGGAAAACGTTTTGTGCTGCTCTTTAGCCCTCCTTGCTTGCTTATCTTGGACCTGGTCTTCTGGGTATACAGTAGAAGCAGTATGGTACTTCTAAGGTTACTTCTATGTGAGGATTTCTTGCTAATAGAATTTTTTTCTGTTGCCTTTAGTAGTAAGTGATTTCTAACTGCTTCACAAGTTAGATGCTATTTCAGTAATGGTAATGCCAAACAGTTGATGTTTTATACCTGAGGTTTATAGTTATTTGACGGGGAGAAAAAAACATAGCAAAAGCAAATACTGGAAATGAAGGCTAAGAACTGTTAAGCTGATACAGGATGCAATTTTCATTATTAATAAAACATATAAACTACTTTCTTACAGTAAAATTGGAGAAGAGCAGTCCGCAGAAGATGCAGAAGATGGGCCTCCTGAGCTGCTGGTATATTTCTGTTCAGGTTTCAGTCTGTTGACGTGCTATATGGCAGTATGATGCCTTGTGACTGTGCTACTAAAGCTGCAGCAGTTCATAAATCTTTTTACCTCCCCAATTTTCAATACATTGCTCTAACTTGCGGTAGTCTTCCTCTGTTCAAATCTAAAGGTAGTGATTTTTTTCAAAGCTGTCCTGGACGTGATTTACACATCTTTGTTGTTGAACATATTTAAAATTTAGCCATATGCTTGTTGGTACTTTTCTATAACTACGTGCGTGTAAAGCCAGGGCCTCAAATTGTTTATCTTGCATTAGACTGATTAGGTCCCATACAGCTAACCTTACTGATGGAGAAGGTACAAAGGCTTATGTTTTGGTTTGCTTCCTTAGGAACCAAACAAAAATGCTTATAGTTTGGTTTTCCTGTGTATAAGTGCTCATATAATTAGATGAGGTAATGAATATGAAATATAGATGGATTTCATAGCCCAACCTTGTGTGAAGTAGCACCATTTTGAGGATGTCAGTCGGTTGTTGCCAATAACAGTAGGAACTGTCATCTTAAACGCTGTTTTGGCAATTTCATCTGTGTCCATAAGCAGTGAATGGAATGCGCTGTTTCACATGCACTTGTGACTCTAGTAGCAAGTTTTTCTTCTTTGTGTAGTCATCAGCATGATGAATTTAACTTCTAAATCTCAGGTGTTAACAGATTTCTCTCTAGAGATGAAGTGGCTTACTGAAACTTGTGGATTTTTTTAACAGTTTATTCATGGAGGACACACTGCCAAAATTTCAGACTTCAGTTGGAATCCTAATGAGCCTTGGGTGATCTGTTCTGTATCGGAGGACAACATAATGCAGATATGGCAAATGGTGAGTGTCACAACAGCTCTTGACTTTCTCTGAAGTTGCGTAAATGAAACACAAATGGCTTGTTCTTCTTAGGGCAGCTTGTGTCCTCAGTGACTGAAAGTAGTCTATCCCGTGTACTTCTGACACTGATTAGAGAGTAAGACTTCCAAAAGAAAAGTCTAAAACAATCTGAATAAATGCAACAGCTAGCTAATTCTTGACTTGAATGTGGCAGTTACAAACTTACATCCAATACTAGCCAAGACCTCCTCTTCCCCTCTTCCCCCGTGTGTTGACTGTGAAGCAAGATGCCTTTTAACCATATTATTTTATGTTAGAGGAATTTGATCAGTTATCTTATAAATGTGGAATAAAGCAACCTGGGAAAACTGAGTTAAAAAGTAACGGACTTGAGTATGTGTCACAGGTCAGGCTTCTGGGTTTTTATACCTGTTCTTTAACTTATTTCAACTTCAGTCTGAACACACAAAACAAGTCCAAATAAAATATTCATGGTAAGGCTAATGATGAAATGCTTATGCTGTGAGAAGACAGCTGCTGAAGTCTAGCCACTGTGTGCACATTCCTAGATTTGGTTGCCCTTTAAGAAAAGGTAGGGAGCAGGTCCCTTTAAGAAGGGGATGATGTCTGTGCTGCCTTGATATTATCAAGTTTTTTCTTGAAGAATGTTGTTTAAAAATCACTGTGTCTACTATTTGTAATATGTTGTGTCTTTAGGCAGAAAACATTTACAATGATGAAGAACCAGATATAGCAGCAGCTGAACTGGAGGGTCAAGGAATGTAACTTTTCTTCCTTAAGGAAATCCTGGGTGTGACATAGTAATATAATTTGACTACTGTATACATCTAAGAAAAAACCAAAAAAGCTAACACCCCACCCCCACCCCACCCCACCCCCCAAAAAAAACCCAACCAAACAACAAAAAAAACAAACAACCCAAAACCAAAAACAAGCACTGGGCAAAAGCATTACATAAAAATACACTTATTCAGGCATGAAAACCTTGTAAAGCCAAGTTGTCGTGGGATACTGTTGGTTATTTGGGCACTTTTTGCTGTTGTGTACTGTACAGCAATTAACTTTTAGGGAAAATAAGAATGACTTAATACCTATGTCTATATTTTTAAATAAACTTTGTGGGTTCCTGTAAATAAAAGTAAAATCGTCACTCTTCCCACTCAGAAGGGTGCAAAGAAAAAAATTATTAAGTAAAAAGAACTTTTCACTTTTACACAACACTTTTGGATTGGCTTTGCATAAATAAAATTTATTAAGTAAAATAAGTCTGGTGTGTTTAATGTCCATTGCTATCTTGCCTGAAAATAATTTAATTTCTGCATGGTAATAAAGATGTGTAGTTCTTATTTTATAACCTACCCACAGTTAAAGGTCTGGGGATATGAGAGTTTTCTTGATGCCAAAAACTTGGAATAGGTAACTTGGGTCCTTTGTAAACATAATGGGTATAGAAAGAGGTTTGAGGAATATGTGGGAATGACTACTCAGACTCCTGTAAAGTTAAGTATAAATCTTGAGCAGGCTCAAGTAACAATAGTTTGAGTTGGGTAGTTGGGTTTGGGTGGTTCTTTGTTTGAGGTTGGGGTTTGGGTTGTTTAGGGTTTTTTTGAGTGGTGGTGGCAGCACTGTCCTTTGACATTTTCTTGTCTCAGGTGCTAAGATGGCAGCACAATCTCAGTGAATTGGTATCGCCTGTGTTCAGTTGGAGCCCTCCTGAAGCTTTTTTTTGATTAAAATGATGTGAGACAATCACACAGGTGTGTAAAATACATTAATAGCTGAACAAATACAAACATACAGTTTGCTTCTAAACCTTGAGCTGACTGAAAAGCTGTAGAGTTTGGACCATGAAGGAAGTAAAATATCTCCCTATTTATAGTTCTGTAGACAAGTTATGGATTATCTTGGGAGCTGTCAGTCAGACAAATCTTAAGTCGGTGTCTAACTTGAGTTTAAATGAATTCTTATAGTTACTTAAGACAGGCCTTAATTAAATGAATTAAGATCAGGCTGTCCTGATCTTTCTGCTCAAGCTGAAAATAATAGAAGACTTAGATATGGAAAATGTGATTCTTGATGTTGAAAACGTTGCTTCCCTTGATGCATATCTGGCTCTTGTCTTGAATTTTACTAAGTTAGTGGGCCACTGGGCTCAAACTGCTGCATGTCTTAAGCTACCTGTACTGGGTCTGGCGGGGATGGAGTTCATTTCCATCCCCAAACCAGATACGGCGCCGTGTTTTGGATTTACAGTTAGAACCTTGCAGGTAATGCACCTGTGTTTTGACTGTTGCTAGGCAGTGCTTGCACACCACGTAGGCTGGGGTGGGTGTGAGGTGGGGACACAGCCAGGACAGCTGACCTGAACGGCCAGAGGAGCGTATCGCTGACCGTGCCGTGCTCGGCAATAAAACCAGGGCAGAGGAGGAAGGGGGCCTTTCATGGTGGCCATTGCTTGGAGGCTGGCAGGGCATCGGCCCTGCTTCTGGGAGGGGGCAAGCCATTCTACTTTTTTATTTTCCTCCTCTCACCCACCTATTAAGCTGTCTTCTATAATTACAAAATTTTTCTTCTTCCTGTTCTCTCCCCTGCCCTGCTGAGGGGTGTGTGTGAGCCAGTGGCTGCATGGGCGCTTAGCTGCTGGCCCAGGTCAGCCCACCACTCTGCTAGTCACAGATGGAAAGCTGCTCTTTGAGGTAAACATATCCATTCAACTCTGACTCCTTAAAGATGGAGAAGAGTTTTCATTTAGCTCCTTTTGTGTTCTGTTGGGAATTTGGTAAGCTAGGCACTTCCTATGCCTAGTAGAACAGCGTAATGTTACATCCCATTCCCAGGAGCACTGATACTTGGGAGTGGGGAAGGAATGAACGGGAGATGGTTTTGACAAGGGTGCTAATTAATTTTCCTGAGACAAGTGGGTACTCGTGCTGTAGTATTGATTAACGTCCGGCTGAAGTTAGCCCTTTCCAGGACAGTGGTGGCAGTTTTAAGCCGGAACTTGACTCTAGACACCTGTGGTCCAGCATTTTGTTCCTCAGGAAGGAGCTCACCCGTGTGTCACTGAGAGGACGGGCTTCCTTCCAGCGTGCACCCTCTGGTCACCGGCTGCAGCACATTCTCCCTAGGCTGGTGCTGTGAGGGAATGGCAACGAAGCTGTAGAGCAAGGGTATTGCTAACTTTCCTGTTCACCGTTTGACTAACGGCCGTTCAGCCGGAAGAGTCGGTGCCCATCGGCACAGGCTCGGTACGTGTAAGCAGGCCAGCAGCTTTCCTTGCCTGACAGGGAGGGCTCCACAACGATACCTGAGGGCAACTGTGGCTGCTCTGGATGCCAACTTAATTTGCAAGTGATGGCAAATGAGAAGCATTAAACGCACTGAGAAGGTTTTTGGTCAGGTTCTACTTCCTTTTGATGTTCATTCTGAGATACAGAGCTCTTGAAAAGTAGGAAATTAAGAGGTCAATGGCCTGACTATCACCGGAAGAAACAAAAGTGCTTCCCAGAGAGCATGGTGGTGGCTCTTCCAGGCACAGATACATCTGTGGGCTCTTACGTGACCTCTCCTGCTGCTGTTGCTCTTCAGTGTTTACTTTCAGGAGACCTGGATGCTTGGCACCAGCATGCATGGTGCTGTTCATCCCTGTAATTAGTGATTTCAGCTTTGTGTGTCCCTCGTGGTTGGGGCTGTTCACTGAAGTCTTCTTAGTGCCTAACTTAATGGGGGTGGGAAGGAGGGGTGAACTACTGACTGCAGCTCTCTTCTCATTGCCGCTCTTAGGCTACTTGTTCTTAATTCCCTGCCTGCTGCTACCAGGACCCTCCTGCTTTGTAGGCACTGGGTCATCATGCATAGACACGTCTTCTTCCACACCTTTTTCCAGAGTGGTTTTTCTAAAAGTGATGCAGGTAGGTGCAAAAGCACTTGAATATTCCCCCAGAAGGCTGAGGTGCTGTTGGAGTTCAGCAGGTAGGTGGCAGCTGGAGGGGATGTGCTAAAGAGCATGAAAGGTCAAAGGCGCTGAAGGACAGCTAGGGAAGGACAGCGAGGCAGCCCTGATTAACCATGCTGCGGGCTGGCTGGTGTTCACGGGTGTAAAAACACGAACATGTTTGGGGAGTGGAGGTGAACGCATTCTGTAAGCATGGTTTTGATTTGACTAACAGGTATGCGGTGGAGGGGCAGGGGGCTGCTGCTGAAGGGAGCTGAGGCAGCCGGTGCAGCCGCCGTGCCAGCAGTTTGCGTCCTTGGCTGTCCAACTTGCCGACCAGCTCCAGAAGCATCTTGGGGCCCCTTCAGGAAGCCGGTGGCTGGTGACCCAGGTGTTAGAGGCCCTCATGATACTGTCCCTGTAACTTAAGCTTCTCTGAGCTCATTCCTGTTTGAAACGGGGTCTCCTGCAGAAGGAAAGACCCAGACAGATAGCAACGCGTTCACTCATAAAAGCCTAAAGCCATTCTTTTTTTAATTACCTTGTTTTGCATCCCAGTTAACCGGATAAAGTTACGTTTTTGCAAAAGCATACCTAGCTGATTAGCAGCATGCTGCCAAGAGAAATTTTACAGTGGATACAATGCTATTGCACAGACCCGTCTACCTCTGAAAAATAACTGGTTGTCAGCATTCCTGATGTCCATTACTGAAATGCCATGTGCTCCAAGCTGGAGCTCTGCAGGTTGCTGCTCACTGGTGGATGCCTTCAGTGTCCCACAAAGCCCTGCTGGTTCCCTGCAGAGCACTGAAGGGCCAGCTAGCCGGGGCGTACGGATGCAGGCGGTACCTACTCTTGTACAGCTGAAAGGCCGCAGGATGGGATAATTTGTTACGGAACAAAAAGAGAGCACAGTTTTGTTATCCTTAATGTACTTGTAGTTCAAAGTGCTGTGGTAAATGCAGCCTGTGTACGGCTTAATTTTCGCTCACAACATTGTGTGTCCACACACAGAGCTTCCTTTGATGGTGGCAACCCTGCACGAGCCTTTTAGGTAGCTCTAGGACAGCTTGGTCGCAGGGCCAGTATTTAATTTAAGAATTAGCCTGTGTCTTGTTGACTTAAACCTTGTCATTATTGAGTGAGAACGTGCTGCTGGGACCATTACCATTATGATTTTTAATTTGCAAGTCATTTTTATAAAATGTATTTTTTAATGGCCTGAGTAGAATGTTCGTGAAACCTTGGAAGGTGACCGTATTTAAGCCTATTTGTCTGAGTGCTTTAAGGTTTTGATTTTAAAAACTGGTGACTTCCACAGGAAGCAGATACTGCTTAGGTACTGCTGTTAGTAGTAAATATAATGGAATTTGAAGCTTTAAAATAATAAAAAAAAAACCTTACAAAGTAGTCAACCTGAACAATGGCTACAGCAAGATACTTCTTTGGTGCATTGAACAGCAGTTACTTTAGGTGTACTTATACAGTACTTACGGAGTGTACTTAACTCAGTGGGTTATTCTTGCAGGTTGGTACATGCTGGGGAGAGGAAAAACCAGCAAGCTTTCCATCCACTGACCTTTCTTTTCAAAGGAACTGTGTATGGAGTTTTGACACCTACCTTTTTGCATAAACTGTTTCCAGCAGTGCAGGCATAAAAAAAACTACAGAAGGTAATTGTAAGTGAAAAATTGCCGATTTAGTGTGATTTCCTCATTTGTTCTCAACACCTACGCATTTGATGCAATTTTTCAGCATAAAGGGTATCTTAAGGTTTTCAGCTCACACCAAGGAAATATTCTTTCATCTTTGTACTGAAATACAACATGAATGACAGTGAAACTATAAACTACATTTTAAACCTGCTACTTTATTTCTGCCTTTCCAGAAGCTGAATGATAAAATCTTGAGCCACTCTATCTCATCAGACCCCTTGAGCGCTTCAGGAGAGCGCTCGGTAGCTGGAGCGCAGCACTCTCGCACGCTGGCAGCACCACCATGTAGTGGTGGTTTATTACTAATAAAGCCAAGACACATTATTAGCATGCATCACGTATTTTTGTTCCCACTGTTTTCTTCTCTAACAACCTGACAGCGCAACACCAACAGCCTGAACGTAAATTTGAAAACCAGAAATATCTCCGTGAGGAGTTGTAAGTGGTTAAGCGTAACTGATGCTGAATTATTGCAGAAGACTGATACCCATACAACGACAAAACAGAGTGCGTAACATTCCTGCATTTTGCTTCAGTGAGACAAAGAGCAAATTTCAGGGTTTTTCCTTTACTGTGTATGAAGAATTGTATTTGCTTTTATTGGAGCATGCAAGACCCTTAAGAGTGTCAACTGTTTGATACCAGGTATTTTTTAATACACAGCCATGTAGTTTATACCCTTTTCCATGCTATACTTTTTTATTACTGGTGCGTACACTGTGCCTTTTGACTCCAGCGCTGAAATAGCTGGGCAAAGTAAACTTGCTCACTGTGTGAACACCCTACGAAGAATGAGAAGTACTTGGTCAACAACTAGTTTGACCTTTTGCTTTTTAGCCACGGGGAAGTCCAATGTGGTAGATTCTTCTTAATTCAGCATCAGCTTCTGTCCTGTGAATTCAAACCCAGAGCTTCCCCCAGCGTCCAGGCATGGCCAAACACACATACCAAAGGGTAACGTGGTGCCTGTGTAGCTGTTCTTCCCCTTTAAAAGGCAATGATTCTCTGCTTTGAATATCGGGCCTACATAAAACACGCATCCCAGAGAAGAGGGTTAGGAGGGTCAGAAACTTACTGGCAGGAAACAACAGAAGCACACTGGTCATGAGGGGAAAAAAACAACCAACCAACCCCCAAAATTACATGGATTAAATACCGGTAACATATCTTGGACTTGGCAGAGCCATAGTAGTTACTTTTACTCTTGGCACCAGGACATAAATATGGTGGAAGTCATAATGAACTACATCTGTATGGAATATGTGTTATATGGCTGTAGTTAGAATAAGGTTAAAATAAGGGACTTAAGCTAAGAAGATGAATTTGAGCAGATACCACAAGATCTAACAGGGTATTTAAATTTTTAGATGCTGTAAGAAATTACTTTCTTGAAGTAGAGCTTTAGGATCAGTATTCTTGGTATAGTCTTGAATTACAGAGAAGCCCTGCTTCAGGACTGGGCTGTCACAGTCCATAGGCTAGGCACACCCCAGATCCTTGTCTGAGCAAGAAATCCAAAGTAATGTGCAACCTCAAAGCTAGCATATAACAAGCAATTTAAAAGGAAATTAGTCTTTACAGGCAGCACAACATTCTGAAATTACTTAAAAGCTCAGGCTAGCTGGGTGCCAGTCAGCAAGTTCAATAAAAGCTGGCATGGTTAGATGAGACCGAGTTGGGCTGTGTCCTGGCTTCAGCTGGGATGGAGTTAACTTTCTTCTTAGTAGCTAGCACAGTGCTGTGTTTTGGCTCTGTTGTGAGAACAATGCTGACAGCACGCTGATGTTTTTGGTTGTTGTTGGGTGATGTTTATACTAAATCAAGGACTTCGGTTCCTTGGGCCCTGCCAGCCAGAGGGCTGGAGGGACACGGGAAGCTGGGACCCAAGCTAGCCAAAGGGACATTCCATACCAAATGTCATCATGCAGAGTATGTAAACTGGGGGAAGAAGAAGGGGGGGACATCTGGCATTACGGCATTTGTCTTCCTGGGGGTGGCTGAACACCTCCCTACCCCTGGGAAGTGGTGAATTAATTCCTTGCTTTGCTTTCAGAGCTTTGCTTTTGCTTTACCTATTAAATTGTTCTTGTCTCAACCCTCGAGTTTTACATCCCTCCGGGTGAGGGGGAATGAGTGAGCAGCTGCGTGGGGCTTGGTTGCCAGCTGGGGTTAAACCATGACAGGCTGTTAGAAGAAAACACATCATTCTTTCAAGAAGACATGTCTAAACAAGAGGAAAAAGGTGGATACGTGGGTTTTGGTTTGGTTTTTTTTTCATTTAGATTCACTTTCAGAAAGGAACAAAAAGTACTTGTGAGGAGTAACTTACTAAAGGCCCAAAAGGAAGTATCCTTTTCAGGTACATCATACACACTTGCCTGTCTGCCAGGGAGATGAAGCCCTAGCAGCTGGGCTGAAGGGCTCAGAATGCAGCTGATGAAGTAAGTCCTCAGACAAGAGTCAAGTACAGCTCAAATGTGTATGTGCACGTGCACATGTTAATAGTTAGCACTTAATAAAAAAGGGCAAAATCCCCCCAACTATCAACTGTAATGTATAACCACATTTATCTCCATCAAAAGCTTGCAAATCTGACAGTTTTCTATATGAAATTTGGTGACTAGGGAGATCCAAGAAACTACCAACGGCAGATTTGACTTCTGTATCATTGCGCACTATAGGAAAGGACAGAAATAATAGATGCCAATATAGGGGCAGAAGCAGCACCTTTTGCAGAGACAAGTCTCAGTCAGGCATAGGGAATACTCTGAAGGAGCAAACAAGTACAGCAAGGACAGCAACTGAGACCAGGCAATGTACTTGGATTTCCAAAATACTTGACACAGCTCTAGAAGAGGCTCAGGGGTAAGACCTGAACTGCTCAGCTTCTATAAAACTGGCAACTTCAAAACAAATGAACAACTTTAAAGAAATACTGTCTTCAAAGAGTCACAGAGCACAATAGTGTATTTTTGTAAAACAATTCTACATGCTACCCAGGAAAAAGGATACATAAAGGAAAGCTGAGCTCGAGACCAGCTCTCCTCAGTTCGGTAAGTTGCCAAATGTCAGGTAGTATGCCAGAAGAGGCAAATAAAACCCTCAGCGTTATAAAGGAACTGGGAGGGAACTGTACATTAGTAACAGATGACCCCACATTGTATGACAGAACAGGGAGTGCTGATGAAGTTATTAGACAACCTGGTTTTTAACCTAAACCCCCATATTTTTCAAACTGCACCCAACTTAAACACAGTAGATAAATTTTTGGAGACAAGGCACAAGCCAAATTCAAAGCAGGCAGCCACACGTTCAGCCAAAGCTCCTGCCCTCCACCTTGTGAGGCTCCCAACAAGCCCACCGCTGGGCAAGCGTGGCAGGTACAGCGCTTTACTTACCGTACGCTGCCTGTGCGGCTTGTACTGGCCACCACCAACCAGTATGATGCAAGTCGTCAACATGACCCTGTAACAGCGCCCTCCTTCGGGCATAATACGCTAGAACTCAAATTTCACACATCTCTTCAATTTCACTCTTGACTTTCAAAGAAATACGAGTTCAGTAGATCCGGTTAGAAGACATGAATATGATGTTAAAGAAAAACTCAGAGTCCAATATATTAAGCATACTTATTTACTTAATCTATACAGAATCGAGTAGATAAAATTTCAGATTCACATTAGTGAAAAATCTCTACAAAATGTTTTTGAAAAGCAAAACAAAGACTGCCTGTTCATTTTATCATTTATCCTCATGAAAGCAGACATGGGTTGTAAAAATAAAGCAGTGTGTTTAGCACAAACTAGATTTCTGCATCACTTTTTTTCACAGTTATTTCCATCTACAGTCCAAAGAGGTAGATTTTCTGCAACACCTGAGAATTGAACTGTAACGTAACCAGGTGTAATGAAAGGAAGGACAAAACATTAGAGATACACCCCTAACTTACTTGTGTACGTATACACATGTTTGGGTCTTGAATCACATATAAATTTAGCTTTTTGCAGCTTAATCATGGTGAAACTGCCAATCAGGCCCCAGAGTTTTGACAATTAGATATACTTACGTCAGGCTACGTCAGTTTACAGCCCAGGTTAAACAGTTCTGGTAGCAGGAGAAAGGCATTAATACAAGTTCACTTAAAAACCCTACTGGAGCCAATTTGGCTGCAGACTGGCAGTGCAATAGCCTGCTGTATGGCAGATCAGTTAGTGCTCAGCTTATCCCTTATGCGAATTTGTTGGTTGGTTTTTTGTTTTGTTTGTTGTTGTTTTTTAAACACTCTTTAAGCAATGCATGAAACTGTATTGACTGGTTTCAGGAAGCAAAGTATAGCTCATCGTGGCCAGGTAAGTTGACAGGACATGGGTACGTTAAGGGTAGGAAAGAGAAAAGGTATCCCCCACTTCAAAAGCCTTCCACTTGGGACATTCTGCTTCATTTACACATTAAGTCAGTAACAAATATATTTGTATTGCTGTTCTATACATCTGTCATGTCTCTAAAAAGCCCTTTAAAATATTCTCGCAGCAGGGTCCAAAAATTCACTCTCACCTCCATATAGAACAAGCACTATACAAAGAACTGTTAAAGATACAAATGTCCAAATAATAAATTGTAAAAATAGAAAACTGCATGTCCTACCTTGCCAAGGGTATGATGCATCAGATACAAAGTTTTTCACTTTTCCTCAGGAAAATTACTTAATGCTTAGTGTTAGCTGAAAACCAGTTCTTGCAACAACTATTTTTTGAACAGACTGATTCTATAAAGCAAGTAATTTGAAAAGCAAGTCTGAAATACTTCTTTCCAGAGTTTTTTATGCCACATGGTTAGCAGGATTAATTAATTAATAAGCTCTGGGTCTAACTTGACTGACTGGTCATTGCTACCTTCTTTTCATTCCTGCATTGTGCTTGGACCACAAATACAAAACCCACACAAATCTATGACGACGGCCAGCTTCCCATTTGCTCCACCATTTAAGAAATGTCAGTTTGGCACAGTTCCTCTTAGTGGTATGAGCTAAAACACATTTATTAGGCCTTGTATAACCTTTCTCTCTTTCAGAGACAGCTACATTATTTCCATGTACACTACTACAGGAAAAGGATCAGGAGCTCAGCGCAGCCTGAACATTCAAGTAATTTAGCCACTAAACTGTCAAGGGCAGTGAGGGTGGGAAGCTCATTGAGAGATGTGCTCGACTCAGAAATCCCCTCCCAAGTAAGTGCAAAGAACTTTTAAGTACCAGAAAAAGCTACACATGTTCATATTCCTTAAAATGACAGCAACCAAAACTAGAAAGTAAATACATGGGAACTAAAGTTTAAGGGTAGCTTGTATTTATTTCACACATTGCCTTGCCAAGAATAAACGTTGGTCCTAGTTTCTTTCAGGAAAAGAAGTCAAAATGTGGATATCAAATTTTCTAGGAAAAGACTATATGGTTTAAGGTTAAGAGCTTTGCTTGTGGTATGTTAGCGTAAGAATTTGAAGTACCATCTTTACCAGACAGCCTAACTGGGAAGGCACTCCACCAACTGGTACAGCTTTGAGGTTGAGTGTGCAAGGAATTCCATGTTGTACTTCAGGAAAAGTATTTGTATCTACAGGTTCAATTAATTATAACCAGTACATGCTTAACTAACACTTAAATACATTGCATACAAGGCTATTAGAGAAAGCCTATATGCCACAGACTCATGTCTTCCATACCTCCAGCAGTAAAATGTCTGTTTCCAGCCCTTCTGATAATCCAGGGATTCACCGAGACAGGAATGGTTTTCTCTTGTCAGGGTAACCACGTGATGGGCACACTGCAGCTAAGAGGGAAGAACATGACCAACACCTGTGCAATAGGCTACACAACTGCAAAACTCCACTCTAACATTGCTGTACATTTTCTCACGCATTTATATTTAACATGTTCACAGGTAGGGCAAATAGTCCAAACTAACCTTTAAAACACAACCCTGAGAAGTCTGAAAAAAGTTGTACACCCTGTTTCACCAGCTGCAAATTAATGTATTTCAAAGCTGCTTTTTCATACCACAAAGTACATAAACCCCTTTAAACATACCTCTTAACTATATTCTGGATCTGTACTTTTTCTTTCGTATGTATGAAAACATTAACTAGAGGGGAAAACTGACATCTTTTACTGGCCATACATAGACACCCTTATGTAGATAAATTTACTGGGAAAATTGGTAATCTTCAGTATACCGAGTGGCAAATCAACCAAACCAGAATGCTGTTCTTTAAACCAAAAGAGTGACCCGCTGTCACTATTTTCCCCGGCACAATGTCGTATCTGTACACAGTCTTCCATGACAGTGATTTGTGTTGTGGGGAGGAAACGCACATGCATCCTTTTATGGAAAAATATTTTCTTTTAAAAAATGAGGCAGATGTGCAACACAGTTGTGGAAAATTTATAGTTTAAGCTATTTAAAGCTGCTATGCAGCTTCCTGTACCACATAAGTCCAGTAGTTCTAAGAAAATACAGATATGGTAGAAAAAGTAAGAAAATTTTCACCACAAAACCAAATAGTTACCACCAACAGAGAAAGTTATACACAAAATATATCTCTCAATACAGTGTTTACACTTCATTTTAGTCTACAGATTCAGTGCCAGGAACAGGACTTGTTGAGACAGTCTTTTCACCGCTATCTGCCACACACGATTCCACATCAGGTTGGATTCCTGGTTCCGTGTCAGTGGGAGTTCCCAGCTCCTCATGGGAATTGAGTGTACAGGACTCCAACACCTGCACAGCTAGATCCACATCTGCTTCTCTGAGAGAAACCTGCTCCTTAAGGACTTCCACCTTCTCATTCAGCTCGTTTCTTTCTGTCTGAAGAGCCCTGCATAGCTTCTCCAGACGCTCCAGTTTTATTTGAAAGCCCTTGTATTCTTTATCTCTTACTGTTTTCTGAAGGACAAAAGAAAATAAAAGCTCTGTGATCCAACTAATATTTTTTCTTAAATTGAAAGAATCATCACTATTTAATCCTGCATATTAAATCTTAATTGATCCAGTAGGTCAAATGCCAGTTGCACTAAAGCAAATTTCCTCAGAACATTTGACCACAACACTTCAGTTGGTTTGTGGAAGCTGCAGTGGCAACAGAGACCTTTAGAAACAAGCAATGAAAGCTATATAACTATGTTATGCTAATTCTGCGTGAGGGCTGAGTGTCAGCAAGGATGCTGACATGAAGTCCCACAAAGCAGTCAATTACATCCAAATAATGGCAACTACTAGGGACAGAAGGGCAGAGGAGTGGGAAATCTGCAATCCCACAGCAGAATCCAGGTCAGAAGGTGCCATACCCATGGCTGTCCTAACCAACTCCTTAAAAGAACAGCGAAAGATAAGCAGTGCTATAGCAAAACCGTGCTAGGTCATATAGGTTCAGCAAGGTCACACCTAATACACTTGAACTAGACCTTAGACAGCGTAGGCAGAACCGTGTGCCTATGGCCTGTATGAAAAGTGGTTTAGCTCCTCTCTTGCGGGACTGCAGCGCAGTAAGGGCACCTCACGACCTCAAAAGCTGCATCAGTGCAGGAAGTAACTGATCCCTCACACATGAGTTATTGCCTTCATGTCAGTCTCATATACTTACGATAGATTTCTATTGCAGCACTGATTCAATTTTGCTCAGCATATTAAAATACAGTCATTGCATTCAGCTTGTATGATTTCATACACGTTATCCCACCAATTAAACGGTAAGCAAAGAAAGATGAGGCTGAATTTGCTTTCGTGTCATGCGTTTAGATTTATATAGTAGCTTTTTATTTTCCCTATCCAAGGAGAACAGAAAACATAAGACAGAAAATCCAAGAAGAGGCTACTGTGTATTATTTTCAGTTCTCTAAAACTGAAAAATTCTATGAAGTTCTCCAGGACACAGACTCTAGTTTAGCCATACTGCTGCTTAAAAGATAATTACCTCTTCAGCCATTTGCAGAAGAGCCTTGTTGTTGTTTTCCCATTTTGTACGCCACACTATAGTTTCCTTTTCCAGTTTCTTAATCTTCTTCGTCATCTACAAAAGATAAATTAAAGAGATAATTTGGTGGCTTGTGTTGCAATGTGGGTAGGTTTACACGAGTGATTTGATGACTTAGTGTTACCTTCCAAGTCCAGTTTGAACAAATTATTTCATGGAAGAGTCCTTCTAGCACAAAATCAACCCCACAAACACAAATTCTGCATCCAAAGAAAACAAGACTGATTCTTAAATAACTAGCAGCCTTCAAGTAAATCAATAAAAAGCTCAAGTTTGAAAACATAAGCAGAACCAAAAAGACTGAGAAGCACTGTATGCCTTTGATAAGACACTGAAATTAGGATTTAGATACTATGCAACTATGTCAAAAAACAGAAAAAATTGTTCCTCTTCCATAATATGACAAATTCTTATGCCGTATCTCATGATCCAAATCAAATGTCAAAATACTCCCATGTATTTTCACAAGCCAACCACTGTTATCGAATCTAAAATGCATCCTGCTAGCAGCATGCATTTTTATATTTTACTTTCTACGAAACCAAGCAATCCTGTAAGTACCTTCTCCATTTCTTGTCTGAAGGTTGTAAAGAGTTCATTACTTTTTGCCATGGTGGTCTGGAATTCTTCAAACTTGTCCATGTAAAGAGAAAGCTGTTGGAAAAGAGGTGGGAACATTAATCTGAACAGCTATATACAAATACAAAAATATTACGGTACAAGGCAAAATTAAAATAGTGGAGGATTAACTTCATTTTTTTATACTATCCTACAATTCCCATTTAAGAAGCATGCAGAACTTGTCTGAAAACATGCTTTCAAATTACATATAAAGGGTAGTTCTGTGTTTATAGAACAGCAATATATTCTGAAGTTAAAAGGATACAATGTTTAATAAAATGTTGGAAGACACCACAGTTCATCACCATCTCAGTTTTGCTTCCCCACTGAAAAAAAAAAAATTATCTGTGGACATATACAGGAAATTCAGCACACTGTTAACGAAATTAAGTGTAGAGAAGACCTACCTTTTCACCTTAACCAGCCAAAGCGAACAACCAAGGCTGGGACAAAATACACGATTGACTCCAGAAACGAAAATACACATTCACAACCTACGAAGTCTACCCCATGAGCAAAAATCATGGAAAGTGAATATTGACAAGGAATTAATTTCATAGTAAAAAGCATTACATTTTAACAAATGAAGAGCATTAACATTCGATGACAGAAAATTATCTTGCCCTGCATCACAAGGTCAATCATCAAGAAGGTGCTCCAAAATATGTTAACTAACATAGTTTTTTAAAAAGGTTATTGTTCTTATTTTAATAACTTCCACTATCAGTGTGTGATACATGACTATTTACTAGCAACTTCTTACTCCAACTGAAAAGTACTCAGTTCTTTCAATTTCTACATTGGGGGTTGCAGGACAATACAATTCAGGAATATTGTATTTCGCACTAGCAGTAGAGGAAATTTCATAACAGGAATTAGCCCAGCTTGTCAACAGCACATCGTGACTCTTTGCCATTATTGTGACTGAACTTTCTAACTCATCTTATTCTACAAAAAAATCTGTCAGCCCCAGGAAACCACAAACTATACACATTGTTATTATTAAAAAGCATAACAAAAAGGCAGTGGGATTTTAAATAAAGGTAACCAATTTGAAAAAAATTATAGAAGACTAAGCGCAGCAAAAAAATATCTGGGAAAATCTGGATATTAATGAATTCAAGTCCAATAAAGATCTGAGTGTATGATTACGTTTAACTACACATATAGATACACTTTAAATACAACTGTTGGAAAAGCCTGGAAAAGAATTAGGTACAATGAATGTGAAAAAAGGCACGAAACAGAGCTTGCAAGAAGACTGAATACAAAACTTCACAAAACTGAAGCAATAAGATGTACACAATAGAAGGAATAGCTACTGCTTCTCAGATGCTATGATTTTATAGCTGAACCTACCATTTCCCTTTGCCTTATGTGCTGAGCTCACAAGTGGCCAATGACTGCAGGTGATCCAGAACCACAGCGCAAAAACTGGAGACCATCTCTCCACTCTCAGAAAGGATTTTGCTGTAGCATTTACAGCAAGAAAACAATTTGAATATAGCAGCTTGTTGTGGACAGACATGCTCAGGTTACTAAATCTGAATAACCACATGGAGAAACGTGGAGAATTGGGAGCAAGCAGCGTCACAACAGGAAGAGATTGAAATAGTAGAACAAATTCTAAAACCTGCCTAGGTAAAAATCCCCACCCAACTCTTCATAGTCACAAAGGCCTCTCTGGTCCTGAACAGCTATAACCCCCACCCCCCGATACAAATACCTTTTGAAGAGAGAACAACAGTTTCAGAGAAGCCAAGGAATAGTGAAGTAGCCACAACAAATAGATTCTTAAGCTTTCACATATCCTAGTCTTTGTAATACTAACACTATCAAAAGAATACTAACTCCAGCAATTCAACGTTTAGCACCTTCCAGTAACAGTACTCTCCAGATGTATTACAGCGAGTACAAAACATCAAGTCTTTATGATTTATGTCACATTTCCCTACTGGAAATTACATTTAAGACAGTTTAAAATATATGAAGTACTTTTCACAAGTAGCGTGTATTGCATCTGATGAATGATAACATGTAGATTCTTTGTATGTTGCATTAGATTCACTACAATCACAAATCTCTTTGCGTTCCCTTTTCAGAACAACTGTTATCGAAGACCACTCCATTAAAACAAAGATACCTGCTGCTTCAGCTGAGCTTCCTGTTGCTTCATCTGTTCGCATTTGTGTCTGGACTCAGTAGCTTCTTTTAGCAGCTAAAAAACAATGCAAAAAAACACAGTTAAGAAAGCACTCCTAAGAATGGCTTATCTTGATCTATGACAAAAATGAACACACACTAACATCACCCAAGGGCCATTCAACCATGATTTTTCACACAGGATTTTTATTACTATACGTTCACATATACAGTCTAAAGCACGTGCCAACATGCAGAAATTTCTATTGAGACATTTCTCTAACTGGTAGCATGACACGAGCAAATGGTTCTATTTCTGTAACAAGTTTGAACTGCTAAATGTTTAAGTAGATCATTAATGAACCATATGTAATTTGTAACTGTTTTGCAACCTAATTTATTTTGCGCCTCCCATCTCTCCAATCACTAATATTACCTTTACAGAGTAGTTCAAATCAATTTTGCTTCAACTTGACACAATTTTGTAGGTTCACTTTGAAGATATTCTCATTAGCCTATGACTCCAAAATCACATTTTAAAAATACGGAACAATTGAATACTAGATGATCATTTTGAGATTGTACAGGACAAACAAGTCTCTTCCCTAGGAGTTACAGATACATAAGGAGCATAAAAACAAAAACAAAAAAACACCTCACTCAAGTATTCTTTTTTTTAAATGAAAGCAGGCTTCTTAGAAGACTGTAACTAAATTGCTGATTATCAACATACAAATAAGATATCAGGCATAGTTTTGGGGTCAGGCAGTTCAAAAGAGCACATGCTTTATTCTGCATTTGTTATTTCTTACAGCATAAAACCAGAAGTTAAAACTCCTGACCGCAAGAAAGTACCTTTGATGTTTCAGCTCAAGACATTACCCAGTCTAAGAAAAATCTAAATGATATCCAGCAGATTTGCTGAAAAAATGCAAACAGTACATTAGTTGCCCGTAAATACAGACATCGATACTGTAGGCATCATACATACACAAAACTTAAAATCTCAGCCTCACTGTGGATATTGATTCTAACTTTCAGAAACCAGTCCCCTCAATTTGTTGCATTTGCTTTAAATCATGAAAAACGTGGTTTGTCGTTTTGGTGTTTGGTTGGTTTGTGGGGTTTTTTGGTTTGGTTTTTTTTTTTTTTTTACTTTCTCTTAACATACATAGAATTCACTTACAAACTCCCTTTCTCGCTGATGTTTTTCCTCTGCTTCTTTAATAAGTTGGGTAGTTTGCTGAAGTTTGGCATCCACAAGTTGCTGCTGCAGTTCCTTATGTTTAAACACTTTATCAATATGCTAAAGGAAGAAAATCATATTAGTCAAATATAAAGAGACCAGTGGTTAATTAAGGTAAGTGTACATGTATGGGGAGATGCATATTGTTTAGAAGTTTCATGCAAAAGTGGCAAGACTGTTTTACATGCATTTTTTTTCTCTCTTTATCCCCATACATTGTAACTACACTTTTTTTTGTCTTTCACAGAAGCCGGATGCATATTTTATTAAATCAGTACAAATACCGTCAGTCACTTCACACCAGACATTTATTTCAAAAATCCTCTAACAAGTAGTCTACATCCTTTCTTGGCTGGTGTTTTTTACCTCTAATCCTTATTGTGCTTGTTACTTCTAAAAGCTCTAGCCCTCATAATTTAAAAAGTTCAAAATGAGCAAAGTTTGCAATACTAGTTTAACTGATGAAATTCCACAGATTGTTGAATTTTGCAGTCTTACTTCCATCTGTGAGGCAGCACAAGACAGCTTCCTACCTTTTCTCCTCCTCAAATTATCTCATGGAAGATACAGATACTCCATGATTCAAGAAGTAGGGAACTAGTCTACAGAGTGTTTTCTGGTTGATCCAGATTTGAAAAAAATCCCTACAAAACAAAAAACCTACCAAACACAAACACAATAACAACAAAACCCCAACAGCTGAGAAACTGTATTCCAGACCTGTGTCAACTAAGAACTAGAAAACTAATCTTAGCTGTAGAACTTGAAGCTCAGTTCTCTCTCTGACAAGGAGAAATGGCTGTTTTCCACTACAGTAGCTTAGACTGGCTAGCTCATGTACTGGTGCCAAGTGAAGCTGGTTCAGTTAGCCCTGTAACACATGACACCAGTCCAAATATATTCTTGAAGCATGACAGTAAGCTTTGATTTATGCCAGCAGAGCAGCTACATAAACAAAGGAGCTTCCTAAACACCCCCAACCTTAAAGAACCAAAACAATTAAGACAGACTACCTTGTGTATCCCCCCCCTCCCACTGTAATGTGAAATTATAATCTAGAAGAACTTCAAATATGAATTATACCATCAAACCAGCATCAACTTCAATGTCTGATCCGGCTGCTCACACCTTGCCCAGCTGAGTTCTGAATGCCTCCAATACAGAGATTTCACAATTTCTGGACAACTTATTTCTATTCAGCTGCTTTCACTAGGAAAGATTTTTTCAATGCCTCTTGCATTTAGATATGCAAAACTAGACAGGAAAGGCAGATAGTGAGCCAAACAGCTACTTGATTTTTCACAGTAGTGAAATAAAAAGAAAAATTTTTAAGAAGTATGTTGGCTGTAAAATTTTAGGGATTTTTCTCCCCCTTAAATAATTATCTGATCCTTACAGTCAAGGAACAAATAGAATTCCATTAGAAGCATAATGCAAGCACCTCTTCTCGCAATGCATACTGCTCAATGAGTTTCTTCAGTTTTTCCCCCAGTTCAATATTTTCCTGACGGAGCTTGGCATTATGTATATCATGCTGTTCCAGTTGAGACTGAATTTCATTCAGTGTAATCTGGAAGTGTGCAGTTGCTTCTTTCCGTCTTTCTTCTTCTTCACGAGCTTGCTGCATGTTTTCTTCCTTTTATGAGAGAATATTAATGTATTCAAGCCAAACCATGCACTTTTTTTATATTTTTGAGTCAGAAACAATGGTAATAATTCACTTCTGTACAGTTTGAAGTTCTAAAGTGCTAGAGCTAATATAAGTCAGAATCATTATATGCTATGCTGACTACCCATATGAAGTGCACGGAACAAAGAATCCAGAAATTTCAGTCCTTTTAGAGAATCTTGTCCTTACCACTACCAACATTACTCAAAGGCTGGTATTGTAAGATGCTACATGAATACTTTGTATTTGCAAGCGTAAGAATTACCCAGATGTTAAAAACAGCATTGATACTATAATGAGATTTCCTACAGTGATCATAGATAAGAATCTCTTGGCTCTCTTCCATTTCACTCCCATCCATTATATTCCAACAGTGTTAAGCCTTTTTTGATACCCTGCCATTTCATGCTGCTGTTATTTCATTTGTGCTATTTTTTCCAGCAGTCATCAGCATTGCTCCCTGAAACAAATATGGCAAGATCACAGACTGCAAGTAATATGAAGCAGTCTGAGCAGAAAAAAAAAAAAAAAAAAAAAAATCAGCAAGTTGAACCAGCCCCATATTCTTTACCTTAAAATCAGGTGCACTTACACCACATACCACTCACATTCTGCAGGTACAGGGCATGGGCAAAGCGGTAAGTAATTTTATCAGTCTTTATTTTAAGCAGTTATCAAGAAGTAAAATTTCCACCACCACTTGTACTGTAATTTATGTAAATAAACTAACCTTCAAAGTCTTGTTATGACGCTGAAGCTCCCGACAGAGAGATTCCAGCTTGCTACGTGCCAGAATGGCCTTGCTATGCTCACTCTGCAAGTGGACTTTCTCCTTCACAACTTGTGCTTGCTTCTTCTGCAGTATCTTCATTTGCTTTTGAACATTCCGGCTCTCCTCCAACTAACATTAGAGAGTGTATTTTATTAAATAAACATACGTGAAGGTATTTTCATGCATCTAAAAGAGCAGACTGAACAAACTTTTAAACACTTCAGATGAAAGTAAGAAAGTCAATTTCATTAAGCCCCCCCCAAGTTCATCATAAAAAGAAACTCTCACCATCCTACAGACAATTGTAAATGTGTAAGGACAGAATGTGAAAATATACAAATTCCAACTTTAAAAAATCATTTGTCTTTGAGGAACAGGGACCATGGACCTGTTGACCCCAGGCTATCAGCTTGCAATCAGCTACAGGGGTAGGACTAGTCCTGGGAAAGGAGGATGCAGCAGAAACAATCAAAAGCCAGCTGAGACTGGCTTTTCAACAAGTCACAACTTCTTCCACTCTTATGTGTAAGGTACATGCAGCTGTTTATCCAACAGGTCTTGGTTTTACTATCAAGAAGAAAAACCCACAGGACTGTGTACAGAGTTCTTTCTTCCAGCAGGAGCTCCTACCAAGCAGTAATTAATACAAGTTTGTAAAATGCGAAGGTATTTCAGAAAGGAACAGATACAACTAGCAGCCCTGACAAATCCAGTCAAATACTATTAAAGCTGCACAGCCCAGACTTTGACGATTTAAGAGATCTGTAGTCTCAACCATTTGAAGCAAAATTTTTGTTCTATTTCCTTTAGGCTGTTTAGATGGTAGATAACAGCATTAAACTTTGTATACAGTGCTGACTTCAAAATCTACTCTGAATACACAGTGAATAGAAGTTTCTTGCATTCATATCTAGTTAGCATTAAGTTCCCTTACACATGATTTTTGGGCTCCCTGAGAAACCATAATATTTAGAGTTTGTTCTATTGTAAAGAAGATAACAATGTTAAGCTTAACACTGCTCCTTATTAGATAGTGCCTCAGCCTCAGGACACCACAGAAAAAGGTGGCTGGCAGTGAGGAACATCACCGTGACAGAAGACTACAATGTTGGTTTTCTGAAAGAGCTCAAAATAATTCTGAAGCACAGAAGAAAGAATAAAGGACCTCCATGACAACAGTAAATTTAATCTAAACAGTGTATTTAACCTAGTTTAGAGAAAAGGAACGTTAAGGGAATATTCTGATATCCAAACACAAAAAGCCCTTTTCTTGGGTGGCCAGAAAAAACACTTCAATTGGCTGTGCTGTTTGCATACCTATGAAACTTCAGGCCTTTAAAAGTATGCCAGCATGAGACACATCACCAAGGATGCAAACCTTCCTGCATCACAAATCGATCTCCTGATAGATTCCAAATTAGGAGGAAAAAAAAAAATTGTGGAAGATCTTTTGCCAGGAGAAAGGCATTCCTACCTTTATTGTACAGTCCTTTTCATGAGACACCACTGAAAAACCTGACAGTGAGCTTTAAAGATGATGAATCTTTAAAAAAAGAAAAAAAGCATTGTAGGTGCACTGTCATAAACAGTTCAAACCTCTGCTGGCATTAAAGCTGACACCTATGCCAGTGGTTCACCACCACTACCATGAAGAAAAGAATGCATCTGAAAAGGAACACAACCAGATCCAACCTAAACTTTTTAAGGGGAATAAAGTATTTGTAAAACTCATTCAGTTAAAATCAGAGCTACTGTTACACCTGGATGAGCTCCCACCCAACTTTCCAGCAGTTCTGAGTATCATGGCGAAAGCAACTGGTTTTCTAGGATGGTGACCAACAACGAACTGTGAATGCTTACATCACCTACAGGCCTATGGGTCCTCTCCTGGGAGGGGAAAAAACATAACGTGAACGTATCTCTCCCGATTGCCAAGCTTCTTGAAGCAAAATACATCGACCTGGTCTAGCTGTTCCCTAATTGTTTTGAGATCTTTCCTTCAACAAGAAAACTCAAAGTGAAGATGGTGCAGACTGTCTTCTTTCTGCACAAGTGAGGAATTCATGCCAACCTAACTCCTTGTGCAGGCCACCATCACCACTGTGATCTGACATGGGAGCTGTTTGGTCAAACAGAAAAGGCACCACGTGCACAAGCAATTGCTCATAAGAACTAACTCATTTACTGCATTTTTCTCTCACAATATCAAAGCTTATTTTCACTTGGGTTTCCCACCCTTGAGTTGCACTATGGAAGTATTAATTGTTTCTCATTTAAATGAAAGTGACTTCTTAGAGAAGCTGCTGGTTTTGAAGGAGATTCTCTCATGGGAGCAAGCAAGGAAAACAAAGCAAAAACATAACAGAGACCTCCAAGGAGGACTCAGGATTTCCTAAAGAGAACTAAACTAAGTCTGTTCTTAAAGTAATTAGTATGGCCTCCGAGTATAACGACTACCTGCTAGCTCATCTTCAAAGCTCTGGAGACAATAACAATCTCAAAGGAAAAAAAAAATTTCAGAAGAGTTATGCCATGTTGTGCAGCCATTTTTCAGAAACATTTTCATATATAATACACTTGACATCTACAGAAGGAAAATCTTACGCTTTTGTCAAGCTATTCAGTCACCTCTTCAGTTTTGCATTCACTTTATAACTACAAATATGGTGGTAAAACATATACACACAGCTATTTCCATTCTTGTCTGTATCTGCCTCAAGATGAACAAGTCATTCATCTCCAGGAACACTCTCAGAAGTGAACTTATGAGACTTCCCTCTCCACCCTGATTTTGCAATGAATTTCTTTAGAGAATAAGTTATCATTTCTCCAGCTTGGGGTGGGAATGCACTTTATGATCAATTACTGCTAACATTTTGGGGGTTTTGTTACTGAAGAAACACATACTTTTCTTTCCATACCATGATCAGAAAGCAAAATTAAACCAAGATCTTTCCAACTTCCCCTACCAATTTATGTATAACAACTTTTCTCTTTCCAAATCTCTGTATCACAGTATGTTCCTTCCCCCTATCCTCAAAAGTATAAACTATAAAATGCTAGCACAAGAGCATTATCAACAGACAAAAACTAAGAAAATAGTTACTCCCAAAAGAAACTCTTAGCTTTTCTGTTAATCCTAGTGTTAGGCTTCAACACCAAGTTATCATAACCTATTTTTTCTTTGGATTTAGGCAGTCATGTAGAAGTGAAATGAGTACATCAAAGTTTGGTTGCAGCAATACTCATAATAAGCCAATAAGCCTGACTGTTTTGGGTTGGTTTTTCTTTTCTTTTTTTTTTTTTCTCTCCTACCAACACTGTGAAATATTCAAAATCATTAACTTTCCTGTATTAAAAGTTCTTGCATTCCACAGTTAATATTAATTACATGAATAACTCCTGCTATCTTAGGAAATACTTACCAGATCAGCGTATTTCTTGCACAAAGCTGCCAGTTTTTCCTCTGGAGTAGAAAGTGTGTTCAAGGCTTGCATTAATAATAGCACTTCTTTTCCTATGATGTGGATGAAAGACAACCATATTGAGGGGAAAAAAAAAAACCATACCAGAAAAATCTGCCTGTCTTTAGGAGTAAAATATAGATCCATGAGAAATTAGTGTGAGTTAAATTGTTCTCTGGTTTGATAGCTGCATAATCCTAACGGATGACAAATGGGAAGTAATCACAGTAAGAATAAATGTCTTGCCTATGTGCTATTACACAACTTGAACAGCAGAAGTTACTTTAATCTTAAAGCCACAAAAATACTTTTGTTTTATAATTTATAATAGCACAGCTAAAAAGAAATCTGAAAGTGACATTTAAAAGGTTAAGTTTTGCTAATAAAGGATATTCACACAGGTGTTTTTAATAAGCCTTTGGAGTTTAAATATGAACAGTGCTTTGGTAGCATTGAACACCACAATCCCAAAATTAAAAGTTAATCCAACAACTGGAAAGTTAAAGAGCTGATTAGTAATTGCTATACTATTATTATTGTTAAGGTTCCTGTAAAAAAAGCATTACCAGCTGAAGGATTCTTACATATGCATTAAGAACTGTCTTTTCCTAAGCAGAAGTGCACATTTTCTCAGAGTATCCTGTTAAAGACGACAAGTTTTGGCTACAGAGTAAACTTGGAACAGAGCAAATTGCACAGCTATTTTACAAAAATATTACAGCCATTTACAAACCAAAATGCTGAAAAGAACATACCCAAAGTTTTCTCTTTGTGTTTTTCAGTCTCTGGATCTTGTTGCCCATCAGGTGGATCAGTACGCACTTCTTCTCTCCCAGGAGTCTCCTCACAAGACTCTCGAGAGCAGCACGTGGACCCTGGGTGCTTTCTGTTCTTTGTGATATACTCAGCTTCTTCCAGTGTGCCCATGCTTTCCAGGCTGTAACAGTTGGACTGCGCATGCTGCAACGCTGTATCAGACAATTCACTGCACTTGCTGTTCACCAGCTGATCCCGGTTATTCGTTCCCATATCCTGAGACCAAGCTTCTTCCATCGCACCACCAGCCAACTTCAGAAGGAAAAGTAGTTAAGTAAAAGTAAATAGTCAAGCAACTATATTCAAAAGGAAAGCTTCCACTTTTCTTTTGCATGGACTAACAAGAGTAAAATTCCACCGTTATTCCAGTTGATATTCACTGTTGACAGGTATGTAAATAACTATACACAGAATAGCCTAAAGAGTCATGAAGAAAGCAGCACACAACAGCCCAAAATATCAGTTACTCTAATATGAAACAACTTTGATACCTTGTCATTGCAAAAAAGTTTATACTTTAAAAATTAAAAGCTCACATGGAAACTACTCTCCAGCTCCAAAAGTAACTGGTTATTGTCTCAGCTGTTAAAGCATACAATCTTAAATGAAAACACTTCCCCCTCATAGATCTCAGAAATCAACCCCAAGTATACTAAATCTAAAACTCAGCAGCAGTTTGACTAGCTTTATGTACTGTTATTTGAAAAATAATGGTGTCCTCCTGTCTTGATTTCTGAACCTTATTAAAACTGACTGTATTACGTATCTGTTTCAGAAAACTGGTATCTTCCAGTTTTCAAGTCAGTCAAAAGACATACTGCAAGAAATGGGGGGAAGTCTACTCCCTTCTAAAGGGAAGTTTAAAGAAATCCACAGAAATCCATCGTGTCCATAACATACATAGGATGAGAGTTTAAACTACTTCAATCAGAATATCAAGTAAGGTTGTTGGCTCATGACTGGAGAAAATCTGCTGCTATAAACAAGAATGATCAACAGGACCAGGAGTATATCTGTTTTTGAAAAAGTTAAATTTCCTATCTATGAAATCAAAAAAAGTGAGTATTAACTGGCTTCAGATTTAGAGTCCTACTACCTACGATTTTTAACAATACATTATTGCTGCTCAATTACACAGAACTTTCTCAACAGATTTCTTAAACCCCAAGACATTTAATCATTTAACCAAAAAGTTACACATCGCCACTTGTTTTAACACCACATCAGTATGTCAGTTTTGGAGCAGAACACCTGATGATACCACCCTACAGCTTATTAAGCAGCTACCAGACTCCTCTCTCAATCACCAGAACAACATTTTCAATTTCTAGAAACATTTAAGGCTGATGAGAACTTCAAGGGTGTTTTGCTGGATGTTTTTTTTGTTTTGTTACACTATGGAGGCTGGGAATCAGGACAATACTTGGAGGTGATTTGGTATTTTTCTACTGTCCATTTGCAATCCTGCTGTACAACCTGTACTTTTAACTACGAGTTAAAAAGTATGATAAGCAGAGCTGAACTCACTTTACTGCCCAAGTGTTTGTTCTCATTGTTTTATTTTCAGTGAACTGCAAGTAAATTTTCTTAGATTTAGGATATAAAATATAGAAACTATAAAAAGCGGGCTTGTTTATATGCAGAATTATACTGTTTAAGCACAAATTAATTTCAGATTATCTTACATTTTAGTATTAAAAATGTGCTAAGGAGTTTGCACTGGGTTTTATACTCTGCACTGATGGACCATTTTCCTTTTCAAAAGGAATTAGCCAACATCAAAGAAACCTAGCCAATACTAATAATATACGTGAGATATTTCAACTCCCTATCCGTTCAGGATGCTTGGAAGAGTTATTTAAAAAACATTCAGCAAATACGTATTAATATTGTCAAAAACATGTAACAGCTTAGTAGTTATCTATACTTAGAGCAAGTCCCTTGCTTTACACCTCATCTCAAGGCAGATTCATTTTTGAGAAGACAAAATTCATACAATACCTGTCATGAAGGACAGTAAGCTTTTGAACTGCACGTAATATGTATAGACATTAAGGAGTGACTTTGACTTATCAAGGAAGACTCACTTTGCACTACTCTTTACAAGTGTGGAAAAGATGCACACTATTTATGGACAAATATAAACGCACTGCCATTTTATCACTCTTCTATCACATCCGGCAACATGCACAATAAATGCCTGCAAAGGTAATGCAGCAATAGAATTGCTGTAAGAAACAACCAACCCCAATATTTAATAGTTGACTTTACAGACTGTAAAAAGCGTATTTTTTTCTTAGATTGTCTTAAAACTGTGGGGCTTCCATTAGGATGGGAAAGGTTTACCCCTCTGAGTTTAGGGTCAGCTAACAAACAAAATGCTTCTTAGAAAAAGAAGAGATGTGTAAGCAGCAGAGCTAACTTAACCCTTTTCTAGGTACCAATGATGGAAAACAAGACACAGATCTTCTCTAAAAACCACGATTCATACAGAAACTGATGATACTGTGTCACGTTACATCGACAAGACAGGAAAGATCAGAAGTATCTGAACACATACCAGAGTAGAACTGCACTATGAACACAACAGCTGAAACCTGCAGTTTTTCCATTGCGTAGAATGTGAAGTTCTGATTAAGATAATATGCCTAAGAAGCCTGGCAAAAGGTAGGAAAAGTCTGCTCAGAAAGTCCAAGTTTCTGGTTTGGCATGGTATTTCCAGACCTTTTGAAATCCATAAACAGACTCCCAAATTTTCCTTTTGAAAGCAGAGCACAAAATTGCCAGGAACTCCAACAAGCAGCTGAGAAGGCCTGACTGGCTGTGGTTACACACTGAAGAGCAGCACTGCCCAAACAGCTCTCCTGCTAGCGTTTCATTCTGCTTTTTCATGCCCACCTTTGTTGCACTAGCAGCAACATTTCATGCAACTTGTTCTAACACAATTTATAGCCAGATCAGTACCTCAATCCAGTTCACTGCACAACAGGCAATCCTGCCAAGCAGAAGTGCTAGCATGATGGTTGGAAAGAAGCCAAAGCACGAGAGTCACTAAAAAAAAATAAAAATCTAATCCCAGCCAGAGCATAAGGAACTAAAAAAATACCTTATCCTCAACCACAGGTCTATAGTTAACACTGAGATACTGGAACACCACCAGCACGACAACATTCATGACAAGCACTGCTTCAAATTCAGACAATCCAGAAATTTACAATGGTTGTCATGTGAGAAAATTCTGCCATTTTTGGGGGGGGAAAGAACAGCTAGTGGCAGAGTCATACATGTGACTGACCAGTAAGTAGAGGTGGGCATTTCACAACTAACAAGCAACCACAGTAACCTAAACACCTGTCAATTCAGAGTTGGCAATTAGCATGCATATTCCAAAGCATCTGGAAGTTTCACAGAGTGAATACCACCACCTCATTAATTCAGCAGAGGCTTTTGTAAAAGTCATATTAGGTGTCAGTCCAATTCTTTACTGACAATAATGATTTCTCAACTGAGTATTCTCTATCCTTTGTCAAAAAAACCCCAATTTCAGACTCATTCTCTTAAGTCTTAACAGAGACGGTAGAAATAACCTACCAGAGAATACTGAATTGAGGAAAAAGGTTTGGGTACAAGTGTCCTGTACATCTCAAATATATTTGAAGGTAACAGCAATGGTGAAAAACACGCAGACCTTGTCAACCTTCTTTTGTTTTCCAGTGAACACGGAACAAATCCAAGCTTACTGACAAGCAAGCATGCTCCCCACCAAACCAAAGCTCAGCACAGCAGTAGACAGTTATTGTAATAATACCCAATTTTCTTTGCTTAAATAGAATTAAAAAAAATAATGGTGACCACAGGCCAAAGAATACCGTATTTAAATAAGTGGTTCTTAGTGTTCTAAGCAGCTAGAACAACCTGGTAACATACAAACAATAAGCAAAAAAATCTAGTTAAGTTCTGTCAAGTTAGTCTGTATGTTCTAGCAAAACCGACAGTAGTGGCACAACATACTAAAAGCCTAATGTATTTAGCCTAGATTAAAATTAAACCCAAACACTTTCTAAACAGAGATGTCTGCTATTGCCTGACAGGGGCCACAAACACTAATAGCTAGATGACTTCCTGATTATGACTAACACAATTTTCTACATTAGCTGTCATTTGAGATATTAAAAACACAACCAAACGTCTAAACAGCCTTCTTACACTCCGTGCTATTCTTAAAACACTTCAGCTACAGATAGTTTCAGATTTGATCTGTATCAAGCTTCAAGTTGGAGTATAGCAATCATAAATATCACACTGAGAATGTTATGTACTAAATCATATTAGTATCACTGAAACTGCCCCCTGCCTCCCCCTTACTAAGACAACAGTCAGAACCCCAGCTATTACCTCTATCTTTTCAAATCCGTGCTCATCAGACTAGTGAACTTCTCCGTTTAACATTCCAGCCAGAACACAGCACTTCCAACAGCACATTGTATAATAGCGCTGATTCAGTACTGACTGAGTAAAAACAAAACCACCCCACCAAAAAGACCTTCTACTGCAATCACCGCTACCTTTTCTAGCTGCTACCATGCTCTCTCAGCTTCCAGCTAGTTTCAAACCTCCAGCTTCTAACCAGCTTTAATGATGAACGGCTTATTATTGGATGGACCAGAATTAGACTGCTACATACCTAGAAAGATTTTCAGTGAGAGACAAAGACAGTATACTGCATATGTTGCACGGATAATGTGCGACTTCCTAAGATCACAAAATTACTACTCAAAACTCTACCATTAAAAAATGTAATACTTGCCACCTACCTAGCTGTGAAACTGGCTATTACAAGATGCTGACATTTCTGAATAAGCATATAATCTGCAAGCTACTCAAGACAGAGTACAGGCCAAACAATTTGAGGATGCCTGCTGGAAAACTGCAGGTAACATCGGTCCTGCTCAACCCAAAGTTTTCATTCAGTCTTCTGCTCTGTTCTCTCAACTTGTACCTTGATCAAAAATGGTGCACACCAGGAAAACTCTTATTTCATACCTAAAAGAGCACTGGACATGTATCCCATTTACAAAACTGGCTATGATGACAAGAGCCAGAGCCAACTTTACTTCAAACAGTATGCCAGTATGCTTCAGTAACGTGCTGCACATAAGGACAAAACACATACCTAGGCAGAACTTATTCTACCATGTCAAAATGTATTGTGAACACTTTTTTGTTCCAGTACCTATGAAAGTCTGTAACATGCAGCGCTACCTAAAATATACCGCACTTAACATTGATACCATGTGTACTGAAGTACCTGCATTTTACACTCTTGTGCATACACATATTCAATCTTTCCCTAAAACACCCGAGAACACCTCTCTGTACCTCTTATTAAAAGAAATCATAACTAGTAGCTACACCAACTGTACCTCTTATTAAAAGAAATCATAACTAGTAGCTACACCAACATACTTTTTCTGCTATATGTTAGCAAATTACCCTAAAAAAAGGCACTGTCATTAATCTATCAAAACACCTACTACATTTCCCGCAGTAGCAAGCTGGCCTATACTGTGAAAAGACTTACAACCTTAGTCTTCAGAATTGCTAATACTTTCAAAAAATATCCTGGAAGCCTTAAAACAAACACACGTACAGAAAACAGATTTTCACAACTGTAAGATAACCTAAATATATGAGCAAATACATAATCATTTGCTCAGCATCAGGCTCCAGAAAACACCATTTGAATGACATCATTCAGATGACTACCATTTTCAAACTTACTGCACGTGCAACTGGACATAAAAGCCTTATCCCGACCAATCACATTAAAAAAATACTATGGCAAAAGGTATGTCATAAATGTTTATGGTTTGTAACAAATTTTAGGCTTCCTGCAACCCACAATTTGTTTTTACCAGCTAACACTGGAAAACATCCTTTGAAAATGTGTATAATGTACCCTTCCTCAGTGCAGATACTCAAAACTTCATCTAACATAATTGTATTGTGCAGAAAAATCAGTCATTCTCAGTAGTAATTTTATTCATGACTTCTCCATAAAAACTAACATTCTGGGATGGCACAAAAATTGGGTTTGAATTTCATAGCAGGTGTACCTTCATCCACTGGCCTAGACACAGTAATGCAGGTGCTTGTGACCACAAGACTAGCTTATTAAGGTTATTTCTCCATGCAATACTTCTCTATACTGTGCTCACTGACCTGAATGATCACACAGTCTAATTATACCTTTCTGAAAACCTCATGGCCTCTGAGGTGGCTTCCCCACTGAACTAAGATCTTAGCTGTGAGAACGGACAGTCATTCAAACAAACATTTCACCCTGTTCTGTCATTACACTAAAAATTGTGTTCTATGCATTCATTTATCTACTGGACTGAGGCACCTAGAGTATTGCTGCTCATTAGTTTCAAAGCATTGCAAATCAGAAGTCCCAACACAGCAGGACAATTAAGACAGATCTACTTCAGAAATTTGTATTTTCTCTTTATAAAAGTCAATACAGAGTCTACATAGAATTCCACTATTAATACTGCTGACCTTACATTCAAGATGTGGTCTTTTAATAGTGGTTCAGACACTTACATTCTCACATGACCCCTCTTATGGTCCTTACTTTTTTCTGTTACCCTTTCCCCGTGTCTCTCTCTTTCAGTGGCCTCACAACACAAGACATTCCTGCTTTTTAAAATCCTTTCTTTTTTTTATATGTTGTGTTTGAGGTAAATAAAAAAAAAAAAACCTAAGAGGTTGGGTTTTTATCATTTTTCTTCTCTGTGCTCTGAGAAAAAGTTATAAGCATCTCTTCCCTGCTTTAGTTTAAGGCATTAAAAACACTTCCTGTGATTCTAGCAAAAATTTCACTGGAGGAACCCAAAGCTTAAATGGAAACTTTCAGTGCACTTACATGCAGGGCAAAGTGCTGCACATTTCAGCAGTCCTTTTTAAATTCAACCATCTGAGACAGGTGCTAATTAAGAAAACATTTAATATAGCGTGAATCACTTCCGCCAATGAAGTTTCACTTCCTCTTTACTATAAAGCTAATAGTCTTCTAGTCATCCACTGTACATTTCTGGAAAAAGCAGGGTAGACAAGTTCTGAATTCCCAATGCAAACAGGTCACACGAAACCTAAAAATAAAGAAGCTCCTGTGTGTGAAGGCAGGGGGAGGGAAAACTGCAAAACTGCTGAAGGATTTTTAATTCACAAAAGAAGTTCAAAGTAAAATTTGCCTGATACTCCCTGCCTCATTTCACTTTTAAAAAAAAATTAAATTCCATTTGACTGTGGGTATATGAAATAATATGGAGATAGTGGTTTTTCAGGGGGGGTTCAGTTTTGGGAGTGTGTGTGGGTTCAGGATTGTTTTATTGTTTTTTACCCACACCATCATCTGCCTTTATAGCAGACACTGAAGTTACTTACAGGCCACTTCCTAACAAAAAACTTCAGAAAACACGCAGCAGAAGAGGTTTTTTTTTTTCATTGAGGGAAACTAGCTCCATAGCTTCAAAAATCTCTCTCCAACACTCAAACTAAACAACGACCATCACAAAGTTACTTTTTCTGGAATGATTTTACCCTATGTACCACAGGAAAAAGTTATCACCAAAAAGCCACTTGAATTTATGTAAGGTGACAGGATGAGATACCAAAGCAGCCCACGAGCTCCCCACGGCAGCTCTGTCACACACAGCACCGTGCAGGTGACAATACATACTGTAGCTGAATTAACGGCACGTTTGAAGTCTCTGCTGCTCGGTGCCCAAGTACACACGGTTCGGCCTTTTCCTACACGGCCACGCGGCCCGAGATTATTGTAAAGTCACCGAGGCCACCGGTGGCTGCGGCATCGCTTCGGCAGAGGAAGAGAAAGGAGAGGGCAGGCCACCTGCACCGACCCCGCGGGGCACGGCCGCGCTCCCGCCGCCCCCGCCGCCCAAGGGCGCCGGGCCCCCCGCCGGGGTGGGGACGGGGACAGGCACGGCCCCCGCGGAGGCGCCAGGGCCCCGGACCGCGCGGCGGGCGCTCGCCCCTCGCCACGTGCCGCCGCCCCCAGCGGCCCGCCGCGCGCGCGAGGCACGGCCCGCCCCTCGGCGGGAGGGGGGGAGGGGGGGGGAGCCACCAGCCCCCACGAGGCGGGTACCGCTCCCGGGGGCGACGCCGGGAGCCTCCCGACACGCACTCGCGGCTGCAGCGACGGGTCCGGTGCCGCGGGGAGCGGAGCGGAGCCCGGCCCGCCCCGCGCAGGCTGCCGAAAGCGACGGGGAGGCGGCGGGGGCAGCGCTCGCCCCGGCCCCGAGCGCCCGGGCCGGCCGGCCGGCCGCGGGGCGCGGAGGCCGCATGGGGACGGGGGAGGCGGGGAACGAGGCGCCGCACGCCGGCAGGGCGGGGAAGGGGAGCGCCCTGCCCCCGGGCCCGACCGCGCGCCGCCTCACCTCCGGGCTGCCGCTCGGTGCCGCCGCCTCGCCGTTCTGGCTCTGGCGCCGGCTGCGTCCCGCCGCGCCGCCGCTGCTGCCGCCGCCGCGCGCTGCCTCCGCTCCGCGCGTCGCCATGATGTGACGGCAGCATCCAAACAAGCTGCCGAACCGAGGGACACCGGAAGCGCTCCCCGCGGGCACGCCCCTTCTCCCGACGACAGCCAATCGCCGCGCGGCTCTCCGTCCCACGTGGGCGATGCGCGCCCCCCCCCCCCCGCCGCTCCCCCGGGCACCACCGGGGCGGGCGGGCCGGCAGAGGCAGTGGCGGGCACCCCGGCGGGCGGCGGACTGCGCTTCCCGGCGTGCTCCGCGCGGAGACGCACTGCCCGGCCGCGCCATGCGCTGCGCGGAGCCCCCGCGCCCCGGCTGCAGCAGGGCATGCCGGGAGCGGCAGTCCTGGCTGTCGCGGCGTGCCGGGAGCTGCAGTCCCGGCGGCGCGGGCCGCGGCCTGGGGCGCGGCGGCACAGGGCGGTACTGACGGCCGGGCAGCGAGGGAGGCTTCGGCCCCTGCCTGCCTCCAGCTTTAGGCCTTCCTTGTTGCGATTATGGCGTTTGTCACGGCTGCGAAGACGCGGCCGGCCCAGCGGCGGCCCCGCCCGCCCCCCCGGCGGCTGCTGTGGGCGGTGGGGCTGCAGCTCTTGAGGGAAAAGTCGGGCGTCTGTCGGGAAACGGAGTTGTGCAAGGCAGGTTTTGCCTGGAGTCGCAGTGCTGCAGGTGTAGCCGAGGCCAGGGCTGCAGTCAGAGCACCTCCGGAGGCCGTGTAAGCCCTTGTCAAGGCAGCAACGTGTGGCAGCCCTCACCTGGGCCGAGGCCACCTGCTCGGCATGTGGCTCCTGCTAGTGGGAAGGTTGCTGTGGGTTTAAGGATTGCTTCTGTGGGGAAAAAAGGATGACAGCACCTGCCAGAGGAAAGAATGAAGCTGCTGAGATGCACCCGCAGTCCTCTGAACCCACATCGGATTTGCGTGCACGTGTGGGTCTTGGTCTTCTGGTGAACTGCTCTAGAATAACTTAAAACCGATGCAGGCAAATATCCTGGAAATACATACATTCCTCCTTTCCAGAGGCATAAACTTAACCTCTTCATAATACGAGTGGAACCTTTACAGTCTTTTATAGAGTTACTGAATAAACCTAATCACTCTAGGCCTCCACTTAGTATCTCAGAGTAGGTGGACTGGATGTTTGTGTTGAATAAAGTAGTTTCTGTGAGGCAGTACTTGCCTAAATGATTTTGTCCTTACATCCAAAACTGTACTGACAGAACTATTCAACTGCTGATTTCAAGATGAAAAATAATTTTACATTTTTCAGTCTTCAGATGGAGTTTTTCTCCCCCAAAAATAACACTTGTTCTTTTACAAACTCATATAATACTGGTATAATTCTTGGGAAAAGAAAAAGAGCCTCTCCTTTACTCCAGCAGAATTTTGGTGCTTTAGGATTTTTCCCACGCATCGTTTCTGTTTGAGAGTAGCAAGAGACCCATGCAAATATGCTCTGGTTGATCCCAGGATGGCTCGTGCAATCCTTACATAGGGCTTTAAGATTACTTTTCATTTCCCCCAAGCATTATTTGAAAGTATGTATATGGCAGAAAACAAGTTATTCTTGCACCCTCCTTTCCCTCCCTCAGAGAGGCACTTTTTGTAGTAGAAGGAAAATTAATTACAGACATGAGCTACTTTCAGAGAGGATGGAGTAAAGAACCACAGAGTTCTTGCTAGCTGTAGGCCTTTACTGTAAGAAAATTCATTGCAAGGCCTATTCTGGTGAATTTGGGTGCCAGAGAGGTTAGCACATATATTACAGCAGAAGCCGGCATGAGGACATTCTGTCAAGGGGGACAAAGATTTCTTCAAAAACTACCAGATCTTAGAGAATATATTTCCAGCAGTAATTCTTTGCACTCCTGAACTGGCAGGTTTTTTTCTGCTGAAACAGTGACACAGATCAATTATAACTGTTTTGTGAAGGTCCTGCTTCCTAATAAGGGTGTTTTTACAGGAGTTTAGGGGGGTTTTGAGGGTAGTTGATGTGGGCATAGTGAGAGAGGTACCATCAGCTTCCAAACTCAGTCACCAATCTCTGATACAGATTACTCACTGTGGTACTGTCCTCTGAAGAACACAAATGTAAAACTGAATGAAAGAAAAAAAAAGTATTTTCAATTACATTTATGGTTCTCTCCCTATGTCTCTTTGTGTGTTTCTGTGAACCGTGTTCCCTCAAAAAATCCACTTACCAGCAACGTACATGTCAACAGGACTGGAAATTCATATTCTACTGCTGCAAGTAAATACACGTATTGACAGGAGGGTAAGAATGTATTTGCAGTTGTGCCCTATTAATGACCTCTCTGGAGGTTGCTCATGCGAGGGCGGAACAGTCATGGACTACGTGTTAAGTGCGGTCAAGTAGATGTTCCGCCCAAATGGCTGTTGCCAAGAAACTGCTTAATTATTGGGCACCAAAAGTAGTTGTCTCATGTTTTGACAGGCAAGAACCTGAAGCGTTTAGCTCTTTTGTTGTTATTATTATTTAGGATATAACTAAGCACCCATTGGTAAAAATCTTTAAGTCATCAACTCTTTTATAAATTTTCAGAGTAACCTAATTTTACAAACATCCAAGTTACGTGGTTATTACCTTACCTAAGAGTAGTGTAACTTCATGAATGCTGTACATGTGAGCAGCCAGTTTGACAGTTCTCTTGAGTATTTCACTGCTCCCATTGGGGTGGGGACTGCTAGGAAACTTGGTGAAAAATTAGTTGCTTCATTGTTTTTTAAAACATCACTAGGGTGACAACTAGAACAAGATGTGTAAAACTAAACAATTACATTTGAGAAAATGGAATCAAGATAGTATTTATTTTCTTACAGCATTGTTACAACATGCAATGCAGTCAGGAAGCTATTGAAATACAGCACAAAATTTAATTTTGTCCTTTTCTTATGATTAGTATGATAATTGCTCTCACTGAAATTTTCAAGAAGCTCTGGACTACCAGAATTGTTCTTGGAACACTTCCCCCCCGGTACTGAGTAGGAACTGTAATTCTTCCAATTTACTTTTCACAGAAATTAAAATGAAGGCAGGAAGGAAACAGAAAAAATAAAAACAAACCAAAAAAACAAACAACCTAAATCACCACTCGTCTACTTCACAGAATGCTAAAATTCAGTGAAGGCTACTAGGGAAATTGCCTGGGGCCTAATGTGGACAATATTGCAAATGTACTGGCTGAACAGACTATAAATAAAACCAAACAAGCTGTCAGGGTATACATGGAATGGGACGGGGAGTAATACAGAAAATGAAACCAGCATGTGTCAGCTGGGTGGTGCGTTCTACTTGCTTGTTGCATGTCACACCTTCCTCCCAGAAAATGAACTCCAAAAGTAAATGAGCTGTAAGGAAAGCTGTCACAAATTATTGGGTATATGGAAAAATGCCCCCATGAAAATATGACAAGATTGAAAAGTCTGAAATTGCTTGCTTGGCTCAGGAAAGCAATATGTGGGACATAAGAAGAGGGCAAAGTCAGGTTCTTCTGTTTTCCTGTGTCACACGCCGTTCAGCTAAATTACAAAGGTAGTGCATCCAAAACCAATAAAAATATTTCCCGCCCTCACACATTAAGAAATTAAATACCCCACAATACCAATCAAGTAACGAACTAGATTAGAAAAGGAACGGGACATTTGTATGGATAAGAATGATAACCAGTTAGAGGTTCATGCAAATGTACTTGGGAAGAGAATTCAGCTGCCAGCCACCAGCACCTGCAGGCAAGCCTTGCCTCGCCCTGACGAGGCAGTGGGTCGGCCTGGGAATCCGAAACCCGGCGCTGCTTACCCTCACACTGCTCCTGTCCTTGTTTACACCAGCCAGGGCTGGGGGCAGGACACCCAAGCCACCAGAGGCTATGCTTGCAGTTGTGAGTTCAATCTGCCGCTGGTTGTCCTCCAGCACCCAGACCAAAGGGATGCAGACTGTTCTCTACTGCACCCCTTGGTGCTTGGCCTCCAAAGCTGGGCTGCTCACCAGCTCCACTGGTGGCTCAGGGCAAACATTTGTAGGGGTCTTTCTAGGTGTTCAGCTTTCAACACGTGCTCAGACATGTCAGTTGACTAGTATATCCATAGCCAGAGAGACCTGAAATGTGTCTTGTAACAACGTTCCTCCACCTGAAAGATCCTGTGCACCAGTATTTTTGACTGCTTAGGCAATGGTTTCCGCTTTTTCATTCACATGCCCACTAATTCTTTGACACCACATCCCACTGAGAGAGACTGTTGTTTCCACATCCGCACTAAATGTCTGCGGAGGCTCCTCTCCACCCCAGTAATGCTCTTACAGCAGCACTTTTCATCCACCCAACACACGATGGGCTTGAAAGTCTTGTTATATGTGATACAGGATGCAAGGTGGTGATGATACAGATGTTTAAATTGCAGGCATCAAAATCACGAAAGGGCACAAGGCCAGCATTAAAACATTTCTGAAGTAAGTGGGACAAGAAGCTGGGTGTAATCAATCTATTCTGTAGCCATTATTTGTCTGTGAGGTAAGTTGGACTCATTTCTCCTTTGGAAGGACAGGGAATGCACAGAAGCAGCAGCTTTACCTGACTCTGAATCCTTCACATTTGACTGTGGAAACCATAGCTAACAGAACAAATAAATAAAATCAACTGCAGAATTAAGGTTTTGTTATATGCGTACAAGTAAAAAACCTCACACTAACCATGGGTTTTCTTAAGGCATCATACATCAAAGCAGGCATCAAATCCTTATTCTTTTGTATTTTGTATATAACTGTTAACTAACTGCATTTTTGTCTTTCCCTACTTTTTCAAAATCACACTGAGATAAAATAACCTTTCTGCCCATGTAGTTTTGAATTAAGCATACCTCCCAAGTGTATCTGGAGAGGTTTGTCATAGCTTCATGAATCCCTGAATTAGCAAAGAAAAATGTTCTGTGCCATAATGAAAACCAGGCTTTTAAGAAACGAAGCAAGTGATTCATTCTTCAAGATAATTTGTACAGAGCACTGTCTCATTAAAAATGATAGAGTGACAAACTAATGATAATTATTTTGGTTGCTCCTCCTCTTGCAGTGGTATCTAGTTAAAAGTAACAGCTGAAGAGTACATTATGATTTTTTGAATATATTTAGACACACTAATAGATGTGGTTTTGCATTTATATGGTGCATGCATAATGAAGACCATTATGCATGGTCTCCATGTGTATATATATAGAGCCAATACTGGACTAAGAAGAAAATGAAGCCGTGCAAATCTTCTGATGTCTTCGTAGGAACTGTTGTTTTCTGAAATAGTTAACTTCAATATAATACAAAGAAAATATAACAAGAAATTCATTTACTCACCATTTAATTTAAAAAATTGGAACACTGATCTAAAAAAGCCCCCGAACTCCCTAACGTTTAAAACAAAGGAAAAGAGCGTCGAAAATGAGTAGTTTGGAACAAAAATCTACTAATGGATAACTATCTAAGGCTAGGTTACTGTACCGTTGTTACAGATGTATCAGTCAGCACTTGCCGAGACATAGAGAATCACAGAAGCATTTAGGTTGGAAAAGACCTTTAAGATAATCGAGTTCAGCTGCTAACCTGGCACTGCCAAGTCCACCACTAAACCATGTCCCTAAGTGCCACATCTACACATCTTTCAAGTACCTTCAGGGATGGTGTCTCAACCACTTCCCTGGGCAGCCCGTTCCAATGCTTGACAACCCTTTTGGTGAAGAAATGTTTCCTCATATCCAGTCTAAACCTTCTCTGGTACAACCTAAGGCCATTTCCTCTTGTCCTATTGCCTGTGACTTGGGAGAAGAGACCAACACCCACCTCGCTACAACCTTCTTTCAGGTAGTTGCAAAGAGGGAGGTGGTCTCCCCTCAGCCTCCTTTTCTCCAGGCTAAATAGCTCCAGTTCCCTCAGCTGCTCCTCACAGGACTTGTGCTCCAGACCCTTCACCAGCTCTGTTGCTGTTCTTTGGACACGCTTGTCACGGTCCACTCAGTGGACTCGTGATGGTTCATTTACTATGATCTTGAAGCGCAAAAATCAAGGCATTATGCTTTAATCAAAGAGCACAATTTTATTGTTTGCCCGTAAAGTGGCGTGTGATGGGTAGAATGACAGAAAGTGAAGAAAAGATAAAGTAAAAAGAAAAAGAAAGAGGATTATAGCTACCACCACGGGTCCAAGGTGTCCTTATGGTCCAGGTCCAGGCAGTGTCCCGCTGGTCCTTCCGATCGTCGTGATCCTTGGTGGGGAAGATCTCCCAAATTTGGTTGCTAAGGAGCCATCTTTTATGCTGAGCAACACACGTTGCTCCTCCTCTGGCCCATGGAATGTTGTCAGTCTCTGCCTTCTCAAGCAAGGTTATCACGCATGTTCTGGTTTGTTGTTACGACAATGGTTGTGATTCATCTTCTGGACAGCTGTTATGTGGCCTTATCGTAGTTGTTCCTTCCAGTGCTGGGTATCAGGGAGCAGCATAGTACTCCTCGTACCATGCAGTTCTCCTTCAGGGTCACTGGGTCTCGGTGTCCATGAGGACCACATTCCATCTCCAGATCTCTGTTAGCAATGTTGAGACAATATCGTTCTCTTTAGACTGACTCTTACAACGCTCCAGCACCTCAACGTCTTTCTTGTAGTAAGAGCCAGACAATACATCTTCTGCACTTCTGGTGATTTGAAACGCATTCCATTACCAGTGTGGTTCTTGACACTGTAATCATACAACTAGGCTCTAGATACAGCACATGGACTGACAGCCTGATGTGGCTGCTGTTGCTTGGCAGTGCACTGATCAGTAACCAGACACACTTCGTTCCCTTTTATGTAATAGCTATTGCAAAGGAAAAGTCAATAATAGGCGAGTTGCCAACAGTTCAAGGATGCAGCTCATAGCCAGGTGGAACGCTCCTGTACATAGGGTTGTTCTTCAAATGCGTGAGGTTAAAATTGATACCCTGCACTCCAGTACTGCATGCATAACCCCACTAAACAAACACCAAGATAACCAAACTGCAATAAGAAAAAAAAAAAAAAGTTTGATAGCCCAACTGAAGTGACAAACTAATGAAATCCAAAGTTTACCGAAGCAATTTAGGAAACTGAAAGCTTTGGTTAACTTTGTTTAGAGAACTGCTGTAAATGACAGAATAAAAATACAGGGGAACATTCTACCTTTTTTTAATTCCAGGATTTTACAGTCTTCCCTCTTCCTCCAAACAAGTTACTGAGTCAAAAAATTCCATACACAGTAACTTGTTTGGAGGAAGAGGAAAGACTGTAAACTAATACTTCTGGACTAGTAACCTAATAGTTGAAGAGGATACTTCTGAAGATGTCACTATCTCAGAAGCAAGCAAGCTGTATCACTGTTCGAAGCTAACCTAAATGATTCCTGGGCAATCTGTTCCCAGTTTCTCAAAGGTTAATTCAAAAATCTGCAAGTTTAGCTTCTTCTAAGGAAAGCTGTTAATCTTTTTCTTTGCTTGTCCTCTGTTTTAAGCAACTATGTTTTCTGTTACATTGTCTCCGCTGCTTGGTATTATTTGCATCCATTTGGGTTTGGTTTGGTTTTGTCATTGATGTACAAGTGGTGTTTTGCTGGATTTTAGCGTCTGCACCATCCCAGTGCTTGCAATAATGTTAAAAAAAACCACTTATGAAATATATTATTAAGACACATTTGGGCTACAAAGGTCTAGAAAATTCACCATGAATGCGAAGAGGTCTACCTCACCTCGGGTGGCAAGTGGAACGCAGACCTTAGCACACACAATAAAAACTGCTGGGCACTTGTAGCACTAACCTAAATGAAAAGCATGGGCCAGTCCTGAAAACTGCAGGATTACAGAAAACTTATTTCAGTTTTCCAGGTTAAAACCAGCTATGCAGATTTGAAAATATTAGCATGATTTTTTATAAGAGACTTTAAATACCAGAGCTCCAAATCAGATTCAGCTTGCTAGATCACTGCCTTTTTAAATGCAAATTTAGATAATGGGTTGTGGGTTGTTTTTTTTTTTTTTTACATACTTGCTTTTCATGAGACTTGGAAAACTAAGGTTTTATATGTAGGAGCAGTTTTTTATGAGATGGAGTTTAGTATCTATAACCATTATTCAGACTACACTTACATGAAAAGAAACATGAGGCCTGATGTGCAAAGCCCATGCAAATTAGCCCTCATGTATCTGAAAACATGAGGAATGATCAGGCTGGATTTTAAGAAAGTGGACATTTAACAGTGATTTTGAGCTCTTAGTCACCCAGGGAAGATTTGCTACTATCAGAATAGAACCACCTGTCTGTTTAGAAGGTGTCGTGTCAAACTTTACAGTAGACAGATCCTAGTATCTCCAGATTAAATCTGTGAGCAATTGTATTTGTCAAGAGTAAACATTAAGTTTTCAATAGTCTGATTTTTATGAGTGTAACAGATTTAACTTTTGTGGCCTTTAATTAATCCCAGATACAAAAAGCTCCTAAAGTACCTCATTTAACCACGACTTATCTTCCATCTGTTAACTAATAGTGAAAAACACTGTAACAATACAAATCGTGCTTAAGAAGATTTGTAGTTGAGAAAAATGTATGGTAATAAACTAATTTGAGAAGCCAAATTTATGCAGGTTTAAAACAATTAATTTTTCATTATGAGAAATACAGGAGGGTTTTCTGTCCAAGTTCCTAGTAGAGACAATTTTAAATAGTCCTTTCTTACAGTAACAGCAGTTAAAACTACTTACTTCTTTTCAGTTCCTACAGGATGAACACTGACTCAGTAATTACAGCTATAATCTTTTCAGTCTCCTTACAAAAGTCTTCTGCAAAATTATGTCATTAAGACAGATCTTACTGTATGTAACATGCCTATAATACAATTGTGCTTAATGGCTCCTACCTACTTCATTTTACCAGTTTTCCTTCGTATTTGGAATTTCATGTGTTTTGTCACAGAAGTTTATGAAATAGATGACAAACAGAACATCAAATTTTCATTTATATACATAAGGATACTGACTTAATGCTAGAACTACAGGAAACATCCAGATGCATAAGAATAAAAAAAAAATTTAAAGAAAACTTTTATTTAAATTCCATGTCTTAAGCACAATGACAAAGTGTATTTCAGAAATCTGTGTAAGTCTGAAATATGTTTGCCCCTCACTCTGCCCTCCTGCCAAATAAATGAGCCAGTTTTATACATATCTACAGTATTTAATAAAGATAACCAAACTAGTCAAAGATTTTACATAAATGTTTCAGCACTTAAAGGAAAGAGAAACTTTTAATTTACTCTTACTCAGCAAAATTAAACGGAAAGGCAGCATCTTGATGATTTAACAAAACCAACACTTTAATTCAAACAGTTAATAACTGCTCTTATTTAAATGTTTTAATGTTTGTCAGTTAATCATATCTGATCAATAATTAATCAGTAATTCTTTTGAAGTCTGATTTACTATTTTTTTAACAAATTATCAGTTATTCAATAGGGGTTTCTAAAAATTCTTTGGCTACATACATTAAGGAAATTAAATACACATGAAAGATACTAGCTACAAGTACCTTAATAGTACACATTTACAGATTATACAGGGATCAGAGTGCAAATGTGATGAGTTATTTTCAAGGACTAAGTTACTTACAACATCCATTTTTACATCCCAAAGTTGTAGACAATACAAACTGAGATTTTAGATTTAGAATCTCTTTGTAGAGCTTCTTGACCATCCAAAAAAGCCTCAAACTAAACTGCTGCTTCATATAATAATGTTATCACTTTTAATTATGATATATAAACTGCAGTGTCTGTCTTTTTTTTTTTTTTTCTTCTTTTGAAGAATGTATAAGTTCAGAAACTGCTCATATAAAGAACAGAAATACTGGTTGTATCCCGATATGGAATTATAATGATTTTAGATTTTTTTAATGTCTTTTGAAGATCTTTTGTAAGCAAAATATGAAAGCAGAAATCCATGTCAGTCCTCAGAAAAAACTCAGGGTTATAGTGATTTTGAAAATGCTTAATTTTCTTCCTGCAGCATTTCTTCTATTTCTTTATCCCAGTTTTCATCACGTTTTTCTGACTCTGTCACCACCTCATACTCTTGAAGCTCTTGTTGTAATTCCTTTTCCCAATCAGCAGTTTCTTCTACAAAAGATAAATGATAGTGTGTAGGAACAAACTTAGTAATGTAGAATGTTGCGTATTGTTATAAAACTAGATGAATTTGCACAGAATCTCTCTTATATCCCCAAAACTTTATGGACGATTCTCCTTAAACACTAAAGAAACTTCAGGATCAGAATTCACATTCTTGTTGACCACAGATAGGAATTAATATATGACTATAATCTTATGTGTGTACTACAATATAAAAAGCAAATATGCAGCTTAGTTGTAACAAGTATCACTTTGCAAGCTCATTTCCTGCAGTCTTTCCATCTACAATCAACTGAATCTCCCTTTTTACTTTTAGATTTCTGGAAAAATATGAAGTTCATAAGTTTGTTGGTTATACTGGGGTGGGTGGGGAGATATCAAGACCAAATACCATGGATAATTTAAAAAAAGCAGCAGGTATTCTCCTCACTGACATTTCTATCTAGGCAAGCTCATTTAATCAGTGTTAAAGGCAATCATATTTCATGCTTCAGGGCAAAGAATTAGTCAGAAGGCATTCCTGTGTTAATCTCTGTTTTAATTAGCTCTACCTATCATATGCAAGAGTATGTGGGAGGAGACGGGTGTTTGATGTGTTACATGTTGGTTAGCACTTCAGCCTGGATATGAAGATGTAATTCCATAGTCCAAGTCACTAAGGCCAGCTGAGATTTTTCTGAACAAATTACACGTTAATGACTTACTGAAACACTTCTATCAAAAAGCTAGATGCAAAGAACTGATATTATATATTAGAATTCCTCAAGTTTGGCTATGTATTGGAAAAACAGTAACAATTTCAGAAAACAAGGATTCAGCAACATGCAAAACACATTGTAAAATAAATTATGAGAAGCACCTGCATATACAAGTGGCTTCACAGTAAATTGTTCATTGTGTATAGCCAGAGTCACATCATCACAGATTGTTTTTATGCTTTTTACACTGGTATTAGTTCTTTTGAATTATTTTAAGTGTAAGCCCCACTTTAATTCTTCTCATCATCCTCAAAGCTATTTGTTAAATTTTTATAAACTTTTTACAGCAGAGGCATTTGGAAGCTCAGAGTCTGATGCGAATACTGCCTTTCTAGCTGGTGTCACAAAAAGAAAATGTAGCCTGACTTTCAAATAATGTACTTTTCAATTAAACAAAGAAAAATTTGTACACATAAAGAACTATGAAAGAGAAGGCAGGGAAAGGAGGAGGTAGAAAAAAAATACTCCACTGTCAGTTTCATAAGAGAGTGAGAGCCACCTAAAAACTGTTAGGTTCTTTGGATTTAAACTCCTCATAGCTACCATCGTGTACAAGATGTGTTTTACTGTGATGAGAATTATCATTAACTTCTGCAGCGTTTCATTGCAGGTCACTTCATACACTTTGTAAAACAATCACAAATCTACTTTCCTAAATTGAATTAATTTTTTTTTTCAATCAACCTATCTTAGAATTGCTGTATTTAAGACACAGTAATAATAGCTTTACCTTCTGCTACTGAAGTCTCTTCTTTCTTTTTGTCTAGCACCAGTTGTTCCATTTCTTTCCTTAGGTCTTCCTGATTCAGATTACAGGCATCAAAAGCATCACTCACAAATTCTGATACACCTGGACTTGTGGAAATCTCTTCCTCATCCTGCAGTAAGACAGTTTTGTATAAGCATATCCAAAAAGGGGGAAAAAAATGCCACCACTTCCACTCATGTGACTGCCTGCCTTTTAAATAGTCAGCAAAACCCCAAACCAAATGCATTACTCTGACAATTACTTTTCTTTATGGGTTATTTTTCTTTAAGACAATTTTTCTACAGACAAAATTGTTAAGATAGTTGTGCTGAAAAATGACCTGCTTTTCATCCTAGCTCCTTTTTGTGTTCTCTTAAAAACTTTAATTCTGTTTTTGTAATCTTCAGAAACAATAATAAACTCCTAAGTAGTTTAGAACAGTACCTGAGACTAATATTAAATTTTGACCGCAATTCAGTAACAGTTTTCTACACACAAATGAGATTAAAAGAGGACTGTTCTTTGGAAGTCTTTCTAGCTTTGCTCCACTGCTACTGGCAAATAAATGCACAGCTCTGCGTCTGCCAAGAGTGTTCTCTGGCACTGATTTCACAATCCAGAAACGAACAAGGGTCATCATGTGTCTAAGTTACAGGTTTTTACAGTATCAAGGAGAATTCTTCTTGCCGTTGCAATAAAATAACGTTGCTATTGCAATGCATCATTTAGAGTTCCTATACTTAATCCTGTCAATTGCTGAAGAGTTGGACAGAACATGGCACATGAATATTTTTTTATGAGGGTAACCCTCGTATCTAAATACAATGCAAACCTTCTACTCCAAACATTTTGGAAATGTCACTCCTCAGAGTAAAAACGTTTTCTGATAATGTGCAGGATACTACTGAAAGCATTCTTCAGATAAACTACTGTTTCTTCTACTGAAAATGAGTTTAAAGTGTATGCACTGAAAATTAATATCACAGCAGTAGAGCAGCAGGTTAGGACTGTCAGTTATTATATTATTATGGTTTCATAGCACAATGCAAAAGGATACACAACTACCTCTGTAAGTAAAAGTTTCACATACTAAATACCAGATAAAATATAACAGCGTTTTTACCTCTTGAGATTTTATTTGAGGCTTTATTGTAACAGGTGGTGTTTTTGGCCGTACTGTTTCTATCAAGAAGGAAAAAAGAGTTAGGTTACATTTAAATACATAAAGGTCTCAATCTGCATAGCTATTACATGTAGAAGGAAGTATTATATTTTAAGGAGTCTGGTAGTTAAAGGCTCAATTCAGCCACAGTAAAGCATTTGCAACAACAAAACAGAAGAGAAACAATTTTCTATTCTTAAGTAAGGTAAATCTAGCAAATAATTTCCTCATTATGACTCCAAAGTTAAATCACAAGAACACCTCTGCCCCTCAAAACGATCCAAAGAACTATGTAAATAGGAACAGCTTGATATCTGAAAGAACGTCTTCTATAAAACACTTACAGATTGCAGCATGTCACAAGATCTTTAAGGTTACAGAAGTGTAGACTTGGGTCATGAAATCTAGTTACTACCTATCACAGAAGTTCCAGATTTCCCTGGTTGTACCCAACTACTACTGACATTGCCACTAGTTACCTCTTTGGTATATCAGACTACACCTGTACACACACCCCCTAAACACACCCAAGAAGTGTTTCGCAGCTTCTTTCACACAGGCAAAGGAAGTCACTGAATAACATAAAACCCTAGAAGCTGTTCTCAACTTCTGAAGAAAAATCACTGTGCATTCTGTATTTAGTAGCATGGTGCTAGGAAGACAATTGTTTACAAGCAAGGACAGATCTTTTCCTTGGCAGGTAAAGGAATAGCTCAGCTTTCTTCCTCGTCCAGCTAGCAGGGTTGAAGAGTCACAATGAAAAGCCAGGTGGCTGCAAGAACAATTAATATACAGGGCATGTTGTGGTAGTGACGGAGTGCTTGCTTAGCAGTTCTATTTGTTCAAACATGCAAAGCAGCTCTGAGCTTGCAGCTCTGCTTACTGCAGTACGCCCAGGTGGACCTCTCCTGCTTACTCAGCAATTTCTGGAAGGGGAATTTTTTCAGGTTTAATTTTTTAAAATTAAGATCAGTTCCAATTAAAAGAATTCCCTAACGGGTAGCTGTCACTGCTTATACAGCTTATCTACTCAATGCTTACTGCTCTGTCCCATCTCTCTTCCTTCCCCTTCCCGATCTTCAGAGGATCTGTTACTACACCCAGCACCACAGCCAGAGGCTCCAGCACTCCCTCCCTGCTCTGGAAGGCTGTAGAACATAGCACTGACTCTTTGCTGCTCAGCACTGAGCGCCCAAAGCACCACGCAACAGAGGTGCCTCAAGCTCCATCTGCTGCTGTCATGCAGAAGCAGCATTGCAGCTCTGCACTGGGCCGTGCACCAGTCTGAGGTGACCAGCATGCCATAAGCACTGTTCTGGATCTAGCCTGGCATCATCTCCTCTACTGCTAGTGTGCTCTCTGCCCCCGAGGTAACTTAATTCCCAAGTAAATAGCTACTAATACCTTGAAGAGGACTAGAATTTGGCGTTTTGTTATAGATCTTATACAATCTCTACACTCTAACATGGAATGTTTTCCATTTGTTCCTTTTTTCCTTTCACATCTGTGGGAAAATCACCTTGGGGGTGGGGTGGGGGGGGTGGGGGGGTGGGTAATTAAGAGAAAAATTGGGTCCTAACAGAAGCGTAGTATTACAGAAAGCTTTTCAGGGTAAAACACAGCTATCACCTTCAGGACGGTTGGCATGCACAGAATCTGCATCACCACAGCTCCCTAAGCCACACAACCCGCTATCCTGGAGGAGCAGTGGAGGGTGGAGTGGAGACCCCATGGCCAGGCTCTGTTGTGCTCCCTGCAGGAATGGGAACTTGATGGCACCACACAGCTGATAAGCTGCATAGCAGCTGCTAAATGGAAGATATACGAGAAGATGCCTGTTGCTGGGTCAACAACTGTGGCGAAGACCAAGCAAGAGCCTCATTATCTGTGAGAGGAGGTTGGGAACTAGGCCCGCTCAGCGCTTCAAAGCCTTCGGGCAAGGACATGCTAACTGCTAAAAGAAAACAAACTGCTGAAGAGATAAAGCTCAAGGATGCCAGGGTAAAATAATTGTGGTAGTGGGAGATCGTGACCTCCTACTCAAATGGCCCCCCCGAAAAGAGCGGATCCCCCGCTTGGGGAGCATGCGTAGTGAATTTAAAATTAACTGTATCTTTAAATGAAAGCGAGAGAACTTTACACCAATCATAATAAAGGAATGTATGATTAGAGTCACTCAAGCTCCACCTGGGAGTAAAGAGAAGTATAAAAAGTGAATGAATGAGGCGACAAGTGGGGAAGACACCACCGAGACAGACTCCTGGGACCAGCTGACGGGCTGAGCCTTTCTTCCCCCGCCCCGGACACCTTGGGTGAGACTTAAACTAAATACTTCTTCGGGAGACTTAGAAATCTCTCTAGAGAGTTACTTTTTAATATTTGTAGCCAGGCTATATTGCTTTTAACTTTTCCACAGGTTTTACACTTTATAACATTTTCTTTGCATGTGCCTTTTTGCAAACAGTCACCATCACCTGCAATCCAAGAACCTGTATATCTGTTGCACAAATAAAACTGCACCGTTAAGCAGCTGGTCACCGCAGTTTCTCATTGAATGCGACCAAACCCTAGAGCAGGGGTCCTCAAACTACGGCCCGCGGGCAGGATACGGCCCCCCAGGGTCCTCAATCCGGCCCCCGGTATTTACAGACCCCCCCACCGGGGGCTGGGGGGGGAAACCAAGCAGCCGCAGATGACGGCCTGCCACTGCATCCGCGCGCCGGCCCCCTGGTTAAACAGTTTGAGGACCCCTGCCCTAGAGTGTGGCCATGCTAGCTCATTAGCATGGCTGGCCTGGCAGTGCCGACTGCCATCGGTGTATCCAGACCTGTGGTAGTTTAATATACATATTAAATGCGACTGGACTGATAGTGGTAAATTGGACATCACCTACAATTTAAAGCTAGCTGCACACAACCTCCCACATTGGTGAGGACAGCTGGAAGGTGGGGGGTGGGCGTATTTTCTGCTAAATTACTCCATTCCCTTTAACACAACATCAAACACACTAACATTCTGAAACAGAAAAGGAGGAGACAGAGAGATAAAAATGGAAGGTAATTAATTCTGTTTTATAGATAGTCAGCTTTAAGAAGAAACTCTGGACATTATGAAGAGTAACCAACAGGCAATTACTTCCTGTTTTCACTTCCAATTAGGGAATCCAACCTTCAAAAAGGTTATTTAAATAAAAAATAACACAGACGATCCAAAGCTTCCCAATCTATGCCATTTTCAAATCAAACAAAAACCGTATTGTCTACAGTTAGGTAAATGTATCTTTGCTGTTACAAAATACACAGTCATTAGGAAGTAAATCTACCTGCATAACCTATACTGGTCTTCTGAATTGTCTGAGATCCATAACACATCTAAAGAGAATGCTGCTTTTTTGTTTTGTTTTTGTTTATTAAATTAAAACATGTTTTGTTTTCAGTCAGAATGGTAATTCTACTAGAATAACTCTTTGGGTATTACACAGCAAGTTTCTCTTCTGCAATTTTCAAGGGTTTGGATGACTCAAAGATAATAGGTTTGGTGTTAAAAAGGGTCAGCTGCCACCTGTAGCATTGAGACACTTCAATTCAAACAGCCACAGTTTCGAAAATGTGAGTACTCTACTGTTAGGGAAAAAAAAAAAAAAAAAGGAGGTTGCTCTAGGAACTTACAGTTTAAGACTGCCTATTTAACTACATGTTTAGCTTGCATAAAGGAAACCTTCAGCACTGTAATTAATGATAGAGTAACTTCTATTTGACTAGCCAGTCAGCCACAACAGCAGCAGCTTTCTTTTTTTTCTGAAATTGGTTTACTGAAGCAATGAAGTGCAGAAACAGAAATCAAATAAAAAGTTCAGTGGAAAGGGGAAGCATACTGATTGTAAACAGACTTCTCAGAAATTATGCTTATAAACAACAGTGAAGAAAATATCTTTTGGCAAAATGTATATTTTTAATCTTTCCAAATGCAACCTTTTCCTCTATACAAAGGACTAAATGCAGTAGCAAATGAAAGGATCCAATACTCAAAGTTCTATTGTGAGCCACTACAGAAAACCAGAGAAGACAGTCCCTGCTTGTAATAGTCTATAATAAAATCCTATCAGTTGGTGTAATTAAAAAAAATAATAATCCAGAAATCCAAGAATGATTAAAAAAATCACAACAATAAATAAATAAATAAAATGAGATAAATGCCATTTAGATGCCAGTTAGGTGCAAAAGTTTATGAAATTATGAAAATCTCGTGTGTTCCTGAGTTGATGGCACCTGCACAGGGTAACAGTAAACAACCTGCTCACAGAAAATGACAAAAATGGGAGCTGAATATGGTGGGAGTGTAGAAGTGATATGACATGAACAGGTAAGTGGGAAATGAGACTAAATACAGTCTATACTGAAAGGTACAGATAAAAGCTTTCTGTTATGATGAAACAGTTAGTGCAGGGCATTTAAGAGTAGCTTTTTCATATAAGAAAAAACCCAATTAAGTCTCAGTTTCCACAGAACCAATCAGTTTCCTCATATAATCAACATTCTTTATTGCTTTTCTGTTTCTATGGAGAGAAAAGAACATGCTTACAAAACTACAAATACAGTAGAAAGATGCTCTATCATGTAGTTCTCAAAACTGTCATTTTTAACCTCCACATATTTTACACTATGAGCAAAAGAATTACATCCTTACAGTAAACACATGGGACTATTTCCATACTGTCATTGTCATTCTTCCCAGGGAGGGAACCTCGCTCCCTAGAGTCCACAGGTGTGTGCTGGCAGTAGTTACTCTCCTCAGAGGCTAGCATCCTCTGGAGTACATGTGGCCTGTGGTCATTTTGCATAGATTTGGCCTAGATCTCCTCTGTGCTCCACATCATATCCTCAAATGAGGCCTTGATTTTTAAATTTTTTTTAAGTTTATAAAGCCTGAAATAGCATGAGTAGTGTTTCTATGATTGACATCATGCTCTTCAACACGAGGACATGCTGCAGCGTTTGACTTTTATATAGCCCATTGGGACAGCAGACAACTGTCCTGGATAAAAGATATCAGAATTGGTGCCTCTTGTTCTGCAGTACATTCTGTAGTGACCTGTCCTGTCAGCATTCCTTGGGTTTTTAACTCAGAGAAAACTACTTTGCTCATTCTAGATGGGGACCTTGCCCACGCTAACACACGTGTGCTCTGTATGAGACAAACTGACAGCAAAGGCACATGCAAAAAAAAAAATACCCACAAAACTACTACAGTCCTTGTGAAAAGGTAACTTCTATGCAACATGCAAGCCTGGCTCTCTAATTCCCTTTGTAACTTCCCCTTCACCCCAAGGATCAGCTGCCTGTGTTCAACAAGCCAAGGTCCAGCTGAGTAACTTTAGCTTAGACTGTGCAGAAAGTTACCAAATTGCGCAAGAGACTTGTGAGAAAGTCTGTAAAAAGATAAGAAAGGTGAAAGTAGAAACTGAGGTAGGATTAGAAAGATGGGATCACTAGCAGTGCAAGGACTCAAGAGGAAAAATACCAGTATGGAAAGATATTATATTTGAAGGGTGGAAAAAGCAGCTAGCTTGGCAGTGATCAGTTGGTTGTCAGTCAGGCCAGCAGTGTCAACAGGACATGAGCATTAATGGATTTCATAGATGATGACAACTTATTGGTGCTGGGGGTATGAGAATCTGTTCCCAGGTGCAGCAAAAGCTTTCTCCTTCTGTCTAATGTGTACCCAGCCTGCCAAGATTCTTCAGGTGTCTTACCAGGGGTTGGTGAGTGTACCTAGCTTAAACTAAGATTTAATGAGCTACTAGTTATCTTCTGTGTCTTTGCCAGTAACTGCTTTATACTCTAAGCTGCATAAATTCCTGCTTGCAGAATTTGTTTCCATGCAGATAAAGACACTCATGATTGCTAAGAGGGTCAGCAAGAACCATCTATATAAACTGATAAATACAACTGAAGGTACCTACATTGAAGCAGTTTTTCCATCTCAAAGTTGAATCCCAAGTAGTCTCCTGGTCCCCATCTTCCTCCATTTCTATAACACATCAAGGGCCTTTCCATGTCCTGCATGTGTGTGTGCCTCCACCACTACAGTAATTCTACCCCCATATCACTCACCGACTTCCGTTTGGTCTGAGGCCTAAGCAAAAGCAAGAGCAAACCATATGCCAGCTGGGTGGGCTGGCTAGTACCTGTTGTCTTATCAGGTTAACGAAAGGTACCTCCTACTTCTTTCTGACAAGTCAAAAAAGCACACCAGAGGCAACCAGGGATCTTGAGTTGTTATAAACCCAAGTAAAAAATATCATCTCTTGAGATCTCCACTCTTCTGACAAAGTTGGCAGGAATTGGAAAATGGCTTAAAAACACTAGGAGCCTCCTCTTCCCCAACCTGGTCAAACACCAAGTGTGGTGAGAGAAGCCCTGATTTAATAGGAAATCCAGGATGAAAATTTGATGTAATCTGATGTATACAGTCAGTATGTATGACACTAACTTCATGAGCTGTGCTAAAACAAATCCTTTCCATACCTTTCAGTTGACTATCCTCTTCTCTGCCTTTGTTCTCTTCTTTTCCTACTGCTTGCTGTTGAGCTGCAAGTGCGGTGAGCTGTGCAGACTGTTTAATTAGGGACACCCTGTAGAAATAATTTCTCCAGAACACCTCCTCTTTTATGCTAGAGAGAACAGATTTTGATTACTACATTTGGAAATATGGTTCCTTTTACCATCTAGCAATGAAGTGAAATTAAATATGCAGAGGGAAGGAGTAAACATAGCTGCCATTTACGTAAAAACTTAAAAAGAAATCTGCGACAGTTTAAAAAAATCCATCATTGTAGAAGTTCTTGATCTATTACAAGACAGTTATAATAGACCTGAATATATAATAATAATATTGTGACTTTAGAAAAAGCTTGACAGCATGCAGCAATACATAACTTGGAAAAGTATTATGCTGTTCCATCTCTCTTGCCAAATCACGTAAACAAACCAAACAAGCCAAATAACCCTGTTCACTTCCTCTCTAAACCCAACAGTCTATCATTGTCAAACTACATTCATCTACATCTTCCCTAGACCTCAAGGTGGAAATGGAACATCTTTGATCTATAGGCAGATTACAGCAGAACTGTTTCACTATCCGCACACACCTTTCAGCATGTCTACAAGACCTTTAGTAACTATAAACTGCCATTTTGGAAACAACCAGCTTTTATAAGCGGGAGACTATTCCATTTCTTAGGTAGCATTTCCCCCTGGTAATTCCCCAGCACACAAGAAAAGACCCAACTTTAACCCAGAGGTAACAGAAGCCAGAAATGGCAAGACCCATGAGAAGGAGGGTGTATAGGTCAAGACGGAAGGAACAAAGTAAGAGAGTGAAGTTACCTTCTTGCCCCTTCAGGCAAAACAGTGACTACTGAGACCAGGAACAGGAAAAAACCCCAACCCTATTAAGCAATGTGGTACAACAGGCAAGGACAGCGTGACCAAAGGCTGAAGACAGAGCATCAGAGACAGATCTGATGAAGATGTAGAATACACACAAAGCTTTAGGACTGACAGCAGCAAAGAACAGCATGAAAGAGGGTAAATAAAATGAGGAGCTGGGAACATTAATAAAAGGAGGAAATTTGAGAGAGAAAAAAATCACCAAGAAAGATGTTTTCTTTCTTGTTTCCATGCGTAGAAAAGGAGGACTAATTTGGGACCTCCTACTTAATGAGAATCTTAAGCTTTAGGAGCAGAGTCTGGGGACTGGACAACAAAGGAGAATAGCACTGGAATAAAGCTGGGATCAAGAAGCCATGCTGGAACAGGCCATAACTGCTGGGACAAAGACCTTATGGACCTTTTAATTAGGTCCACTAGAAGGAAGGCAGTCACAACACAAGAGCTTTTCCCATTGCCTGTCCAAAATCAGTTTTTCTTGCTTGCATCATTGCTGTTTCATGATGCATTCTTTTACCGTTTCTCCAGGGGGTGGGGGAAGTGGTGGGCTCTGACCATCTCCAATAACCTTTTTGAGGTGTCAGTTACACCAACAACTCTGAACATTTTTGTTGCTGCATTTACCTTTGTTTGGGAAAAAGATTTTCAAGTAATTTAGCATGCTGGACATGGAAAAATGTAAGGCCTTTCCCATACTTAAGTCAACGGGTCCTTACTAGTTCTGAATGTCTAACATCTACTGCTGTTCTCTCTTCCAACTGCTAAACTGCAATGCACATGCCACATTTCATGCACTCGAAATTAGCAGGTAAAAAATACATACAGAGGAGTATATAAAGGAATTGACGGATGAGAAAGAAAAAGGAGTGATTTACAAATATTTACAGATATATTGAAAGTACAATGATACATAAGTTACCTGCAGAAATTACTTACTGTTTGGGAACAAGATCAAACCTCATCCTATTAAGAAGTTCATCTTCTTGTAACATCACCATTGCAACAGGGTACATTTGATCAAAGTCAAAATTAAACTGCACACCTGCTGGAGGATCCCGCAGAAAATTTCGTTTATCCTTTGAAGAACACATTTATGGAAAAAAGATATCTTATTTCACACACAAGACCAGCAAGACAATTCCACCTCCCACATATCTCTATCATACCACAAAGCTGTAAAGCCTTTATAAAAAGAAAAAAAGGTATTGGGGATCTATTTTGGCTCAAGTTGATAATGGAAGAGCTACTTTTGCACAGGATCAGTGCAGTGACAGGCACACTAAAAAAGTATATTGAAAATATATAATAATGCCAGCCAAACTTACTTTGGGGGAAAAAAAGGAAATTTTAACATCTCCAACAGAAAAAATTCAAATCTACAAGAAACTAAATGCTTACTGCTGATAAGGCCAGTATTTGTTGCTGAATTGTCTCTTCTTCATTGCTGTCTACCCAGGGAGGCACTGCTAATTCTGTTATTGAAAGGAGGAAAATAATTGCATGCATATTAGGTTTTTTTTATAAAAAACCCCAACAATGAACACCTTACATAAAGTATCATATAATGTCATAGAAATAAGCAGACTTACATCAGTAAACCTATTGTTCCTTTTCCCTAAACTAAGCTCATGGCATAAGAGAGAAACTCTAGGAGTGGATGTTTGTTTATCAGAGGTTTTAACAAAAAAAAAAAAGTTGCTGATCTCTGTTATTGTAAAACTAAACGTGTGGGGATTTCTTTGCAGTTTTTTCTTTGCACCAGTCAAAATGTCATGCCTCTTAGTTTAGTTACTGAAGTAATGCTGTATAACTGGTTAAGCTGCCTGCAAATAGAAAATTCTAGATTCACTTTAAACATGTAAACTTTGTCTAAATTAAGTTTTCAAAATAATTTACTAATGTGTTAATTTTCTAACACCCTGAAGGCACTAATTCTTTAATGAGGAGAAAAATAAGTTATAAATTTATTATAAATTACAAGACATTATACACTGAATAAGCATACTTAAGTTCAGCTGATTTATATATTTACAAATACTTCCAAAATAGTTCCATAGGCTGTACATAGAGGAAAATGAAATATTGCTGATGTATAGAAATCTATTAATCTCTTCACCGCCAATGCAAATTCAGCCTACAGAGACATTATGCTGCGTCTGTAACAGTTAACAAATAATTCTTGTGCACTCTAACAAACAATGCTTATTTGCCTATCCACCTGACATCAGCAGGATCTTTCACTAACATGGATTCACATCTGATGCTAATGGGCCATCTGTTACTTCTTTCTTCAATCTAGCTACCTATTTTCATGAAACTTGTACAAATATACTTAACAGATGCCAAAGTTTACTAACAGAGAAATAAAGACAGAAATACAGACAATGCGATCACATCAGCAGTCTTGCAAGAAGAAACCAGACTAACATACTAACTGCAGAGAGTACGAAAAATTTCATCATGATCCATTTAAAACCAGCTAATTTTCAAGATTAACAATAGAGCCACTCATTATTCACTGTCAGAAATTACTGCATTCAGGCAACACATTAAAAGAAATAAAAGCCAATCATGAAAGGCAACATAAAAAAACCAAGTGATTATTTTCAAGTCCTAAACAGATCCACTGATGTCAATAGCACATGGGTGGAGAACTCAAAGTTATATCAGAGATAATTACAAAGCAAATGATTTATGGGAAAGCAAAAGAGCAATTATGCCTCTAATGTAAGTAGAGCAACTCCTACAGCAACTAATTAAATACTATAGTGCAAACACTAACCCACATTTTTCATTTCATTACAAAAATGTGACAATTGCTAAAGCTCAGAAAAAATCAGCATGCCTGTTTCCAATATATATACAGACTTAAGATTCAAAACGACAATAAGAGATCAGCTTTGCTAGCACTGTGACCTTTGAGTTAATTTCATAAAGCTGAATTTGGTTAAAAAAACCAAATCTAAACCAACTAGATAATGTAACACTAACCTCACTTAAAAATACCATCTTCCTGTTCCACAATACATGTTAATTTTTTCCATAATGTGTTTCATTAAACAGACTATTGAAAGATTAGGTTTAGATACAGCTCAGTTTCCAGGTTCCCGGAAGTTTCAGCTTATGCAGTGTATGCGCTGTCAAAAAAAAGAGCATACATTACCTGATTTTTTTGTTTGCTGCTCTTGGACAAATTTTTTCTGTTCCTTCTGAAAATCTCCGATAATTGTCTAAAATAAAAATTAGGGAACCACAATAAACAAAAATTCACTCTTACTGTTTCATGTTCACTCAGAAAATGCTTTCAAATACACTGTGGAATCATATTCTTATAGCCCTGGTGGCCCTTTCTGTAAGTTAATTAAAGACATTTAATGTAAATCACACATTTTTCCTTTACTGAAGCATTTGATTTTGCCTTAAAAGTTTAAACTATTGTGTACACTTTCAAAATTATATTTATAGTTTTATCAAGTTCAGGGGACCAAAAAAAAAGAAAAAAGGAAAATCCTAGCTGATAATTTGATCATCAGCTTACCATGCATATACACTTATCACCTTACCATATCAAATACAGACAACACTGACTGTTTATAGACTTATTTAAACACTTCTTACAGCATTGAATGCTTAAAGATACCCTTGGCTGTACAATATGTTTCAAGAGTAGCCCAAGAAATATATCCATTGCAGTAAACTGGATTTGTCAAATTTTTAAGCATGATTCAGAATGTCTACTTAGCTGAAATAATTTTGCCATTTATTTTGTTGACAAAATTTCATCAAAAATTATGTTCAGAAAGATCCTGTATTGAATTTAGAATTGACAAATTGAGAACTGCCTCGGAAGTTGGCATGCCATAATCTAGAAGTAACAATGGCAAATGTTCTGCAGTCGAAAGCAGAGGCAAAACCCCATGAAGCTAGAAATGAATACTTAAACCAGTTACAGCAGTGAGGTCTATGGCTTAACAAGTTAACAAAAAGCATTCAAGTCTTCAAGCTAAATCCTAATAAATTCCTGATCATTATTTTTCCGTCAACAAGCCACTTTTTCAGTTTAAGATGAACATCAGTGAGAGAACTACTGTAGTGCCTGTTATACAAAGAGATCATTGTGGTTCCTCCTGGTTGTAAGTTATATGAATTTCAGTATTTATGGTATAAAGTCAGTCATATGGTGTAAGAAAAAAGCTTTAATATACCAAATAACCTTCTTTCTTGATTTTTGCTTTTTGATGTGGATCAAAATTATATTAGGCTTTAATATACTGTAGGAGATGCAACTCTGCTATTATATATAGATAGTTGTCACTAAAAAGTTAATGAAATCTGGAGAGAAAATTTGATCATAACAAAAACTTGGAAGTGCCATTTGACGATTAATTTGGCAGACAACATGAACATTTAAGTATATCAAGAAATTGAATCTCATTGTATTAAAACGAACAAAAAAAGGCAACACTAGCTCCCCTGAAGGTGTCTGAGAGACAGAAGCAAGAAGAGGGGTCTGGCTGCATCTCCCATGGCTGATGCTCCTGGATGCACAGGCCCACTACAGCTGGGTTGGTTTTGGCCAGTTCCCTTTCCCTTCCCCTTCCAAGCTATGCTTGCCAACAGACACAGAACACTACATAGCACTTATTGCTGCCCTTTTTTTTTTTTTAATTTTTATTTTCTGCCAAGTTCGTGACTTAAAACACCGGAATAACACTTGTTCCAGAAGTTATTCAACTGGAGCTGGCAGCCAGCAACAGGGAGGACAAGAGGCAGGGTCAGGGTGAGGGAAAGAGCAGCACAGTAGTATGCAGTTCCATTAACTCACCTGCTCTTATGAAACCGTACCTGTATAGCTTTCAGGGTCTTAGTACATAATATCTACAAAGCTGACCTAATCCTGAATCTTGCTTTAGAGATGCATGTAAGATGCAAACTATAGCATTCCTCTTTCCACCTAAATAAACTGGGGGAAAAACTCAACCCGCACATCTCCCAGCATCCCCCAACTGCCCGTCTCTAGTAATCTTTCCAGCCTTTACTCCTACGCCAGCACTCTTCATACTCTCTTCTGGCTTTTCTCCCATGTATCTACATCATGAAGGAACAGAAGACAGGTGCAGTACTGACTAAAGCAGAGTGACCATTTTTTGGCGTGTCTACCATGAATAAACATTTCAGTCACATCATTTATCGTGACAGGAGATACCTTCTCTTGAAATATGCAATTCCTAAATCCAGCTTAAAGAAATGTTATATGCCAGATTTGCCACACTGCAACAACAGTAAGCAAACAGATCTTTCAGATGAAGTATCTAGAAATAAAATACCTTATCAATGATACTGTCAATTTTTCCTTCTTCTACGGATTTCTTTATCGTCTGTGCTGTTTCGGCAACGGATTCCGATATCTTTTTTGTGGCAGCAGTGGCAAAATTGAAGAGGTAACCTTTCACAGATCAGAAGAGAAAAAAGATCTCTTTACATCCAGTTCTCTTACTAGATCTATTTTCCTTTCTCTTCAGAGATTTGCATACCTACTTGAAAGCTGTCTTCAAAATCATTTAACACAGCTTCTGGCGTAAAAAGAACTCCTAAAATCCTATTTATCTCTTTCTAGTTCATATTCTTTAGTGATGGTGATCAAACTGTATGTTTGATCACAACTTTCTGTAATTCAAACCTATACACAAACCTTGTTTACTAAACTAAACGTTCCTAATGGTCCTTGAAATATTGCTTTCCAATGAATTTTCTGAAGCAATGTGTCTTTCCTAATTTAAGTATTTTTGAGACATTAAGCAAGAAAGTAACTTTAGCAACAGTATTAAAACAGAACTTTTTTTTTTTTTTTAAGAAAACCAACATGCACAATAAGGCCTCATGAAGTAAGGTGCAAGCACGTGAAAAATTTCAGGCAAGTAACATTTGAGAATCCTTCAATAGTCTTAAGATAGAAGCTTGCTCGTGATGTTTGTCCTGTTCTATTTTGCATTGTGGGTTTTTTTAGCTCCATAAGAAGCACTGTGGCCCAATTGCTTATTTTTATGAATATGTTCAGTATCAGACCAGCAGTAACAAGTATTTCTAAAGACTAACTAGCATTTTTTTATATTAACAGTGCTGAAGTGAAGAAAGGTGGCCAAGGCAAAAAAACCCATGTAGCATGGGCAGTTGCACCATGCTGTTCATTTTTAATTAAGGAGAACAATCTTAGATGTATATCACAAACCTTTAGAAATATCAAGTATCACTTTATTGACAAAGGATCTTAAAACAACATTGGGATTGTTTATTTCTCAGATGATATGATGTCACAAGCACTTTAATACACTTGAACAGTTGTATTATGACTGTAATATCAGTTACAGTATACACAACGATAAAATGTTGCTAAGTGCCATAGTAAATAGAATAATATTAACTGCAGAGGCATCTACATAGATGGGAGCATTGGGCAATCATCAATGGCATGAAATTTAACAAGAATAAATGCCAGATTCTGCTCCAGGGAGAGCATAATGCTGGACAGAAGTATAAATTAGGAGAGGAGTGACTGGACAGTAGCCCTACAGAAAGGGATCTGGGGTTGCTGGTCAACAGCAAGGCTCAATATGAGTCAGCAGCGTGTCCCGCCAGCCAAGAGAGCAAACCACACCCTGGGGTACATCAAACACAGCATAACTAGCTCGTCAAAAGAGGTGATTATCCAGATGTATTCAGTGTTGGTGCGGCCTCACCTTGGGTATTCTGGGCCCTACAATTTATGAATGATGTAAAGGTCCCCAAATCATCCAGAGGAAGACAACAAAGCTGGTGAAAGGGCTGGAAAGCATGTCCTGTGAGAAGTGGCTAAGGAATTTGGGCTTGTCTAGTTTGGAGAAAAGGAGGCTGAGAAGCAACCTCTTCTCCCTGATATCCAGTGGTAGGACATGTGGGAATGGCTCATAGCTGCCCCAGGGGAGGTTTAGACTGGACATTAGGAAATGTTTCTGTATTGAGAGGGTGGTCAAACCCTGGCACAGGCTTCCTAGAGAGGTGGTCAATGCCCTGTGCCTGTCAAGTGTTTATGCGGCATTAGTCTGTTAACAACATGCTTTAACTTTTGGTCAGCCCTGAAGTGGTCAGGCAGCTGGACTTGATGACCCCTATAGGACCCACACAACTGAAACAGTCCATTTTAATTCTAGGGTTAGAAGTAGTAATGGCGAATCTAAACTGCATAGTAACTATCAAAGATATATTTGAGGCATTAGAAAGAATGCAAAGCATATGGGATGGTAAGAATATTTCAGTTATTCCAGAAAAATCAACTGACTTTTATACAAGGGAGTTTCAATAAAACCCAGAACTTCTGTTTCAAACAAACAAAAACCTGCTTTCATTCTCAACATCTCACAAAAATTCCAGTTTCCTTATGGGTTAGACATGTAAGAAATAACCTTAGCAAGCAAAACCAAAAAAAGTTAGTGTTTTAACACGCAGTTGCTAGTCACTGGTAGAATGAGTTACACTGGAACACTCATGTAACCTTTTGGAAAACCGACCGTCCTCTTTATGGTATCACTAAATCAGTACCAAAATATGCAGAGGTCTAGCCAGCCCTTAAGCGAGCCAGTTTATATGTAACTTCCATGTATAAGCCACAGAACAGTGGCAATGAAACTTTCTTCAAGTACTTGTTAGTATCTTTCATTTGTTATCAGGTTTTACAACCCACCACATGCTTCACATTGAATAAAAAAATGCTGATCTTTTACACTTTAACTATAGACACATACACTGTCCCCCTTATGACAGTAGGCGAAGCAGTAGTCTACTGGATTGTTTCCTCCCTACCAGCTTTTATTGGTCATTTTATGTATCCCCAGAAACTTTCTCATATGCAATTGTTTTAAGTGCAAAAGGTGCCAAAACATTTGCTGCCCAGCAGCATTTTGGTATTGTTAAGCAAAGTGGTTTTGGACAGTCCTGTAACCACTCTGAAGAGAAAAATGCTTTTCATTCCCATCACAGGCAAATATTCTTCCAAACTAAGGTACTTACAAAACCTCAGTAAGAGGTGGTACTTAGCCTTAGAAAAATAGTGGTGGAAAACAACACTTCCACTTTCAAATGACCAAGGAATTTTTCCTCTCTTACAAATCTATGCCTGTATTAAGAATATGTATCTAGCAATACTTCTGTTAGTAGTTCACAATGAAAAACTTTCCTGAACTTTGTAATAATTTGATAATGAGCAAAAAATAACATTATATCAGGCTTCATTTTTACCAGTAATCTTTTTTACGTGCTAGGGAAGTCTTTCCACACAGCCACCCTGGTTGCTAGTCATGCAGATGTTTCTAGAGTTATCATGTGTTAAAACAGTGATGTCCAAATCCTTATTAAAAAAGCCTTTCCACCACTATCTTCTCTGGTGTCACAGACAATGAATCCATGGATCACTAAACCAAATTCTCATTTCCAGAGCAAATTATGGGATTGACCTTTACATCTGTAACAGTCAATACTTATTCTCCCCCTGAAATTCAAAGTCCTTTTTCCCTCCTCAACAATCAAAGTGACTACCAGATTAGGATCTATTTACAACAACCATACATTTGAGGAAACTACACACATAAACTGCTGCAGCCTGGATAGCCTAAGGCAAACCATAGTAAAGAACCATCTCAGAATAACCTTTCAGATGATATTGGTCCAGTATTTCAGAGCATCAGTAAAATAAAACAAAACCAAAAACAACACTAGCAACTAGTACGGAGCTGTACTTTGGATTAATTCTTATCTAAGATTTCACTAAAGTAAACCAGAATGAATTTTCACCTACAGCAAATTACAGCCTTGCCTCATTACAGAGGAGCTCAGCAAAAATCAAACCCCATTACCTTCCTATGAAAAAAAAAAATCACAGAAACCCCACAGCAATTCATGAAGTACCTTACTCTAAATGTACACATCACTTCTCCCACCGTGACAACCAAACAAATACTCAAAGGAATGGTGATCCTTTAGTAATAATTCTGAAAAAGATGATAACGGAAAGAAACACTTTTCAGCTATTTGGTTGGTTCATATTTTACACTCCCAAGTTCTTCTAAAATGTTTTTTGATTTCCAGTGAGGCAATATGCTTTAATAGTACACAGAATTGTTGGCAGCTTGAGCAAACATTTCTCATTGCCAGTAACTGCTATTTAAAACGAATCGGTGAATTGCAGAGAAACGAAGATGAAATTAGAGAATTAGGTCACTTCCAAAACTCCAGCTTTATCAGTTGTGTAGGATTGTTTCAGAACTGGGGAAAAGACTGTGCAATCTGTATGAAGATCTCCATCTTGTGAAATACACAGCAGTTATGCATGCCATAGCCTGCAGTTAACAGACAAGATTTAAAAGAGATGCAAAACAAAGACATGTGAAAACAGAAAAGGGTAGGAAACACTAACTTTTAAAACTTTTCACTGAGATAATCTTTTGTAGCAGCTAACCTAACCTGAATTATCGTTTACATCTGAAAAGATACGCGTCAGGTTTGGGTTTTTTTCTTTTTTTAAAGTCTTAGGTCACCTCATAAACTTGTGTTCCCCATTTTGCATCATTGTACGAGCCACATCGGAGCTGCTGCCATCTAGATAAAAAGCGGGTTTTCTTTTGCGTCCGTTGAACTGGGAATAAACACGCTTAACTCATCCTACAACTTACCCGTAACTGTTTAGCTCAACTACAGCTTCGGTTTAAGCGCCAGCGATAAGCACTAGCAACTACTCTGACCTCCAAACGTGCGTTAGCCGAGCCAGTCCCCCCTCCCCCGTCGCTGCCCTGCGCTACTTGCGGCTGCCCCGGGGCTGAGGGTGCCGGGCCGCCCCCGCTCCGCGCTCCCGGCGGGACACTCACTGCCGAGCCCCTTGGCCTGGCTGAGCAGCGCCTCCGAGTCCACCTGCAGCTCCGCCTGCTCCGAGCCCTGCACGGCCGGCTCCGCGCCCGCCTCCGCCTCCTCCTCCTCTTCGGCCGAGCTGCTCCTCTCCTCGGGCGGCAGCAGCCTCTCCTCGCCCGCCCGCTCCAGCCCCAACCAGCTGCCCAGACCGCGTAACATGGCGCAGGAGCGGCGGGAGCCGCGCTCGGCCGTTAGCGGGCACTCCCAGCGCCGAAGGGCCGGCGGCTCCGTACGCGGAAGCCGGGGCGCCCCGCTACTTCCGCATACGCCACTTCCGCCCGGCGCGGGGAAGGGCGGTGCCCTCCGCTCGCCTCCCTCTCGCGCGGCCGCCGGGGGCGGGGCAGGCGGGGCGGCGGAGGTGGCGCGCGAGGTGGGGAGAGCGCCGCCGGCGGCGGGGCGGGAGGCGCGCGGGGCCTGGCGCTCCTGGCTCGCGGGGCCGCCGCCGAGCGCCCGCGCCCGCCCGGCTGCTCTGCCCGCGCCGGGGCGGCTCCCCCCGGCTTGTCGCACCCTGAGGGGGGGCGGCGGGCTGGGCTTGCCCGCGTTCCGCCCGCGGCCGGGGGGCGCCGCCCGCTCCCCCCGGGGGTGCCCCCGCAGCCGGTACTGGGCAGCGGCCGCGCCTCGCCTTCGCTGTGGGGCTGCGGGCGGGGGTGCCCGCCCTTAGAACCGGGCCGGCGGCGCGGGGCGGTAAGTCACCGGCCGGCGGCTGGCGCTCGCTCGGGGGGGGGCGGCCCGCCGCGCTCTGCGCCGCCCGGCCCCCGGCCCGCGCTTGGCGGCCGCCCTCCGCCGGCCCTTCCCGCCCGCACCTGGGCCGCCCGCCGCCGCCCTGAGGTAACGGCCGGCCCGGCTGCTGCGGCGGGGCGGGGGCGGCCCCGCTCCCCGGCTCGGCTGCGGCTGGTGCGCGGCACGGCCGGCGCGGAGGCTCCGCAGTCCCCGCTGAGCGCAGCGAGCCCTGTTGGCACGGGGCTCCGTCGCACGAAACGGAGCGATTCGCGTCCTGCTTGTGCCGGTTTCCAGTTCCCGGCAAAATGTTTCCTGCCAGTGTTCTCTTTTTGCTTGCCCTTCACTATTTCCTTCTCCTCTTACAAGTGACTTCCCACGTGGAAGTCTTTATGTCTTTTGCAAGTAAACTTTGTGTTTCCTTCAGCTGCTGGGAAATCGCTGTTCTTGCCAAAAACCACAGCGAGCTTTTCACTTTGGTTCCTGTGAGCGAGGTGATAGAGTTTAAGATTTTTGCAGTGGCACATACTTAAGATTTATACCTGTTGAAATAATTTCTCCCTCCTTCCTTTTCCTGAAAGTAGCTTTGATGATTATGAAATGTTGACATTACATTAGCTGATTTATTAAGGAAGAGTCTCAAACAAGAGGTAGGCTCAAAATTTTAAAATCTATGGTATTAAAAAATTTGCGTATTAAAATCAAATGGCAGGGAGAAGTTAATCCCCAATGATCCTTTTCTTCTGAGTTAAATACTTTTCGTGGCTGTGCCCTTCCTTTTGGCTGTATTGACAAAGAAATAATGATTTATTAATTCCTATTACCAAGAAATATAAGTGCATTGATAATAAGCGTTGTTACATTCTTGAACTTGTCTCCTGAAGATCCAGGCCTTATTTATGTTACTTCAGTGTCATAAAAGGAAGAATTACAATGTTCGATTGCTAGTTGCTGCTTAATACCAGCAGCTGAAGAACCATACTGCTTTGGTTTATACTGAGTGCAGTTTGATTATGTACTGTTGCATGTTGTTTTGGATTAATTAGGTACTTAAATAAGGAAAGATTTTCTTGACCCTAGAATTTTTGCTCTGGGGTGAGCCATGCTGTCATTATTCAAAAGTTATTCCAGTGATTAGCCTCCACAGCTGCCTGAATGTAATGCGAATACGGTTACGGATGAGATACACACATCATCATCCTGTAGTCAACGAGAACAGCACACTGTAACAACAAAAAGGGTGATGAAGAATTTTTAGTGAGTAGTAATTATCTGAATTTGTATGGGGTGGTCTCATAATCTTTTTTTAGTGATTCTGGTTCCCTTACCATTCGTACTCATACACAGTGCAAGGTGGCAGAGACATGTTAGCATCTATTAGATTATCCCCCCTTCCCCCCAATCATACGATTTACCTAGTATGGTATTTGGATCTTTTAGTTCATAGCATGTCCTTTTTTTTTCAGTTTTAATTATCTGGACTTCTTATAAAGAACCGAATTTTTAAGAGAGGAAGTTTCTGTGTCTGAATAGTTGTTTTTGCTTCTGCTAGTAGTGTTGTAGAGCACTGTGAAATACGGTGTTGTATCTTATCAAGGCTTCAGCACCATAATATGCATTAATTATCATGTTTCTATCTTCACGGTATAGTGTTTGTGAGTGCTCATAGTTTTGCGAAGAATCATTTATTTTGCAGTCTAGACAGGGTAGCAGAGACTGGCAGGTTGGCCATGGCAGGGATCTCAGAGGTACTCTGTCCAGGGTTGCTGTTCTGAATGCGTGATAGTAATGAGTGCTCTAAGGTGTTTCTCTAAATCTGAAACTTAAAACATTTACATGTGAAATTATTAACCACTTTAATTTAGACAGAATCCAGGGTGAGATCCATCTTGCCTAATTTACAGTTCTGAAAGTTAGTTGGCTTTTTCCGTCATGGGGGAGGAATATGTTGTATGAACTCTGCCTCAGGTATACAGGGCAGTATGTCAAAACGGCATCTGTTTTTCCACTGTCTGTGGGGATTAGGTACTTATGTATTGGTGTATAAACAGGGAGAGATGAATCCTACTCCAGATTAAAAAATGGTAATTTTTTTGCGAGTTTCTGAAGGTTATTTAAACTTAGATTCTTTGCATACTGAAGCTGTTCTTCCCTGACGTGATTTTACATTTGTCAGATGTATGTCTTTTGTCATTTTAGGTTTCCAGCTTGGTATCTGTGTGCTTGTGCTGATTTGCCAATGAAGTACATCCTGGTAACTGGTGGTGTCATCTCAGGCATCGGCAAAGGAATCATTGCAAGCAGCATTGGCACCATCCTGAAATCATGTGGTCTACGTGTCACTGCAATCAAAATTGATCCTTACATAAACATAGATGCTGGAACCTTTTCACCATATGAACATGGTATGAAGGGCAGTGCTGTTCCTTTTTGCATAAATATTTTTGTTCACAGTACTGTGGTGTTTTGGTTGGGTTGTTTTTTTTGGGTTTTTTTTATAAATCCAATAGTATGGTAGTTACTAGTCATTTTATGATCTATTTTGCAATCTATTTTGCAATCTATTTTTGTATGTTTTCCTTACTATGCGTTCTTAAGGGCATTGCCTGCTTTTAAGTAAAGAGAGGAGAAGCTTGTTTGTTGAAGACACTTATATGAGTAGATGCTTAAAATACCACTTTGTTGGGAAAATCCTAGCTGTAAACCTTGTTCAGTTACTGCTATCTTCAGTTCAACTTTATTTAAAAAAATAAAAATTGGAATAGTACTATAAAATTTATTTGAAACTGAAGTCCTCGATAGTTAGTGAATGTATGCTGTTATCTGGATGTCAGGTGTCAGTGCTTTCTAGTGTGTCTTCACGTGAGTTAGATTAAGTGCTCATTTTAGTCAATGAGCATCTAGTCAAAACCATCAGTGAAGCTTAGAGAGCCAACTAATGATACCATTTTAAACTAGATACTTAGTTTTGTTGGTTAGTTCTCTAAGCCACGTTGGTTGTATTGACTGCATTGCTGATGAGCTGTAAGACAGTCTGACGTGTTTATAATGTTGAATGTTCCTTCAGCTGTCAGGCTTGTTACTCATACATTTATTAAAAAAGCATGGCTTTCAGAGTTCCAAAGTACCTTCAGCCAGTAGACATTTCAAATTCTTTTTACTTGTCAGATTTTGTCGGCTTGCTTTTAGTCTAGACCAAAACTCTTGGATATAGAGATGAATGTGTTTATCTCCTGAACTGAAAAAAGATCACTTTGCTTTTTAAGTGGAGGAAGAGCACAGCACTTTAAGACCTTTCTCAACAAGCCAAGTTTCCCCAATCCAGTAGCCCTGCACTTTCAGGTGTGCATCTGGTGCTAATAAGGCAGTTGACTGGGAAAGTTCTGTCTTCCTTGGATGGTAAGACTCATGTGATGACTTAAGATTGTGAGGATATATTCCTCCCCTGGATCAGGTACAGAGGAGAGGCGACACTATGGCATGTAATTCCCAAATGATTATTTTTTGTTTTCTTCTCTGTTCACTTAAGAGTTTCTCATTGATTGTTAAGAAACATTGCCTTACTGGGTAATAGCAAGCCTCTTTTGTTAATGGTTTGGCAGAAATGTGATTAATTTAGTGATTTCCAGTTAACTAAAGAGTTTGTTTTTTTAATAATATGTCCAAGGCGTGTTTATGAGAGATATTGGTTCCACTCTTGTCTGTTGGCTTAAATGATCTCTTAGTACAGAGGAGGTACTCAGGCCTCACAGGGTCAGGCATAAATCTTCCACTGTGTTGTACATATTGTGGTGGTTTTGTTTAAACTGTTCTTTGAAATGGAGTGTTGTATCTTGGCGGGATACATATTTCTGTAGACCACACTGTTCCTTCAGGAGAATTGCTTCTTTTTTTTTTTTTTTTTTTTCTTTTGTGCATTAGTCCTATAATTCATTGGGTCATAGCAAAATATTTTATGTTTTTTCTGAAGAGCTTTCCAGCTTTACCTCAAGATCTAGCAACTTTAGTAGAGACTCTTTAGAGGTCTAAGAAAGGTCTGAACCTGAAGAATATTTTAATTAGATTTTTCAGGGTCAGAAGTAACCCTAGCTGGGGACATAGTGAACCAAATATACAAGATGAAACAACTGAATAAGAAACAATGGTCATGTTTGAAGAAGCATCATAACTTTACTCCTGATCCAAGCCCTAATCATTAAAATAGATCCAAACAACAAGAATTTGTAGTGGAACACTTTGAACATGTGTACTAACTCATGCTTATAAAAGCACAGGTTTTGGCTCCCACATGTAAATTAATATTTTATTTGTTGCTGATTTATGATTTCTGGAGATTGTTTTCTTCTAATCAAGGATTGTAGCATGCTGTTGAAATGCTGGTTAAATAAATTTAAGTTGGTTAAATATTTTGGCAGTATAACTTAAATTTATTTGCAAAACTATACATGATTGAGGGATAGATACTTAATGTGAAAGTAATGACTGATATTGTCACACAGAATGACAATGCAGATTGAGTTGCAGCGTGTGCTTTATCGATATGTTGTTGTAATATGTCATTTTAAAAAACATTTCTTCAGTTCTAAGATAAGTTTGTGGTATTCTTGCTGTGTGCTTAATAATTTCTGATTGTTTTATTGCTTTTCTGTCTTTTCACTTAATTTTTTTCAGGTGAAGTTTTTGTATTGAATGATGGTGGGGAAGTTGACTTAGACTTAGGAAATTATGAGAGATTTTTGGACATCAGTCTCTATAAAGATAACAACATCACCACTGGAAAGATATATCAGCATGTAATTAATAAAGAAAGACATGGTGATTACCTGGGAAAAACTGTTCAAGGTGATATTTTTAATTCTGTAGGATACTATTCCATTCAGTCTTCACAAAAGAGTGATCAGCTCCTGGCTGTGTCACCTTATTCCTTTCTCCTTCCCAAGAGATATGGGCATATTCCCATAACGCTGGGCTTCTGGCTTCAAGTAAAGGAGGAATAGAAAAAGGAGCTAGTAGTTCTGTTTTGACTTTCTGCTCATATTCCTCCTTTTGCATGCAAAAACTGGTATATGGGCCTAAAGTAAGATATGCTTGCCACTTTTGTTTTTGTCTTGTAGTTGTTCCACACATCACTGATGCAGTTCAGGAATGGGTAATGAATCAGGCAAAAGTTCCGGTGGATGATGACAGAAAAGAGCCACAAATTTGTGTAATTGAGGCAAGTATGGAACCTTTTAGGATATGTATCTGCAGTGACTGCAAAGAACTAGCTTGCTTTCTCTTTGCTACTTACTGTAAAAAGGTCAGATTGAAGTTTTATGGAGAGTAGCAATGCAAAGACAGAAGTTTTATATTCTTTGGTTTGTTCTGAGAATGATAGGTGTGGTTTTATCCCTACAGCTTCTGTTTACTTGGCTAAATCCCTTCTAGAATACTGCTGAAACTGAGCTGCTGTAGGGTTTATTAATACAGCCAATTACTGTAATATGAAGCATATATTCCAAGCTACAGACTTGAAGAAAACTTGTGTACTGCTTGAAATCTCCTATGGTCAGTAGGAGGGCCTATAACATTCTAGCTTTTCATATGACTTCAAATGTTCATCTTGTTCCTTGTGGTTATGTTTAAAGGAATATATCTAAACACTGTGTAAGTTAGTTTCCCACTTTCTGGTGCTATTTTTAAGATCTTTGTAGGTAACTTTGTTAATCACTTAACCTGCTGATGTTCTGCAGAATGAAAACAATGAGTTTTACTCATCCTCAGTAGGGCATTGAGACAACTGGAGGAAAGGCAGTCAGTAACTGCTAGTATTGCTGTTACAGTGGAAAATACAGGAAAAGATTGTAGCCGAGAATTTGACAGAACATGACATAGATTTAATGCCAGAAGTGACCACCATAATCAGTAGTGTGATAAACTTTGTGATCTAGGCTGCAGATTGCTTAATATTTCTTATGCAGAAGAATTTGCCTGGATTAAAACAGACTTATTGATATAGCTGTAGATTTTTTTTATCATGTGTGCTGTAAGAGTCAAACATTTAAATTAAAACAACTGTAAAAATATTAAATATAGAAGTTGCACAAGGACATTAATAAGTGATGGGCTTATCAGTCCTTTAACTTCAAGCTTAATTTTCTCTTACACCTCCATGTAAGGTGTGGGGGTGTTTTTGGAGGAGTTTGGTTTTTTTTCTTGCTACAGCTCCAGCCTGACAAAAATATTTTTCTTTAGGACTAAGAATAATTGTAATGTTTTTTCATGACAAAATCCTGAAGCCGTTAAACTGAATATGTGTGTCATGTAAAAATGTAGTTTTCAGAAGTTTTTCTGGTACTGGGTGAACACAAGTATGCAATTTTGTCAAAAGCCACTTGGTGGCACAGAAAGATCATTCTGAAATACAACTACAAAAGACTATGTGCTAAACACTGCTTTATTCGGTGCTTAGTCTACTACAGCTCTGTCATTGAAAGACACCTAACTTCTGTCTTACAAATAAGTTTTGTGATGGACTTTGTTTTGGGTTTTGGTTTGGTAATAAGTATTTCAAGTCATTTATAATTGTAAATACTATTTCCTATTGTCCATATGACGTTTATTGATGTTGGAAACCTGTGATAATATTGTTAGATGCCTGTATCTTTTTGGTCACAACTGTTACAGGCAGGAAAATAGAGTTTTTCTGTACAAAAACCTTTATATCAGCTTAACTGTTGGTTACTTGTTCACCACTTTGAAGGCAGCATGAAAGCATGTGTTATGCAGTAGCAACACATATCTTCCCGTGGGAAGCTTATGTGTTTGGTGCAAAGTGAATATAACAAAACTGGAAAATTATTTTGTTTTCCACAGGGCGTAAAATGTGCAGAATAGGTGAGGGTTCTTTGCAGAGTATGCCTGCAAGTTTCAATTGTCAGGGTTTTTTTTAAGATAAGAATTTCAGAAAAGCTGTTGAGTCTCTAAGAGGTAGACTTTTTTGTTTTCCCTTTTGTTTTTGCTTTCTGCCACTCTGACATATCCAGGCTTTCTTTTTCAGCTGGGTGGAACCATTGGAGATATTGAAGGAATGCCATTTGTTGAAGCATTTAGACAGTTTCAGTTCAAAGCAAAAAGGGAGAACTTCTGTAATATACATGTTAGTCTAGTACCACAGGTAAGTTATTAAAGTTAATGAAATAGATTTTGCTCTGTATTGGGCTTTAGATTTGTTTACTTCCCCCACTAACCCTTTCATGCGGGAAGATTTACCCCACGTGGTGGTAAATATAAGCCTTGATAATTACTTGTATTGATGTAAAAATCTGTTTTAATGTTCTAAGTTACTAAAAAACCTCTGTTATCAACACTAATATATCTAGAGTGGTAAATATAGTTTTGCTTTTTATGTGAAGGTGCTGGTACATTATGAACCCTGTAAGAAAGGCACTCAGACTCTCTAGGTATTGTTTAAAATTAAATTTGTTAGAGCAAACACTTACAGAAAACCCAGTATAAATGACCTTACATTGCTTTAGGTATGGGAACCTCAGGTGGAGTAGCATTGAATGGTCCTGATGTGCAGCATGCTGGGCAGACCATGTCTTTAGAAGAGATTCTCCCCTTTCGATCATTTGAGCTAATAGATCATTTTCTTACAAGGAAACAACTGTGTCATTTTTTACTGTCAAACAGAAAGGATGTTCTCAACAGAACTTCTTGCTGCATCCCTAGATAAAGGCAAGGCCAGGCAGCTGATGTGATTGGGGGTGCTGGGTGGGAGCTGCCTCCAGGCACCTCTGTTACAACCAGCTGGCTGAGTTTGTCCTGTGGCCAAGAGATTTGTGCCGCACAGGCCTGGGCTTTCTCAGGTGATCTCTGATGAGGACCATCAACTCTTCAATGTACAATGGTCTTCCAGTCAAGACCACTACAACTTTTTGTGCAGGGATGAAAGCATGTTTCCATTTGAAATCTGTGTTTTACTTTACAAATAGGTTTTCTTACTGTTTTAAGAGGTAAGTATTCACTGGGGAGATTTTCATAAGCAAAGGTTGGCAATGATGATACGATTGCACCTTGTACAAATAAAAAGAGAATTATTAACCACTGCAGCTATGGATTAGGGGATTGATCAGCAATCGGTAGGATTGATTCTGTGTATTTGAGAACAGAATTATTTACTACATCTGATTATTTCCAAGGACAGTCACTGAAGGCTTTGTGTTATGTTGGACATTCTCTATGTATTAGCAAAATGCAACTTTTAGAATACTATTTTTCTACCTGAGTCAATTATATTGAAACTTCTTCTCTAAGGGTAGAAAAAACCTCCAAACCAAAAAAAAAAAAAAACCACCAGCCCCAAAATCCTAAAATAAACCTGACCTGAATTAGGGCCATGTGGTTTTTTGACAGAATTTCTTGCATACATAGTAACAGTGGTACTATTTCTGTTTCTGGCATATTATGGCTCTGTTTCAGTGTTTACTTCCTGCAAGTATTATTACTTGCAGTAACTTTTCTCTTTTAACCTGTAACTGTTCTGTTAGTAGATGTTAATTGCTATTTGAGCTTTCAAAATATGTCTTTCCAGCCTAATGCCACTGGCGAGCAGAAGACAAAACCAACACAGAACAGTGTTCGAGCTCTAAGGGGTCTAGGCTTGTCTCCAGATTTGGTGAGTCAATAAATACAGATTTTTATTTATGGGACATCTAGAAGTGTCCTTGCATAACCTGTGTTCAAAGAGTAAGCCTTAGTCCCCCATGAGCAACAAGAATTTTAGAAGAAATGCAAAATACATGCTGCACTGCTCCATTAAAGCCCCAGGAAATCAAAATACTCAAATTCATTCTTAAGTCAACAGAATTCAGCTAACTCCTTGCAATATGTTCTGTAGCTGTGGTGTTCTTCTAAACGGATCTTTACATAAAAATCATTCTGCGCTGCTAAAAATAAAGTTTCAGTTCAATTTGTGGGAAAACCTAGAATGCTTTTAGATTCTAACATTGTCACAAATTTCTTTATGCATGATTGAGAAGAAGCAGTCCTACCTTTGAAGTACCTTTAAAAATATTCCTGCTTGGAAATATGAAACGTGGATGAATCTTCCAAGGAAGGTTCCTCAGTTTCTTTCGTGGAATCATAGAATAGTTTGGGTTGGAAGGAACCTTTAAAGGTCATCCAGCCCAACCCCTCTGCAACAAACAGGGACATCTTCAACTAGATCAGGATGCTTAGAGCCCCATCCAGCCTGACCTTGAATGTTCCCAGGGCCTGGGGCATCTACCACCTCTCTGGGCAACCTGCTCCAGTGTTTCACCACCCTCCTGGTAAAAAATTTCCTCCCCTTACATCTAGTCTGAATCTACCTTCTTTTACTTCAAAACTATTACACCTTGTCCTATCACAACAGGCCTTACTAAAAAGTTTTTCTCCATCTTTTTTATAAAGCCCCTTTAAGTACTGAAAGGCCATGATAAAGTCTGCCTGGAGCCTTCTCTTCTCCAGTCTGAACAAACCCCAACTCCCTCAGTCTTTCTTCACAGGAGAGCTGCTCCAGCCCTCTGATTGTTTTTGTGGCCTCCTTAGGACCTGCTCCAACAGGTCCATGTCTTTGCTGTGCTGAGGACCCCAGAGCTGAACACAGCACTGCAGGTGGGGTCTCACCAGAGTGGAGCAGAGGGGCAGAATCACCCCCCTTGACCTGCTGGCTATGCTTGCTACAGTGCTGGGTCATGTTGAGCTTTTATTCCACCAGAACTTTCAAGTCCTTCTCTGCTGGACTGCTCTCAACTCCTTCTTGCACCACATACTATAGTGAACATAAAGCCAACAAGTTTTGCCTCATGCTGGTTGGCAAATGATGACAAATGCTCAACTTCTCCTGTTCTTTCTCCCCAGTGCTCTAGTAATGGTATGTGCGTATTCTCTGGACGCAGTGTTTGCCTCCCTGATACTTGGGAGCACATGAGCAGATTGCAGCTCCCTGTTGTGATACCTGGCTGCCGTTGATGTTAATCTGCTTGGTCAAGCGTTGATAGCAGTGAAACCAGGGCAGCACAGCTTCAGATGCCAGTACAGCCCCAATTCAAACTTATGCTTGTATCTTCCTGAGCTTAGGAAGCTGGTGCTGCTGTAGACACACTCTGTTTTCAGGTCTGCTTCAGGAACAGAAAAGGACATTTTTGCTCTTTGGTGTGAGGCTGCTTGTTAAGTCAAAGAATATTTTTCTTACTTGATTCTGGAAGTTGTTGAGCACTTTCCATTCCCATAAAGTCCACTGGCAGAAAAAGCTTCTTAGCCTTTCTCAGAAATGAAAAAGTAGAAGAATAGTCACAGCTTCTGTATAATAGTTATATCCTCAAAAAGGAAAAGTTATTCTTAAAAGGATAGTCACATAACTAAATTTTGTGTTGTGCTTCTTTCTGACTTTTTTTAAACTTTTTTTTTTTACATTTATCAAAAAGGATGTTTATAACTACAAAACCAATGCCTTTATAAATGGGATATGTGAAGAATGTGTTAGGTAGCTTCAGATTGTTGTGACCTGGTAACTGTAATCAGCTTGTGGACGGAAAGACTTAATGCAATGTTGCTGTATATTCCAAGCTTCAGGGCCTAAATTTGGAAGGCCCTTAAGATAATTGCCAGTGCCTGACACGTGCCCTGCTGCCTACCCCCTTCCCTGGGCCCCCACATTCATTTTTAAAAGCCTGTTAATTGTGTATGTAGTAAAAAGAGAACCGACTAATCTAGTCACTTTCTCACATCTTGAGTTCTTGTCTGGGGCAGTTCCAGGACTGCCAGAAGCCAGTATATATATATATGGGTTTTTTTCAAATGCCTGCTGTTGACCACTAAAACATAGAGATTACACTCTGAGCGCAGCCTCTTGGCGCTGTTACAAAGTTGCTTGGGTACTGCTTCAAGAAATCTTTAAATGGTTGTTCTCTTGGGCAGGAGCCCAAGGCCAAGACAGTACATGGGGAAGCTCCTATAACAGCAGTCAGGAGGGCGTCCTTTATAAACTGTGCTGCCAGGCTGCCTGATCTAAACTTGGCTAGACCTGTTCTTAATACCTGATACCCCACTGTCTGTCCCAGGCTTCCCTGAGGTAGCATGCTGGGCCAGTCTCAGCTGTTGATGTAAAAGGAGCCTTTCTATTCTCCATGGGCTGTGCTAAGTGCTTAATGAATACGCTGTATCTGCAGATATAATGGACTGTGTTTACAGCATTTTGAAAACTGATTATACACTTGCCTATTCACTTGAAATGTTCCTCCTCTTTGTATTATATTTCTTTGAGATGCATCTCTGCCACTGTTACTGTACTTTTATATTTTCATGCTGATTCTGATCTTTTTGATTTCTGTGACTGCATTAACTTTAAATTTGTCTCAGCCAGATGGATGATAGATTTCAAAGTGGGTTTAATCATGTGCTTATACTGTCAAAGTCTATGAATTTTATCTTCAAACAGTATCCAATAGTAGCTACAAGAAAGGAGAACATGAGGAAGCAGGTTTACAGAAAATGCCAAAGAAAGATTAATAAAAGTGAGTCAGTATGGGCAGATGACTGATTCACTTCTGCCTTGGCAGCAGATCTTTGTGAGCTATGATATATTGTAGAACTCCAAAAGAGGGGACAAGGAAAAAAAGGCACGTTTGTTTGTGCTGTGCTTCCAAAGGAGATTTATCCATGAACGGTATTGAGGATATTCTATTGGTTTGCCTAGTAAATATTTAAGATTTTCCTTCTGTTATGACAGATTGTTTGCAGAAGTGCAAAACCTATAGAAATGGCAGTGAAGGAAAAGATTTCCATGTTTTGCCATGTGGAGCCTGAGCAGGTCAGTACATTAATATTTTATTCATCATTATTTTATTATTATTATTATTGTTATTTATTATTATTATAAACATAGTAATGGATGAACAAAATGTGGTTAAAGCTAGGGGTTTTGCTTATGTCCATAAGTCATCACAGCCACATGATGAACACTCTTACTGTGATAATATGTAATAGGTTATTCATGTCCTTTAACATGCTTAAAACTCTACTGTGTAGTTATATATCCCTTTATAATTAAAGTGTGATGATTTTGGCCTTAATAGTTTGTGATTAACTGGTGTTCAAATAGTTATTTTGGTAAATCAAATACTCTTAAATATTTTTGCATGTGAGAGCATTTGACTTTTCTATGTAATGGATAATATTAAAGGGATAATAGATTTCAAATATGTATCAGTGTTGACTTCTCTCTCTGCATGTGTGTAAGAAAAAGCTTTTTCTGAGTATAAGTCCAGATAAGGACAGAGAGGGCAGTGTGGCCATTACTCCCTCCTCCCCCCGCCACCCTCCCCCCCCACCTGGCCCCTTTCATCTTACTGTCTCTGGAAGACAAGATCCTTGAGTTAGCATCTGGAAGATCCTTCAGAAATGCCTTTCTGGTTCTCCAGCCAGAGAGAAGCAACTGGCAGTTTAATCGAACAGAAATGGTGTGTGCTTTTTATGTAAGCATATACATACTCAGATTCCAACTGCAGTTACACCACCAGTCTACCTGGACCAAGAGTCCCATGTGTAACTGCACTTCCATAAGAGCTCCCTGGCAGGGAGGGACCTGTCTTCATGGCACTGTTGTTTTTCCCCAAAGTTCTGCCTTTTAGGGTAGAAGCTGAGTAGTTGTACCAGTCACAGCTTTCATGAGAAGCTGAGTGTATGATCCCAGGCAGAGTGCTGCACTCTTCTTGCGCTGTTCTGACTAGCTCAGATGTCCATCCACTGCACTGGAATGTGTAGTATAGGTGTGTCCCTGGTAGTTAGATCCAGTGGACTGAACTGGGGTGCTGCTAGGTGCCATTGTATGTAGCAGCCTTATTTTTTTCTTTATCCTTTTTTTTTTTTTTTTTTTTACTTTTCATAACTGTATTCGTCAGAATTCTGCAAAGCCATTCTTAATTTCCCCTGTATGTCTTAAAATTAATGAATCACTTCTAGATCTCACTGGTCACATGTCAATGTAATCCCTAGAATAATCCTCGGTTTCTTGTGAACTGAAGAATTAGATGCATCATCAGGCTTTTTCCTGGAGCTATGTGCAATGCCATTAGAGAAGAAGCTACGGTTATTTTGTGTCTAGATCAGTGGTTTACAATCTCAAGGGAATCAGTCTTTTCAGTACACCTTTCCCGTTTATTTGCTGTTGTAGAATCACTGAGTAGTTGAGATTGGAAGGGAGGTCCAACTCCCCTGCTCAAGCAGGGCCACCTGCAGCCAGTTGCCCAGGACCATTATTCAAACAGCTTTTGACTATCTCCAAGGATGGAGACTCCACAACAACCTTGGGCAATGTGTGCCAGGGCTTGGTCACTCTCACAGTGAAAAAGTGTTTCTACATGTTCAGAGGGAACCTTCTGTGTTTCTGTTTGTGCTCGTTGCCTCTTGTCCTGTTACAGGGCACCACTGAAGAGAGCTGGGCACTATCTTCTTTGCATCCTTATCAATGTACGGAAATACCTGAGAGGAGATTTTCCACCCCCAACCCCCAAGCCTTTTCTTTTCCAGGCTGAGCAGTCCCAGCTTGCTCAGCCTTTCCTCTTAGGAGAGGTGTTCCACTCCCTTAATCACCTTTATGGGACTTTGGGCCATGAACTCTTTCCTTTATGTCCATGTCTCTCTTTTACTGGGGAGCCCAGAACTGGACCCAGTACTCCAGATGTGGCCTCACCAGTGCTGGGTGGAGGGGAAGGATTGCCACTCTTGACCTACTGGCAACACTTCTCCTAATGCAATCCATGATACTGTTGGTTGACTCATATTCAACTTGGTGTCCACCAGGACAGCACATGTAGTATATAAAAAATAGAATGTATGTTTTCAATGAAATTTTTTTAGATAAGTTTTATGTTACGCTTGTTTTTGTTAGGTGATATTTATCCATGATGTTTCTTCCACTTACCGAGTACCAATCCTGTTGGAGGAGCAAGGCATCATTAAGTATTTTAAACAGAGGTTAAATTTACCTATTGATGACCAACCAAGTGATCTTCTAATGAAATGGAAGAAAATGGCTGACAGGTATTCTAACTCCTGCTGCTTTTTCTAGAAGTGTTCTAGTTCAAGTTAGGTTTTTAGCTGCTGGGCTGGGGTCAGTAGCATGCTGCTGATCAGCACCTGTGAATGGTCTGGTTTAAAAACTTCATCAGTTTTGAGATTTTTAGATGATGTTTTGTGAAGTTAAAGAAAAAGAAAACACTGTTAAAATGTTTTCTCTGTGAAAATTGGTGTAACAACTGAAAAACTTGTTTTTGTCAGGTACGAAAGACTGCTGAAGGTGTGTTCCATAGCTCTCGTTGGCAAGTACACAAAACTAAGTGATTGCTATGCATCTGTTTTCAAGGCTCTGGAACACTCTGCGCTGGCAATTAATCACAAACTGGATTTAATGGTGAGGATATTTCTGGATTTTGTTTTCAGGAATACTTTGTATGTGCTCTACTAGTTCCCATCATGTGAGGCAGTTTAAATTCATGTGGAAATTAGAAAATGGATCGTGCAGGTGAATACAGACTGGCCAAACATCTCTCTCTCTTTTTTTTTTTTTTTTAAGAAGTGTTTACAGATTTGATTATTTTATTTGGAAATAAACTTACCTAAAATCAACACTGCAATTACCCTGGACTGGATCTGATGAAAAAGCAGACTTTACCTGCAAATTTATATTTACTGTCAAAGGTAGTTTTCACTTGTTCTCATGAGACTGTTTATCATGTTAATGAGATTAGCTTAAAGACAGGAGAAGGTGGGTAAATTGGAAAGCTGTTTAGTTTCTTTTTCAAAATTGGGTTCCAGGAGCTGTTGCTCTTCATTTCAGTTAATATTCTGAGGGCCATTCATTATATCTTCAGAATTCTGATGATACCAGAATTGAGACATAAACTTAGTTTCTTCAAGATAGTAGTTCCTCAAATAAAGGACTATTTAGGTATCTAATTTGTCTCATTTTAATGATAATACAAAGTTGAACTACACAGGGAAAAACTGTTATCAGCTTTCTCACTGGTGGAACTATTAGTTTCCATTGCTGAGTTTTGTTGCTAGGGTTGACAAGTCTGGGGCAGAGAAGCAGCGTGGAAGTGTGTATTATTTTCACTTAATGGGTACAGAGGACATTTTAGCAACTTGCAGTAGCAAAATAGTAATAAATGGTTGCAAAGTGTCACCAATGACACGCTACTTTATAGTGAGTCATTAAATGATAAGAGATAAACTGATCACAGTGGGCCGTTGAAGGCTGTATTGCACTCAGTAGGTTTTGGTCTCTGCCTGTCTCTGATGGAAGCAGGTTTGTGTGTGTATGCACTTCGGTAACTGCTGAAAATTCCTGAACCCTGTGACCTTTGTTAATCATTCCCTTTTTCATGGCATAAAAACTAGAAGACATTAAGAGTGAAAGTTTCAGGGTGGTCAAAAGCTATTCATGGTTGTTCGTGCAAGGAAAGCAGGATGTTTCCACTTGGCTCTAGAAAGTTTCTTACTGGAAGGTAACCACTTTTTGACAATGGAGGTCATTAATATCCAGGATGGCTTAACGGGTTGCTAAAGGCAGAAGGCCAAAGGCTATTCTGTTGTCTCTGTCCATGTACCCCAGAAGGAAGCTATGAGAGCACCTACAACAAATGGGGTTGCGTATGTACTTTAATGAAGCACAGAGTAATGAATACATGGGAGTCCTGTTTACAGTGATAGTTCCAGAGTCTTTTGGGGAGAAGTGCCCTAAACCATGAACACCGAGTACTAAAGAAAGAGTTTCTCATATCAGAAACCTGGCAACATACTTCTGTATGCTTGGAGAACTCACCAGGAACGTATCACCCGAGGTGTTTTCTTTTCAGTGACTTGGTGGAGAAGGTGACTAGCCCTGTACCAAGACAACCGATTATGTTTTGTACCCTCCCATCACTGCTTGGTTCTGATGGACTGTTAATCAGATGGTGAAGTAGTTGCAGCAACTTGTGATGATATAGAATTTACTTTTCACTTCACTGTGGCTTGTGCTGTTGCGAGCTCTGAAATCATCCTGTTGTTCTTTCACAGTATCAGTGTGCTGCTTGTCAGGCACATCAATCGGCTGCAAATCCTTCCATCTTTTGCTTCTCATTGTTGATGTCATCCCAGAACCTTTTCAAGTAAGGGGAGGGATGCAGAGATGCACAAACAAAAGCAAATCTGAACTATTTTTTCTGTAGGACTTCTTTACTGAGACAAGTGGGTTGGTTTATTTTCTGGGGAGGGGGAAGAGGCCCTTCCTATTAAGAGAAAAGGAAAAAATCTCCAGAAACTGCTTATCTTAGTGTCCTTCTACTTGTCCTCTGTAAAGTATCCTGAACGTTGAATAGTATAGAGACAGAGAACTGCTTGCTACCTATCATGTAATACAGCTAGGGAGCCACTCCAGAAAAGAAAATAACTTCGTGTTTAATAAGAGGAAATATTTTTTACATAGTAAGGAACTTACGCATAACGTTCACCACTGAAAAGCATCTCTGGAATTATAAGGACTAAGCAGAATTCAAGTAAATGTTATATGTTCGTGTCACTAAGAAGCCAGTTGGTAGATATCATGGAAAATACAAAAAACCCACCCAAATCAAAAACTCTACCAGAAACTAGGCTTAGGGAAGAAATAGCTTATGTTTTAAGGCTTAAGCTGTCCCCTTTTCTTGAAGAGAAAGTGAAAGATGTATTGTGGAAGTAAAAAAGTAAAATCACTGTATTTGTAGGAAATAGATAAGCTTTCCTCCAGCATAAGTTTTGTTCCACAATATACATACACATATAGTTGGGAAGACCTCACACCAGCTGGACATGTGCAAGTCCATGGGACCAGACAGAATGCATCCCAGAGTGCTGAGGGAGCTGGCTGGTGTCATTGTCATGCTACTCTCCCATTAGCTTTGAAGGGTCATGGCAACTGGCAACTGAGAGAACTTCCCCCAAGGTGAGCACCTCGGCTCTGCTGCTGGCAGGATCTGTAGCAGAGCGCTCCAGCATTGTGTGCAGGGTGGTTTCCTGAACCAGAGGAACCTCTGGGGGAGCAGAGGGAGCTACAGGGAGACCCCAGCTTACACCACGTGGTGGGACTTGGCTGAGCCCACCCCTACCTATAGAAGAAGCCCCTGAGAGCACCAGAGACCAGGGGCATGACAACCAGGTGTGGTGCGGCAGTTCGTGCAGCAGGGTGGGTGCTGAAGCCCTGCCAGCTTGACCAGGGAGCAATGGTATCCACCTGGCAGAAAGCCATGGCCTCTCTTAAACTTTGCACCCACCACGATGGATGCAGCTGCCCAGACACAGCTCTGGTGGGTACACGCTGCCACCCAGGTGCCAGGCTGCAGGCTGTGCCCGGTTTGTACCAGTACTGGGTAGACGGTGGCAGTGAGTGCTCCTGTGGGAGGTTTACCCAGACAGAGGGACGACTCTGCTTAATGGCAGAGCTGTGTGGGGAGGTGAGTAGGTTAAGGAGTATTGGGGAGTGCGAGAGAGAGAGAGAGGCTGACTGCTGGAATCGCATGCTGCCTTCCGTGAGACGGGCCCGACAGGCAGACAGGGCGATTCCCTCTCCTCTCTCTGCCTGGCTGAACACAGTGACTCAAGGGACAGGGGCAGCGGTGGCCAGCTCCTGCCCGGCTGTTGTGGTTTAGCCCTAGCTGGCAGCTAAGTACTGGGCAGCTGCTCGCTCACTCCCCCACCCCCCAGAGGCATGGGGAAGAGAATGGGCAAAGAGGTAAAACTTGGGGGTTGAGAGAAGAACACTTTAATAACTCAAACAAAAAAACCCCAACAATTGTAATGAAAAGGAGAGAGAAAGGGGAGACTAATAAAAGCCAAAGGGAGGGGGAAAAAATAACCCCCAAGTGATGCACAATACAACTGCTCACCACCTGCTGACTGATGCCCGGCCAGTCCCCCAGCAGTGACCAGCAGGCCCGGGCCAGCTCCCCCCTGTAACGAGCATGATGTTCTGTGGTATGGAATACCCCTCTGCCTAGTTCAGGTCAGCTGTCCCAGCTGTGTCCCCTCCCACTTTCTTGTGCCCCTCCAGCCCTCTGGCTGGCAGGGGCTGAGAAACTGAAAGGTCCTTGACTTCACGTAACCATTACTTAGCAACAACTAAAACCATCAATGCTTTATTAACCATTGTTCTCACACCAAACCCAAAACGCAGCACTGTACCAGTCTATTCCAGATGAAATTGGGACATGGCCGCAGCAGGCAGGTCACCTCTGTGACTACCCTGCCTTCCCAGCTGCCTTTGCCTAACAGGGATGAGGCTCTGCAAGTGGAACCAGACAATAATTAGGGTGTTGGTTTGTCTAGCTTAGAGGTGTTACCAAGGTTAAGTCGGCCTATGCCCTGTATCAAAACCTTCCATAAAAAAAGATGGGTCATTGTCATAGGAGACTCTCTCCTGAGGGGAACAGAAGGCCTGACACGCAGAGCGGACCCACTCCTTAGGGAAGGTGCTGCCTCCCTGGGGCCTGGGTTAAAGACGTGAGGAGAAAGCTGCCCGCCCCGGTACGGCCCTCGGGTTATTACCCATTGCTGGTTTTTCAGGTAGGCAGCGATGAAGTTGCAACAAGAAGTCCGAGGGCAACCAAGGGACACTCCAGGGCCTTGGGACGACTGGTTAAGGGATCAGGAGCACGAGCAGTGCTCTCCTGGATCCTTCCAGGTGCAGGGAGCCATGAGGGAAGCCGCAGGAAGAGCCAGCAGATCCACACCTGGCTGCGAGCCTGGTGTCGCGGGCAGAATTTTGTGTTGTTTGATCCTGGGTCAGTTTGCACGGCAGCAGCCCCGCTGGCAACAGGCGGAGTACACCTGTCTCAAAGGGGGAAAAGGGTCTTTGCACAGGAGTTGGCAGGGCTCATTGAAAGAGCTTTAAACTATATTTGAAGGTGGAAAGAGGGGAGACCACCTCGCTCTACAACTACTTAGAAGGAGGTTGTAGTGAGGTGGGTGCCAGTCTCTTTTCCCAAGTAACAAGTGATAGGACTAGAGGAAATAGCCTCAAGTTGCACCGTTGGAGGTTTAGATTAGATTGGAAAAAATTTATTCACTGAAAGGGTGGTCAGGCACTGGAACAGGCTGCCCAGGGAGGTGGGTGAGTCACCATCCCTGGAGGTATTTCACAGATGTGTAGATGTGGTTTAGTGGTGGACTTGGCAGTGCTGCGTTAATGGTTGCACTCAATGATCTTGAAGGTCTTTTCCAACTGAAATGCTTCTATGATTCTATGACTAGAGAAGGGAAGTGTTGCACCAGTCCTCAAAAAAAGCAGAAAGGACAATCTGTGGACATGGCAGGTGGTCAGCCTCGCCTCATTCCCTGGGAAGATTATGGAGGAAACACTCCAAAAAGTTGTTTCTGGGTGCATGGAGAAAAAGAAAGTGGGAACAGCCAGAAATAATCTCTGGAGATTTTCAGATTTTGTCTGGAAATGGCCCTGAGCAGCCTGCTCTAATTTGACCTGCTTTGAGCAGGGGATTGGGCTAGAGACCTCCAAAGGCCCTTTCTGGTCTATGTGATTCTGTCACTGTAGTCTTTTCTACCAACAGCTGCGTAGTGGGATGTTTTTATGATAAGTAAAATAACTCTACTTTTAGCAAAAAAGTGAAAAGTACCAAGTCTGAAAATGCATGGTTAGCTTTGTGTGCAGCTGGTCTTAAGTTTGGTGGGGCTTTTGCATTAAGAAGCATGTGAATCGATGATGGCTGGAACTCCAGTGTGGTGTTGAAATCTTAACAGACAAGTGCTCTTACTGTAATTGCCTGCATGTGCTAACCTCCTTTTTAGTGGTTTTGTCCAAAGGCTGTCTGTATAATCCTGTGTTCTGAATGAACTGCTTAATATTGCGTGTGGCGTCCAGCTCATAACCTAGCATCCACATGCCTGAATGATGAAATGTTGATGCTACTTGAAGTGCTAAATGTGCTGGCTCAAAATGTTTGGCAAGGAAACCATGATTAACTTAAATTGTAATTCGTTTCTTTTTCCAACCTCCTAGCATGGTAAAGTGTACTTTTAGTTGATCCTATAGTGTTCTACTAGTATGGAATAACAGCATTCGTAAGTAGTTATTTTTCTGTTGTATTTTTGATGCCTTCTGGAGTGTGGAAAAAGTAGAAAATGTTTGCTAGAAGGCAACCCAATCTGGAAAATTTGCAGAAGTCTTCCTGTTGGTTTCATTTGTCTGCACACAGATAAGTTCTGTCATTTCAGGTGATCTCGTTTTCATGGGGGATGGACTCTAGAGCGGGGTGCTATTAATTATGTTATTCTGTGGAAAAGACTGAAAAAAACAAGAATCAAACTCTGACGTTTTATGTCCCCAGTACAGTGCGTAGCCACTGCACTCACTTGCTCTAGTGGTACCTCAGGAGCCATGCAGTAGAGATTCTAATGCAGTATTTCTAGTAGGACATCGATCATGGGTCTGCCTCCCTCTCTACAGTTGATGTTTTCACAACAGTCCCCAGGAGTGCCTTTCTCACACTCTAGACAATGCAGGTTTATCCAGTCTTATGATAAGATGAGGTAAACTGTGGCACCCAAAAGCTAAGGAAGTGAACACCCTGGCCACATCTCATTTGGATGTCAGGATAAGGTCAGCACCACCCCTTGACTGGTGCCCTGATTTCCACAGGAAGAAAACCTGGGTACACAGTTATGAAACATTCTAGGAAGTCTGCTTACCTGGAGGATAGCAAAATGAGGACTGAAGGCATGCAGAACTTTGGAGCTATGGGCAAAGAAGGGGACATGGGTTGCTGGAACAAGAGCAAATACTGGGTCTTCAGTAAAGTTCTTAGAGTTTTATTGGGAAATTCACTTGAAACTAATAGTTTGACGTAATGCTATTGAAAAGTTGCTTATACAGTGTGTGCTGCTCTTCCTGTGGAAGAAAAGACTATTTAATTGCGTATTTTTCTTTATTAGTACATAGATTCAACAGAACTCGAACGTTCTACAGAAGCGGAGAACTCAGTGAAATATCACCAGGCATGGCACAAACTGTGCAAAGCAGAGTAAGTGGCATTGGGTATTCTGTATCCCAAATTCAGACCATGATATTTATTTCATGTAATGAAAAATTCTTCAGTAAAGCATTTCTCACTGCATCCAAACTTCTGTTACTTACATAAAGGGATAGATGTGTGTGGTTGGTGACTAGCTTCAGATATAGAAAATTATACTATCAACTTATATGCTCAAACTCTGCTTTAATCTCTTTAGACAAGTTGCAGATGTTTGGTTGGGCTTTTTTGAGGGGTGGTGGTTTTTTTTATAGCTGGACTTTCTTTACAGTGCAGGTCAGTTGTCAAAGATTTTTCTTTTCAACGTGCATCTTCGTGAAAGGTAGTTAGATAAAAGCTTAGTAAATGCTGGTGACACTGCAAATATCTGTGTTAAGAATCATTGTTGGGATTTCAATCTGTGTTTGTAATGGGATGTTGTTTGTTTTCAAAATGCATTTTGTTTCTTCAGTATTACTTAGTAGGCATAAAGTTTTGGTGTTAGGGTCCTAGAGTAGTGAATGTGTAGCTAGTTTAAGTAATATGTATTTAAGCAGTGGGATCTTCACTCTGAAGCATGAGGTTGGTCAGATGAGAATTGGGGTGGATGGATGAGACAAATCTCCAAATTTAGAGTTAAATTCTGTGTATTCTGAATACATGTCATACAAAACATGCCTTTTGTGCATTGTGCTTGCATTGTTATAACTTCAGAAGTCTTTCTTCAGTTTGTATGGGCTTCCTTTGCTGGCTTGATTCTACATGTTGGTTTCTTTATATATGGCTGTCATTACAGTGGCATTCTGGTCCCAGGAGGGTTTGGAATTAGGGGAACAGAAGGCAAACTCCAAGCTATCTCCTGGGCAAGAACAAAGAAAAAGCCTTTTCTTGGTAAGATCATTAGAGTCAGAAATTACTGTGTTTTGAAGGTGTATAGCAAGCTAATTGATTTGATTTAAAAAACCCCAGACAAACATATACTATAGAACACGGGTCCTCAAACTGTTTAACCAGGGTGCCGGCGCGCGGATGCAGTGGCAGGCCGTCATCTGCGGCTGCTTGGTTTCCCCCCCCAGCCCCCGGCGGGGGGGTCTGTAAATACCGGGGGCCGGACTGAGGACCCTGGGGGGCCGTATCCTGCCCGCGGGCCGTAGTTTGAGGATCCCTGCCATAGAAGGATCATGTCTTAGGGAAGTATTTGTGCTGTTGTATTTGTCTTGTAAATAATGTCAGGGTCATAGTCACATAGTACATCTAGTGTATAAGGAAGGAACGAGAAGACTGTCCCTACTTCAAAGGTTTTATTTGCTATATTCACGTTAAGTGGGGAGTCTTTGTTCTCCATCTTTGCTTAGCATCTTATAGATACTAATCAGTGTGCAGAAAACTTAGGTGTCTTTGTACACATTTGCTATATTAAATAATTTTTGTTGATTTACTGGTGTATTTTATTATGGAAAAGTCTAAAGATGCCATCTGGCCTATAACATAAGTGCTGTTTTGTGTAAGTGCCTCTGAAACTTTGGTTCCTACTCCACATTTCTTAGAATTTTGTAAGTGACTACTTTGACTAGTTGCCAAAGCAAAATTTGAATCTGGATATACCCAGACTTTCAGCTTCTGTTTGTCTTTACAGTAATTATTGATAAAATTATGGAAAGAAAAAAAAATTTTTTGAAAGGGCTTAAAGCACATAATTGTGTCATGTGTATTTACAGTGTGCCAAGTTTGAAGAGTGAGTTTTATGCTGAGCATCCATTTTTGTTTTAGCTTTTTTATAAGTCTGTATGTATGCAACTGGGTACCAAGATTTCGAAGCAGTCAAGACAGAACAGTGAGTACTTTGTCAGTCCTCTCTTTGTGCTGTTGAATTCTGAGGTTTTTGTTTTCTCTTCTAGGAGTTTGCCTGGGAATGCAATTGGCAGTTGTGGAATTTGCAAGAAACTGTTTGAATTGGAAAGGTGAGCTCAGTATGTTCGTGTGAATTTGATTTGCTTAGCAGAAATTTTTTTCTAAATGTGCAACATGTATCTATTATTAGAACTATTATATAGATCCTATGATTGTTAGGTACTTAGCTCTTCCAACATGATCATTTTCAGCTAAGCACCCTGTGCTACCTTTCTGTGCAAGGCAGTAGGAACTCTTATTATGCAGATTGCTTGAAACCGGCTTCTTGATCTAACAAGTGTAGGAGAAAGTGTGCTTGTAGTTCACCCCTGTAGTCTCTTTCTGGAGTGTACAGATGGTGAGGAGCAGATAATGAGAAGTGGTCTTCTCACTTGCTTTCATTAGTTGCAGTAGCCAAACTGTAGCCATAGCCATAGTAGTATGAAGAGATTTAGTTCACTGATTGTGATGAAAATTTATTAAATTGATTACTGCTTATGAAAAAGTCTTTGTCTTAATTAGGAATTATTTAACTTGGACAGTGAGCTCAGGGAGTGCAAGGACAACTTTAATGAGCAGGTGGTGTTTGTCCTGAGCCCCCTAAACAAGCAAGATATGAGCAGGACCATCCAGACAAAAAATACTGTGTGCACTTCTGTCATGATGGTAACTCCACCACACTCTGGCCAATGTCCCTGGCGTGTGTGAACCTTATGAACCATGAGACAGTGCACGCCTGCACTTTGTGTAAACTTAGAAGTTTACATACACTAAGTATGTACACTATTTTTGTTTTTCACTGAGTATAAAGGTGGGCAGGCTCTGGGACTGGCCCAGAAGCCTCACCTACAGGTGGATGCACTACATAGAAATTTTCCCACTTTTTGAGAGACTCCTGGCACCGGCTGCAATGGGGCTTCCCAGCCAAAGTGTGGGCCTGGATGATGTTAAGGTGGTAATTGGCGATGTAGTCTCTGTAACAGTTTGCAGTAATGATTCGATGTTTTGCCCCTATTGGTTTTTTATCACATTGTGCATAATAACTAGTACTGTTTCCTTTTATCATATTGCATGCTATTTTCCTGTACTATATTGTAATATAATAAACTGCATTTATTCTTACATTTGATTTGGAATTCATTTTTGCTTGATATCCAGTCAGTCAGGAAACCACCGATGAATTTCTACCACCAACAGCTGAAAGGAAAAAGTTTTGGGAAGTAGGAAAGGTAGTGTGTGTAACAGGCTATATGTTTCCTGTGGTTGCTTCAAAAGGGTGCAGTATGTATTTCAACATGTGAGATTGTAGCTTAAATGCAGACAAACCCCAAAATGCCACAAAACAGTTACGAGTTTGTAGTACATGTAGAACAACAGGTATGTACTGTGTTTGTTTTGAACTTCTGTTCCAGATGCAAATTCTACAGAATTTGACCCAGACACAAAAACCCCTGTAGTAAGTACTGATTTTTTTTCCTGCATATGTTTTGGGAACATACATCTTTTACTAAAAAGGGAGTTACCTCTGTGTAAGTTAAGATCTGTCTATATTTTTACATGGTAGGACATGAAGAGTTGTCTGCTGTCCCTATTCAGTATTATTTAAAAAGGTATTTTCTTTTAATAGTCCCTTACCTTCACCTGCTTGCTTCTGTGATTTGCTTTAGCTTTATTTTTGTAATTTTTCTGATTGTTTCCTTGGCTGTAGACTGATGCTGGGAGTAGACAGTAATGATTAGGTTGACTTTACTAGAGAGTAAAATATGAAGGGAAGCTGGAAAGTGTAGCACAAAGCTATTATAAAAATATAAATTTATATAAAAAGATAAAGATTGTATGGAAAGTTATTGAAAAATTCTTCTCTTTCCTGTATATAAATAATAAAAATAACCACTAGACATCCCCCCTCACCAGTCCTCCTTTTGAGAAAAATTTCAGTGCTGTAGATACCACAGGACGCTCTGTATTATTATATGCCAATGGTAGAATTTTAGAGTGGAGTGCTTCCTACTTCGGGAGAGTATGGTATCACATTGTCATAAAAGTAAAACTTAAAAATGATCAGTAAGAGAGTTTTTTTTTAAAGACAAAAAGGAACAGAGATACATGTGAGAAAAAAATAGCATCTTGGTGTAAAATGTAAACATCTGTTCTAGTGATGAATTAAGTGCATTGCTCATAGTGACTTACTGTATCTCTATCAATTTCCTTCGAAAGAGTTTTGTTAGGATTTTTAAGTAAAATACATTTTTTTCCACATCTGCTTAGTCTGAAACATACAAATAGGTTTTTAAAGCATTTGACCTGTTTGTCAAGGTTGTTTATATACATAGGAGAGAGAATCTACTCTGAACTTTTGAAGGTAAGTGAGAGACAACCTCTGTAGTCTCTCACTGTGAGACTTGCTGCTAAAACTTGTTGGCGTTTGGAAATGTCCTCAGGTGAACAAAGTTAAATGTTGCATTTGGCATCAAATTTGTGGGCTTGTCATTGTAAGAGGATTTTTTCTTCACCCTTCTTTGAGTGTATGCGAAGACATACCCTTAACTGGAGGGGTCAATTTCATAATACCAGCGTATTGTAGAATGTGGAAGATGTTGGAAGCTTACTGTAGATTTTTTGGGAAGCAAGAGGGATAGTATGGAAGACTGATTCTGGGGCATCTGTTTCTAGGGCTTTTTAGTGCCAGTTTTATATAACTTCTCATGACTGCACTTCAGCTAGTCACCTCGTGTACCTTTTCAGGATGCAGTCAGATCATCAGGAGGGGGTGAGTCACCCTTTGGAACGGTTGGTTTCTTTCTGTTATGCAAAGGGTTGTTCACAGTAGCTGGCCCAGATGCAGAGCTCCACACTTAGATGAAGTCAGAAGCACAGATGCTTGTCTGCTGCAGCTGTACAGGCAGTTTCTCCCAGGACAGAAATTGTACTGTGTATTAGTATAATATATCTAGGATAAAATTTTATCCCACAAGAAACTGAGTGATTTGCAGTTTGTATTCAAGGGCAAGTAAGGTATATATGTTAAAGAGAAAATTATGTGGACATAAGAAAATAATGGAGTGAATGTTAAGTGTCATAGAGGATTAATACAGTGTTTACAATTGAAGCAGTATGCCTCAGTACATAAATGGATATTCTTTTTTTTCTAAGCTACATTAAGGTTCTGAAATTGGTTGTTACCAGTCATATTTCAGCATCTTAATCTGATCTTTGACATCTCAGTTCTAGGCAAGAAAGAGATGTAAATCATTCCAAGGGGGAAATTTGCACTATCAATAATTATAACTGTTAAATAATTTGTCTTAGCAGAGTCCATCTTGTGCTAAAACCTGCTTATATATTCTGTATAATAACAAATCAATAAAAATGATTGGAAGAGAAGCAGGTTAGCGAAGCTTGTGAATTACCAAACTGATGTAGATGTTTCATTATCCAAGACAGTTAATTGGAAACACAGTATCAGCACTGATAATATCTTGTGATGCCACTGTGATTCAGCTGAGTGCTAAGGTAGGACCAAAGCAGTGTACTTTTCTTTTGTGTAAACAGTGTACCTGATCCTTTGGAAATGGGAGAGGGTGAAGAAAGGCACTGATGAGGCAGTCGTTTGATTTCCTTTTATTTTTAAGAAAAGGGAAAAAAGACAGAGGGTCAAATATGTAGTTCAGCAGGGGAGCTCGGGGGCAACTGTAAAATATGCAGCTACTTACATCCCTTCTTAATTTGTTAAGCATTCAGATACTCAGAACTGTACTCACCAAAGCTGATAGTTTCTTCTGAAGTACATACAAAGTATCATGGTCTACTTTGCTTCCCTTTTGTCTGCATCTATGGAAATTTGAACCTTTTTTATTAGAAAGAAAAACAGATTGTCATGTAATTGTGTAACTCAGAGTTAGGCTTTCAATGGAAAAATAAGTGTCTGAAATAATGAGAAATAATATTACTGGCAACTCTCAAAGTAACATAAGTTATTGTACTATTAGAAGAGCATTGCTTGCATGACTAAAGAGTTTTGAGCATCATAAAAAAGTGTTTGTATGTGATGAGGCAATTGTGACTTGTTCTGTTTTGAGCAATAACAAATTTACAACTAAATGTGCAAATTGAGAATTGCCTGCAATGCTGAATATTTGTTTCCTTTTAGCTGTTCATCTATTTCTACTGACTATCATTACAACAATACTGCTTAACCTGGGTTCTGCAGAAGCACCCATGAGTAACATTATGTAGGAGGGAAACGCTGTATAACTCTGTATTGCTTGTTTTGGGGAATATTGATATAAATTATATTGGTGTGTAAATGACTGCAAGTATTGTAGAATTAAGATTTCAAATACCTTGAAAAAAATGGTAGTCTCTGCATACAAAATATAGAAGTTAATGACTTAATAATGTGAAACAGCTAAAATTGTGTTTTTAAAATAGGCTAGGGGGAAAAGGATAATCCCCAAGTTTAATATCTGTGTGATGAAAACTTAAAGGAAATGAGACCTAGAAATTGAAAATATGAATAAGCTGTGATTTATGAGCTGTGTTTGAGATAGTTGAAGTTGCTATTAGATATTTTCATTTAGGCTTAAATTAAAAATGTAAACTGAAGAAAAAAACCCCAAAAGCTCTGATATGGCAATTACCTGTGTTCACTAGACCATACCATTTACAGTATCAAAATACCACCTTAAGGTTTTCTTTTCAGTTCCTCTTTAACACGTTTCATTTCAGTAGGGAAAATGAGGAAGGTACACGAGCACTGATCACAGTCCCTTAAGTTCTTGATCTCATCTTGGTTGATTATTTGAAGGTCATGTTCCCATTATATATACTTAAGCTGCTTTACTTTTTAGCCTTTTGGATAATAATGATGGGTAAATTACTGTTTTTCTTTGCAGGAAGATAGCTGTTCAGAAAAGTAATGCATTTGCTTGAGAGTATGCTTCATATGAGTTTTCTGTTGCAAATTATAATTTTAAAATGAACCCCTTTAAAGGGAAATGGTATAGTCTGTGAACTGCTAATGAACTGGATTCACTGGGTGGCAAAACTGTCACTGTTCTATTCCATTTCTCTCTTCTTCCTCTACTATTAAACGTAGGTTTTTTGGGGGGATGAGGCTTTTAATTATGTCCTTTGTTAATTTAATTGCAACTACCTCTAATACTGTTCTGGGGGGAAAAAAGCCCCCAGAAATATTTCTAATGCTTTTTTTTATTTTAAATTTAAAAAAGCTAATTTTAATTGTGACTGTTGTTCTTCATGACCTATTGCATCTTGTGTAGGAGCATGCAACTTCAAATATTGGACTGGGTAAAATAAGTATATTTTCTATAAACTCAAGAAATTATGCAGAAATAGATTTTGCCGGTAGGTGACACTCGTGTAACATGTTTGTTTCTTGATGCCCGATTTTCCTATTCAGGATGTCAGTAGCCTGATTGAATTAAAAAATTTTTCAGGTTGTCTAAGAGATGAAAAGGAATGTATGCCCCACTCGTGCAAATGCACCTCTTAAAATTCTGTGATTTTACTTATGCATGTAAAGTAGCTAATGTAGCTTGGTAAGCAAATGCATGTATGGTATATTTAATTTTGAAATCAAAGCTTATTGTTAATTTACAATAATATTTTTTTTATAAGCCAGAAAAAATAATAAATATTATGCTTTTATTTTCTTCCAAGAAGCATAACACATTTTAACAGCTGAAGGGTTTGTGTAAAAGAATGGCCCAGGAGCCTGTTAGAACATTCATATAATGTTTAAATATCATAATTTTTGAGGCTTCTATTTATGCATCACTGGTGTGGAGTACTTTATTCCTCATTTCATGGAGGGGAAATTCAGGAATAGGAACCACTGTAGTATAGGATCTTAAAAGCACTTGATAGGCTTTGCAATTAAGTTGAGTCTTTAAGTCCTTAAGTAACTGAAATGTAACTATTTATCAGGATAATGGATGATGTTCGTGTTAAAATTCAGTCTGAAATTCCAAATTCTCTAGTAGGATTAGTGCTTAATCTACTGAATTACTTGTCTTCAAAATTTCCATTCTTCTCATTTATCTTCTTTTTCACTAATTTCCTCTTAAAGTAAATAATAATGCTTATGAATTACATATGTGAAAATACATGTCACAGGGGATCATGCAATGAAGAGGTTAAAACTGCACCAAATAAATACAATGAATGTTTTAACGGCCACAGCAATCACTCAGTTCCTATATATACTTATGTATTTCTGTTTACAAGTCATGACAAAAAAACCCCCAAAACTTGGGTAAATATAATTGAAAATGAACATGTAATGTTACAGTCGTCATACTTACTATTGTTACATTGTTATTGTAAATAAGTACTTTGTGTTTTAAAAATTTCAACTGTTTACCATATGGAAGCATCCTCTTATGTGAATGAAGAAACTGAACCGGGAGAAAGTATTGGATAGTGTGCACTAGGAGACACTCTTCAAATGGAACGCTACATTGTTTCCTTTTGTGTGTTTTAGAAACCATTTCGTTTGAATTGCTCTAGAGGCCCAAATAATAGCTGTAGTAAAGCAGGGTTTGTTAAACACCGCTTTCTAAATGTAGTGTGAAATAGAAACAGGTAGTTCTGAACTAATTGTGAGGCAGCTTAGCTGGAAAGTGTGGCTAGTGAATATGCAGGAAACACAATACAAGATGAACTTTGTTATATGTCAAATCTTTATTCTGTATGTTTTAAAATCATAACATCTGTGGGTTTAGGTGTACATATAGTGTATGCAAATGCCAAGCTCTTCTCCTTCAAAGCGGTGATATTCATTATTGCAGATGCCTCTACTGTCCTGTACCAGTTATCTTTTTTATAAGCATCACAAACTCATCAAAGCTGATACTTCCATCATTATTTTTGTCCAACGATTTAATTATGTTATCAAGTGAGAATGAATCCTGTTTTTATAGGGAAAAAATTAAAAAAAAAAAAGAGAGAATGAAATTAATAGATTGCCACAACTGTTTTCCTCTGAGGATTATTGGCAAGAAGTGATGCAGTCAACAGCTGGTGTTACTTGAAGGTGTTACTGGTAGTGATGTATTTACCAGTTTTACTGGTTAAACTAGAAATACAGTGCCTGCTGTCACCTGCCAAAAATGTTAAGATAGATATGATAACCATTTCAGAAGTATCAAGTTTTGCTGAGACAGATTAGTTCAGTCTTGTAGGTAAACTTGGAATTTAGGAAATGGAGCAGGTGGAATAGCTGCAGCATATACATAATCACCAGTAAAAATTAATATACATACCACCTACTGCTTAATTAGATACTAATCTAGGCTGTGAATACTCTATTTGAAAACATGTTGCTCCTTTCATTAGAGTTTGGACTAGGTCTTAAGAGTCTCTTTCCCTCCCCTTTTCCCCTCTTTGCTAGGAATACCGTATTCACTATTGAAAAATTCTTGCTAATGAATTAAATCTAGTTTAGATTATTAGCTCCTTTTATTTGTTGTGTCTGGTAAGAGTGCATCTAAAACCCCAAATGCAGTGAGTATTCTGATAACATCCCTGATCAGACTAGTTAAGTAATATAAACCTGGGTTTGATTTACAATTCAGATTTTCAAATATTGTATTTCTTCATATTTTGTGCCTATACATGTTTTTCAATGTCCTGTCTTGCTTTTATGTTGGTTTATTATAGTGCCATATATTTCTGCAAACAGACTAGGTGCTTGAAAATGTCTGATGTCCAGACAGAAAACATCAGTATTGTTTTTCCTGGACACTTCTATTTCCATATGTCTGAGAAAATGGGTATGGTGCTAAATTGTGTACAGCTAATATAAAAAGCATTACATTTTTGGATTTGCCATCACATTTCTTACTCATTTTTTGCAATTAATTTCTACACAAGTTTTTAAAAAGAAAAAACCTTTGTGTTTTATTAGTTTGTTTGTTTGTAATTAGCCACTTCATGTGTCATGTTCAGTCACATGATTTCATAATGAAATGACTAAATTGGATTACTGTAGTTTTCAAAATACTGGATTTTTCTATTGAGGTGCAACTTCTTTCAGACCTTTAGCAAAAATTGCTTTTGTCAGCTATCCAAAATACAGTATTTAAGGATTTGTCTAGCAAAAGAATCAATGCAGTTCAGGAAAGGTCTGACGGAGAATATATATCTGAAATCAGAACCTAGATTTTTTTCCAGCTATAGGAAATGGGTATTTCTCTCTCTAGCTTGATGGAATCTCTTTACTTGGCATCTTTCTGGAAAACCTTCTTTTATTTTGTAGTGATGGGAACTTAATCTAGATAGAAGTTGGCTCGTATCTCTTACTTTTAAATTTGTTCTACCAATTTACTTGGTTTAAAGATTTTTCTATATAATTTCTAGATTCAAGACTTATTATTTAGACTGAAACAAAGAATATAAGACTCAGATGCAATAATCTAGGTGAAATTTGGATTACATAAAAAATCCCAAACAAAAGAGTTTCTTAGACTTTTGCATTTTATTTCACAAGGCTTTGTAATAAACTCCCTGCTCAGATATCTGTTTGGAGCTACTTTTCATTAATGTGAATGAAGTTTATAAGCCAACCCTTATTCAAGGGTGGTTTATGGAGTCAGTGAAACCACCTGAGCACAATAATCTGCCTTGCAACATAGTTACGTTTATTTACGTTTTCCTATACATTCATAGCAATATTCACAGTGAATATAATAAGAGTGAAACTTACCTTCAGGTACTGTGCAAATTGATTCTGAAGTAGATTTTTCAGCCCACCAATGGACAGTGCACTGGTGCTGCCCTCCATTAAAGCATACTGGGTAAAATACTTCAGAAGGTTATCATTGAGTAAATGTTCCATGTTTCTCAGATGTTGTCTTGATGAATAACTGCAAACCAAGCAGACAATAACAATTCTGTACATCAGAATTTTGAAATATGTCTGACACCCTGTTCATTGCTTTACTAACCATGCAGCATGATTAATGCTTAAGCTAGATGAAAAGATTTGGGTTTTTTTCTTTTTTCTGTAAAACTAGATCAACTGTCCCAAGAAAAAAAAAAATAATCTAAGTTAGGTTCAAAGATTTGAAACACCCAATACGTTTATAGGTTATGCTTACCTCACTCAAAATTTGGAGCTTTCAAATGTATCCAGCAGAAGTGAGAGTCTCAGATTGAGGCAACCTTTATAGTGGCTTGCATGCTCCACCCTAATTATGAAACTAGCATTTGTCATTGAGTCGGTGTGCTAGTTTTGTTGTGTTTCCAGTATTGATCTAGGTTTACATGTTCTTCATAGGCCATCCTGGAGAGGTTTTCTTTCTTAAATTTGTGTATGTTATACTTCAAGATGTACCACACCTGAAGAAGCCTGAAAAAGGCTCTTGTGGGGATATATATCGCATTTTCTATTATAATGGACTTTTTGAAAATGGTAAATACAGATTTGTTTTAAAAAGATGGAGCTAAGTAAATAAAATATGAAGAAGCTACTTGCTCTTTGTGTGAGTTGGTAATCACCAATGCCAAAGCCACTTCTCCAAATTTTGCTATTTCTTAGCACAGGAGACTGATGAATTTCCTCTGGGATAAAATTCTGGTTGCTACTATAAAGAATTAAGACATTCCATGATGTGAATGGAAGAAGACTGAAGCATTCTAAATGGGAAAGATGAACCTAAGGTTCTGAAAAAACTTTCCTTCTTGGGAACACCTTCATAACTGAGTGTTGTGTTCTGCAGGTTCTGAAATCATGTTCTGTTCATGATCTGTGGGGCATTTTTGAGTGTGGTTGATGCTTCATGACCCAGCACTGCTCGTTTTGTATCTGCTGTGTTGCTGGCTCTGGCTGTGGTTTCTATATGTGGTTTCTAATCTGTCTGATGTCTGCTGTTGTCAGGTTTTTGATGCTTAGTTCCAGAATCACTTACTAGATCTTCCACCCTGTGCATCACTTACTGAGATTCAATCATCATTGCATCACTTATAACTGAGCCAAGAGCTTTGTGAGTCTGTAGGAGATGGATGGATTGGAAAGGGTGTTTTTGGAACTGCAGGTGTATGGGTCTACGGTTCCATGACAGGGAAGCAGGAAGTTTCCTGAGAAGACAAGGCAAGCTTTGCTAGATGTATCATGTAGATATACACCTTGCATTAGCAGCCTGCTTGCATGTGCTTATACTGACTTCCCAAAGTGTCAGGGAGAGGAGTATTAGAAGAGTCCTTCAGTGATCATGTAATTAATTCTTCCCTTTGCCCTGGAATGGGATCACTGGTATTTATGTTGAATGTCTGCTTAATGTTTTCTTAAGTCTCTTAAGTAATGGTGGCTCCACAATCTCCTTACCTGGTCCATTCCTTGTGGTTTCTTATCTCACTATAAGACAGTATTACTAGATGTCCACATTCCTTGCTGCACTTAAGCCCTTCTCTTGTCTCCACAGACACTGGTAACAGACCTAGCATCTTCCTTCTTAAAATGGTCTTTAACATATTGGAGAAATCCACAGTCTTCCTTTTTTTGGTTCAGAAATCCTTGCCAGTTTAGTCTTCCTTTTGGAGTCCTGCTTCTTGGATCTACTCATCTTTTATTGACTTTCTGCAGTTGGTTCCCATCTTGCTTGAGATACGATGTCCAAAGCTATACAGCTAGTTCACCACTCTGAGCGCTGATGGTGTTGCAGTTTTGAACAGTGCCTGAAGCACATGGGTGATGAGGAGAACCTCTTTGTCATTTTACAGGAAGGTGGCAGGCTACAGGTCTTTAATAGTGAAAGACTTTGTCAAGTTTCTTAACACTTTATGTCAAGCTTGTTGTGGGGAGGACAAATACACTGATTTCAAATTCAGCACAAAAGCTTGGCATTAGCTTGAGGGTCAGAGAAAGGGGGTCAAGCATCCCCAAATCTTTGTCCAGTCCAACTGAGAGGATGAAGCTGGAAACATGCTTTCCCCTGTGTTTGCTTTTGGCTCAACAGAAAGTCAAGAGTGGCTACTGTGATCACTAGCAGAACCTCTACGGCTGCTATAATAGATGGTGGTAGCACTGCAAGCAAGTTTGGAAGTCCTGGTCTAGGATGCATTCTGTGGGTTATGGCAAGTCCCATACACCAAGCTGGGGCATGAATTCTGGTCATTCATGGCAGTAAGATAATAAGTCCTTTTCTCTTCCTCTTCTTTCAGCAAATAAAATGAAACCAAACATCTGTGTCTTTCTGCTTCCATCCTGTTTTCCACCTTTGGTAGACAGTGAGATTTTAGTAGTAGTGCATGACCAGGTGAACTGCTGAGGTGTCTGCTCTCCATCTGCTAATTCTTCTTGCCTACAGCTCCTCCTATGGTAGCCTCACCACACTTACTGCTTTCTACCTTTTGGAAGCAGTGTCAGGAAGCTGTTGTGCCTGATGTGTATTGTTCATATTACAGTATTTTTAAAACATTTTTTTAAGTATTCAAATTACTTGTACCAAAGGCACCTCTCTTTCTTGAAAATGTAGTAGTAAGATGTTTAGTAGTATGGAAGAAGAATTGCATTTCAAGGGATCGCAACTCAAGGAATTCAGCACATTAGCCTTATTAATTTGTTAAGGGTTCATTAAGGAACACCACCTAATTGCAAAATAGCATAACCAGTTTTACTGAAACATCTTCCCATGGAAGTGAGAGGCCAATGCCTAGAAATTTAGGTGACCTGCTCAACGGCTGCATGCCAAATCTGGGGATGAATCCAGTCTCCTCAGATCAGCTTTATTCACAAGACACTGTAATCTGTAAGAGGCCATCTGAATGAGAGACTGATAGAGTTGGGATTTGTTGTTTGATTTCTTAGCTCTTTGTCCTCTCTTATTTAGACCACAGTGCCCTCCTCCAGTAATTTGTGTGGCATCTCTGAACTCTATTGCAGTGAGCAACAGAGCTCAGTTTGACAGGCTGCAGTATATTGTCTTTGCCAGAAGACCCCTTTGTAGGACATAAGTGCTATTCTAAAATAAGTACAGTTTGTCCAGCACAACCCAGCAATGGCAGAATGATACCCACGGGTAAGGAATTCTGGTCGCTGACAAAGAGTTTAAACAAAAGTAAGGAAAGACAATATATTGCCACTATTAGATGATGTGTAACTAGTAGATAGCAGCATTTATCTATGCTGAGGAACAGCACTTGTTACCAAGCTTTGATGTCAGTGCAGTCTGACTTCCAGTGTAGAAGCAACAGTCCAGCTTTGGTTACAGTGTTTTGCTGCTCTTTCTTGGATGTGTGAATATATATTCTTCCTGCAGTTTATGACATAATTCAGTTGGGTTTGCCCTGAGCTAAAGAAATCATGTTAGTAAGCACTGTATCCTTTTGGAATTGACATTTTCATTGTAGCTTAGATACAAACCCATTAGCAAAAAAAGAACTAAGTTGATTATGTGTAAGTCTTTTTAGGAATGCACATCACACAGATGTCCCTGTGATGTTTGTGTGTCATTTTCTTTCAGTGGTGGTTTCTGCAGATTCAATATTCACTCAAAATTGGCTATTTCTGTGTATTGCCCTAGCAAACTGGTTCTCTGGCATTTGGTGCAAGCAATTCCAATTACAATGGAGAATAAGAGAATACAAGCTGCAAGGATGACTAAAGTTTGGGCACCACTGCTATTGGTAGGAGTGGTGAGGCTTATGGCATCGTGGTCACATGGTCTCTGTGCATGTTTAGCGATGGATTAAGTGGGATGGTAACTCAGGTGCTATCTCTTTTGCCTTTGTCACATCCTTCCTGCCACCATTGATGGCTGAATGGTATGTGGATCTGTGCTCCTTGTTTACCTTAATGTGCTGGACTATAAATTGGGTTGGTCTATGTATGGATTTCTGTGCCATTCGCTGATGCTGTTGGAAGGGACAGGGCACCTTCCACAGGGTGGGGCTGTCACCTGAGGGCAGCAGCTATCTCGGTCATCCCGTTTAATCCTCTGCTGATGGGTTAACACCCTAACCCTCCAGTAGTTTTCCATCATCTTCAGTGTATTTTATTGTAGCAGCACCACTGTTACTTGTATGTGAGCCCAACTACTTTAAAGCTAGAACTACTTTAAAGCTAGTTGAGGAATCTCTGTGAGGCTTATGTTACAGCCTGACTGCAGTATAGGAATGTCTGCTGTCAAGGTGGAGTTGGCTGTAATTGAGAACGTATATTTTGTGTGGATGTTGTGCATTTGGAAAGAAAGAGCAGGAGGTGGTTTTGTGCCTAGCATTCATTCGCGTTTTTGTATGTGTATACTGCTTGTGCATCATATTTAGATTCCAGACGTCAGTCACTAGATCAGAGCCCTTTGTTAACTCTGGTTACTTTCTGAAGTGGAAGTGGAGAAAGATGATGGGACAATGTAGGTAAATTGGGCAGGATTAGGGACTATCTGGAGTATATGATTCCTTACCTGATTTGCAAAGAAATATTGTACAGGTGTCAAACAAGTTTGATTTCCTATTGAGTAAAGAAGCAGAGCGGTATTTATATAGAAGTAATGCTAGTATGAGGTATGTACATGTACCTGTGCCTGTTGTAAGTTATCAATCCCCATGCTGCATCTGAAGTTAAATATGGGATCTGCACAGTAATAGATCAGTAGGAATACATTTTTTGGAATAGTTGTATTGTAGATAATTTGCAAATAATAAAAGGAAAGCCATAGAGATGCAGATGTCTGCTGCTACCACGATGTGTGTCCATTTTGGCTATAAGGGTTCTGGTGAGTTCTGCAGAGAACAGTCCTGCAAGTGCAGTCATCTTCAGATATTCTTTACCATCTGCAGAGAGGGAAAGGCTTTAAAGTTGGGATACTGATAGTCAGTCTACTACATGGGACCTTTTTCAAGGTGTATGTTGGCAGGTATGGGAACTTTCTAGTGCAAATAAGGGAGTTATGATACGTTTCAATGTTGCAAGTGCCATGGGTTCAGTGTCATGGGTCAGACTAGGAGGAGACAAAGGACAGACTGAGAGAGAAGGAACATCAGTTAACAAATTTTCTGAAAAAGATCGAGTAATTATGGGTAAGAGGTTCAGCAGACTGCACCATTGTAGAGAACCTGGCATTGCTTTGAGGTACGGAACTGTTAGATGGAAGGTGAGGATGGCTTGTAAAATCCTTTGTGTGTCACAGGTGATGCATTCCTTATGTTAAAATTGCTGCTGTTTGTAAAACCTGCAGTGGTGACGTGTAAAAGGGTTGACTCATCTCAGAAATTAAATTTGAACTATATGGGTTATCCTGACAAGAGTTTCTTCCAGGCCCTCCCTTGTGACATACACCTAATGAGACGATGAAGGTGTCTTCTTAAACAGGACTGGGTGCGGCTGCTACAGGGATGAATGATTTAATATGATGCATTGTTTGCAGTCGGCTTTAAATTGGTGATGTGTTGTTACTCATTGTAGCTATATGTGTCAGCTTTTGCTGTCATATGTACACATCTGACAGACAAACTATTATATTGCTGAAACTTCCCCCGATGTAGATATTCTCTGTTACAGGAGACAGTTTTGAGGGAGAATATGTTTCAAGAAGAGATTTTATCCTTCCACTATATGAACATTGGCTCACGCAACAGTGCAATAAGGTTGTTACTGCCACAGTTGAAATTTACAGTTAGTGTAATTGCTAAAACACTAAAACTTTTTTTTCCTTCCTAAACTTGGATTTGATTTTGGGAATTCTTAAGAGTGATCAAAAATGCATAAATCTCCATCCCAGCAAAGCACATATGGATTTATGGAGGACTGACAGTTTGCTGAGTTTCAGGTAGGGCAGAGTACGTATAAGTAAGGTAATGATGTACAAGGGGTACTAGCAAGTTCATTATTTCTGTGGCAGGATTAAGTCTTCTCTTTGCTGTCCTCTGACCCTGGAGGTGCCTGGACTCTCTAGATGTCTCAGCTCTATCTAAGATCCCTTCATCCTGAAAACAAAACTGATGAAGAGAGAGAGAATTGGGTTTTGTTGTTTATTTTCAAAGCTTTGTTGCTGCTTTCAACAATGCAAACCTGACAGACTGTTCAAAAGAGGTCTAGAAGTGCACCTAATAAACCACATGAGCATATAATGTAGGAATTACTGTGCACTGAGATGCCTAAATCCCAGTGTGAAAATACGCGTTAGACACTACTTTGCCCAGGTTTTTCTTGCCTAGAAATATCTATAATCTGTTTTCGTGCAAGTCCAGCACTACTGTCTGTCAATGTAATAATCCTGCTAGTGAGTCTGAAATGACACATCTGGTCATCTTAATCCTGGGAAGGCCTATCTACTATGTATTCTTACAATTTATTTAATATGATTTGATAGAAAGGGGCCTGATACAATGTGAGGTAGTGACTCTTTTAAGGCAAGCCTACAGCTTGAGATGGTATTGTGGTATGATAGCATACTCTTGATTTGCCTTGTGTGCATGTGGGGAAGGTGGGGAATCCTGGGTTTTGGCTTCTCTGTCTAAAACAGTTTTGCCTTTTCCATTAAAGAGCAGGAGCTGGGAGAATGAGCGTTCTGAATTTTTGACCACATGGACCAATGTGGGCTGTTGTGTGGATGTCTGTGCACTGGGTGGGGACAGTGGGCCCTCAGCAGAGTTGCAACGCTCCAACCCCTAGAAATCAGGCACGGAGGTCTTTTACCAGAAGTGTGCTGCAGTGACCCTCTAGGTCACTGTGACCCTGGTGCAGCTGGGCTGGCCTTGCTGCTGAAGTAGTGGGGAATTATTGAGGCAGTGCCACAATATGAGCAAAGGTGTTTGTGCTAGCTAATGACCACCTGCTTTCCTCCAGGAACAGGTGAGTTTGGGGAAACCAGCAGCACCCATGAGAGGTGCTCTTAGGGAGAAAGCCATGGAGGTCATTTTGCAAGACGTCCTTGGTAGCAAACGCTGAATTTCTCTGTTCATTTTTTTTACCTTCAGCAGTCTATAAAAAGCCTTGCTGGCCCGATCAGACTCAGCAGCACAAAATATGGAGGCAAAGAAATAAATAGCATAGCGGTAAACACCTTGGAGCTCTCCTTTTGAGTCAGAGAAGGAGGTGCTTATGCGAGATGGTTGAGCTCCAGCAGTTGCTAATTCTCAGAAGTCTGCAAGCATGCTATGCCATGTAAAATCAGATTATTAGTTGTATTCTGGGATATAATTTATTATCAATGTGAAACATAACAAAAGTGATGTTATGAAGTAATGGCTTTGCCTTTGGTGTACAAATCCCTCATCTGTTAGCTCTTTGATGTGTTGATTTGTAGATATAACAGATATTTGCCAAATTCTTTCCAAATGAAGACTGTCAAAATTACCATGAACAACTTCGTTTCAGTTCTCTCTGATATGAAAATATGGGACGATGGAAGCAAAATGCTGCTAGAGTAGTCTTCCCCCCACCCTGTCGTTTGTCCAAGTCAGGACTTACCTTGGAATATAAGGGAAAACCAAAGATTAAATCAGAAGGAACTAATCAGGCTTGCAAGAAAAGTAACCGTTGTCTAACTGTAATAATCAGTTGTCTAAATATTTTATATGTGGTTATGGCCTACTGAAAGAAATGAACTTACTGCTACTTAACAAAAACTGGAGTCAAGAAAGAGTAGGTAGTGCTTGTGTACCTAGCTTAATTTTAGATTTTCTAATTACCAAATGTGAGTACTAAATCAAACCCAAATTATAACAAATTCAATAAGTAACAGCAGTAGTAGTTTAGAAGGTCTCAGTTTACACTAATGAATCAAACGAGCAGTTTATAAAACAACTGTAAAACCAACTTCAAAGAAGTAGATTTGCATTTTGTTATAAACCAAAATTAACAAATTATCCATGTCAGTCATACCTTGTTTCTTAGTTGTGCTAGTGAGGAACCTGACTATCAATTAAGTTTAATTTAAGATTCAACCTTAGAGCCAGTTTCATTTGTTTTAGGTTAGTGACTAATCTTGCCTTCAACACAGAAAGGCTTTTCATTTCTTTCTTTTTTTCTTGTAAGACACAGAACTTCACAGCTAAGCTTTAACAAATTCAGCTTTAAGAAGTTTCTTAGGACTTAGAACCAAGAGTGGAGAAGATTTTATAGGAAAGTTTTAAGTGTCTTTGGCTTGTAAGATTGTCTGCCAGGTGCCATGTGGAGCTCAGCCTTAAAGCTAGCATCAGTTTGAAGCAGACCTGTGTCACCCCAAGACCCCTGTGCATGCTATGTGTCCTTTGTATGTCAGAACTGTCAAAACATCAAAAAAGAAGAAACATCAGTTTTCCTCTGAGACATTACTGAAGTTGAGTTTTGCCTATCACCTCTGCACATTCACCTTCTGTTGTACGTCACAGGCTAGGATTAACAAGCCCTAATATCTAGCTATGAAGAATCTGGAAGTATACATTTTAAAATAATGAAGATATATGTATAAAAACACTTGGTGATTTTTGCATTGTGGTTAAAAGATAATATAGATTTAATTAGCTGTGGCTTCCATTGGGATTATTGCTTGGCCTGGTTAATTATAGAGAGCCTGTGTAGCGATCAGAGATAACTTGCCATGAAACTGTTAACATTGGTCTTCACTATGAGGAGGAAGCCCAACAGTTGCCCAAGAGCCTGGAAAAATACCAAAGCCTCAGAATTGCTCAATCTGTAAACTGAAAAATAAGTTTTGACAAATCACATCAGACATGCTGTGTCTGCAAACAACACAGATCAGCAACCATTGCTTTCTTGCACAGCTTGACTTTGGGCAAAACTTTTTTGTCTTGGGGTAAAAGAATATTCTAGACTTTCTCAGAATAATTAATTTAAAGTAAGCTAATTAAGAGTTCTTGCAAGGTCTGTGTTGTCTTGCTGTTTCTCTCACTTCAAATGTGGAATTGTGAGTGATGGTATACAGAAACAATATGAATTCTGTAACACCAAATAAATTACTGTTTTTGAAATTCAATATTGGTAGCACCATTACTTGGTGAATATATTTATATTGGCAACTTCTCACCCAACTTAACTGCTTTTTACCTGTGATTTCTGAGCTGCAACTTAAGTGACAAGACACATTTAATTGTCTCTGTCTTCTTGGGGGCATTTAGAGAGCCAGTACTTAAGCACACAACTGAAAAAGTTTCTAAAAGTTCTTTCATCAGTGAATTTTATTTCTTCATTCTACCACATCCTTGCAAACTCAGCAAAACCTGAAGTTTGAGTGACAAGTAGCACAGGGAGGACCTTTGTTGGAGATAATGAATTAAAAGGAAAGATCCCTGCAGTCCTCATAGAACCCAGATGGAACTGATGCAATGTATTTGTGAGCTGCACACACCTATGGTTATACCACAGGTAGGCAATGAGTTTTAGTGTTCTCCAGTGCATTTGATGGTATCAGCTTTACTGAAGAAAAGCATACTGGGTTGACTACAGCTCCATCTAGACCAAAGGCCCATTTGGCCCATCACCTGTCACCGTTGTCATCTATGAGTAATCTGTGGAAAAATATAGTAGAACAGGTATAGAATGATGCTTCTCCAGTATATTTTCTCGTTTCCTACAACTTACAGCTCAGATGTTTTCAAGACAGAGAAGACTGGAAGGCCTAAACTGCACAGTATAAACTGTGGTCAGCACAGACATCAGTTTTACAATGATCTCCTCAGTTGTGGTCTGTCTTCCTTTCATAATTGCTTATAATATTGACTAGCTTTTGACTGTTACTGAGTGTGGAACTGACATCTTCATAAAACTATCTATTGTAGTCTCAAGGTCCTGCTCCTGAGGGGCCGTGATAAGCTTAAAGCCTGTAACTGTGCTGTCAAATTAAGCTTCTTTTATCCCCTGTGCGTGACTGTATTTAATTCTGCTGAATTTAACCTGGCATTTTGATCACTAAATTTCACAAGGACCTTTTGCGATTCTTTGTAGTAAGACTTCATCCCTATTACCCTCAGTGAATTAGCTATCATCAGCAGGCTGTCACCTACTGTTCGTTCTTATTTCTTTTTATCAATTATGTTGAATGTACTATTCCTAGAGCCTTGTTCAACTCTACTAGTGACTTTCCTCCACTGTGAAAAGTTGCGTTTTCTTCTACCCTTGTACTTTTAACTGTATTTTGTGTGTGTGTGTTAATCCCATAGCTGCTTAGGTTTTTTATAAGTTTTTGATGATATGTCTTACATATCTTTCTAATATCTGTTAGAAATCAAAGTGGACTTTGATTATTAACCAAATCTCCTTTATTCACATACTTTTCCTCTGAAGAACTTCAACAGCTAGGTGACAGACAGACAACCTCTCTTTACAAAAATCTTTGTTGGCAGTGTCCCAACCTGTTAAAGCGGCTCAGATGCTGCCTACTTCTACATTTTTGTTAAAGGTTCTGTTGGGTTGCCTGACATGGACATCAGGTGTTTCAGACTGTAGATCTCTGTATCTCCTCTGAAGCATTTGCCAGTTTGGAGTCTTTCGGTGACAAGGCTGACAAGGCTGATGAAAGGTTATTCACCACGGTTACTAGATCAGCTTTTCACCCTTCAGTTGCTTCAAAATTGAGTGAGTGCCATCCAGTTCCAGTGATTTCTTACTATTTTGTCTATTGTAACATTTATTTTTTTTTATATATATATATATAAAAGAAGTTTTGTAACCACTTCTTTTAACTTCTATTTGAGATGGGCACATCAGTCTCCTATTAAGGTTTTTAGTGTGAGAATGTCCTTCAAACTCTTTGACAGTGCACACAAGCAAAATGCTGACTTTTTTAATGCCATGGTCCTAACTTCTTTAAGCATGAGTTTTATTTTATTTTTTTAAATTCTGATAATTGATTAGCTTTACAGGAAGACTTTTATTCTTAGATAGAAATGAATGGATATAATTTACTCTTAGTTATCGGTATCTCTTACTAGTTGCTTCATGATTTTTTGGGGGGGAATAATGATTTGGTATTTATATATTTAACTTAAAAATATTTGTGTTTCTTTATCTGCATTTGGACATAGATTTAGTTTTTGTGAAGGATGCCTTCTTGCTGTTAACTTTCTTCCTTTCCTAAGGTTTTCTTCATAAGAAGGATTTTCCTAAATATAGTTGCATGTTGCATTTTCAGAAAGTCTTTGACCTTCTCAGTACTTACATAAGGAATGATGTGTAACAGATTGTAAAGCAAATAGGGATATTTATGCTATGTACAAAACAATTTTTGGGCTGAAGTGGGCATAGGTGAGTAGCTATCAGTGGCTGATTCAACAAGCAGAGAACATTTCTTTTGTGGAAGACTGTATGCCCAAGTCTGTCTTGGTAGTGCTACAATCTATTTGAATAGTGTGTCACTTCAGTATGGACTGTGGATGCTCTGGGGTGGTGTATATAGTGTTGACAAAGTATGGAAGTGGAAGAGGCCATTTACAAAACCGTTATGTGCAAGCAGGTTGTATGTGTTAGGGCAGAGCAGCACTGCTTGCTTTATGGCTTGGATGAAGATTTCAGGTTGCCACATGCTTTGCAGTGATTCTCCAGCTGGAATGTATTGGCCTGTGGATGTCCTCTGCCCCCCCCCAGAGAGAAGCGCTTAGGTGGCTCCCTTGAATTATCTATCTGAAAGTTATGCAGCCAAAGTTATGTGAGGTGAGTCCCACACACAGGAACTAACGCGGAAGTGCTGTGGTAAACTGGTTCCTCACAGGTGTCCTGTTTGGCAACTTAAAAATGCAGTACTGATCAATGAAATAAAGCAGATGTGGAAAGAGGTTGTCCAGATCCCTTAATATTGTGATGATATCACTGAATATAACACCTCTCAAACACATCTTCTACCCCCCTGGCCCCAAAAATACACCCACACAAACAAGCTTGCAGAAGTTATGTATTAAAAAAAATATAAAAATTAGGAAACATGAGGTAGATTATCTGTATACTGCAGTTCACATGTTGAAAGCTACATGAAATCACCTCCAATATTCTGAATGCCACTTCCATAGAAGTTTCTTGTACCTAGATAACTGACGAAGTCACATTAAGACACTCTCCTTGTTAGATGCTCACCTGGGAATGTGTGAGTTTCTGTATTGTTAGCTGCCTTGTTTCTAAAGTGTAGGAATAAGATTAAGTATCACAGAAGTCCTGGTTCTGCTAGGTCAACTAGATCACTTAATCTGCCTTATTTTTCTCATACCAAATGGAGGTAATGAAACACACTTACCTTTGTAAAGTGGCTTGATACCTGCAAAGGAAACATCTGTGCAGCAGTTGAGGACTTCAACCTTTTTCACAACAGCCCTGTAGACAGTCAGGAGCGAGAACTGGAATTGAGTGTGTGGCCAAGTGTGCATGGGCCAGAAAAACCTGAGGAATTCGGATCAGTTGCACAGCTGTATTGGGGGCTGTATTTAATGAGCTGTGAGAGGCTTGTTCATTATGTTCTGAGCTATGTAATTTAATTAAAACCAAAGAAAAACAATTAGCCAAAATTTTATTTTTAATATACATTCAGCCCTCCTATTAAATTGTCTGTTGAAAGTGAGGTAGACGAATAATACAAAGGTTTCCCCAAAAGGAATACTTTTTTATTAAATGAGGTTTTCTATTTTCTTAATTCTGTATTTATTTGCCTCCTATCCTTGACTTGTATTTGGTGATAAGATATTCCATACTGTGAAGTTAGATGTTGAACAGCAGAACTGCATTTGCAATGTATTCAACAGTGATTCACTGTAGACATGTGCCTTTTAGCTAAAAATTGTTTCTTATGCTGACTTCTCGTTCTGCCATTGACATAAACTATTAGAGGTGCAGGTAAAGGATAAAAATGATTTTTGTATGTGCACCATTAAATAACTGATTACTTTGCAAGGTTGTCACTGTTCTGTGTTGATTCGTATGAGAGCTCGCTGCTGTGCTGGCTGCATGTTGTGTGATACTGTGCTGGCTGGTGACAGAGACTAGAACTTGTGCTGTGTTGCAATATCTTTTGCTGGTTGCTTGGTAAACATTTGTAGCATTTGAGTGGATCATTGCATTATCTGTTGAATTGATCTGTGCCTGGCCACCCACACTTTTCACAGAAGATGTCTGAATTATGCTGGGTGTGCTCATCTGATGTCATGCTAATTAAATGGCTACTTGATTTGTGTTAGTATAAAGGTGACGTTATTCTATAAATGTTACTTTCTTAGAAACAATACTGGTAAAATATTTCCTGTAGGATTTCACTGTCTTGTTGCCAAGTAAGAAATGATCTGAAGATCCGTTTCTGCTCCTCTCTGGCCTTTTTGCTAATGGTCCTCCACAGGCATATACACATCTTCTCTGTGTCTCTGTTCTTACTTCCTCAGACACGTCTCTTCCTATCTGATTATGTTTTAAAAGCGTCTACATATTAATCTCTAAAAATGAATATGTAGTCTTGCAAGTCTGGTTTTATGATCCATTAGCAAACAAGAACTGCACAGGTATGTCTGTATACTGTCATGTTAACTCTGGACCTTGCAGTTGAATCCAAGCATCCTAGTGGTGCTCACGGGTGCCGTGTTGGGGGAGGAGGTGATTAATGTTTGAGTTCTGCTGATGTAGGTGACATGGATGCAAGTGGTCAAGCCACTTGTCTTTTTAAACACAGTCTGAACTTGACCCCTGATACCTTTATAAGCACAATTAAGGAAAGCAAATTCCAAAGAATCCTTGTCATTTGATGTTGAAGGGGATAGAGTTAATGTGGTAGGTAGGGGTGAATCACAAGGAATGCAAAATTAAATCAGGATCTGGACAGTGACGTTTATCAGTTTTTTGAAGGAGGCATAACAGACAAAGCAAGACAGGAAAGATCCTGCTCAGAAGGAAGACATCATGGTTTCTGCGTGAAATAAAAAAGATTTGGATTGTAGATCATAAGTCTTCTACCAGAATTCAGATTCTTCCTGGCAAGATGATCTTTGGCCAGCTGAAGCTTTGCTGAAAGGAAACAGGAAACTATTAAATGTAATGTAGAGCTTATGACTCAAAGCATCCCTGAAATGGCTGGCAGAGGTGATTAAGGTAATTAATCTCTCCTATGATATTAATATATATCATTCCTTTTTGTTTTCTGAAGCTGATGAGATGTGTACTGTTATTGGATAGACAGTAATGAAGATGCCATGGTACTTTTTTGCAAGATAATCTTAAGTGGTTAAAGTTGTATGATTGTAATTATCTCCTTATGCTGTCTTCCTTTTTTGTTCTAATATCGTTTACAGTATTCTTAGGAAATCCTAGAATTAAAAGTCAGTGCCTTGATTACCGTTATGTGATATCCAGCACTTGCTTTAGTTCTCCCAGTTTTCCAGCTGGAATGAGAAATGCTATGATGTATGTGTGGGAGGGGGCTAACAACTTGTGGAAGTAATCTCCACTACTACTATTGACTTTGTGGGGGAAAGAAAATCCAATTATTCATTGCTGGAGAGCTTTCCAGAGGACTAGATGTCCATTCTGTATGCCTAATGAGATATCCAGCATTCAGATTATTCTCTGTAGTTTAGGAAGAGTTACAGGCATGAAAGACTAGATAGGCCAAGGTATCTTGGGCATGCCGTGGAGGACAATAGTAGCTAAAATTACAGTGATTGTACCAGAGGCTTTCTGCCTAGAATTTCCCTGTTATATGTCTGTTCTGCTATTAGTCTATAAGATGATCATTACTAGAATGTCTTTAGTAAATTAAGTGGGAGGACCACTAAGTAGTGGGGTGGCCAACTTCAGTTCTATAGGTCCTTTCATTGTGTATGCTTTTGTTATGGGGAGCAGCATGTTACCAGGGAGTAGAGGCGGGGGAACTGGCATAACATTTAAACAGGAGTTAAACCAAACCAGAAGCTTCCTAAGAGGAAAAGAGGAGGAGGGCAATACAAAACCACATATAAAATATTTCAAGATATTTACACAGTAGATGTGAATCTCTGTTTAAACAGTAAAAATGATCCTGCTTGCATTCCAAAAACAGTTACTTTAGCTTGCACAGTGTTGGTCCTGGTTGTGATCCTTTGTGAGATGCCATTTCAAAATGCAGAAATGAAAACAAGGGGATAGAAGGTAGGAAGAAGCATAACTACTCTAAATTAGTATGAGAACTACTCTAGCTTTCATTATCTACATTTCTTCATTATCTACATCTACCTTCATTTCCAAAAAGTTTCAGCTTAAATGTAAAAGAAGAGTCAAAAAGAAAATAGACTTGCTCATCAGAACTAATTGCTTCAATTAAAAGTTACAGTGGTTGGCATGAGCTGGTTTTGTGTGGTTTTGCAGAGTGGACTCAGCTGAGCTGCTTGTTAAATGAATTAGGTTGGCGCAAGATTTTGGCACTGGGAATAGAGTAACATTTACTTTCACACCTGCCTGCAGTTGTCGACAACTTTAGTGGGATTTTTTTTGCAAAGATATACAACCTGCCAAATACCTTGTAGAAGTTTAACATGTTTGCTTAGGAGTGTCTTTAAAACATTTTAAGATACTCTGTCACTACTTTACATTTACTTGGGATTTTGGATCGTATTGTATTTTTTTGTTCTTAGAAGTTAAGAGTTAAACATTATGGAATTTTTTCTGAGTAAGTGTATTCTTTTCTGTTCGGCTGATTTTCATACAATGTCCAACTATCAGATACTAATTTAGCTCAGCTAGTATTTTCTTTTTGATGTAGAAATGTCAGGTTTCAAATTCTAGTGTCTGTTTCAAAGGGTGATCAATCAATTGTTAAAGCTCATGGTCTGCTACTGATCTTTGGCCATGATATGAAGCATGTTATTCTAATTGGAAAGAGTGGTACTGGGCTGCTTCCTACATACCTGTAACACAGAAAACCTTATGGAGCTGGAATCCTTTATTTCTGTTTCATTCATTTACTCCAGATTCTAAGTAAGCCATTTTCGTGTGGCCATATCAAGCAATGTGGTAGTATATTGTTTTTCCTTCTGTTTAAAACTTCAGTTTAATGATATACTAATCAAATGTACAGTAGCTAAATCTAGTTGGTGAAAACATTTTAAACTGCATGAAGTTGTTAATCTTAGTCACGCATGTGCTGTCAGATCATGTAAAAATGATTTATCAGGCTGAATCGCAGACAGAATAAAGCCATTTCTCTTAAAACACAAGTTAAACCACAACAAGTACAGCTATGTTTAGGTTTATGTTTTCATAACTGACATAGATTTCAAGCTCTAGATAGTGTTTACATTTCTTTCTTCTGGGAGTAGAACTCTTACTTCTAGTCTCTTTTTCAATTTCAGAGTACAGTATTAGACCATTACCTTACTTCTTTTCCTATTCAAATAGCTATCCTTTCGATAGAATGCTTTTCCATCTCCAATAAATGAAAGAAATAGTCCACATGTATTTTATAATTGATATTTTTATTTTATAAAATAAATTTATTTTCAATTGCAACAACTGTTACATTTTAGCATGTGCACAGTGAATAAATTTCAATAAATTTGTGGCAGACGTGCCTCCATATCTGTCTTGGCAGGCCTGAAAAAGGAGGAGAGCTTACAAAAAATAATTAGAAATAAATGGCTGTGGCTTGCTGTTCTGATTAGCATTTGAGAGCAGTTACTCAGAGGAAATCTTTCAACTGATCCAGGACCTTTCCAGGGATTTTTTCTCAGCAATGAAGTTAGCAGGGAAGCACCACAACAAAAGTACCTTCCAACAAGAATAAAAATTAAACCAGGGCAATCTATGATTTTCTGCTTGCTGCCCACTCACTTCCTTTCTAAAAGAAATGACTCAATTTTTGCATCCCTGATCATCAAGTACCAAATCACCACCAGGCAGATGTGGAAGATGGGCAGGATATCAGGATGATTGGTGATACCGTTCCGTGAGAAGGGTCAGTGGTTGGAGTCCACGCAGTCTTACTCACTCACAGGTCTGAAAGTGGTCTGATTATGTTAGGGAAATGGGATGGAAAACAGTTGTTAGTTCTCCTTGTCTTCCCTATGAGGATATTGATTTTATGGCATGAATGGAATTTCTTCAAATAATACTAAGGTAGCACAGGTCTTGGTACTGAGCATTGCCTGGAAACTGATAACAAAAATTCTCCTCAGCGAATGTCTGGAGTAGTGAGCACCTGAAGTAGGCAATCCTCCTGCCTTACTTTCCTTGAAGTAAGCAATTTTCCTTCTGCCTTGCTTGCTGAAGGCAGAGATAACTGATAATGAAGTGATTCTAACACAAGTTACCTTGTTAATGAATGAGAAATAAGCGGAATGAATGCTTGCTCGTGTGTGATAACTCAGGGTAGAGGAAATACAGAATATGGTGGAGAGTTTTGAGGGTAAAACGTGCTGTGTTTTGTCTCTGCTAAGGACAATTTCATGTCTCCTTGGCTGCTTTGCATAGCTTAGCATGTGGGGCTTGTCTATGGCCAAGTCTTCCTTGGCAGTTGCCTGTAGGATATAATCCTGCTCTGAGTCAGCAGCCATCAAGCATACTACTGCTTAAACAATCTCAGGCTGTAAGTGTTTGATTATCTCTGTCTCATCTTTGTGGCTGGGGTGTTTGATGAAGGGAGCACCAGGCTCTGTCTCCCTCTCTAGGTTCTTCCCTCTGCTTTAGAATGCTCAGACACAGACTTGTTTCATGCCTTCCTCCTGCTGGTACCTCACGTGGATTTCAGTGAATTTGGTAATGGCAAAATTTCACCTAGTACTAGCAGTTTCAGCTGGAAAAGTCCCTCTCAAAGGCACTGACAGAGTTCTGATTTTTTAATAGATGTATGTGGTAGGAAGGGAAGGATTTCTCTTAGCTACAGACATGCTGATCTTTCTGAAATTAAATTAATGAGTATTTGGTCATTAACTGTAATGCAAGATGGACCAGCCCAAAGCCTGAAAACACTCTTACATTTTCTTTTGGTTATTCAAGTCTGTGGTAAATCCTGCACTTCTGGCATGGCATGACTGGCACTCCAGTGTATTTCTATAGCCAGCACTTTTTGACCCTGTTACTTCTGCTAACACTAACAGTCTGAAAATTTCTGCTTGATTAAGCCTTTAAGCTGACTCTGGGACATGTGGTTGGAATAACTAGAATGAGTTCTGAAATGCTGTTAAGCAATATCTGTATGGGCTTTGCATATCAGCAGCTCCATTGACTTTCTCAGTTCACTGCACTATGCTTATGAGTAAGCACTGTTTAAAATTAAAGAAGCTACACCCTTTATGACTTTTTCTGAAGAAAATGTTACAAAACCTTCTGTACCAGAATTTCTGCATATTCAGGAAGAATCCTTAGAGAGCTTTTAGGCCTTAATTAAATAAATGCTTTAAGGCAATTACTTAATTCTAAAATAGGAAACAACAGATCTCTGGAAAAGTGGATTGCCCAAACTGGGAAATGGTTGACAGTAAGATGTTATGGGACTTTTAAGAATTTAGGAAATTTAAGCTGATATTTGTTGGAATATTTGGATAATGTGCTGTAGTTTAGTGAAGAAAGGACAGGATTTTTCAAGCTGGTTACTCCTATGACTATGTAGCTGCATGAATTAGCTGCGGATAATTTCTGCTTTGATCTTACATATGATGATGGGCATCTTTATGAAGGCAAATGTTACTTCGGTCAGAGTAATGGAGCACTGAGTAGTCTGAAATCTGCAAGTGGCTTTATGGAACTAGTTCCATCGTGGAGGGCTGAGTGCTTTAGATGGATGGGCAATGGTGGGGTGTGCTTGGAACTAGGATATCTTTGGGGGACAAGGGAGGAAGGGATTCTGGCAGATACATGATCCTTGCACCCTCTTTCAGTAATTGAAATAAAACCTGGTTTTGAATGAATGGGGAATAGTGTCTCTTTGGTTTCTTTGCCAAGTTGGAAGCTGTCAGTACCATTCTTAGTGTTGCATGTGCCTATTTTTTCTTTAAGATGTTTGTACTATTGTTTCTAAACAATAGTTTGTAGGTGGCTGGGTCTGTTTATTCATGCCACATGACTGAAACGGATCAGATCGAATCTAGCAAGTATTAACTAGTCCTGCAGAGAAATTATGAAAGAGTCAATAAAAGAATGGGTTCCTCTAGTTTGGGTTGAGTCGTTGTCAGTTTGTGTTGATGTTTGGGTTGTTTTTTTTCATAGCTGTGTTCAGCAGGGATTAATATTGATCAGTACTTGTCACTATTCCCTGCTTCTGTCAGCTTTCCCTCTGCAGATCTTGTGTGCTGAGTGTCTTAGAGCCTCTTTTCAGTGTTCAATTAGTCTTTAGGATCTGGGCTTCTTCTGATGCTTTGATCAGCACTTACATGTATAGCAATTTATTTCAGCAGTGAGAAATCATTTGCTCACCAGACAAGGACAGGATAAAAAGGCAAAAAACCTAAAAACCTCCTTCCAAAGCTGACTTACCAATGAGTTGTTCAAATAATGTTCCTTTCCCTCTCTCCCCACAAAAGAACAAACCCCCAAACAAAACCCAAACAGACACACCTCACACCCCACCAGCACCCCCCAAAGGTAACCACGGTAGATGTATTTGTCAAATGGCATTGCCTGACATGAGGCAAAGCAAAGACAAAACGTAATGGTCCTGGGGCGATTACTAAAATGATGGATGTCGGGTTTTCAGGGCTGTGGTTGCTCTATGCCAGGGGTCCTCAAACTATGGCCCGTGGGCCAGATACGGCCCCCCAGGGTCCTCAGTCCGGCCCCTGGTATTTACAGACCCCCCCGCCGGGGGTTGGGGGGGAAACCAAGCAGCCACAGATGACGGCCTGCCACTGCATCCGCGCGCTGGCCCCCTGGTTAAGTTTGAGGACCCCTGGTCTATGCTTAGCATTAGGGCTTGAGAGGTTTTTTCATTAGCTTTTATATGTTTCCTAAGTACGATGAAATGATCCAGGTAGTAGATTTCTGAAAGAAGATTGCAGTTCATGGGTAGTTGAAGTCCCTGTTCATCAGTAGCGTGATTTAATACTGATCAGACTGCTTTATCTATTGAATGTGCTTTGTGTTATGGCAGAGTGATCCATTATTTATTTCATGTTGGTTGTCTGATGTGCAGTATGTGATCTCTGTAAAATCTCTGTACTGTTGGGAGTTTTCAGAGATCTGGGTAAGAAAGAGCTAATTAATGCCTTATCTCTTCTTGGACCCTGCCAACTGATGCTTTTTTGTTGCTTGTGGTGCCTGTTGTTCTGTGCTGTTCTCTGCTTTTCAAGGAACTAATGCATAGTAAGAGCTGATTTATTCTATGGCAGGAAGCATAAGCTCTTTGAAGAATCTATTCAGTTGCACAGTTGTTCAAAATAACCACCATTTGAAGGTTCATCTTTTATCTGATCAAATAAATTATGTAAAATATATCAAAATGTTCCATAATATGAGTTACTTTTCCGATGCTTACTACTGTCCTCGAGCTGTAGGGCAGCAGTGCCACTTTGCTTTTGAAAGTTTCTTGCACAAACTTTGTTGCAGAGAAACTCATGTCTTATCTAAACGTCGAGGGTTGTGCTGTGATAGTTGCTGAAGTTGATCAGAGCTACAAGCCATGTCAAAAAGGAAGATCCAGAGTCAAAGCAGCTCCGAGGTATTACTTCATAAGTAGCTCCTTTCCTCAGCTGACTACAAAAGTTAACGTTTGAAGCCTTGTCTATTTTCTTACTATCATAAACCTAAAAATCTTGGGGAAGATGGAGACCTGGTTTATAATGCACGTAATCAATAACAAAACATGAACACATGCAGTAAACTCTTGATGTTGATACGCAATACAGCTGTCACGTTGGCAGAAAATATGGGTATTACCGTGATTCAGTTAGCAAAGTTAGACCAAAACGTCCTGCCCCAAATTTTTAGGAAGAAAGATCTAAAGCTGAGATTAGGTGCATTCTTTTTCTTATCAGCTGCATATATTCGTTAAACAGCTAATAAAGTGATTTTTTTATAGTTGGAAGAGCAGCATGTACTTGAAGTACTTGATAGCTGCTAGTTACCACTTTGTCCCCCTTCAACAAGAGTCATGAGCACAACTTTAAGGTTAGCTGTAGTATGGGTGTAGGCAAGTACAGTAACACCTCATGGACAACTTGGGCTTGATTTCAGAGGGTCAGCGTGTTTGACGCATACACACAGTCTGCTGTGTATGTTCTAATTGCTTCTGATGTCCCTTGTTTTTTGTGGCCACTACTTCAGGAAAAAAAGTAAAAGTAAATGGAAGGAAATAAAGGAAAAGCAGACAATCTCATGTTTCTTGAAGTAATAAGGATTCAATTAATAGCTTCTTTTTAAGTATGTGGGGTTTTTTTAGCTGAACGTGCTGCGTAGTCCTCACCTTCGTGATTTGAGGGGTCATTAGAGGATTTGTATTATCCGACTGGTTTGATCACAACTCCTGCTCGTGACATTTTCTAGTGAGTATATAGCTTATGAATAACATTTTGAAGGTATAAGGTTATACAGAGATAATTACACAGCTGAAATGCATTGGCACAAGGCCAAAGGCTAAGCACTTTCCACCATCCCTTCTAAATTGAATAACTTCACTTTATGAAGTATATCATCAGAAATTGTTTTCATTATTCCCAGAGGCCAAATTAAGGTTAATAAAAATCCAATTCCAGATTACCCATATGTGTGAATATTTGTATATTTAGGACCTTTCTTTGTCAATTACATTCCTCACAGACTGTATATATGTGAATACAGGTATGTAGGTCATCATTTCAGCTCGTGTGTTTCTACAAATTTGTACTGGTTTACCTCTCTGAGACAGACTTCTTCTAAACTCAATTGTGAGACCCAGCAGGATTTTTCAAACTGAGCAAAACAAAATGCACTCCTTCCACTAAATTGTGGTTTCTCACATTCCTTAAATCCCACCATCCTGGATTCCACTTGACTTAGATAGCAGCCATTTGACCCCCTCCACTTCAGTCCTCAGACCCGGTATTTGTATATTCTTTTCTTTAAATATTACGTTAAATAGCATATTCTTCATGTGAGGAAACACGGTATTTTGTGGGTTCTTAGGCAACCTGAGAAACCCTGTAGTAAAGGTGAATTAGGGGGGACTGTTGTTCCATTTTCTCCCTGTGATAAGTTAGTTACGTGTAGGATCTGAAATAGCACACAGACGTTGGAGTCACCTCTTACAGTACTCTGCTTTTACAACATTAGCATATAGTCTTGTTGCAGGTGCCCTCTTTTCACTCTGCTGCTCCATGCTCTCCTCTTCTTCCCACTTCCAAAAAAAGAGGACTTTGGCTGTCTTGCTAAGACAGCTGTTTCTGCCTCTTAGCATAAGAAAGAGTATCGTGTATACAGAACAGTATAAGAAAGGGCCTAGTGTACAGGAATATTTGCCTAGGGTAATCTTTCAACCTCTGTCACTCTCTGTTCAAGGACTTGCTTTTTCAGAGGTGGTGTCTTTATCACTTGGTAGATTATTATATTTTTTTAGGCATTCATCAGTTTTTTTAAAATCTGTGTACTCTTATAGGACCAAGAATAGCTTTTGGCAGAATTACCCTATTGCTAATGTTTGGTATCTTTTTTTTAAAAGAAAAGTTTTTTCCACCCAAAAAATTAAATTAAGGAATTAGTAAATTGTTGTTGATCTTAACATTAAATGAAAAAAACTTGTACCAGTTAGTTAATATCCTCAGTCTATTACAGTCTCAATACTGAGAACAAAGCATTAGAAAAACTAAAGAGAAGTGATAATTGGCAATGCTTGGAGGAAAAATAATGTTACCGTTTATAAATCAATTCAGCCTGTTATGCAGTTGTTGCTTTCTTCTTTCTTTTCTTTGTTGTATGAAACAGTATTTGAACAATTTTTCTGTACAGGTTATTGACATGCCAGAACACAATCCTGGAGATATGGGTGGAACAATGAGACTGGGGAAGAGGAGGACTGTTTTCAAAACACAGAATTCTGTTTTAAGTAAGTTACACTTCTGCTCTTATGACTTGCCTTTTGGATAGGAACTCTGTACATGGCAAAGCAAAAATGCCAGAGCATGTTTTGTTAAAGGACTGTAACCTCAGGCAAGCAGTTGGGTGACAGTTTCCCCGAGTTCATTCACTCTGATCCTGTTCCCATATACATTTACCCAGGATTGGAACGTAAAGAAAGAAATGAGAGACATCTGAAAGTTGCAGTGAAAAGGTCAATTAGAGTCCAAGGCTTTAAATAAACAATGACTGTTAAGATAATTGAAATGCATCTTATAGTAGTTTAATTCATTATTTTCTTGGGAATATCAGAGAGTTTTCTTCCTGTTTTCTTTCTGACTTGACAGGATGTGTGAACCAGGGCTTCTTGTCCTACCCTTGAAGCTTTTTGGTAGAACTAACCCGAACTCCTACCCTTTGTGCTCTTGCCTGACCTAAACGCTGGTTGTCATTCCCTAGAGTTGCCTGTACACCTCCGCCTTAAACGTCACCTGGCCTCACTGCCTTAGTCCTCACGTTGTTTGTATCCTAATAAGCCAGGCCCTGCTTAACTCCGGTCTCTGATCCAGCAATGCCTGGCTCGGCCCTGGAAACAGTCTTGTTTTGAGAAAGCAAATTATTTGTTGCAGGAAAGGAAAGTGATTTGCTATAACAAGATGCTTCAGAATGCAAAACAAAAGCAACCAGAATATAGAACAAATGACTCAATTTGATCAATATGTATTTTAAAATTGAAGTAATACTTGCCTCCTATTATACAGTAGTAATAAAGTGATGCTGTAAATGTGTAAAAACTGCTTTCTTGCCCATCGGTTAAATATGGGCATATTTCTTATATTGCTCTGCCACTGACATTGAGCTATTACTATATTTAGCTATGTTGAACTTGCGGAATGTACCCTTCTGATCCTTTAAAAATTACATCTACTTCAGCAGGAGATCAAAGTGTGATACATATGCATATTTAATGAAAAATCTGCCTTTCTAGAGAATGCCTGTGCTAGTGATCTCACTGATCTGGGTGATGCTTTGCCTAGGTGTGATATAGGTATGCATATAAAAATGTACAAGTATTTCTGTGACCTAAACACTTAAGTTAATAACAATTAACATGTGTTGTAATTCTTGACCAATATTATGAGTTGTTTAGATGACCATATTTATCAAAGACACATAGAAAGCTGATGTAGTTTACTCAGGAAATCTGATTCCTATTTCTGATGCTTTACAACTTGAAGGAAAATAATTGTTTTGAAAAGGTGGTACCTTAAGATTAACATGTATACCACTTTCTGTAAAATTGCAGTACTGTCATTCTACAATTTTAGGAGATCTTCTGGGCAGTCTAGTTCTTGTAGCAACCTTTAAGCGAGATAGTAATTCTAATGACACTAGGATAAATTGAGAGCAAAGTTTGACCTGTGACTGTAAGTTAGAGATATGATTAAATTCTGGCTTACCTGCATACCTCTAACTTATTCCTTGTTGCTCTGGAATGTCGAGTGTTCCATATTAGGTTCAGAGGACTGAAAGAGTCGTTTGGGTAATGAGATCAGGAAAACAGAAAAAAACAATATCATCTGTTTGCCATTGGAGGCCTTATGCTAGCTGCCATGCATATTCTATTCTATTAAAATGGAACAGATGCTACTAACAGGCTTCCTTCGCTGCACCTTTTGCATATAACTGTTGTAAAACCCTGAAGGGATTTTATGTTGCTTGTTCACTCAAACATTTTTTTATTTTATTTTGGGCTTTAAAATTTAAATTAGTTTAAGCATGGCCTATAGACTGTAGTCTACTTAAGCTATTTCTGGTCAAGGAATGTCAAATATGAATCCTGAATAAACTCAGGTAACAGTAAATTAAAAGAAACTAGTCATCACTCAGAAAAACAGAAAGCTGGAGTGAGATGAATAGTGTCCTGTTACGTTTTACATGTGAAACTTTTTTGAGGTTTAAATTACAAGAAATAGTTGCAACAACTATTAAAGCAACACATTAACAATAATTTCTCTTTTGTTGAATATTCAGGGAAACTTTATGGTGATGAAATGTTTGTAGAGGAGCGACACAGGCATCGATATGAGGTAAGCACTGCTAATGTACTTTGTGCTCAGAAGTTAAAGCTTAGGCAAACTGTGTTTCTCTTGCTAGGCACAATTCTTTTTAAAGCCAATGGGAGAATTCTTACATAAACATAACCCAAAATTTAGTAATGGTTAGATAGTATAATTTAGATTGAAAGGGACCTCTGTAAGTGTCTGGTCAAACTCCCTGTTTGGAGCTGAGCCAACTTCAAAGTCAGAGCAGACCGCTCAGGATTTTGTCCCATCTAGTTTTGAATCTTTCTGAAGAGAAAGATTCCACATCTTTCAAATCTGTTCCAGTGCTTAACCACTTCATTGTTGATTCCTTTTCCCTTATATCTAATAGGGGATCTCCTTGGGCAGTTTGTCTTTCATCTCTCAGTCTTGTGCTGTACATTTCTGAGTAAGGTCTGGCTGAGTCTTCTTTATACCATCCCATTAGATAGTTTCCTTCTCTTCTCCAGGCTGAACAAATCTGCTTTCTCCTCCTGTGTTGCATGTGGTCCAACCTCCTAACCACCCTGGTTGGACTTCCTATGGACTTGCAACATTTTGTCAGTCTTTCTTGTACTTAGGGGCCTGAAACTAGACACAGTATCACAGAGGTGTTCTTACAAGTGTTCAACAGAGGGCAACAATGTAGTGTACTGTTTCTGTGGTAGAGAAGGTGCAGTGTCTTAGCCAAAGGATCTTGGAGAGTGATGTCAGAGATCACCTGACTTCCACTTCCTGTGAAGTATTTGAAAGGTAAAGGCTTACAATCCTTAAGTGCATCACTCCTTGGCCGATTTGGTTTATTTAAAGGCTTAGATTATGTTCAGGCAGTGCGTGTTCTTTCATAATGTAAATATGGGCAGACTTCAGGCATCTACAACTTGGAGGCTAATTAAGATCACTTGCTTTCCACATGCAACTCTGTATGCTCCTTGTATAGTTCCACTCCTCTGTTTGAGAACATCTGAGCAAAAGTGCCTGTGTACATTCAAAATACCATCATTCAAGGAGACAGGCAAGAGCTGGACTCCTAGAGTTCTCTCTAAAATAGTTCAGAAGGGACCTGACTCCATCAGTATCTCCAGAGGGGCCCAGGCTGTGAGATGTGTGCATGCTACAAACTGATTCAGACAATGTTAGGTTTCCTTCAGAAGCTGGATGGAGAATGTAGTGGTGGTAAAAGTGCTCAGAGTTTGAATATTAACTGAGTGGTTAGAACATCACCAAGGAAATGAAACAACTCACTGCAGAGCAACTCAGTCTGAAGGAGGAGCTGAACCAGAGTTCGTGTCATAACCACTGAAATGCAGTGTTCAAAGAGAAAAGGTCGGTCTGTACCTGCTGTAATGTGCTGTTTGAGAAACAAGGAATGCAAGCTGCTCACAATGAGGAGGGCAGTAAGCAGAAGGGACCCTGGCTTTAATCTTTTGAATGCTATGTAGTAAGTTTTAAAATTACTGACTCATCTCTTACTAAATAAGCATGCCCATTTTTACAAATTTATACCAGAGAGTTGTTAAGAAAGCAAAAGTTCCCAACTGTTTTCTCAATTCCTTTCTTTCCTGTATGTATACTAAAAACATTATAATTAACCACTACTGTTTGTTAAAAAAATAAATAGAACTACAATTATTATTACTTTCAATATTTCAGGTGAACCCAGAATTGACTCACTGCTTTGAAGAGAAAGGTTTGAAATTTGTTGGCCATGATACGGAAGGGAACAGAATGGAAATTATTGAACTGGAGAGTGAGTGTCTTACTTGTCTGTAGTACTTTCCGCATCTATTAAACCCGTGTAAATTATAGGTTGTTAAATGACATGTAGTTAAATGGCACAATATTTAGCTGTCATAATAGCCAAGATCATGTTGGGGGATACTGCTGACTCCACCTGTGTATTACAGCGGGTGAAGATTCAGAGGATGCTAGGAGAAGTCTTAGATGTCTCAAGGGTTGTGCATGTATTTGATTATCAGGAGAAGACATGCTCCTTTTCCTAAAGGTCATAATTCTAGCTCAGTGGGATTTGGCTATGTAGAATCATAGAGTGATTTGGGATTTTATCTAGTCTGACCTCAACACAGAACTGCCTTCAAATATAGATCAGGTTGTTGAGACCCATGTCAGTCAGGTTTTGAGTACCTCTCTGTATGCTCTTGGTTGGACTTCAAACCACTCACCATTACTCTTTGAACCCAGCAGTCCAGCCATTTTTTAACACACCTTGTAGTCTTCCCATAGTCCATAGCTCCCAACTTGAATGCTAGGAAACCAAAGTCAGGATAAAGGAAGGCTACTGCTCTCCCTGCTTCCAAGGACTGATTGTTCCCAAGTTTGTTGTGCCCAATTGCCTTCCTGTCCTTCATGTGTCTGGAAATGCCTTGGAGGAGGATTTGTTTCATAATCTTGCCATAAACTGAGGTTAGGCTGACTGTCCTGTGCTTCCTTGTATTCTTTTTGTCTTGAAGAAGGGCATGGTGGCTGCCTTTTTCCAGTCATCAGGGACCTCTCATGGTAGCCTTGGGCTTTGAAAGATAAAATCCAGCTTCATGACATTGGCCTGCTCCCTAACACCACGAAATATTCTTAGTCATGTCCCAATAATTAATACAGGTTCAGTTTGCTTGAGTATATGAAATACATATACATGCAATATAGCTAAAGCGTAAAACATCACTGGAATATGTTACCTAGAGAGGCTGTGAAATCTTCATCCTTGCAGGTAGAGACCTTCAAAACTTGACTAAACAAAGCTGTCAGCAACCTGATTTAGCTTTGAACTTGACCCTGCTTTGAGCAGGAGGTGGGACTGGAGACCTCCCAAGGTGCCTTCCAATCTGTGTTTCTTTGAGTTACCTTACGTTTAGAATCATAGAAAAAAGTATAAAAATCAAATAGAAAGCAAGCTCCTTCCTTTCACAGAAGTGATTCAGATAGATGAGGGTTTCATATTGTGGAAATCTGGTAGATTTGGACTACTTTACCAAGTAAGACTTGATGTCTTTTCTAAAAGGTTCTGAAATAAAAAGGAGATACACTGCATTTTTGTTGAATGCTATACAGAGTAGCTCTTGGAAACAATCCCTTTGATTTTGCTTGATTCTTTGATTGACTCCTTGCTGTTAAGTCACTGTTGGCTAGATGAGTGTCAGGCACCTGAAGATGCAGGCTACCTTACAAGATATTTTTTTTCATTTCATTTTGTTTCTTTTAATTTCTTTTCCTTTCTGTGGCCCCTAGTTGACATTGATTAAGATAAACTGCATGCATAGAAACAGAAATTTATCCTAAGAATCCATTATCATCCTATGGAGTGCTACTTGTGACATGATGCTCCGGAGAATTGATTTTATATACTCCATGGTACTTATAATGTCAAGCAACTGCACCATAGAGAGTAATCTGAGAGCCAAAGATACATGTGAATTCATAAAGTACTAGTTGTCATAGTGTTCTTTGCATAGTTTGTTCCTGATAGATTACCTCTGTTATGCGTGCTGGTGTTGGAATGCTATTTTGTCTGCCCTGCATGAAACAACTTCTATAGAGAGCATTGTGAAATAAATCAGGTGGAATTTTAAAATTGCATGTTACTGTGAAAAGAATAAAAGCAGCAGTAAAACCTGGAATTCTTTCACAGTGAGCTGCAAGGAGACTCTTGATTACTAAAGAAAAACAGTCATCATAGGGAGGACGATGGATTGGAGTAGAAGCATAGAAATAACAGTAAACCAGATAGCTTAGGCTAAGCTTTTAAGCAAAATATCCCCACAGGAAATTTTTGATGCTTTGTCATTGTTTTATTTTAAAGCTTTAAAAGAACTAAATTGCATAATAAAGAGAAAGAAATTACGGCATAAATTTAGGATCGAGGTTCTCTTTAAGACAGCAGCAGAGAGAAGAGCAGTAGACTATATCATGTAGTTTATCTCCACAGAAGAAAACCCCAGTTTTCTTATCACTTACTCTGTACTGCAGAGATATTCCTTGAATGTTTTGGATTATTGTGGAAATTGTCAAACCAGAAGAGATCTGTGGTTAATTTTGTCCAGTGTCCTGGTACTAGAAATGGTTAATGTTAGCTCCTTTAAAACAATGTTCAGAGAAGGAACTGGTGCACAGTATGGAAGAGTATGAAAACATTTTTCCTTCCTTATCCTTTCAAAGAAGACAGAAGGGAAGCAAAAGCAGTAGTTAAGAGGTGCTTTGATTGAGAAACAGGGCACTGAAGATTTAAGAGAAGGTGAAGCAGCATGGCTTGTTTAGCTTAGCAGGCAGAGTTGAATGATGGCGATGTTGTCATCCTTAATCACACAGGCCAAACATCAGGAAAGAAGAGCACCACAAGAAATAGATGTAAATTGGTTGTAATGAAGATGGCCTGTGATAGGAAAAGGTTTCTAAGCAAAAGGAGGGAGTATCAAAAGAGCTTTCTAGTGGGAGCAAATCACCCTAAGTAGTGTTACAGCAGACCCTTGACCCTTTGTGCATGAGACTACACGATGTAGCTGCATTCAGTAACAGGAGACTGGACTTAATGTTGCAGGAGATCCCTTCCATGCCCAATTATTTGAAGCTTGTTTTCCCCCATTTTCTCTGGATGTTGCTTTCATATCTATCTTAGTGTGTAAATAGTTGCTGTATGGTAATGCTTGGTCTTTTAGGAACTGTTTTATTTCTCCCTCAGATATGTTAAGGTGCATGTTCTGAATATATGTGCATATATATATATATGGGAAACCAAAATACTATGAAAATAACATGATAAATGCAGACTTCGTGGTTGTTCCCCCCACCTCACATGTCAGCACAGGTTTATTATTCAGCTTTTAATTACATCATTGTACACGTTAAGGTTGAATCACAGGGTGATTTTTCCTTAATTTGCCTTACTAACCTTCTGCCTCTGTTGTCAATTGCTCTTCATGGAAAAAGTTAAGGTTCCTGCTGCCTCGCCCTTAAATTCACACAAGCTGATCTGACTTCTGGACTCCTATGCAAAATCTTCAATAAACTTATTTCCTAACAGTTTTTCTACTATCTCCTTCCTACATCTTACAGTTTTCTTTGATATCTATCTTACAGATCACCCATATTTTGTGGGAGTTCAATTCCACCCAGAGTTTTCCTCAAGACCTATGAAACCTTCACCTCCATACCTTGGACTGTTGCTAGCAGCAACTGGGACACTCAGTGCATACCTGCAACGTGGATGTAAATTGTCTCCAAGGTAACCTTTCTTTCTTGCTTGCCTGCAGTTTAACAGTCACATTTTTGGAGGGACTATCCTGTCCTTCAATTCAGAAGTCCAGAAGAGGAAGAGTTCTTCATGGATTGATTTACTTGTTCCTGTGCATGCCTGACATAAACCCTGGTGTAAAAGTATTTGTAAGCCGTAAGCACAGTTCCTGACTTCCTCATTTTCAGAGGCTGTTAAGGCTAAAGCCAAATCCATACATTATAACCAGAAAGAAGCAAAAAACCTTTAGCAAATTCACGTTAAGTCAGTGGTCTCCTGTGTTAACATTCATTCATTAACAGTAGTTTCACAGGGAAAGAAATTTACTTAGAGGATCAAGAAAAAAGAAAACACTGATTTTATTTTGCAGTAACTAATTAATACCATCTAGCAGAGGCAGGCCTGAAACAAAACATTTTGGGGTATCTTTAGACTTACGGAAGGGTTTGGATCTAGATCAAAACTGGATGGTTTGGCCAAACCAAAATCTTGTACCAGTTCCCTTGGACACAGAGTTTTCGGTTTATTGAATGTAGCAACAGTTTTTTAGCTGGTGTTAACTCATTCTTGTTTATTTCAATGATATTAACAACAGTTACAATTTCATTACAATAGCAGTCATAAAGAGGTCAGAGGGAAGCCTAGGGTACAATAACAAAAATAATTTTAAAAAAATAAATCACAGAATGGCTGAATAGTAACACAGAACAGATCCAACTCTGGCTTACTGGCTTTTCCTCTAAACAAGGCACCAAACTTACTAATTTTGTGGGGGTTTTAGGGCTTTTTGGTTGTTGTGTTTTTCCTTTTTTTTTTTAGCATTTCTTTCTATTAAAATTCCTTTTCTTAAGCGAGAAGTAGAAATTTTATTCAGGTTTCATTAGTAATGGAAAATAGCCAAGCCAGACCAGATCAGTCTGTTTTGGTACCCTGCTCCTTATGGTTATCAGTTATTTTTCATAAATGTTCTTCATCTTTGCTCACCCTGGCCAAATGTGCAATGGTGTACATGCAGAGAGAATATCTTTCTGATCTGTGAACTAGTATAGCTTGATTGAAATACTCCTACTACCTTAACCTGTCACTGTTATTAGTGGTCATAACATTATCTACCTTTTAAAATTTGTGCCAGTGCATTACACAAGCCAGACTTTTGTGGTGCTTGGCAGGAGGGAGTCTTCAGGCACAGTGATCTTCAGTCTTTTCCTCTTGTGGGCACTCTGCCTCACAGTTCATCCTGTTTCCCAGATCCCAATATCCTTTCTTTTACTGTTTCCTCCCATAAATATACATACTCTTCTCTCTGAGATAAAGAAAAAATACTTTTTTTGAATGAGTGATCTGCATGTCTTCTGCTGATTTAAATTTTAATCCCTTAGCATTATAGCAAATATGTTTTCTAACCCTGACTTTAAGTTTCAGCAATTAATTGAATGTGCCACACTTACTTACTTGAAATAATCAATAAAATAGTATACCCAACTCTTTTTCTTCATGTTTATACAGTAAACTGCAATCAACACCTTAAACATTTAGCAAAGGCAAAAGTTCATACCCCAAAACTTTATATAGAAAAATAAAAATTTTACCATTTACCTAGTTACACAGCGATCAAGCAAACCCCTCTGTCTTGGGAAAGAACATTGGAACAGAAAAACATTTGGAGACTAAAAGAGGAACACTTTTCAGGGAAGAACGTTCAGGAGGGAATTTCAGTGCTAATTACAGCACACGTACTCATATTAACGTATCCACCTGCTGAGTGGAAAGGATTTCCAATTTAAACCTTTAAACCCCAGAATGCTAATGATTTCATTGAGTAGTAAAGCTAAGGCATGTCATAACAACACTGAAAAAAATCTGAGAGTAGGATTTTCTGCACACCTCATCCAACACTGCCCACATAAATCCCTGAAAATGTTTGAAGTGTTCAAGGCCAGGCTGGAAGGGGCTTTGAGCAACCTGGTCTAGTGGAAGTTGCCTGTGGCAAAGGGGTTGGAATGAGATGATCTTTAAGGTCCCTTCCAACCCCCCCATTCTTGATTCTATGAATTGTAGCCATACTGTTGACTAGAACAAAGATGTAGCCTGAAAGAGAATTTGTGGAGGCCAGCAAGTTGAGCAGATTACCTAAACTAGGCTGTTAAAAACACTAAAAAGAGAGTTAATGTTGAAGTTCTGAGACAAAAGGAAATACATATTTCAGTATGAGATTCTTAACAGGAAATTATTACCACAGAACATTTAACAGCCCCGTAAATTACAATGTGATTTTAGAACATCTGGTATCTGGGCAGAAGCCCTAGCTTCTAAGCAGAACAAATAGTAAATTTAAAGATGTATCACACCTCCCAGGAGAGTGCTTTAAATAAATCAAAGTGAATAAACTTCCCTTAAATTTTTGTGAGGCATAGTATGATAGACAGTCTGAGAATGCTTACACATAGACAGGAGCATACCCAGCTTGAGACTGAAATGCATCCTCTGGGGTAAACTTAGTTTCCAGAAGCTTTGATGCGTACAGAAACAGTCAAGAACTGAGCAAAGGATGAGAGTAACTCACTGATGAATCATTACTTAGTTACCTGAAGTGGTACTTGGGCATCTAAATTGCCCTTGTGGTTTCAGCCTCTCGTGCTTTATGGCATGAGTGCCTAACCATCAGACAAAGTGATGCACGTCCTTGTGAATGCTTTTAAATCGTGATTTTTTCTAAATCTTTCCTTGGAAATACTGAGGTTACCATTTCACACAGAGCTGAGGAAGGTGAGAAGCTGCCTGTTTAAATGTCTCATTTTAAAGGACAGAGAAAACCAGAACCACCGAAGACTCTCAGAAAGTGTACAATACCCACAAATACACTGCTTTTTGAAAGAAAACAAAATTGTTTAATAGAAAACTAGTGGATGAAGAGGGGAACTTCACATGTAATGTTGTTGCCTTTGACAGAGTCTTACAGTTTCATTTGGGAAAAGCAATAAAAACTGGCTTATTTTTGGGAACAGTGTCATATGGATTGCAAAACCACTGATGTACCATAAAGCCATGTTGCTGGTTTCTTTTTTCCCCATAGCAAGTTTAGCATCAGCAGGTTTTATTTCTTCTTTCCCTCAGTTAACATCTTTATTAATAGCCTGCAAGAGTCGGTCACAGTGCATTAATGATATTTGCAAGTAATGTCATTTAAATAAGAGCTGAAAGCACTATTCAGAACAAAGAAATAACGTGAAAATATATAGGCAATTGAGAAACCTGTGCTGAAAATGAGATCTGCAACCTGGTCTAGTGGAAGGTGTCCTTGCCCATGATAGGGGGGGGTGAAACTAAGTGATCTTTAAGGTCCCTTCCAACCCAAACCATTCTGTGACTGTGCGTTGGTTTGGTTGTGGGTTTTTTTGAGGAAACTAAAGGTCACAAGCTAAACATAAATAAACAGAAATGTCCAGTAGATGGGAGGAAATGTAGGAAGTGAGAGATGTTCATAGGTGAGAAAGTGTGGGTAACTAGGACTACTGCCAAAAGATATTTTTGCAAAGTGTTAGTGAATATGCTGATGTGAGGCACTAATCCAATGCCATCTAATCACAGAGTACTATGTTAAGTTCTGGGCAGATTATTAATAGCAGATGACTTATGAGTTGCATTCAGAGACAAGGAAAAAGAATGGCCAGAGGACAGGAGGAGTTGTGCATAAAGAAAAAAAATCTCAGGAGTTTTGCCCATAGGGTGCTTACTGCACTAACATGGTCCAGCTATCTCCCAAATCAGCCTTGTAGGAAGACTTGGGCAAGCACCTATAAGCAGAACAGGAAACAGCCTATGAAAGATGTTCTGATGTATGAGGGACAAAGAAGGTATGATCAGGGCTATCTCTGATATCCCCTGTACATTGTCTCCAACCAAAACACGTCTGGCACAGCATCATATTTCTGCCATTGGCCAAATCCAGACATTTCAGAGGAAAGTGAAGGTGGTCTTCAGATTCGAAAACCGTCAAGGCAGTGGCAAGAGAGGTAGGGGCTGCTCCACCAAAGAAAACAATCCAGGAGCCAGGGGTGGCATCTGTACTGGTAGGGGTAGTGTCCTCACCAGCAGGAGTCGGTACCGCTGTTGCCAAAGGTGGCAAGCAGGCTGGCTGCAGTGACAGTTACTGTGTCTTACAGACAGTCCAGTGCAGAAGCTCAAAGTGATGAGTTAGGTCTGAGGTCAATCCAGGTAGTCCAGTCAGCAGGTGACTACAGAACTCAGAGATGGGTACAGGCATGTCTGCAACATAGCGCAGGCAAGGATTGGGAGCCAAGGCTCCTGGCTCCATCAGTGGAGGCCCCAGGTGAGGATGGCCAGGGCAGCTAAGACTTGTTGGTACCCTCAGAGCTCTTACAGAAAACTATAGAAAAAGTTTTAAAGGAAATCCTTTCTCAACCATTAGTGGTATTTAGTAGTGAACTGAGTAATGGTTGTTATGACAGTTACTTTGATATTTTAATGTTAGATGTTTACAGTGAAGACACTTCTGAGCTAATCACCCCAAGTCTTTTTCTGTAGTTGCTAAGTGAATATGCACTTTAAGGGAGCCAGACAGCTCATGATAGTGGTTAAGTGGGTCAGAAGCATTGTACCCTACAAGTGCCTGTTTCTCTCCATTGATTGCAAGAAGCTGATGCCAGCTGTCTCAGATGAAGATGTCAAAGCTGAATTAATTGAATCCCATGCATGAGACTTGGCAGAGAGTTTTTGTAACACCCAGATATGTTCTGCCATCTTGGTTGTGTTTTTTGTAATGCTGGCTCCTAATAAAACTGTTACCCTAGGTCCACTTATGTGAGTGCAAAAGTCTGGCAGCTTGGACTTGGGGAGTCTTGGGTACGTGCTGAAGGATTCTTTAATGAAATGATGTTTCAAGGAAGCGTAGGATCATGTAATGATGGCGATCATAATAAATGGTATATGATCATTTTTATTATAAAAATCATAAAAATATACATTGAGAAGTATGAGTGACTGCAGTTATAACCACTGCACAAGAAATAAAATATTTATTTTAAATATTTTCTTAATGACTATAATAATTTCAATCGTCCACCTTTTTTTGGGGGTGGGGATAAATAAGAATAAGGCAAGAACCTGACACCCACTTAATCTTGTTTGTAATGATTCTTACAACATGGACTCCAACAAAAAGGAGCTAGTGAGCAAATCCAAGGCCACCACAGCAGTTCTGTTCCATCTTTTTTTTTTCATGGTAGCTGGAGTATAAAGATGTGGCCAAGATAAAAGCAGGACTAAACTCAGAGTATGCAGTGTCACTGCATCTGGGCAGTCACTTCAGTCTGCAAGATAAAGAATTTTGGTCACTTTGATCCTTGCATCTAATCTACCTGTAGTTAATGGAAATATGCTCACTGCAAAGTGAAATATCAACCAGTACCTGGTATTTCACTTCGCAGTTAGCTGCAACCTGAATCTAACAGCACCTGTCTGGCGTTTCACTTTGCAATGAACTGCAACACATTTTCGGGAGCAAGGAAAACATCCTCTGTTAAGAAATCACATTATGGGATTTTGTTTTGCTTTATTGTCCAGTCATCTTCAGATCCCTGTTTTCTCAAGATGTAAGTAATGAAAAGATCTTCCCCCTTGCATGTGCTCCATTATTACCAAATTCATGCCAGTTTCAGATGTCTCTGTTCTGCTGACAGAGACATCATCATAACTCTGCTATATTTGTCTAAAGCACAAAAGGAGGCAAGCTGCGAAGGTTCTCTATCGGTATGGTGTGGAATGCAGCCGATAGCTGGGGAAACACGGCATGAAGTTGCAATGCACCACCTCAGCAGCCAATCTCAGTTGTATAATCATTGGAATTAAGACTGCAGACCAATTTTAAACTGTGTTTCTCAAACAGCCATTCAAAAGGACCAAAACACCTGCTTTTAATGTTTTTATTAAGAAATATAGGCAACTCTAAAATGGGTGTTCCTTGAATGTTCTGTTGGTTTCGTTTGGAAAATTCAGATCAACATTCTTTAGAAATGAAGTGTTTGACACAGTTTCAGAGGGTTTTTTTTTTTCATCCTTTTTTAACATATAATTGACAAAAAGGTCCTTTTCCAGAAATGTATGCAATTTAAACAGTTGTTACAGTAATGCTATTCCCTGCAAAGGCAGGAGCCAAGCTAAGTGCATTTCTTCCTCAATGCAAATGAAAGACAAATGTACTTACGTTAGTACAGGCTGTGGCTGTTTGAAACGAATGATTGTTACAGCTTTTGAGACCCGTTGAGTGAGGGAGGACCTATTATGAGAGTGCTGGGTGGGGATCAGCACCTAACTGTTCCTCAAGAGATGAAGCTGGGCAGTTCTCTCACCTCATTGGTCACTGAGCATTTTTACTTAAGCATCTGTCTCCCATACTGTGTTGTAAACGATGCTCTGGCATATGTTTTTTGGCTGTGACTGCCACTGGGCAGCAGAGCCTATTAAAAAAAAAAAGAAAAAAAAAGTTCTCTGAAGATGTTGGATTTAAACCAGGACTATCATAAGATTATGCAGCTCTCTGCCATCACAGTTTTACCCTCTGTTCTGTGGACAGTTTGTGCTATTTTGCTGTGATGTGAATATGCAAAACTGTTTTAATAATACTGAATTTTTATTCCATGTTTCCATGGGTACTTTCAGAAAGAAGTAAGTACAATGTTGGTGATGTGTTTGTCTGTGTGCATCTGGCATGCTTGATCATACTGTTAACAATACTTTCCTCACTTGAACTGTGTAATTGTTTGCCAGCTGGTGAAATGATCAAATTGAGCATTTCTCACTAGCCCAATATGACACAGTCTTTGTAAGAACTGCATCAACAACATGCTGTAGGCAAAGTCTGAATGTTAGAACAGTCGGAATATCTAAGCTGGTTTTGTAAAGAATTTGGTACAGTGATTTTCTGGAACTGTGGGAGGCTTTCCTAACAGTCAGAGGTAGAAATTAAACGAGACGACTGTTGGTGCCATTCCTCCTGTCCAACTCTATTAAAATGACTGTGTTTATATCTAATCTTTGATTACTATTTTATTTTTGCAAAGAAGAGAGGGTGAAAATCAGGCTACAAAGCAGTGCTCAGTAAGAAGCACCAATATAGCAGAGTGCAGTTTGTTCACTGTTCCACATTGCAGTCTAGATGAAAGATCTCCAGCTGCGGGGTTACATAGTTCCCCTTAAATCATCACACAGCAGGCAGTCACTGTGGGTCAGCTGGTAAAGCTGTGTCTAGGTGGGTCATGGGCTGGTTATGCGCTTGATGTCTCAGTAAGGGATCATGGCCAGAGGTGGGGAGTGTGACGTGACTGGGGTCCTGTTGGCTGGAGGGTGAAGGTGTATGTGGTAAGAGCGAGATGTGACGTGTACAGTGGCTGGAGTAGAGTTGGTACCCAAGGCTGACGCTGCTGTACTCGCATAAACGAGGTCTGAGATCCCCCACCATGTTAACCGTAACCTGTGCTCCGAAGTATCACGGAACTGACCAGAATTATTGCTGCTGAAATGCACTAGTCAGTTCCCTGCGCTTCCTTTGCTGGTTTCTGATCTTGGGGAAATTCAAGCATCCAGAAATCAGACTGTAGAAGTGAAGTGTAGTAGGGGGAGGTTAAGGCTGGAGGTTCTTCTGAAGAGGTGTATTTAGAGTTAAGATAAAACTGGAGACCCAGTAGAGATCACAGCTGACTGAAAATGTGATTTGTGGGCACTTCTTTCTCTCGGTCACTGTGGTGATTCCTGTTCTTCACTGTTTCCTTGTTCTGGCCACTTTATAGAACCATCATTTGCATGGCAGTTTGTTCAGTGAAAACCAGTCTGCTTCTCTCGGGAAACTGCAGAAGGGGATAAAACCTCAGGAAAAAAGTCAGGATATTGCTTGGTGCACTGAAGGTGATTTGTGTTCTGACTCGAAGAGCAAGAATTGTAATTTAAGTATAAATTGTAGCATTCTGAGTAAATGAAGTTGTCCTAATTTTCTCTTTGGTTAAAACAATAATTTTCTTTATCACAAAGGAGAAATTCCTTTTAGTCTTGCTCTGAATAGCTGTTACACTCCATGTTGTTAATCGCAGTAATAGGCACACAGCACCAGCAAACTGTAGAATGAAGGTACAGGGGCCAAGCAAAAAGAAATTGAACATACTGTTTATCAGGTAGGATATTTTTTCTCATCAGATCTTAGGCTCAAACTTAAACCCATTTCTGTAGAGGAAGGTGTTCTAAAATACTAAAATTGAGCATGGGCTTAAAGTAGTTTTCTGGAAATGGGTTGCATTTGAGGAAAGTGTTGGTCATATGCATCGTCTGGGTTGGAGGGTTTGAATAAAGTATTTGGTTTAGATCCTTCTGACTGTGCATTGCTTCTAATAGTGACAGCTATAGTGACCTCAGTGATGACAGCTCTCCAGAAAAAGAGTTTCCTGATTCAGAAACAGGCTGAAATGATTGTGTGAGAGCACAGAAACGGATGATGCTATTAAGGTAAATAATTTTGATGTTGCTTTATGACATTTATTTCTTCTAGACTTAAAACAGGAGACAAAGTTATCTGGATTCTCCCTTTTGTTTCAAATCCCATCTGAGAGCTTCTATTTTCTTCCTTGCCTGCAGCACTTAATTGTTTTCCTCTTCTGCTGCCTAACTCTGCAATTTATTAAAGTCTGCTAAGTGTTTTGGGCACAGCTTACATGTAGGATGCTGTACAAAATCGAGTTTAGTGTTGGAAGATACAATAAAAATACATTTTAAAATTATGTCGAGATTTTTTGGTTACTTCTGTTTGCAAGGTTGGATCACTTCGAGTACACTATGTTGACATGACTTTTTATTTTGCGTTAATATTTGTTTGCCTTAGGCTTTGCCAAAGAGATGTTGGATTGTTGTTTTTTCACCTGTAAACATGGTAGCCATAGATTTCCTTTCAATTTGGAGGTTGTATTTCCTGAGACACCTGATCTCTGCAGATCTGGGTCTGAATCTTAGTCTCACTTCATTTTCCCTACACTGATTTGTCAGAGTTGCAGCTGGTATGGTACTCTGATACATGTGTAAATTCATGCTTTCCAGTATTTCTGAGCAATTCTGTAAGCAGGACACAACTTTCCCCTCCGATTTTATTCCTTTCACATGCTGTACTCACAAAGCAGCTGTGCATATGAATGATGCATTTCTGCCTGATGGTCTCCTGATAAAAATACTGGCATGAGACGCTAGAAGGAGTTTAGTCCTTAGCTGCAGCATGCGTTTCTTCTGTGATTTCTAATAAATTTCTTTTTCCTTCTCATGTACCACTTTAAAGATAATAATACACCCCCAAGTCATGTGAGTGGAGAACAGAATGTTAAATGATTTAATGATCTGGTGCATGCAGATACAGTACTGATGCATGTCCTAGAGTGACCACAATATTCCTTTTCAGTCTCGCCTGGAGCCTTCACACTTGGAAACATCACTATGGCTCTGTTTCTTGAGACCAACACATAGTACAGGACAGCCCCTTTAGCTTGGCCTTGCTTTCCTCAATGACATTTATGAACGGTGATTCTATTTACCATTGCGGATGTAACTGTTTCAGTGCTTGCATGAGTGGACTTTTGTGGTGCTTTGAAGTAGTTCCCGGCAGTCAAGCTGATTTTGTTTGGACGTGTCACTAGCGGATACCAATTGTATTCAACAGAATGACTCTAGAATGGATTAGATAACTAATTCCAGATAGAAAAGGAAGATAGAAGTACTGGCTCATTTATTTTATCTCAGGGTTAATTCTGCCCATTAATCAGAGCTGGATACACATGTAGGCTATATTTAGCTTTGTGGTTTTGCTTTATGCTGCTTGACCTAAATGAAATGCATCTGCTTGTAGTATTTACCATAAAACTACTTTGAAGTCAGTCAACGGGTTTGAGAGAAACTGACATAAGCATGAAAAAAACTGAGTTACAGAAGAAGTATTTTTAATATTTTTTTCCCATTTATTCTTCCTTCCCCTCCCTCTTTTTATGTTACAGAAAGTCAGGAACAGAACAATACTGAATAGAAGAAAGAAGCGTAAGCTGCTTACAGTCCTCACAGTGTCTGCTCCTATACTGTTTTCAGTAATGCTCTTTACAGGTGGCAGTTTTACTGTTCTGTAGCAAAAACTGTTCTGTGTAAATGGTGTTTCCTCTTAAAAATGGCGGAATGGTTGTGCACCTTAGCTGTTTATCATGATTGACCTTGTCTTACATTTCAGAGTGATCTCAAGTGAATATGTATTAATTCACCAGTTCACAGCTGTTCTTGATTTGAAGGAAGATTTGATTGTTTTCGATTTGTCTTAGAACAGGAAGATATAATCATTAGTTCTTGTGAATGAGAGGGAATGCACTAAAGAATTTAAGGTAAAGTTGTCTTATCCATGAGCAGCAGAGAACTGTTTCAGGTCTGTTTCCCTATGAAGCTTGTTGTATTTTATTTTATTTTTACTTTTTTGCTGTTCAATATGTACAAATGAGAAATTGTTGCTGTATTTCAACTCTTTGTGATTATAATAATTGATGTTTAATGCACATCTTTTCACTTTGCTTTTATAAGTGATTTCACTTTTACAAAACTTCAAATTTATTTGCTCTATTTCTCCTGAAAGTCTGGTAATACTGAACGTAATTCTGACCTACAAAATTACAGAAGTGATATTAGAAGGTGGTTTTGTATTTGTATTTTGTAAGAGAGTGAGGAAATACGCTTACATGTTAAAATGTAATTTAACACCTGTATAAAAGTTGTAGAAGAACCAGTAATAAATCTGGAGCATTATCTGCGCTCCAGCCATGCAACACTCAGTTAATTTCAGTAAATGAGTACAAAGGTGAATTAAGGTTCACCCTTGTTTTCCTTTATCCAGTGACCAATCCACGGTCATGGCACTCTTTTTCGCAATAGTGTAGAAAGTTATATTTTAAATTATGAATCACAAGTTATTCCAGTGCATGACAATTGAGGCAGCCCTGCAAAGCCAGGAATGCAGCTTGCATCGCTGAGACGGAAGGGGAAGGCGAGGGGTCCTGTACTGTGTATAAGGCTGGATCCCTTTAGCAATGTGGCATCACCAGACCTGTCACAGAAGTTGGACCTGCACCATGTAACTGATGGGCTCCACATGCCTGGGGCACCCTTTCCTATAAAGAAATCTTCCGAATTTTGAGCTTTGGGTTGGTTTTTTTTTTTGTTTTGGGCAAAGTGACTTTTTTAATTCATCAAAAGGTAAATATCTGTTCAAATTTGTAAAAAAATGTACAAAAATAAAAAGCACTGTGTCCCTTATTACAGCTTTGTAAAACTAAGTTTGAGAGCTTTACATTGCTTTAGAAAATCTCAGGTTACACAGCCAATTGATCTCTTCAGTAAAAGAAGCTTTAATGGTAATGACAAATAAAATGTATTCCTATGGCAGTGTTTTTCTAGAGTGGTTTGCAAATGTGTGCCTCAAACAGCAGGTATTGACAGAGTCAGTGTCACTGTATGTTTTCCCCAATGAGAGACACTGGCCACTGGTTTGTGAGGGGTGAAGCATTTCTCAAGATTGTCTGTAATGTACAAGTGTGTTTTCAAATATATTAAATTGTCAGAAATGTGTAGATGCTGTGTTAAAGAATGCCAGTTGTGAACTGTGGGGTCAACGAAGGAATTTTTCATTTAGTCATGTCCCAGTTGTACCGTGGGTGAGATGCTGTGATTTGCCCCCAAAAATGGGGGGACAAAAAGACATACAACCTGGAGTGAAGCTGGAAACAGCACCTTAACCTCCCAGCACCCTTACCAGTCCTCTTTCTGCTAATTGTGCTATACAAAGCAGTATCCTGGGGACAAACACCACTGCCACAAGGGATCCATCTGCTATTTGAGCTGACAGAAGCAGCAGCATGCCCTTTCCAAAATGGAAGGCAGAAAACAAGCCTTTTCCAGCCAAATCCTGGGCTGCGTTAGGAGCGTTGGCAGCGGGCTGAGGTGATCCTTCTCCTCTGTTCAGTCCTGCTGAGGCCACCCCTGGAGTGCTGTGTCCAGCTCTGGGCTGCCCAGTACAACAGAGACATAGGCATACTGGAGGGAGTGCAGTGAAGGGCCACTAAAGTGATTAGAGGACTGGAGCATCCCTCCTGTGAGGAAAGGCTGAGAGTGTACCGTTTTGGGCTGGAATAGAGTTATTTTTCTTCATAGTAGCTCGTATGGGGCTACATTTTGGATTTGTGCTGAAAACAGCATTGATACACATCTTACACAGAGCCAAGGACTTTTCTGCCCCTCACCCCACCGCACCAGCGAGCAGGCTGGGGGTGCACAGGGAGCTGGGAGGGGGCACAGCGGGCACAGCTGACACCGACTGACTAAAGGGATATTCCATACCGTATGGCATCATGCTCAGCAACAAAAGCCTGGGGAAGAAGGAGGAAGAGGGGGATGTTTGGAGATACGGCATTTGTCTTCCCAAGCCGCAGTTACATGTGACGAAGCCCTGCTTTCCCGGAAATGGCGGAACAGCTGCCTGCCAGAGCTGGGCCTGTTCAGCCTAGAGAAGAGAAGGCTCGAGGGGGGACGGGGGAAATCTCATCCATGTGTATAAATAGCTGAAGGGAGAGTACAAACTGGATGGAGCCAGGCTCTTCTCAGAGGTGCCCAGTGACTGGAGCAGAGGTAGTGGGCACAAACTGAAACACAGGAGGCTCCATCTGAGCACCAGGAAAATCTTTTCCCGCTGTGAGGGTGGCCGTGCACTAGCACAGCTTGCTCAGGGAAGCTGTGGAGTCTCCGTCCTTGGAGATACTCAAAAGCTGCCTGAATAATGGTCCTGGGCAACTGGCTCTAAGTGGGCCTGCTTGAGCAGCAGGGGCTGGACCAGGTGACATACAGAGGTCCATTCCAACCTCAACCATTCTGTGAAACAAAGCATGATTGGCACAAGCAACCTTGGCTTGTGGCTAGGCTTGTCTCACTGACGAGAGAGGAGGATGTGAAAAAGCCAAACTTACATACACTGTCTAAAATCTGAAGACATAATTCCTAAGCATGGACAGAGGGCAAAGTTGCAAGGTTGACTCAGCCTTCTGAAACAAAATGTTTGGAAGCATGCTTTTGCATTATTTCAGACCTCTCATCCTGTTCGAGTAAGGACCTTCAGTGGAAATGTATTCATTTCCATTTTTATATTTACACCTGACACAGCAATCTAGCAGAGAGCAGTATTTTGTTGGGGCTGTGGCAGGACAAGAAAGGCTGCCTGCTAATACAGAAATACACGCCAAATTTTAAACAAAGTGAGCTTGCTTGTATGTTTTTCATTCGCGTGTGAATAATGGAATTTGGATTCTTGTGAGGGATAACAATGAAATAAAGCAGTTGTGGGTTTCCATTCAAAAACTGGGTATGTAGTGAAAAAGATACAGAAAGAAAGATGTGTTTACTCTCACATCATTGATCTGCATCTATATGTTGAATGATCATGTCGTGGTAGACTTGGACTCATTTGTCCTCCGTGGGAAGCGTGAACTGCTGAGCGGGTAGCCTAACGTATTAAACTGTCTAGGACAGTACCACTGGTTACAACTCCTCTTTAGCATAGCATATATTTGGAGCACAGCAAGATATGAAATCTGTATTTTCCATCCTGCGTTAGCTCAGATGGCTGTTGCTTAGGTTCAAGGACTGTGTTTGTAATAGTAAATTAGGGCAGGGGCAGTAGTCTCTTTTGAACCCAGCTACAGTGGTTGAGTTGCTTCCGTACAGCTAAGCTTTCATGGGTATACTGGAGTGAGTCCAGTGAAGGACCATGGAGATAGAGCATCCATCATATGGTGAAAGGCTGAGAGACGTAGTGGTGTTTAGTCTGGAGAAGAAACGGCTCAAGGGGGCTCTTATCGATGTTTATTAATAGCTGATGTGAGAGGATTAAAGAAGACAGAGCCAGACTCTTCTCAGCGGTGCCTACTGACAGAAGGGGCACTGGGAAGGAACTGAAACACAGGAAATTCTACTTAAAGGTAAGAGAGAACTTTTTTATGGTGCAGGTGCTTGAACACTGGAAGAGGTTGCCCAGAAAAGTGATGGAGTCTCTTCACTGGAGATGCTGAAAACCCAACCGTGCACAGCCCTGAAAAAATTGCTGTAGCTGGCCCTGCTCTCAGCCACTGGTGGAACTGGACAATCTCCAGAGGTCCCTGCCAACCTTAATTATTCTGTGATTCTGTGAAACTCACCTCCAAAGAAGGGGGCCACATTCTGAGTCATGTATCTTAAGTTTTCCTGAGACACTGAGGAGGGTTTGCTTGGCTTACCAGACTCTCATTAGGGAGTACTTGTGGAAGGGTGGGCCATGTCCTGCACTAGCTTGCTGTTTTTCTGACGCCACTGAGGTGATGCCACATTTGTGTCACATAAAATGTGACTTTGTTGGTTATAGGGTGGTGCCAAAGGTCTTACTGTCACCTGGGATTCATGGAACTCAGGCATGGTTCTCCTAAATTCCTCTGCATGCATCTAAGCCCTAGCTTGCCAGGAAGACACTGGAGGTTTTGACAACAGCCTGAAAGCAGAGGCTGAGTTCTCTGCAAGAACCTGCGTTAGGAGGAACTGCAGCCCCGAGCGAAAGGAAGTGTTCAGTAAAGAAAAGGCAGATTGGCAATGACCGCAATGGCATGGGCTGGCTGCCCAGATGGGTGCGGAAGAGGTTACGGGAGGATCAAGCAACAGATGACTTACCAACCTGAGCTAACCTCCTCATGGGAGCTATGTTGCAGTTGCCATAGCAATGCAAATGAAAGGTTCTCCCCAAACTCTATGTGTGTCTTAGGGACAGTAAGGAATGTAATTACAGCACAGATGACTTCTGAGTCAGCTTGGCTACAGCTGGCAGTGAAGCCAGATCAGCGTGGAAGTGAACAGGGGCTGTCTGAAGCTCATTTCCCCCCACATTCACTGTCTGTATATGTGACGTGACTAAAATTTGCTGAGAAAGGGAGTAAGGTGGATCAAGGAGGGAATCAGAATAATACTGCCCTTGGGATAGCACGTGGCCTCCTCCAGCATCCTGGGGAAACTCACTCACTGCAACATGCCAGGGACTCATAGAATCACAGCGTGGTTTGGGTTGGAAGGGACCTTAAAAGATCACCTAGTTCCAACACCCCCGCCATGGGCAGGGGCACCTTCCACTGGACCAGGTTGCTCCAAGCCCCATCTAACCTGACGTTGAACACTTCCAGGGATGGGGCATCCACAGCTTCTCCGGGCAACCTGTTCTAGTGCCTCACCACCCTCACAGTAAAGAATTCCTTCCTAATAGCTGATCTAAATGTACCGACAAGCAAACAAACAATATAATCCTTTCTGTACCTAGGACTGAATAACACCTTATCCTTGCACACAAGCAGGAGGACACCCCTTCACTTGGGCATCTGCATGAAGGTCGTATTTCTGTGCCTCAGTATTTTATCCTACATAGTGCTTAGTTTTTCCCTGCTAGCATAGTGAATTGGTAGCTGTTAGCTCTGTGTAACTGGTCCAGACAAACCATTCCTCTTACCAGTTCACCCTGTCCCATGAACTTTGTCAGTTCATGGCTGACATGATCAGTGCTTTGTTCAAGGAAATCACTCATTTTCCCATTTAGCAGCCTTTATATTTTTGATGGCAATTAACTTCGTGTCTCAGATATTTCTTTCTATAACGGGTTCTCAGTACTGTAGATTTTTCAGGTATTCAGCTGTATCTGAATTGTTAACTACCATGTGCTGACACGATGAAATGAATTAAGGACTCATCTAAAATAAGATACGAAAAGAATCTATGTATTTTCTACTGTGTAGGAGGTTCATATTTGTGTAATTTCCCTAAAATGACTCAGAATATTTACTTAAGCATCTATTAGATGTCCAAAGAAAATGTCTATGTTGCTTCAGTTGCAAGTTCATTCTGAATAGCAATTCCAGAAATGCTGATTTTCCAATCTCTGGTTGATCCTCTTGCTTTTAAATGTAAGCTTCTTTTTTTTTTTTTTTGATTTTTAGTTTTTATTTTTAAGCTATGTATGTTTTTTAATGTGAATTAACTTTTCATGGACCACAGAGGTGGACCAGTTCTGTTGTTCTTTATTCCTATCTTCGGGAGCCATCTTCAGGACTGTCTGGTTCCTTGTTCCTTAAAATTCCTTATGGATTGCGGGATCTAACATCCTGGTTTGACCTTGCTGGCCTACTGCTAGAATAATGTCTGTTAAACTTTCATCTTGCTAAAACTGTGTACTTGAATCTTTACACTTTGATGATTTGTTTGTATATGAAATATTTTCTCTGCTTGTAACATCCTAGTTTAGCTGAGGAAATTGGTCACCTTATAGGACTCCTGGTAAGATGCTCTCACAGATTTGGATCAGAGCCTAGAAAACCAGCTTTGCCTGCGGTGTAGACAACATTCCATGTTTCAGGAGTGCTCCTGGAAAGCTAGTCTCTCTCTTCCACCTCTGTGGGCTCTCTGTTAATAATTTAAGAAATTTAACAGTCAGAAGCTGCTACTGAAGTTAACAGTAGCATAGTCTGGATAACCTGACTCAAGTCTTGGAGTAAAGCATAATCCAAATTTCCCCGTATTTAAAGGAATAGTTAGGGTGGTCTGCTCCGAGCTTCTGCCTAACATAAACTCACCCAATAACAGCTTCAATAAGCTCATGTTTTCACAGAGTCAATCTGGGAAATAAAAACATGACCTTAGGTGCCTTTTAGTTTGAGTATCACTTTTACTACCTTTGGATCATGCTCCTCATTGTCTAAATCTAAAATAGCAATTTGGAGAAATAGTGCGGTTTTGAAGCAAACCATCTCCATTTACTACATGTAATTGGTTTCCCACAGCAATTGTTGCGCACCAGACCTCATTTACTTTTGGAGGAAATAAAGCTGAAGATCTACTCCAAATGCTGGTGTGATTCAGTTCTGAACCCACCTACACACTGCCGTGGGTGCCTCCAATGTGCATCTAATGAGTGTGTGCCAATAGATGGCTCTCAAACCAACAAGTGCTCCCATGACACCCACAAATGTCTCCTATCCTATATGGGTGTTGTGTTCACCTTCCTATTGGCCTTTTTTTTGCTGGAAGCTTCCTCAAACTTCCACACAGGCACCCTGCTCTGAATTTGCTGGGGCTGTATTCCCACATGAGACCAGAAACCAGGCAGCACAGTGCCTGGGCCACCCTGGGTGGCCTGATCTGGGTCCTCTTTGATAGTAGGTAGGAAAGTAGATACGTGCCCTACTTGAGTGGTGGGACATCATGCAAATGCAGCACCACAGTCCTTGTTCTAAAATAGGTGACCCGTGCTCATCTAAGCAGCTGCACAGTATCGGTTTAGCAAACTGTTAATGCCTCTATGTGAGCTACTCACCACAGACTCCTTTTATAATCAGCAGAATAAACGGGTGCTTTTCAGTTATCCTTAGCAGATCAGGTGAATCCCCTGTCCGTATTGCTGCTTTCTCGTCATGAACCTTAAAGAAGAGCTTGGCCCAAATGGCTCAGCTCTCTATGTTTGGATGATCCTATTCCTGATGTGTAGGTGCTGGAGTGGGGATTAGTTGCTACCATCAGCTCATTGTTTCTAATCAGCTAGATTGAACTGGATCCCCTGTTTTTGGGGACTCACGTAAGTAGACTCACCCCTGGGTAGCTTAAGCTTCCCCACCCCCACCCCCTGAACGCAACATCCATGTAGAGGAATGAAGGCAGTGCCTTGATCAGCATTGATAACATACAGCTGTGGCCTTGCTGCGAAGGCAGTGGGTTGATTGACATGGACCATGTGCAGCTGCAGCTCGTTCCCAAGAAGTGGTTAAATAGCCCTGAGGGTTACAGGATGATGGTGGAGGAGGAGTAGTGTGGTCAGACTTCTGGAGGAAGGAGTAACAGTATGGACAGTAGGATATGACTGTAAAAAGTAAAAGCCTTGTTGCAGCCTGATAGTTTGTTTGTGCTGCAGCACATCCATCCTTCCCATGGTCCTCAAACCGTTTCTGTGTTTGTCAAGGTCTCAAATTTGGCAACCCTTTCTTACCTAAGCCCAGCCAGGACCCTGTACCAGGGTCTCCCCAGCGCAGGGGCTCAGGTGAGCATGCTCTGGATGACCTTGCTGGGTGCAGCTCCATGCAATATGCAGCACCAGCAGCATCTATGGTCCTGTGTTACCATGTAGTGTGCCTCCCTCCTGTGCTGAATAATAATCTGTTTTCCAGAGCAACTCCCCTGGGATTTAAGGATGTGTGGCCAATTTCCTCCTGAGTTTCAGAGGTGGCCAGGCCCCCTCTCTTTTGGGGCCTGCCCACTCAACAAGATTAAAATGAGTTCTCAGGGCCAGTGTTGGTTGCTGTCCGAACAATGGCAATCTGCAAAACCACCCCACTGGTCCTATGTTGGAGAAACAACAAATATATGCTTCTGTAGGTGAGGCAACGGGAGGTTCCTTGGGAGGCAGGGAGAGCACCTGAGCCCAGGCCTTCAGACTATGTGGTTTAAGTAGTTATTGAACAAAAGACAGAAACAGTGGTTGGCGAAGGAGCCAGAGCACAGGGCTCCTGTTTGCTAAACCAGTGCCATAATAAATAGCTTAAAGACCTGCCTTGCTTTCTGGTTTTGGCCAACTAAGTCTTGAACCCTATTCTCTGGAGTGGCACAGATTCAGCAGAAAGAAGTGACAGCACCTCTTTTTTTCTCTCTAATGGCTGGAACTTGCTGCATCACTGCTCTGTCCATCCAGTTATTATCCCTGCTGGTTCATAAGAGCCTGTGCCAGATTCTGCTTCTGCTAGTGCCAGCCTCAGGCTGGGAAATGCTTAATATCTTTTCCTCTGCTGGATGTGCTTGCTACTCATTCATCTGTCCTACCCAGGATTTTAATTAGTTTATTCCAAAAGGAGTGGAAGGAAGCTTGTAAACATAAAAGAAAACTCCTCAGCATAATTCCAATGCAGGCACTACCTGGAAGAACTTGAACTTCTGTTAACATACCTGTCTAATAATATGCCTTGGTTGAGTCTCAAGGTTTGAGAAATTGAATAAGCATCCAAAATTTTGAACAACCAAAACATTTACTTCTAAGGCTTCTGGCTGGCTAATGTACTTTCCCTGTGTTTAGTCTTGGGAGCATAATATGACATCTTTTACAAAGTTTGGTCAGTGCTAGTTTATAGTGGAGTATAAAGCAGGTTTCCAATTTAGAGTTACATCTGTGTATGCTGTCTTACTGCTGACATCGTTATTATTGCCAGACTTGTGTATACAGACCGACAAGGGTACCACTATCGGAAGCATCATCTTTAAACAACGTTTAAGAAAGAAAGGTTTTGACCAACGAACAGTTCTCTCCAACTAATTGAAGATACAAAGCTCTCCTGGCTGTGTGAAGTTAGATGGTAGCACAATATTGTGAGCAGGAGAGAATCAGACCTCCTGAGGGGCACAGATTAGGAGATTTGCTACTTGCATAACTAAGTGAACTAGGTGATTATACATGTAATGATCTGCTTTTTACCCAGGGTAAATGCAACTCTGAGTTCACTGGGGAGAAAAGATGTGATTGCTTGTTAAATTGAGAGGTGTGTAGAAGTCCTGGGATTGTTTTAGTTGAGACTTGACAGAAGGCTTACTAGAGCAGGTTAGATTAATCACAAAAAGTTTAAGTTTATGTGCTTTTATATTTAATATTGCAGTGATGCAAATGTAAAAGTTCAACCAAAAGCCTACGCATAGCTTAAAATACAACTGTGTAAAGTAAAAATCTAGGTGCAAAATCAAATGTGTCAATGGTAGTTGTCTGAAACTGCTTTTTCAAAGATGTCAACATCTGTTGTCATCTGGTTGTGTGAGGCAGAGGAATATGCGAGTGCGAAAGGGGTAGAAGACTGTTACCCAGTCAGCTTGCTTGCTTGCTTTGTTCTTTAACAGTAAAAGGCCTTAATTTACAAGGGTGCTAATTGATGTCATAGAATCTCATAGAATCAATTAGGGTCTGAAAGACCTTTGAGATCGTCAAGTCCAGCTGTTAACCCAAGACTTCCAAGGCCATCACTAAACCATCTACAGAATTATACATATTTACTGCAGTGTTCAGCAGCGTGAGCCTGATAAAAGAACAGGTGGCTACTGCTGTCTGGGCTAATACCTCGTGCTTTGCTGACTTCTTTGACACGTTGGTTAACACTTTGACTGTGAAGTTGGAGAGGAGAAGCAGACTTGAAGGCAGATGTAACAACAAGCTTTATGAAATGAGAAGATTTATCTAGAAGATTTTTGACAAGCTTTCGGGTCATCTGTGGGAGAGCTCGTGTACCTGAAATTTAGTTTGGTTCTTCCCAACAATAAAATTTGATCTAATATTGTGCCTCACTTTATCCTTGGTCCATCATTGCTGTGACAACAATCCGGTAACAATTTAGCAGGATTTTCCCACTGTATTTCTCTCTCTCTACTCTAGGGTGGTTTGTGATGCTGTCACCTAGTTTTTATGCTTTAAAGAAGTAATCAGATTTTTAAAGATTTTTAGATACTTAAGTATAAAAAGACTATCATCAGTTTCTCATTCAGGTACTGGGTTTGCATGGAAAGGTCTTGGTAGTGGGGGGCTACAGGGGTGGCTTCTGTGAGAAGCTTCCAGAAGCTTCCCTTGTGTTTGATAGAGCCAATGCCAGCCGGCTCCCAGATGGACCCACCACTGGCCAAGGCCGAGCCCATCAGCAGCAGTGGCAGCACCTCTGGGATAGCATATTTAAGAAGGGGAAAAAGACTGCATGACCAACTGCAGCTGGCGAGGGACGTGAGACTATGTGAGAGCAGCAACTGTCTGCAGACACCAGGGTCAGTGCAGAAGGAGGCAGGAGGGGCTCCAGGAGCTGGAGCAGAGATCTCCCTGCAGCCCGTGGCAAAGACCATGGTGAGTCAGGCTGTGCCCCTCAGCCCATGGAGGTCCACAGTGGAGCAGATATCCACCTGCAGCCTGTGAAGAACTCCACACCAGAGCAGGTGGATGCCCAAAGGAGGTGACTGTGACCCTGTCAGAAGCCCATGCTGGAGCAGGCTCCTGGCAGGACCTGTGGCCCCATGGAGAGAGGAGCCCAGGCTGGAGCAGGTTTGCTGGCCAGACTGCACCCTGTGGAAGGGACCCACGCTGGAACAGTTCATGAAGAACTGCAGCCCACGGGAAGCAGTGACATTGGAGAAGTTCATGGAGGACTTCCCATATGAAGGACCCCACACCAGAGCAGGGGAAGAGTGTGGGGAGCTTCCCCCTGAGGAGGAAGGAGCAGCAGAGACAGCGTATGATGAACTGACCACGGCCCCATTCCCGTCCCCCTCCACCACCGTGGGAAGGAGGCAGAGAGTTCAGGAATAAAGTTGATCCCAGGAAGAAGGGAGGGGTGGGAGGAAGGTATTTTTTAAGATCTGTTTTTATTTCTTATTATCCTACTCTGAATTGATAGGTAATAAATTAATATTTTTTTCCCCAAGTTCTGAGTCTGTCTTGCCCGTGAGCATGATTGCTGAGTGATCTCCCTGTCCTTATCCTGTCCCATGAACCTTTTGTTATATATTTTTGCCCCTGTCCAGCTGAGGAAGGGAGTAATAGAGTGGCTTTGGTGGGCAGTTGGCATCCAGCCAGGGGCAAACCAGGACATCATATTTCTGCGACACTCCCTTAATAAGCTAAATATTTGCACTTGTTGTTGCAGTTGAAGATTACAGGTTTTTGGCCAGAAAATGATTTGAATTATAATTGCCACAAAATAATCACTGAAAATGAATCCTTAACTCAAGGACTGCTAAGCACCTCCCAGTAAATGTCCATAATTATTTTCAACAGAATGGATGTTCTGGGTTTGGAACAACAAGGTGGCGTGATACTTCACCCTGAAAGGCACAGGCATTTTTCATGTCTGAAACTGAGAAGTTTTGCCTTGTAATTAAGCTGAGTTTTTTGCTGCTGCTCAGGTTAGATTTTAAGAACTGCCTCAGTGATGTGAAGTCCAACTCTATGGGTGCTTTTTTCACCCTGAGGCTTGCCACGCTCTTCTTCATCTTTTGACTCACAACAGAATAGAGAAGGGCACTCTACAGAGTCTCCTGGGCTACCTTTTATGAAGATTAAAAATAACGCAATATTAGACAAAAAATTCTTTTACTTTATGTTCTTCCCTACAGAGTTTTCAAATGTTTGACTTGGAGGGCCTTTACTTCCCAGAAGGCTGCACTGTAATACCGCCTATTTATGCCATCTTTTCCTTATTTTGCCTCACGTCATGCACTTCAGGTATCTCAGCTCTCACCATCACTGGACAAGTGAGAGTCCCAAGGAGAACTTTAAAGAAAGAAGCCTTTGTGTTTGGACAGATAAAAATTGCTTTTGGCAAAATATTCTTGCTGGCTTTTCTCACTCCTCATTGCAGACTTTTGACCGGCTCATTCTGGGGGCTTAGTTATTTATATGTTGTTTCTCATTTCTCATACCCAGGGGCTTTTAGCTGTAATTCCCTCCACAATGAATTTGAAGTCCTCTTTGATGAATCAGCAGCAGGATGTCTAGTATGCTTTGTTCCATGTTTCTCAGAGGGGCCCCATCTCTTCTTGTATTTATAAAACTGCAACCTACAGTGAAGAAAATGATACCTTTTTGTTCATAGTTCTGTGAAACTGGTAATTCATCTGAACCCTATATTCTGCTTCTTATCGCCATGACTAAGCAGTTTCTGAGATGTCTTTTTCAAAGGCAGCTTTAGTATCTCTGACCTGTATTGTAGTTTGGAGAATAGATATATGTTCATATATGATCATATCTAGTTTAGGATCTGGAGAAGATGCCTTCTTGCTGGAGTCCAGAGAGAAGGGGGTTTATTCCTCACAACACAGCCTTGGGTAAATGGATTTGTTAATGCATGCCTCAGCTTACCCAAATGGATGTCCTTTGGAAAGCATTGTGGGTGAAAGCAAATATGTAATATTTGTTGAGATGGAAATTAATTTAAAAAAGATTATGGTTTCATACATTATGACCTAAGCTGGGATATATTTTAGATAATGGCTTCGGAGCCAGATCTAGCTCTTCTGGATTTGAATGAGAATTTATAACTTCAAATACCAAATGCAGTTCATTCATCTCTCTATGTAACTTATATTAATGTGCCCAAAGGCAACATTTGGCCCTCTCCTTTCAGCTAAGCTGAAAATGATAGGAAAAAAATATGTTACAGTGACATTAAGAACTTAATTGCTTTAAAGCTAAATTACTGCAAAGGATATTCCAGTGCCGACCTATAATTAAAGATTTGTGCATTACGGTGAGTCTGAAAATGAAAGTCCAACTTTGAAAAATAGCCTTCTATCTATTTATTCTATATATTTAATAGTACAGAACTGAGGCACTAGCACAGGACAACGACTTTAGTTGCCTGAATGAATAGTCATTTAATAATGAGGTTTTTTATTAAGAATCCAATTCCAGAACATAATACCAAATTTCCCCTCCCCTCATGAAGTGAAATATCACTACTTTCTTCCTAGTTTTAATTTCTTCTGCTAAATTAAAAAAAATCTTATTACAAATGAACTTTTAAGAAATGATGTATGCTAGTCATATTCTTTGTAGGGAAATTCCTTATTAGGGGGAAGAAAGAGCATTCTTGCTTTCACACAGTTTGATTGTCTTTACTACTAACAGGGCTTTTTTGGCATTTATTTGCAGAAGACTCCAGTCTGAAAGTGAAATATGTGCTGCTGCTCATTTAGATGGTGTTTTCTTTAGTCATGGAGAGATGGGCAATATCATAATGACAGATTCTTTTGCATTTCCCTTTGATTTCAGTTACTGCCTCCAAGCCATATATTTTGGCTTCACATTACTTCCCACAGCCAAGGAGACTAGAATCTCATTGTGGCTTAACTGAAATAAAAATGCCATGGAAACTGTGCAGAAGCAGTCCCTACATGTAAAGTCCTAGTCCTGTCAAATCACAATACAGGATAAACCTACTGCACAGTTGTCCTGGTCTGCTTCTGGTGTAATCATCATTAAATACACTGTCTATACTGAGTGTCTTCCGCATGCAACCAGTGGGGATTCTGCTGTGGTGAAGATCCCCCTGTTCCTTCTGTTTTAAGCTTAGAAAACTGAGAGCTATTTGTCTCAGCCTAGACGTATTTTGCATGTTGGGATCTAGTGGTTGGCTAGAGGTACTACTTTGGACATGGCCAGGCCTTTTTTAGAGGGTGACCTGAAAAACAAGTCTTTTTAAAGTAGTATGGCTTTTTAGCACAATACAGTGTTATCTGATCAGATATTTATATGGATGAATAAAGCAAGAATAAAAGTTCCATACATGTAATTTTGTCTTGCAGTAAGTATCAGGGAAAGCAAAGGAAGAGCAGGAAGGTATAAATTGGGAGAATGCCTCTCTAGTATATTTTCTGCTGCTGCTTAAGCAGAGCATGGCTAATAAGCATTGTAACAGCTGAGGTGCCATGTTTATTTGTCCCCCATGTTCTAGACAGCTTTGAAAGACGTGTATTTTGGAGCACAGTGTGCCATGTTTGACCATGCTTGTTACCATCAGAGATGAGAGGGTAAGCCCCAGAGCAAGAGCAGTTGGCTGTGGCTCCAGACCAGAAGAGCTCCTGGTAAGGTTTGCCTTGGTAGCAACGCAGGTCAGCCCAGCCTGCACCCAGCTGATGCACTTGCCTGCCTCCCTGGTGCTTTTTGGCAGTAATAACTGCCTGTTACCTAGCTATTTCTAATCTGTTTCCACAAAGCTTGGAGGAACTTAACATTTCCGACACCCTTATTTCTTGTTGCACTTGACTGAAAATTTCCCAAAAGTTATGAGAAGCTCACTGACAGACTGAGGAAGAGATGGGGAAAAAATGGTGCGGTCACAGAAGTCTCTCTTATGAAACAGGACAAAAATTATTATTATAATTGTATTTTTAAAACATCCTAAATCTCTTATTACAATCACAGCCTTATGTTATGTTGATGTGACAGAGCTCTTACCATAAAGACCATGTCATGTTGATGTGATAGAGCTCTTACCATAAAGACCTTATAATCTCTTTTAACAAGATAGACAACAGAGACAAGCAATTCCAATGTGTTTAATATATCACTTAGAAACAGTTATGTTTTCAGAATTGGAGTCCAGAAGCTGCCTGCTGTCATGTATGCTCATAGTCATTTCCATTTAGTGCAGATTTAAAAATCAAAATATTGAATTTTGTTATGTGTAACATATTTGGGGAAATGGGAGATTAAAGGAAAATCTGCAAGTGCTAGCCTACCCTATGTAAAACTACATCCCCAACCCCAAATTTCACTGTAATGTTACTTAATGCAATGAGCTGTAAAATAGACAATTTTTATGCAGCTGAGCCCTCAAGCTTATTCTTACTTCCAAGGCACTGCTTCCTTACTGTGGAAACAAACAAGTGAATAATATACATTGCTTTCCTTACTGTTTGTTATATCACTATCGTTTTTGACCAGGGAGGACAATGAGATCATCTAAATGATATAGATCACTTGTTTTCTTCCCTAATAGGAAAGATAATGAATGGCTTTGTTTTGATGGCTTTATTGCCTGCAAGATAATGAAATATCCCAGCATGGATTTCATTAGACTTCCTCTAGTCTCCCTGTGATACACTCATTAAGAGGCCAGATCTTCTCTTTGATGTAAATGGAACCATGTGTTTCAAAGAATTTAGCACACTGTGAAAATCGGGGCACAGGTGTCACCAAAACAGAGGCTGGGTCCTTAGATCAAGGCTGGCTGTAGCTGTGAGAGACAAAGATGCACTAATGCAGCTTATCAAAGTGATACAGTTCATGACACCGTAGGTAGGAGGCTATGAGTGCCTGGCATTTAAACTTCCTCATTCTTGACAGGGTTCAGGGTAAGGGAGGATGATCCCTCCCTTAAAGATCCGAATACGTGCACTGGTTTTGCTTGCTTTTTTCCAGGGGGTGGTGAAGAGCACAGGGCTGTCTTATCACCAGCAAACCAGTCCTATGGAGAGAGCCAGCATCAAGGCAGCTGCAAGGAAGGCTTAAGGCATCAACTGGGAAGTTTAACAACCTGGAGTTCAAAAAGATAAGGTTGTAATATCCTTCAAATGGCCAAATTGTCTCTGTTCTCATAGATGAAAGGAAGAAACTAGGACTGGAGGGAACAGAGAAATATGAGCCCCATGAGGTATTTTTCTGCTAAAACGTCATGTTCTTTTTATGAACAGCTGCATGTTTTATTTCTACAAGGATGACAACAAATTCATGTTGGAATAAGACCAGGAAGACACACTGTATGAAAACAAGAATATTATTTGTTTGATCCTTACATGAATAGCAGGCATTTGGGGCTGGAAGTATCATAGGCCAGAGGGTAAGGTTATGCACAGATTTCAAAAAGTTGGCAATTTGTTGTATTTCTCCTTTTTTTGGCAATTGTTCATGGGGAAAAATAGCCTAACACAGTTCTGAGGTTTAATATACGCCTTTTGGATGCAAGGGCGCGGGAAACATAGAAGGCCACACAGAGATAAGTTGCAGCAACTAAAGTAAAACAAAATGAAGGCCGAGGAGAATTTTAGCACCAGAAGGCATCAAGGTAATGGGCTGCACCATAACCAGCATTTTATTGTTTTTTTGGGGTTTTTTTTTTTTTGTCATCTCTGCAGTAGGTAATTGCCAGCTCCAATGAGTAATTAATTTCTTGTATCAAAATATTATAACAATGTCCCAAATAAAAAAATTGTCAGCAATTCTTTAATATATTAGTGCAGGGGAAGGAGAGTTATTAACACTTAAAACTTCTTGCTGTAGTCTCCTTAGGGAGGCCCATACACTCTCTAAAGCCAGATGTGCCCGCCAAGGGAAGGAGATCACAGGCATGATGCCTATGTAGGCTTTTACCTCCTGAGTTTCCTCCTTCTCCATGGAACAACTTATGTGAAGGGTTCCTGGACAGACTTGAAAACTTCTCTGCTGACACCATGAAATGCTGCAACTTGAGATTAAGAGAGGAAAGTGGGTTTTTATTCTTCTCTCCCTCTCCTTACATTCGCCTGAAGTGGGATTAGTCCTTTGCTGTGGCTGGAACCACAGTGACAGCTTTCTAAATGTGGCTGGGGAACGGTTCTTGCACCATGGTTTTCCCACAAAACACCCGTCAGTTCAAAAGCTGCCCTGAAAAAAACCAGGATATCTGATAGCTAGCATAGATTAAAACAAAATGTCAGGTTTTCAACCTATTTAGTGAAGAAGGAATTGGAAACCTAAGAGCTAAGTGTTGCCATTTGTTTCATATCTACTTTCCCACCAGTGTGAATAGGGAAGATGAATGGAGATGACAAAATACAAGACCACCCTGCTGTCTCCGTGACTGCTACATACAGGTAGCAGTCACATCGGTGCCTCTGTCTGATGAAGCAAAAGAGCAGAAATGCCAGGCTGGACTGCTGGCTGATCTCAGCAGTCACAGCTCTGCATGTCTGATTCAGTATTGTACAATGACACCTGCTTTTTAAGAATACTGAAGCCACGTTATTTTGCGAGAAATCAGATGGGAAAATCAGAGAGAGATTTTCCCATCTGTGTGCCGCATTCAGATGCTTTCCCTGTGGCCTTTTTTTGTCAATACCATGCAAATTTATGTCATTTTTTTACAAAGCATGACCTAATGCATACTTGAGTTGCCTTTGTTTTTCTGCACGCATTTTCAGAATTCAGATTCACAGGAGAGGAGATACAGGGAACAGGCCAGCCTTCTCCCATGCCAGAGAGACACCACAGGAAAACCTAATATGAATAAAAAGTGGAGATTACTTTGCTTATCCATAGGTGTTTGTATGCCACCCTGCCAACACCTCCAACCCAAATGTTTGTCAGCTGCTGAAATACAGTGGCATTTGGGTTGTCCTCACTTTTCTCTTTTTCAGCATTGTGTGGGCTAAACTGCGGCAGCAAACAGATGCTCTGGGACATAAATTTGTGCTGAGCATTTGCACAAGGTAAGTTTAGGGTTGGAGGCTGATGGTTCCTGCTGGAATACCTGTGACGATTTCAGGGGTGATTGCTCCCCCAGGTGGAAGAAATATAAGGTCTCTTTGTCCACCTCAGGGCAAAGTAAGCCAGGGTAGGGTAAACTGCTTGTGAATATTAAATCAACCTAGCAGCTGGCACAGGACCGATTAAGAAGAACTCCAACAACTGATTCTCCTGATTCAGATGGAGAAGTGTTCACCTCCAGCAGGGCAACAATAACGTATGGATCGGCAGTCATTTCTGCAGAGCACATCTGACCACAGTTAGATTAGCCTCTGAAGCCCCAACCCAAGGAGGTGTGTACGAAGTTTTTGGAGGCAGTCCTTGGAAGGTTGAATTTCTCAGATAAGAAATGAAAAAAAAAAAAAAATCTCAAACCCATGGCAAGTCAGATAATAAAATGTTCTGGTTTATTTCCTCCCCAGTGGCCTGAAGAGATGATTAGAACAGATCGTCAAAGTTTTTTCTGACAGCTACTCCCAAACTCACTGGGACTTAAACAGGTTAAGAGAGAATTCCCTTAGGCATCCTAGTGACAGAGTTATTGATGGCTCTGTTGTGTGGTTGGATAATGCTTAGTTACCTCTTGTGTTGTGGGCCAGAAATAATCAGTACACCTGCTAGAAGAGCAAAAGGATTAATAACTATTAATGTGTTAATTTTGCCTTACTGTCTTTTTAATGTTTATTGATTAGAACTTTGCTTTTATAAGAAAGACTTTTCTTTTTTTCTGTCACTCACAGCAGTATTCTCTCCTGCCTAGTGATGTGCCCTATCCTCTGCTTCCTTCCATTCCTCCTTCCTCCCCTTGTCCTGGCTTTCCTCGTCACACTGCGTCAGCAACTGCAGTGAAGCTTCTGTCTGGCTTGCACCCAGGGAGCTTTCTCCCCATGGAAGCCACCTTGGAGAGGATGCTGATATGTGTGAGGGCCTCCAAAGAGTATGGACTTGGGCCATCACCTGGGTGCCTGTCTCAACACAGAATCACGGAATAGTTTGGGTTGGAAGGGACGTTTAAAGGTCATCTAGCTCACCCCCTCTGCAATAAACAGGGACATCTTCAACTAGATCAGGTTACAGAGAGCTCTTTCCAACCTGACCTTGAATGTTTCCATGGATGGGGCACCTACCACCTCTCTGGGCAATATGCTCCAGCTCCAGTGTTTCACCACCCTCAGTGTAAAAATTTTCTCCCTTATATCTAATCTGAACCTACCTTCTTTTACTTCAAAACTATTACACCTTGTCCTGTTGCAACAAACCTTGCTAAAAGTTTGTCCCCATCTTTCTTACAAGCCCCCTTTAAGTACTGAAAGGCTGTAATAATATCTGCCTGGAGCCTTCTCTTCTCCAGGCTGAACAACCCCAACTCCTTTAGCCTGTCTTCATAGGAGAGGTGTTGCAGACCTCTGATCATTTTTGTGGCCTCCTCTGGACCTGCTCCAACCGATCCATGTCCTCCCCGTGCTGAGGACTTCAGCGCTGAATGCAGTACTCTGGGTGGGGTCTCACCAGAGCAGAGCAGAGGAGTAGAATCACCCCCCTTGACCTGCTGGCCACACTTCTGATGCAGCTCAGGATATGGTTGGCTTTCTGGGCTGTGACCACACATTGCTGGTTCATGTTGAGCTCTTCAACCACCAGAAACCCCAAGTCCTCCTCTGCAGGGCTGCTTTTGATCGCTTCATCCCCCAGCCTGTATTGGTACCAGGGTTGCCCCAATTCAGGTGCAGGACCTTGCACTTGGCCTTGTTAAACATCATGATGTTCACATGGGCCCACTTTTTGAGTCTGTGGTCCTTTTGCTCCTCTTGCCACAGCCTCATTTTCTTCCTCTCCCAGGATAAGGTCTGAATCTGCTGTACCTGAACAGTCTTTTTCTTTCTTGGTATTTTGATTTGCATCCCTTCCTTATTCAAAGTGGGACTGGTCCTTTCCTCAGGTTGCTTGGGTGTCGCCAAAGGTACAGTTAAGTACAGATTCTTTGTTTATCAGGTAGGTCCAGAATGCCTGCGGGCAGCTGTTCAGGGGAGTTTGACACCGCTCCTGCATGTCGAGTGATCCTCTGGGTTGTGTCAGTGAGGGAGCTGGGCACAGTGCCCTCAGGGAGGGCTGGACCTCTGGGCATCACAGCTATTCAAACTCTCCAGAGCATCTGTGGTGTGTTTGAAGACTGTGAAGCTTAGCTGAGCTTGGTTAGACCCTATGGAGAGGCACAGTTCCGATCCCTGATGCTAGTTCTACTGCATTTCGAATCCCTCCTTCAAAGTAAAGGGTAAGTGGAAAGAAAGGTCCTGGAGGGTAACACGGCCAAGCAGCATCCTATTCACTATTTTCATTCTTGGAAATGGTTGGACTCTTCTTGATAAAATTTTCCAGAAGGATCAGTCAAAATTAGATATCACATACGGAAAATTTCAGTTCAGATAGATGAAGTTTTGCAAGGAATAATTAGCTCAAAAGAAGTTCTTCTGATAGGAAATGTCCAGCCACCTTCATAACAGACAACACTACTAAATCTGCTATGACTGATCCTTGGTATTGATTTTGTTGGCTGGTTATAGAAAGACAGTTTGTCTGACTCCTGTAATTTAATTCTGTTAATTAGAATATGCCCTTTGCCAGGACCACTGCCCACTTGCCTGCTTTCTTGCTTCATGCAGAGCTTCTCTTACGTTGCCCCAAGCACCATTAAACTATGGAATAAAGTTTCCATGAACTGATACTGTCTTTTCCTATCTGAAGTTATCTCTTTGCAGTAGCTAAGCCGAGTTTAAGTAACCACGCTGCATGATTTCCAAAACTCCCAATGGGAATTGCTTGTAAAGATGTATCTATTGTCTTGCAGGCCATATGACCCCTATCCAACTAAGGTATTTTAGCCATTGTGCTTCTAGAGCTGAGAGTCACACAGTACCAGGCCCTCGCTTTAAGAAGACAAACGAGCTGCAGTGGGCATTTACAGTTACTAAGTGAGTCAAAGGCTATGGAGATGAGCTTTAGAACAAATGAGATGGAGGAGTTTAGGTTTTGTAACCTTGTCACACTGCATCTTAAGTCATTCACTGCCCGGACATGCCTCTGTTCTGATGCCGGGTTTAAGAGCTGTCAGTTAAAGGGCATTTGAAAGCAGAGACAGCACAGATCTTGTGCTATTCTTGATTGCCCTGTTTTTCAGTTCTGGAGGCAGCAAGCTAAATTTGTTTCTGAGTAGTGTGGATGACGCTGCACTAAAAGGCTCAGTATAAGGGCAGAGATGGAAGAAGGTCTTTCTCCCTCTGCCTCTCTCCAGGGAGGAAATTTAATCAAGGTGTTATTTTGCTGTACCTAGAAAATGGGAAACTTCCTGTGAAGCTCACAAAGGGTGGTGCTGGATAGGAGAGAACTGGTACATTGAGTGCTCAGCTGGAACGGGAACAAAGGAGAGGTGACAAGCCTGGGATGCGTCTCCACAGTGAGCATTGCTATTCAAGGTCGTATGACCAGTTCTCTTCTCCTGTCCCAGCTCTTCACTCCAGGTTCAGAGACCCTCCTCTACACCCCACAGGAATGCTGCTCCTCTCTAAGGCAGGGCTGGGAGCCGGGAGAGCTGCCTTTAGGAGCGGGTGAGGAACGCACAACTTGCCTTCTGCCCTTCTTCTCTGCTGCTGAGCACTAGGAGCTGCTTGTGGAGTCAGGAATTAGGAGGCTCTGGGGCCAGGTTGCACAAAAGGTAGCTGGGCTGGGCTGGGCTGCGTGCTGTGATGCAAGGCAGGGCATAATGCCTCTGTTCTGAACACGCCGCATTTTATTTATGCGTACGTGCCTGAACAATGTTGGGACTGCTGGTATTACACTTGTGTAACACCATAATTCACTTGTGATGCCAGACTGCTCGCTAGCAGGCTGAACCTGTTCCTGCCCCCCTTCTGCGTGAAGGCAGAGTACTTCAAAGCCTAAGATGTGCTGAGAAGTGCACTAAGTGTTTTCACAAAAAAACAGCTAAGACATGCTTGAATGATGTTAACCCTTTGCTGGGGGGACATTTTATTAATGAAAATATAGCCCATGAGATCATTCTGGCCTCAGTTTTATTTATGAATCTAACAGGTCTTTTGACTCTACCCATATGGGCCTCAGACAAACTGCATCTCCAACTTTCCTTAAAGAAGTTTGTTTTTTTTAAAAAAAGTTCTTTGATGTCAAAAGCAACCTAACCTCGAAGCCTTCTGCATCAATCAACAGGATAATTAGTGACTAACCATGAAAAACAAAGCAAGGACTAGAACGAGCGGCACAATCTGAGAAGGAAAGGATTGCTTTACAGAGCAGTCATGGAAACCAAGATTAGTTTCTAACATCCTGTGGCATGGTAAGAATCTGTAGCAACCAGCATTCAGAGAGCTAGCTGGGTATTTCTGAGATGAAATCCAGCTCCACGTATGGCTGGCTTCTCCTGGGTGCCCGTGGCTCCCCAGGGGACCTTAGAGAATGCAGTTGGTAGCTGCTATGGTATGGTGGGTGTAACATGGCAAGAGAAAGACCTTCTCAGGCAGAAGAAAACCCTCCACTGGCATGCAAAGCTAACTAATGCACAAGCTACTGTAATCCTCTCTGCAAAGTGTAGTCCAAAAGAAGAGCTGTAGCAGCTGCATAGGTGGGTGTCAGCCAGGCTGTGCCCAGTGGGACTGATTCTTGGCCTGGAAAGTCAGAGCAGTCTAGAAGAAGCAAAGAGCGGGGAAGGCTCATTCTCATCACAGCTCCCATACACCTCCTGCTTTCTTTGCACTGAGCTGTCAGCCCTGCGGCCTTTGGAGCTCGGGTTTGTTTTGCCCTTCCAAATAAGACGCTGTCCTGAAGGATCTGAGCCGGGGGTTGGTTACAGGATCCACTGACAGTCCCAGATGAAGCAAAGTTGTGAGTCAGGTCTGGAGTCCGGCTGGCAGCAGCAGAGATGTTGCTGTGATGTGGGTTTGAGGTTCATGCGGGAGGCAGGTCCAGGCAGGACTGGGAACACGACGATGACCAGGATGCCCAGTTGGTAAGGGATGCCACAGGGGACAGGGACCTGCAGCATAGCTCAGGCAGGGACAAGGGCCAGGGAAGCTCCTGGTTTACGCATTTCAAATCTCAACACTTAGCTTTCTCTGAGGGGCTTTTGCAGCGTACTGTTTTGTAACAAATATTTTGTTTTGGTCAGATGCTGATAAGCTAAATAAGTCAATGCAGACTTAAAAAGTAGGTTTGATTTTCTGAAACTCTTCAGTACTACCATGAAGTCCATTATGAGATGTTTAAGAGTCTACTTAAATGATGCGACTCTGGGAACAGTACTGAAACATCTTGACAGTCCAACTGACTTCCTCAAACCAAGGTCACCTCATTGTTTGGGGTTTTTTTTGACATTTGTATTTGATTTGATAAGGAATAAGGAACAAAATGAGCTGAAAGCAATGTTGGACACTTTTATTTCCTGTCATCTAGAAATTACATTCTTAAGACCTGTGCATACGCACTTTATTCAGTGTGTGGGCCCAGGAAACATCCCTTGGATAGTGTGAGTGTGGTGGACAGCACTGCATGAGTGAATTCCTGTAACCCTGGCAACATCCTCCCTTCAAAACCTCCAGTTTCTTCCTTTGTCCATCTTGTTTCTCTTAAATCTAACAGCTATGTAAAATCCTCTAGTTCTGTTACTACACCAGAAATATGTGTGAAGCTAAACACTTCAGGTGGTTACAGATGCTAGTAAGAATGGTAATGAGAAGGGTTTTTTCTGCTACTTTTACTAAATCAAATGTGCTACTGTACTGTGTGCTGCAGAATTATTGCACACACATCTTTGACTTTTTCCCCATTGTCTCTGTGCTTGCTTGTGTGAATGCATTTGAATACATTAATATTTGAGTACTTCTCCATGTTGAAAACATGTTAAGAATCGCAACATGAATGAGGAAACTACCTTCTCAGGTGAAAAATGAAGAACCATGGTAATAACAGTGGGATACAATTTTTCTGGATGAGGTTAGTGACAAGCCACATCATTAATTACCTACAAAAAAATCCACCGGGACTATTAGCATCATATACGTGATTTTCACAACACAGGCCTCTGAACCTTACATTATGTGTCAAGTCCATAACTTCTGAATTAGTTACAATTAGTTACTCCTATTCTATTCTATTCTATTCTATTCTATTTCTATTCTATTCTATTCTATTCTATTCTATTCTATTCTATTCTATTCTATTCTATTCTATTCTATTCTATTCTATTCTATTCTATTCTACTCTATTCTACTCTATTCTACTCTATTCTATTCTATTCTATTCTATCTATTCTATTCTATTCTATTCTATTCTATTCTATTCTATTCTATTCTATTCTATTCTATTCTATTCTATTCTATTCTATTCTATTCTATTCTATTCTATTCTATTCTATTCTATTCTATTCTATTCTATTCTATTCTATTCTATTCCATTCTATTCTATTCCATTCTATTCTATTCTATTCTGTTATAAAGTAACTGAATTAGTTAGTTTATTTTGAAAGACTCCTCAGCTGGTTTTTATTTTTCCTGGCTTCACCCATCTGCAATGCTGATGAAGGCTTGGTACATTTGAGCAACTGAGAATCTCTTTAGAACCTGTATAGAGAGACAGGTGCTTGCCAGACTGATCAGCAAAAAACAAAAGAAAGGGCAGATCAACAAAAAAAAATGACAATTTGGAAATCAAGATTATGACTGAAGTCAGAACTGCAGACAAATGGCACTCATTCAGACTTTGCAATGCACTTTAAAGCAAATAAGAAAAGTTTCTTCAGCGGTATAGATGCCCAAACAGACACATTTCATAATTGAAAGGTGTCCTCATGAATAATTAAATGTTACCATATTTTCAACTGAACGCAGTAATTCTGAACTTGAGGATAAAATATGACAATTCCTACAACCAAATTTGAATTCAGAGTGCTGAATACAGTCAAACTAGAAAGTTAGGCAATATTCATCTCAGAAGTGTGAGAGAGTAATTAAAGGTAAGGAACTACATGGGGAATGGTCTAAAATACAACACAGATTTACAGTCTCCTGCCAGTATATTGTGCCACTCTAACCTAATATTTATCTCTCATGAGTCAATTAATTTCTGATACTAGGGAAGTGAAATAGCTCCAATCTGTCTGGACTTCAGTAAAACATTTCTTCACTGGAAATGATTAATTGATCTGGAGATTTGTGTGTTAGTATATGATAGCTAAGATGTCCGATAAGCAGATAGCAATAGGCTTGCAGTGGAGCTAATCAATAGCAGGAAAGAGAAAACCTGAACTACTCGGGGACTGGACGCAGGACTCAGAAATGTCTTAGAGACATTTGGCAGAAAAAGTAGGAACACGCTGGTGAACTCTTGATGGTAACAGCTGGGATGTAGGAAGAGTACAGAAACGACAGGGTGACCTTAAATCTTGACATAATAGAGAAATAATGAAATTGTAAAAGTAAAAATTACAAGGTTTCTAAGTAGTGAAAATTCCTGCTGTAAGCTGGAATTCATCAGCTGGAAACAAAGGAGGAAGGAACGAGACCTTGTTACGCTAAGCAGCTGTAGGGTGACCAGTCTGCCATGCAACTGAGGGAGCGCCAGCAAGGGGCCTGTGGTGGGATCAGGCTGAGTACGTCCTGCAGAGACCAGGACAGTCTGATTTACCCTGTGCGAACCACTGGTGAGTTCCCACCCAAAACACTGAGCACAGCTGTGATGATCCATCCTTTCTGAAGAGGAATAAGAATGGGGGCAAGAGGGAGAGGAGGATCAGAAGAAAAGGAAAACCCATCTTCTGGCAGTTAACCAAAGGACCTTGCAGCATTTACCTGACCTAAATACTGATACAAGAACAACTGGAAACAAACACGGGCAAGAAAAATTTCAAAGTGGAAATGAAACCCATGTTCCTAACCAACAGCTGATTTCTGATAGGAGGAAAAAGAAAAAAGTTATGTACTTGTCTCTTTACGAAAAAATGTGTGTGACATGGCTAATCAAGATGACTGAAGACTAGATCTGATGATCCAAGAAGATTCTTCCTCTCTTCTTTTCTTCATCAGTCTCCTCCTATGGTCTTTTCCTCAGGATAAGGAGAAATATTTGTGTAAAAGTCCACCAAGTCATCATGTCTTTCAAATGGGCTTGAAATGGGAATGGGAAAAAGGGACTTAGTTAATGTCTAAGTACTGATCTCAGCAGATATGCAGTATGGCACTTAATAGGAAAAACTTTCCTATTAGAATAAACCGTAACAGTTTGTACAAAGAACGGTTTCTCAGTAACAAGTAGTAAGCAATGAAGAAATGTTCTTGGTAAACACATGAATCATATCACCATTCTTAATATATTCAATATTACTCATCTAAAAATCTAACTTATAAAACATGGATGGTGCTATATAGAGGTGTGTTACAATGTATAGACATGCCCAGGGATATTGAATGCAATTACAGAATAGGAACACGTTGTATAAGGGTGCAGCGATTATTTAGATCTTAACTATGAGTTCTAGGTGAAGAGAGAGTCTATAAATGTGTATGTACTTGTGTGACTCCCTTAGACGTCTTGTGATATTCTATATCAAACACAGGACATCCAGTATAAAGCATACAGAACTGATAGGGCCAAATCATAAGATAGGTAGTGACATTAACAGCAAGATTTGCCTACTGCAAAAGTTCTGCTGAAAAAGGAGAGGTACTGCAGGACACAGATGTTTTCACTTGACTAAGTTATCCCTGAAATCCTACTTGTGTATGAATCTGACACTTGCATTTTAAAAAGCCTCTTGTGAATAGCCGTAGAGTTTGCCAAGTGACATATTGGTATGATGAAATGAAAGGTCATTTCTTTATTGACATTTACAAGTAGCACCAACTTCTCTTCGCTGCCTGGTGTTGCTGCAGTTTTCCAAGACTCAACTGCATATTTTGGGTAATTTTTTGCATGAATTTGGAAACAAAACCAAAAGCTGCATTATATAATTGTACATAATAAAGAACTGCCCTTTTGTATTTATTTCTTGATCATGTAAGCAGAAAATGTTGCTAAATCGCTAATGCAATTATTTCATTCCTTTGTACCTATGTAGTGGCTTCTACTTGACTGTCAGGGGGGTCATTATGGTAAAGATTTTTCATTTACAAGAAGCAATAAAAGTATTGATGTTGCTCCCGGGAATGATGATAAAATTGTTTCATTAGGGGGGTCATATGTGCTGGTAATTACCTCTATATTTAGAATCGGAAATGACAATCTGAGATCAGAATATCTCATTAGTGATAATGAATTTTAATTTCTGACAAGTGAAGTATTCCCAAGGAAACTACAAATGTTGTTAGAACTACAGTGAACCACATATGGTTTAAGATGCTTCAGTAACTGAAAGCCAGGAATTTAAGCAGTGTGAAAACATGATAATACTTCTTTAATTGCATAGAGTAACAGTGTGAATCAGTTTTCCTAATATCTCAAATTTTTACTAAATGAAGAGAGATTTGAAGACTCTGGGATAGTGCTAAAGAAACTCAGTTTTAGCACATGTTTTGATGTCTTCTTGCTTATCTCTTCAGCAGCTATCAACAAAACCTTTGTTCCATTGTTTTCAGAATCAAAAAGTATAAAATATGATTTAGATTCAAGATATTAGTGATCATTTCAGTTCATATCAAGGTAGGTGACACAGATCTGTATCCAAACAGGCCTTATTCTTATAGGAAGGTTCAAAACCAGCCTTACAAATAGCTTACACATAACTTTGGTTGGTACAAAGTCCCTACTCAGGACAAGTGAAGCTTGGCTTAATCTGAAACCACAATAATTTTTAAAAGAAATCTGAGCTGGAAACAAATTGGAGCTATTACAGTGCCTGCACCTTCTGGGCCTTTAACCGTATATGAACATGAATGAATAATGCATTATCTATTTTAGGTGACTGAAATGAAGTTGACCGGAGTGACAAGAGAGAGGCTGGGTCTCCAGAAAAAGGCTGGACATGGAGAACTTTGATGGCACCTACAATCATGCTTTCTGAGAAGCTTTTTGAAGGTATCAGGTTATAACCTGAAACTTCTCTCAGGCTGTCTGCTTTTATTCCAGACGTGGGGTAATGAGTAAGCAGTTTCCAGGACAGAACCTGCCCACAGAACTGACTGCCAAAAAATCTGGTTAACAACATGGTGGTTTGCTGCCCAGGGCAATGGTGTAGCCCCACGTTCTGCAGAGCCTTTCACTGACCGTACTCCTTGCTGGCAGGATGGGTGTCCCGCCTGGTCCTCTCACTTCCTCTCCCATCCTGCATTTTACCCCCATTTCTCCTTCCCTTCAGGGAGTTTGGAATGTTACAACTCTACACAAGGGCCTTGGGCACTTTTCCTCAAGAATTAAGAGGCATATGCCATAGCTCAACATGCCTGAAACCATCAGTGGTCCTCTGGAGAACAGGTTGTTGGTACCACCCCCAGATCTGAGTCAAGAAGTGTCTCTGACTACCTCAGCAGTGAGGACTGCTGAATTCTCCTTTCCCTCAACAAGACCATGGCAAAGTGTTGTGACACCCCATGAATGAACCATCACAACCAAGATTTTTTTGCTCCTGCCTCACTTCAGAAAGTTCAATGTACTATGTGTTCCCCAGACCTGCTAGTGATGGCTTGTCCTGAAAGAGGTGGAGTAAGGTGAAGCAGATCTATAGAGCTGAGCAAATAAGCACTCTCTGCTCTTTCATGAAGGAAAATACATCTTTGTTGCCAGAAAGACAGCTAAGAATAAATAACAGAGAGCAAGTCAGAACAGTATGAAATGCAATAACAAAACTTCAAGAAAATCAAGGGGGAGATGTTACTTTTATGTCTGCATTCAAGATACACATTCCGAGAGGAATGCTCTTAAAGGCAGCTGCTTTGGTTTAAAATTACCCAGGCCCACTGATCCTCTTGGTGTGCTGCAAAAGGCACTTTGTGAAGATGGTGCATGGAGAGAGATCAGACTCCTGTTCTCACAACAGCAAAGAGGGGAAAGGAGCTCCTGAAATTGTTTGTGGCAGAGTTCCATTTCTATTTCAAGTACTATTTTGTCGATATGTGTGCGGTGGTGGTGTGCTCAGGAATGCTTGCCCAGAGCAGGATCGCTGCATGCTGGGTGCTGGCCAGAGACCGTCCTTGCCCCACACTGGGCAATGTGATCAGCTGACGAGCTTCCATGGGTAGGCACGGGCGGACACCAGGGAGGCAGACAGCAACTGCAGAAACAGCACGTACCTTTGCTGCATCAAGGTTTCAGCAGCCGCACAGCAAAAGGGGACTTGTGGAGGCGAGTGAAGTAGGCAGAGAATGAATGAGCTAAAGAAGGTTTTGGTAGAAATAGTTATGTGCCAGAGCACCTAGAGATGCTTAAAAAATTCCAGCAAAACAGCGTTGCCTGGTTTCTGCGGAGTGACAGAAAATTAAGCATTCAGTGGAGATAGCTCAGGCACTGAAGAAACCAGGGAGAAAGCAGCCTGACTGCATGCCAGCATGGCTCCTGGCACCTGGGGCTTTGAAGCCACCAAGCAGATGCTGTTCAGAAACTCCTGGACTTCTCTGTCATATAGCACTGTAGAAAAATTATTCCTACTTGAAATCCAATAAAAAACTTACAGGCTGAGATCACACCCCACCTTCCCCCTAAGTTAGCCATTTTCATTCAGACATCTGTTTTTCTAGACAAACAGTCAGTTAGGAAATAAAGTTGTATTTCAAACAGGATTCGGTCTGTAGGTACGATTGGTGACAGAAATATAGGCTGAATAAGCCATTCCATGTCATTGCTTCCTGAATGCTACCAGTATTCGGGAAGCTACCAGTAGTGGTATAAAATTATTTTCTCCAGTAGAAGGCTACTTCAAATCAGGAAAAAAAGCAAGCAAATCCAGCAAGCTGACAGATTGGAGAGTGTGTGGTATAGGCAAAAAACAACCAGTGCACAAGGGAAAAAGACAGTACCTTCACCTTGCAGTAATGTTCTGCGGGCTGTAGAGAGCTTGGTATTTAATTACTTTGCCTGCACAAAATGCTTTATCCTCGTATAATCAAACAAACCATTTAATTTTTTCATAAAATGTCTGGCCACTCTACCAGCAGTGCCATTTATTATGACATATGTTGTTTGTAGATGGAGTAGAAACTGTTTTGTAAAACCAGATCACAGTCAATTGCGAGGTTGTTTTCTTGCCATGACCCCCCCTCCTCTTCCTCACCCAGCAGACCTCCTTCCTTCTCCTCCCTGCCTTTATTAGCTCTCTAAAAGCTAGAGCAACTGCTTACATGGAAAACACTTTTTGGTTTATTTTCATGCAGTTTGGCAAGTCGGCAGGGCTGGTGCCACATGCCGACAGCTCTGCATGGCACATTGACAGCTGTTGCTGGGTCAGTCAGCAATCGGCTGCTCTGCAGCAATACTCTGCCTAATGCATAATGTCCATCTTTTGTGCAATAAACCAAATACTTTCACCTTTTGGGCATGGACAGGAGCTACTGGAGAAGCAGATGGTAAAGCCACTGGAAAGCCATTTAATAAGCCTGCTTTCTTGCTAGATCTTGTGCTAACACTTCTTCATTCATTCACAAGGTGCTGTTCCCTGAGTGCTGTCCCTCATGCATGCAGCTTTGACATTCACCTTCTGCAAACCTACACTCTAACAATCCCCTTTCCCTCCCTGTTCACAACAAGCAAATACAAAAAGACTGTAGAAAAAAAAGTAAAATGAATTAATAAAAAAAGATTCCGCTCTCTGGTGCTGCAGGTACCAGCATCACACAGTCCTTTCCAGAAACACACCGGGCTCCAGCTTAAGGATGACTTATTTTTTTGTCCCCACAACTCTAACAAGAAGATTGTTCTAAAACTTCATTGCTTTGATGTCTTGAAGCCTTTACCAGACCCTGATTACACTGTTACATGCCATCAAGGTTGTGATGATCTCTATATATCCTGTGGTCAATTCATTCTCAAGTGTATACTGTGCAAATCTTATCATCCCCTGATTGCCCCCAGCTCAGGCTTCTGTCATCTATAATTTCAGCTGTAAGCTTGTTAGAGGACAGACTACTGTTGCATTTGTCAAAAGTACTCTGTGCACCTCAGGAACTGAATGAGTAATGTGTTGCACCAGTAAAGACTGAACATGAACTTCAAAAGGCCAAGCAAAATGAAATAAAATTATTAAGTAGCACAACTTGTGAACAAAACTAAAGCTATTTTTGTAACTAAAGTTTAGTAACAACATGGGTGATTATGTATGTACATAAGAAACACCACAACAGAAGAGAGAGAAAATAAGGCATATCAGATAGGGAGACTAACAGAGTAAATAGATACAGAAGAACTTTTGAAAAAGAGCTAAAGTTATATAAATGGATGTGGTGGGCTTACCTTGACTGGCTGCCAAATGCTCACCAGTCCTCTCTATCTACAGGACAGGGGGAGAAAATATGAGTAAAACCCATGGGTCAAGATAAAGGGAGATCACTTACCTATTGATATCATGGATAAAACAGACTCTACTTGGGAAAAATAATTTAATTTATTGCCAGTTAATTGTACAAAACTAGGATAGTGAGAAATAAACCCACCTCCTCTCCACCCATCACCTTCTTCCCAGGCTCAGCTTCACGCCTCACTCTGCCTCCTGAGCGGCACAGGGGGACTGGGAATGGGGGCTACAGCAGAGGTGATGTGTGACAAACTGATTCTCTTCCCTGGCTCCATTGTGGTGTTCCTCCCATGGGATACAGTCCTTCATGAACTGCTCCAGCATGGGTCCTTTCCATGGTGTCCAGTCCTTTAGGAATGGACTGCTCCAGCATGGGTCACCTGTGGCCACCATAGGCTCACAGGTCTTGTCAGAAATCCTGCTCCTGTGTGGGCTCCTCTCCACAGGCTGGAGGTCCTGCCAGGAGCCTTCTCCAGTGTGGGCTTTCCACAGGCTGCAGTTTCCTTCAGGGAACATTCACTTGCCCTGGCGTGGGGTCCTCCATGAGCTGCAGCTGGATATTTGCTCCACCATGGACCTCCATGGGCTGAGGGGCACAGCCTGACTCACCACAGTCTTCACCATGGGCTGCAGGGGAATCTCTGCTCCAGTGCCAGCAGCGTCTCCTCCCCCTCCTTCTTCACTGACCTTGGTGTCTACAGGGCTGTTTTTCTCAAATTTTCCCACTCACTCCTGTTTTTTTACCCTTTCTGAAATATGTTATTACAGGGGCACCACCAATGTTGCTGATGGGCTCTGCTTTGGCCAGCAGCGGGTCCCTCTTGGAACCATCTGGAACTGTCTCTGTTCAACATGGGGACAGCCTCTGGTGTCTTCTCACAGGAGCCACCCCTGCAGTCCACCTGCTACAAAAACCTTGCCATGTAAACCCAACACAATGAAACAGGAGAATAATTTGAAACAGCTAGTAAGAAAGGCATTGACTGATATCTTTGCCACTTGGGGATTTAATTTAGAAAACACTATCTTTTACAGTCACTAAGAACTCCTACCTAGTCAACAGTCTGTATACACTCAATATTTCTAAATGTCAGACTGAGTTTAAAAGGGATGACCTGGTTGTGCAGGTGTGTTGGCTGTAATAAGGAGTACACTTCTAGCAATGCAATAGAAAGGAGAACTAGCCCAGGGGTTTCCCTAGTGCTCTCCAGCCCTCTCACTGGCCTTTTTAGAAATACGACATACTCATGCCCATTACTTCATCTACACAGATTTTTTCAGATGATATTTTAATACTTGCTTTTACATTTTTATTAACCATTTGGTGTATCGAGATTCTTTAGCACAGTCATATTTGTTGAGAAGTGTTTGGGAAAACATATTATTTCCTTATGAAAGGAATGAATAAGCGAGAACGAAATAAAACAGTGACACTGTGTAGCCACAGCTTGCAGAGGACAAAAGATGGAAAAACATGGCATACATGAATACTAAAGCATTCATCAACACTTTCAGCTATGAGAACCAGACAGGGTAAAAGCTGGGACATAGCTGGAAGTGAAAGAAATTCATGAAATAACTGATTCTTGTGATTCTTTGGGAACTTTGATCACCAGGAGTAATAAGGTTAGATGAGGTAAAATTAACAAAGGACTGGGGAAAAAAAAAAACCATAAGAAGCATACTGATAACTAACTGAAGTTGCAAACTTAAGAAATGGCAGTTGAATCTGTATGCTTCTCTGCTGGCAACAGGGCAACAATGGTGAATTAACCCGATTAGCTGTTCCTATTACTGCATCCAGTAGCATAGAGAATAAAATGAAATGCATTAGAAACACTTCACTTGACAACGTTATTTTGTATAGGAGGGTCTATAATAACAATTCCCCTCCTTCCAAATGCAAACCAAAGGAAACCCTTTTGAGGACTTCACAAAGAGCAGTAAGGGACAAAATGTCACACGCCCCTGTAATATGTGGAGTATTTATTAGCAGTTAGTTATCCAGCTAATATTCTCTAAATGGAATCAAAATAGCTTTGAGTGTCTTCTCAGTCTTTGAAGAACATTCTTCATAGTGTTTTGAAAGTGGGAATAAAGACTGAAATAATTATGTTTTGAAATAATTGATTTTGGAAAGTGCTAAAGCTCTTCGAGTTCAACATCACTGGCACAGTAGCTGCTTGCTCCAACTCCATGCATGAGGAGAAATCTGTGACCTCCTGCTCCCAGGCTGCACCGTGAACAATGGCCACCTACACAGGGCTGCATTTTCATTGACTATTTCAGCACACAAGCGAGCTGATCTCAGTACCTGTCAACGGTGTCTTGTCCTGATGTTGGTCACTCCTTCTACCCACTGAGTTGGAGGAGTTTTCCATGTGAAAAGTTACGTGATAATTTTAGGCAGTGGAAGGCTACGTCTCTAGTGTTTGTCCATTGAAAAGAAATACATGTGTTAACGGCCTGGACCTCCAAAGACAGAGAGGTTGAGAGGCATACATGTAGACTTTTGCATGTAGAGGGCATCAGCTCGGTGACTATTATCAGCTAGACCTGGGAAGCACAAAGGTGACAACAATGAAAGTGTATCTCTTTATTAACCTGGTTTCCAATGAAACTAAGCTCATTCTCCACTGCTGCACAGGTATGTCCACCGTCAGCTCCCTTCTCAATAACTTTCGAACTTGTGGTTCAGTTTTGACCAGATTTACTGCATTTTCACTCATAAAGACCCCCACCTTGGCTAATTGCATTTTTTTCTTAAAATTCATGTTGTTTTTTTCTCCTCAGGGGATTGTCTCCTGTCTCCTGACATGGTGAGTTCATACTGCAGCCTTCATGCATTTCAGCTACCCATGAGCCACAAATCCATTGGAAACTGGACTCCAATTCTGCAAGTACTTCTTAAGGCTTCTGCAAGTACTTCTTAAATTTTTTTGTCAAAGTAATACTTACTCTACAGTTGTTAGCAAGCACAATTTTAGTGCATACTATCCATCACCGCTGCTCTTCTCTGCCACTGCTGTTTTATCTGATAGGCAATTTGTCCACTGCAACCCAGCAGAGATGTTCCCTTCGTACTTTTCTATGGCACAATTTGCCCATGAAAGGGAAAAACAAACAAACAAAAAAAACCAACCCAAAACCTGACAGCAGAATTCATTGCTATAATTTAGGGAGGTTTCAGCAAAATGAATGAGGTGCCATTACCAAGGGAACGTGGGCTGTTTTTTGCATAATTACTACTATTTATATAACCATCACATCCAATGTATTGTTTTCACATGCTCGAAGCAAGAATGAGTCTCCTTTGTCTTGGTGTGTATGCATAATACATTTCGGTGTCCAGGCACACCCCGTAGGAAATGAATAGGGACCAGTTTAAAGTCACAGAGCAGCTGCCTGTTGGTTTCTTTGAGAGCGAGGCGTGAAAATAAACCAGGATATGAACTAATAGGCTATTTGTTTTATTATGATATCCCATTATTATTAATTGACAACAGCTGTGTGACAAGTTGTGTGACACCCACTGCTGGAATGAAACAGCTCCAAGTGAACTGAATGTATAGGATCCTAAAAAGAGGCAGATATCACAAAGAAAGAATAATCATGTCCCTGCTGCTCCTACAAAGGGAAGTAGTTTCTTACTTAGCTGTTTACAGTATCAGTTCCTCTTCTTGTCTAATGTACAGGTATTTTCACATTTAATTCTCTCTACTACATACTGCATATTGATTTCCTCAGGGGTGAACTGTCTGTAGACCCAAGGGCAAAATGTTCTAATACGCTTTGAATTAAACAGACTAAATTTTGTAGATATGGTGTGTGTGCATGTATATGTGTGTGCACATGTTGGAATGTATTTTAACTCTTCAGAACAAAATTTTGATACAGATGAAAATTAAAACATCCATTTACGCTCACTGATACAATCGTCACGCTTCCAAATCAAAGCCAAGTCATTGTCAGAGTTTGTTCCTATAGTGCTGACAAAAACGTATTCACATATTCCACACTGATATTAGGGCAAACAACTCCCAGACGATGTTTTATTCTGCCAGTGGAAGTAAGAGAAAGTTCTAAAGATGGATAAACACAGGAGGCTTTCTACTGACTTTTGGCTGTTAGGGGGCAGGGCAGGGCGAGAGCAAACACTGCTTGGAGAGGACAGAGTAAGTGGGGACCACTGAAGCTTAATGAATGTGGCTATGATCCGCGACACCATGAAATCGACAGTTCCTGGTAACCTTAATAGACTTTTCCTGGGCTAATATAGAGCAATTTCTTTAAATGGCACTAGTCAGGCCAAACTGAGCCAACAGGGGTAAGGTAGAGCTTTCTGTCCCCCCTTGGTGTCTTCTTTTCCCTACCCAAGAAAAGTGACCGACTCTTAAGTGGTGTGGAGTGTCCTACGTGATTTTCCCTAGCACCATTTGTTTCAACTTGAATTTGTTTCTTTATGAAAGGGCTGCACCTGGCCTGTGTTACACCCAGCAGTGTGCACATGGCCTGGAAAAATAAAATGTGCCTTTTTCTCTGTATGACTACTGACAATGGGACCCAAGTATAAATAAAAAAATGAACCCCAACTTGCAACTGTGAAGGAGAGTGTCTATGTTGCTCTGTGGTAGCTAAATGTCAGGCTCCATAGGAAGGAAACTGGCAGAGGAATTGAAAAGGGTGTTGCTGATGTTAGGAAAATGTTTCTAATGTGCTAGCTAAAGGTCTTTTAAGCACAGTTTGAATCCACAGTCATGGCCTTCATTTCCACAAGAGAGATCTTACAGTCCACACAGAAATTTCACCTTATTTTCTCTTCTAGGCCATCCAGGGGTGTAACTTTTATTCTGTGCCATGCTACATTATAGCAAATGCAGTCAAGATCTGCCGGTGGAAAAATATTTCCCTGTACAGTCTGGCCAGTGATGCTGGAAATGTCTCAGGTGTGCTAGTTCTCTTCTCTTGCTCCCAATAATGGACAGGATAGAGAATTTTTGACTGATGGTGAGGACCACCACCACTAGGCAAGCCCCTGAACTCCTCTGCCCATGTGAAGCTCAGCATGCTGGCAACTCTGAGCATCCGTGCCCTGTCCTGCTGCCTCGGGGCCAGCACCACAGGGAGTGGGAGCCATGAGCTGGACCTATCAGCCATTCCTTGTCTGCACTGGAGAGACTAGAGGGTGTGCACCCACTTCTACTGTGCGTTGAAGGGCGTAGGTGGAACAAAGAGTCAGAAGACAACAAAACCTCTTCAGACACCATCTCTGTTCCTACCCACCTCCACCGCTGCAGCAGCTGCATCTGGTTTTCAAACTTCAGGGGAGATAGGGAGAGCTTGGAGGAAAGGGAGGAAGGGGTAGGAAGAAAAGATTTCACACAATCATAGAATCATAGAATGGTTTGTGTTGGAAGGACCTTTAAGGATCATCACCCCTCTGCCATGGACAGGGACACCTTCCACTACACCAGGTTGCTGAAATCTCCATCCAACCTGTCCTCGAACACTTGCAGGCATGGGGCATCCACAGCTTCTCTGGGCAACTTGTGCCAGTGTCTCACCACCTTCACAGTAAAGAATTCCTTCCTATATATAATCTAATTCTACCCTTTTTCAGTGTAAAACCATTACCCCTTACCCTATCACTACACACTCTTGTAAAAAGCCCCTCTCCATTTCTTTCCTCTGTTCTTTCCCTTCACTCTCTTTGATAATAAAAACCTGGGGGACTTCATACCTTTTAAGAGTGCAAGAAACTGTCAGGGCCTTTAGGATCTTTTGAAAAGAAAGTTTGGAAAAACTTTAGGCATGAGTCTAGGCAATGAATCTAATGAGTGTAACAAAGCCCAACCTATTTCTTAATAATGGAAAATGGATTTTTTTTTTTTTTGGTGACTTTGTAAACGTCACAGCTGGGACAACATAATTCACTGCAATCTATTGAAAATCAGCACCTACAGAAATTGCACCATGTTAAAAGCTGGAAGTACGGAGTACTCGCAACAGCTGCAGGCAACGTGCCTTTGTTCAGCCAGTGGGCCAACCAATATACAGTGCTGATGGGCAATAACTTACCACACATTTTTGTGACATTTCACTAAAAACCTCTTAAGTCAGGCTGGAGTAGCTTGGTCCAGCTATTTGATTCAAAGGCATCTGCAACAATGAGCTCATCAATTATATATCAAGGTATTATTTAAATCCATTCCCTTTGGCTGCTTATAAATTAATAAATCAAGTGGTATGAGGTGGCAGGATCTAATGATAATGAATGGTACGTGGAATATGTAGAAAATATGTCACTTCTGTATTTACAAAGAACAAATGACGTGTATTAAGATGTTTACTTTCTATTTGCCAAAAGAAATGAAAAAAACCATTTGATAAAGAAAATAACTTCTCTATTCCTTCCCATGCACTGTTTGACTCGGGAAACCTGCATAGTATGAGTTAGTATATATGGATACACGTCCATAAAATATCCATGTCTGCTGCTTATGTAATTGAAGTTTCTGTCTGCATAGATTTGCTGGGTGGTCCTTAAATAATCTTTATAGAAAATCATATTTGAAAATGATTTTCCAACCAATTTATCTCTTTAAAAGAAAGACAATCTGCAACTACAGAATTCTGGAGGATATGTTTTAAAACTACAGGGAAAATAAAGTTCAACAGAAACGACCATAAAGCGTGCAGAATTTAACAGAGTGAAAAAAATCTTCTCTAGGCCCATTTTGGCTTCTTTCCAGTGAAAGGCCTTTGGACTTTTCCGGAGAATGTCTGTTTTATCAAGATGATACCTGCCATCATTGTGATTTTTTGTAGCGGGAAGATAAGTTAGCAAATGCCCTGGCTCTCAGCTGTTCTGGTTCCTGCACTTCTCCCCTCCCCTGGGGCACAGCGCTGTACCAGCGCTCCCTCCCGCCCCGCAAAGCTGTGGGCAGTGCTTTCCTACAGGCTGGCCCTGTTTCTCCCCACAAGTTTGGCATGTTTAAAGCTATACTGCCTTTCCTGGAGTCAGGCCTCTATAAAACAGCTGACTTTTTTCTGACCCAGACTCCTTGTCACCCTTGCTGTGCAGCATCACCTTTCAGTGAGGCTGCCCTGAGCCCACCTTTCCCCACACTGCCAGATCACCCCACCATCCCGAGGCCCCGGCTTGGCTTCTCAAGTAGGGTTCAGAAATTGGTTTTGGGCATTTGTTTTCATCACTTGAAATGGTTTGAAAACAGAAATGAGGAGGCACTCCCATGGGAAGAGTTACCTGTCTGCAAGCAGCCAGCAAACACTCCAGCGATTGCCAGGAGCCTGTGGCCCTCAGCATGAAAGCAAGCTTGCAGTGTGGAACCATCTTTGCCCACTCATTCAGCCACTGCCTGGGGAAAACGGGTTGTTTCAGGAGAATGAAGGCTGAGGTGTGTTAAATGGGAAGTTTAGCCTGAAGTGGGAAGTGTGGGAGAGAAAGCCTGGAAACCTGTTTTGCTTTTAGCTCAAAGCTGCAAGAGGTGTGACTTCCCCTTGCTCCTCTGAAGAAGGACCGGGGGGGCTCAGGGAGAGCAGGTCACGAACCACCAGCGTGGGGCTACACTCCCTTGGTGGGGACAGCTACAGCACAATGAAGTGCTTTGCCAAGTAGAAGTGAGTAAACTGCAGAGCAAAATGTAATTTTATTAACTTTGTGGGCAGTCAGGAACAACTGTTGAGATCAGAAAAGCAGCTGGTGGAATAAGAAAGGCTTTTCCCTTGTTAGCCCAAAGATTGTTACTTCTTCACAATCTCCCAGAAACTGCCTATCCCTATTTCACTTCTAAATCATTGGTCCAGCTGCTTTTGTACCCTGAAGACTCCAAGGAACCCTCTGTACTGTTTTGGGAATCATGAGGAAATCAGTAATCACCAAAGCCAAAGTTTGCTATAAGAAGGATGAATTAAGGGCCAAAACGTGGCAGAACTGAACAGAGCTTGCTGTAGATTAGTTATCCAACAAACCCTAGGGAAAGGGATGAGGCAAAGTGGGAACCACAGAGTACCCCCTCCTGGGGCATTGCAAAGCCCTGCAGGGTACAGGTACAATTTAGAAAGTCCATGTCATTCTTCTGACCTTGTTCTTCTCCCGTACCTTGCTCCCTCTTCAGCCACAGGTCTAGCTTCTTCAGCTAGATCAAGCTTTTCTCCTAGATCTGTATGGACCTGAGCATTTATAAGCCCTTATGTCTGGGGAGTACGGACTTTTGCATCTGAAAGTATGAATGGGTAAACTATATGTATAACTTGCTCAACAAAAGATTCTTTCAGTGGTCATCTTTGGGGGCCAGGTTTCTCAAGACAATTTTCCAGTCATCTCTCAGCTCCGGAGAGCTGAAGTTCATGACCTCCAGAGGGCTGTAGCTCACTCTAACGTCAAGCTTTTTTGTCTTTAAACATTTCAGCCCCTCCGTGTAGCCCCACTCTGCAGGACACAGGAGGTTCTTCCTTGCATCTGCTGCACTGGCAGCAGGTGCCTGGCAAAGGGGCAGCTCCTCTTTCTGCCCTGATTCAAAAGCAGCCCTCCTTGGGATTACCCGCCTGTGCAGTCCTGCACAGCACATGCTGATTTGTTTGTTAGCACACCTCACAGCATCTTCTCTAGAAGTTCCGAGATTTCTGGAGGAAGCTAGATGAAGCATAGCAGAGTGCTTGGTTTACTTCACCCATGAAGAAAGGAAACCCCACATGCCACCCACAGAAGTTAGCTCCCCTTGTCCAACATATCTTTTCCACCTTTAAAAAGTGGTTCCACTGTGCAGCTACAGCAGATGAACAGGCAAACCTGTGGCAAGGCCAGCCTTTCCCCGAGCTTTCTTTGGGAGTGGTCTTTACAGAAGGTGTTTAGAAAACCCACGTGCCTTCCTTTTCATGCTATATATACTCAAATCCATAAGTACACAGCAGTGCTTAGAGATAAAAAAGTAGGCAAGAATGGTCCAGTAAGAAGGGCTAGCCAAGTAAGCAGAGTTTATTTTCAACCTGTGTTTGTGTTTGGACTTTGGAAAGGTGTGTGAGAGACAGTATTCTACAGATAAAACTTGGAACACTGTGAACTAAAAATAAGGTTATTTATATCTGTTAAAAGGGATTTAGAAAACTATATATAGTGAACTGCTTGAGCATAGGATTCATACACTTGGAAAAGAAAATGGAACATATTTGAATCCATAGGTATTCAAACCTTGCCTTTCACAGACATGTGGTAGGAATTTAAAGCTCTAAATAGCAAAACTCCTTTTCTGAGCAGTACACTAAATATTATTCAGCAATGTGAGGACTTAGCATGTTTGGTAGGGAAGACCAAATTTCAGTGTTGAAACTAATAAAAGAGATTATAGACATCTTCACCTTGTCGTGAACATTTGCAGATACTGTGAGAACATTTCTAGCAAAACCACTGCTTGCTCCTTATTTCCAACTCAAGCCAAATATATGACAAGTTGCTCGAAGAGCAAAGTAATTTCCTGAAATTAAGGTTCTGCTTTGATGGCTTACGAGGAGTTGTGGATGTCTGGCGAGCAGAAAGCAAGGAGCAGTGACAGAGCTCCGGTGATAGGTGCACTTGGGAGCTGGCAGTGGTGTGAAGGAGGAGGCAGCTCATTTTTAGCTGTGGTCCTGTGACCCCCCAGAGAAAGGTGAATGCCTGGAAGATCCTGACAGCCTCTGGCACTCTTGGCCAGATGTGCAGGCTGTTTCACTTCAAAGCTAATGTCTTTCTTTTTTTTTTTTTTTTCTTTCTGGATTTTTTAAAATTAATATGTATTCTTTCAATATGGTAGCTTTCAACTGACTAATTATTAGTGTCTGCAAACTCCAATGGGTCTGAGCTCAGCTGTGCTAGGTGCTGTGCACCCTCAGGAACATGCAGACCTGCATCAGAGACCTTGCTAGTTTATATTTTCTTTTCGAGGTTTGAGAGGAAGGAATAATCACCTGTTGAGGAATAAATGTGGTTTGACCCCTGAAGGTTTTCCTAGAGATTGCTTGGTGGACAGACAGTCTGATAGGGTTTGATACCCATTCACGCGATGACTGTGTTTATGGCTCCTAGTAACTAGTGCAACTAGTTAGCTATATTTCTATACCTATAAATAGGTACATAGCAAGTAATAGTAGTGGGTGAGCAGCACTCCAGCATTAAAGAATCCTCAGTATTAATTACCCTGTGTTTATTTTCTCGGTTATATTCTAGGAGAAATCAACTTTGCTTTGTCTTGATTTGGTTGCATCATGCTCTGTATGTATATGAATTTAATGTACATACATGTTAAAAAGAACTTGGAAAAGTCAGAGAAATGTCTCTGCAGTTGATGAGGTGATGTAAGAAATCACTGGGTTTGTCCCTTCACAAAGTCTTGTTTTCACTTATTTTGTGGTAGTCCCAACACAGTGCAAAAATAAGGACTTGCCTGTAAAGAGGGATAAAGGTCAACTGGATTCCCATGTAGAAATGAGAAGTAAGGAGAATAGGAACCACATGTCATGTCTTAAGTATATTGTTCCAGTATAGTATCTCATATTACAGTCCCTTTCTCTTTAGATACACTTGCCTTCCATTATTTTGATTTTTGCACCTACATTTCTCTCCAAGTGCAGATTAAGAACAGTATTTAATTTTCTCCTGCTTTAGAACGACTTCTGCAGTGCCCATATTTGCCCTCTTGCACCCCTTGGAGTGCATGAGGTGCCAGTCCTGGTAGATGAATGCAACCAGACATTACAGCTCCTTCAGGAAAGCACTGCAGCCACGAGAAACAGAAACCACTGCTGCACTGCCCTGAATTTGCTTTAAGGACATTTTTACACTGTAGAGTAGTTGCTTGGGTTTGTTGTAGATAAAAAATGCTGGTTACTTCAACCAACGCATCTGCGCTTCAAGATGTCAAGGTAATTATAGGGGCTACAATTTACCAGGATTCAGCTGATAAGTCTTTATACCTCTTGCTCTGTTTTTCATGGACAAGAAATTTGTACCTGTTGCATAGCACTTACTAAATCAATTCTAGCCTCGCTGGCTTTTGTGTCACTTTGCACAGTCCACTTATGTAATGTGGTCTTGCTCTTTGTTTCAGAGCCTCCCCTCCCATTCCACTCGATTTGTTGATGCTCATACTGCCTGTTACCATAGCACTTAAAACCAGAGATGTTGGGAAGGTGCCCTAATTAGACAAACACATACTCCCTGCAGTAAGGGTTGGCTTTTGATCTGTTGTGTTTTGCTGGTCAGTAACGGGGTTTTTTTTTACACTGTGAGCAAAAAACCAGTGTGGAGGGGAAGGCATCAGGTACTGCCAAATGGCCAGACTGCACAAGCATCCCTGAAGGATGGCTGAAACGGTATTACAGTGTTTTATTCCTGGGCATGAAGGGGCAACACGATCTCCCATTGTCCCACTGGGTGCTCGAGGCTGAGGTTTCACCCAGGACACTGGGAAGTGGGTACTAAGACTTTCTGTGCCAGAGCTCCCCATTTTCAGGGCTGGATTTTGCAGGGGCATGTGGGGGTCCGCAGGGCACAGGCAACTCTGGCAGTGAACGTGAACACACACAGCCAAGTGCAAACCTAGTTTTTCTGGATGCTACCACTGCTTTTCAGCCTCACCTGGAGCAAAGTGCTTACCCAGAGCAGATTGCACTGAGCCTGAGATGACAGACTTGTAGCTTTCGACTCTGCTCTGCTTTCTGTCCCTGTTATGGAACGTGTTTGGGTGTTGCTATCTGCAGGGGGGAAACCTGTTGAACTAAGAGTTGGTGAACTGCTACTATATCTTAAGGAACAATAAAGAGATGATGTTTGAAGTTTTGCAATGAAACACGAGACTGGCTGAGCCAGCAGTGGAAACTACTGGAAAAGCTGCAGTTCAGTAAAATGACCTACTTCGCTGCATTTACCTCAGTGGTTAAACATCAGCTGGGATGTGGCTAGCTGCTCTGGGCAGCAGGCACAGCACTAGTGACACACCAAACCGCCCTCGAGGGACCTGTCTGCACTGGCCGGTAAAAGGGAAAAAGAGAAATGAAGCCAAAATACAGTGTAAACTGACAATAGCTGAAAAGGGGAATACTGGAGAGAGAGAACAAATTTTGAAGGTTCATAAATATTTTGAGACTCTTTTTTAAGAAAGAAGATAAACAGGGTACTGTGAGCAGAGGAGGAGGCAGGGTCTCCAAAATAACACCCTGATGGGTATTAGCTTGTGAGAATTTATCCATGGCAGTAACATCTGCAAGCAAATCCTGACAGAGCAGATGAGGACAGAGAAACACTTCAGGTGTCTGTTATCATTAGTTTTTCTTTTTTTATATAATTTTGTCCCCAATTCCATAAATACATTACATTACCCCTGTCTTCTCTAACAATAAATATGATTTTACTTTTCCCTTAAGAGGGGTCTAGCAGTAATTGGGGTTAGAAGGTGAGCTGATGCTGGGGGGTGCTGCGTTAAAGGCTGGGATGCAGTACTCAGGGAGTGCAGGCTGGCCATACATCACAGCAGTGTGGTGGGGGCACATCCTTCATGCCTCAGCCGGGGGACTGGTGATGTATGGAGACTGTCAAACTTTTGACACACTGACTTTCCTGGGGTTTCCTCCAGGGTAAACCAAATTGCAAATGCCCCACACTATGATCAAGCCCACAGTTTAGATGTAATTTTACACAGGCTCACTGACTTCAAGACCTGAGGCAAACTCTTGTCCCTGTTTAACTAGGCAGGAGTATTACGGTTGACTTCACCGAGGCCACTTTTTTTGCACCACGCTCACCCCCACCATGTGCGTGTATGTATGGAAGTAATGATATGGTGATGGCGAGCAGAGATAGATTAGCATGGGGGAAGCTTTTTGCAGGGAAGCAGTTAGCAGCTCTGCACACCAGTTCTCGTTGCATTAGCAAGGGTGGCTGGTGGCTTTTCTTAGCTACTCTGAGTCATGTCAGAGGGTTTCAGCCCTGCTGCTATTCTTGTATTCTGCAGGTAACGTAGAAAGGCAACTCACATAAAAAAGAGAGCACCCATTTTTTCACATGTAAGTGTAAGCATCAAGCTTAAAGGGGAAAGTCTGTATGTCTGTGTGCAGAGGAGAAGAGCCTGTATTCAGTATGAGCTCAGCTGCAATAATTGTTAACTACAGTTGTACCCTACTTATTCACTGAAGTGGTTTGCTAATGGGTGTATTCTTTGTATGTACAAAAACATTAACAAATAACAGCCCACTACGGGTTTCAGCACTGCTAGTATCACAAACCATATTTCTCTTTCCAGAAACATAGTTGTATCAATGCCAGCTTTCAATTAAAAGAAGTAATTTTATACATTGCAGTTTCTGCATGTTAACAAGTATTTTTCACCATGCAAATTATCAGAAACACTTTTGAGTTTTCTGCTAAGAGAATATATGGGTTTCCTTCAGTATGAAGGAACATGTAACTGCTAAGGAACACAGAGAGTAATTATCCCTTCCTGTTACCCTTACAATTAACACTGAGGTATCCAAAGGGTTGGTCAGTGGGACTTCCCATTATGAGTATTTCTTGCCCTTGGTCTGCCTGCAGGAATTCCTGATGATTGTTTTATGAGGACAGGAGCAGGAAAGGGAAAACCCATGCGGCCTGTAACTTCCCTCCAATCCCTTTGGATGGGATCCACAGATCTGTGCTACAGTCACCATTACTCAGCAACATATGGCTTTTAGCTTTTTTTGGGGGGCATAGTCCCACCTAAATGGAAGACTTTGTTGTTCTAAGCTGTATCTAGTATGGGAGATGATAACCTTCTAATTACAAGGCCAGGTAAGGGATTTCCCTGGGTGCAATGCCAGCAGTGGCAGGCTGGGTCACGTCTGTATTGCTCCCACCATTAATGCATATTGGTGGTGTCTAAGCTGCATGGCATTTGCCCCCAGGTTTCTGCTGGGATCATGTGGATGCTCCTTCATTAACTATATTTGCAGCTTATGGAATGATTCTTAAAACAAAAAGGTGCTTAGGCCAGAGAGTAACTCCAATGTGAATGTATAGGTTAGGTTACTAATGAACTCCATTATTATTGGACCAGAACAGGAAATCATGCTTCTTGCACACCCAGATCCTCAGGAAGTGAGGTGTAACTTGCCTGAAGTGGTGCATAACCTGAGGTAGTAAAGTCTGTCCGGCCTGCAAAAGCACAAGGATGTCTAAAATGAATGTACTAAACTGATGTTAATTTATATCTTGTAGGAGTTTGTTGGTTTTTTTTCTCCAGCTCTGGAAGCAGACATGTAGAGATTAACTGTGTTGCCTGAACATGGTGTCATTTTTGCTGCTTTTGATAGCTGAGACATCTGTGTGGGACTGGGGAATACACAGCCATGGGAGGGCTGTACCTTTGTGGAGCAGCGTCTGTCAGCTGGGGAGATCTGTAGGACATTTCAAATGACAGTAGACGCCTCCTTGTCAGTGACTGAACAACTCTGTTAAAGGGGATTCTTTTTGCAAAAAAATTAGCAACCAGACAATAAGGTTCTTCTCAGTTCTGTCTTTTGATGTTTTCCCACCTGGACCTTTCAATCCCCTCAAAGGGTGCAGGCAAATTGGAGCATGCCAAAAGGTGGGAGGCAACATTAATAAGATGGATGTCTTGAAGACGGCACCTCTGAGGGGCAGGTTGAAAGAACTGCCTTTGTTTAGACTTAGGAGGAGAGGATGGAGGTGTGGAACGTCATAACAGATTTCTAGTATGTAAAAGGTAACTGTGAAGAACATAATTATTTGCTTTCCATGTCCAGTTGTTTTTCACAGCTGGAATTAAGTATTCAGTGTAATTGTAGAAAAGAAATGGTAATTTTGATCTTGGGAAAAAAAAATCAACTCTAAAAACATATAGTGACAGACACATGGGAGGCTTTGGAATACCCTTTGTCAGAAAATTTCAAGAAGTGACTGGACTCTGATCTGACAGGGCCCTCTCTCCATCAGTGTAGGGCAGAAACCAGATGGCCTCTTGAATTTCTCTTTTGCAGATGATTCCCTCTCCAGTTGCTCCACAGCAGTATTCCCAAGTGTTTTCCCTAGAGCAGCCCAATCCATTACAACAGCAAAGCAAAATAGGGAAAACAAATTGAAGAGTGGCGCTCTGATGTAAAAATGAACAAGCTCTTAACTCAAGCACTATAAACAGACACTGTGCAATCTTGAACAGTTTTGGCTTATTCTTTTGTAAGCAAAAAAGATAATAACCAATTTTAAATGCTGGCCTTCACAGCATACTAGAGGAGAGATAAGGGATTGCACACACAGGGCTGCGCATGTGATGCTGTGTTCAAAGCCTTAGAGAATTCTCTAATTTTCTTTGATACAATACCAAGTTTTGCAAGTTTTAATATGTCAGCTTTTGGAAAAGGTGATTTTCTTGCTAGCTTTTCATGTGGATGCTGAATGGCTCATTGCAGAATAGGCTATGCATTTCTGTGCTGGGACTGTTGAACAATTTTGTACCAATTATTAGGAGTGAGGGGATCTCATCAATATAGATTGACATCTGTGTCTAAAGAAAAATGTTCATCTTATATAGGCAGGATGCAATAATGAGATAGAGTTCAAAGAATGCTAACATAATACTCTTCTTGAGCATAAATTGGGATCTGGTATTTATTAGATGATACAGCCTGAAAATGGATTTCAAGTGGGAAAAAATAATACAATTCTGCAAAGGAATTCTTTGAATTTGAATGGACAGCTTATTTTTCATCCAATACTAGTTCACAAAGGCTGGATTTATTGTTGTAGGGGAAAAGGAAGTGCTGACTCTAATATATAATTTTAACATCTATATATACTGAAATTCCTGTGGTAGGTACTTTTGATGTTCTTGGTATGTTCGGGAGACCAAGTATAGCCTAGAACTGCACCAGGATGAAGGTAGTTACATTTCCCTACCGCCAGTAAAAATTAACCACCCAAGGAGAAGGGAATCAAACATTACAAACTGCTTTGTGACAGGGAAGGCTTGAAGGGATATGAAATAATTCCTTTTCTCCATCACTATACTGCAAATGAAGGAGTAATGTAATGTAATGGAACATGAATTTAATGTGCCTAAAGCTATTCTCATTGCAGTGTGTAGAATACTTTCTGATAACTTCACTGGCATTTTTGCTCAGCCTACATAAATCCTTTGCACTAGCCAGAACAAATATTTTCTGAAGAATAAATAAAAAAAAAGTAAAGCCACACAGGCTGATTTCTGAGTGCAATCATCAGTCCTTTCTAAAGAAGAGAAAAACAAGAGCAACTTGAAAAATGAGATGATTATATTATTTGTGAAAGTTATAACCGTGTAATGTTGTGGCCAGTGAAAATACTGTGCAAAACTTATGAAAAGTAAAGGTTTATTAGTGAACCTTGAGATCCATCATGAATACTAAGTCACTGAAGGACTCTGTAATAACCAAGGTAGTAATTGCTTTTTTACCAAAACAGTATATTCTGTAGTCAGGTTTTGCTTATTGACTGTGGCTTTTCTTCCTATATTTATTTTGTAATTATTCTGTCATGAGGAAAAAAAATATGCTGAACACTGCTGCTAACCTTCTCAGACATTATAGCTTTGGCCTGGTTCTCGGGCTGAATCTTCTGAGGAAGGTGCGTTGCAGCATGACTGCAGAGCTCTCACTGGTCTGAAGCTGATGCCTACTCAGTCCCTCCATGCAGCAAGCCATGGAAAGCATCCTTTTGTGCTTCTGAAACTCTCCCCCTGGACTGACCACTGGGGTGAGGGAAGTCTCCTTGCCCATTCTGTGTCACCTCAGCTTGCCCAGAGGAGCTCCTGGCACACGAGAGAGGCTGCTGTATGAATGTGGCAGCTGCCCTTGACTCCTGTGGTGTCCGTGAGGCTAGTGAGTCTCTCAGGTGGACAGTGGCTGTTGTCCAAGCTAAGGTGGCATTGCCCATAGGAGAAGTCCTAACTTGGTCACTGCCATGAAGTACCTGAAATTAATGAAATGGATTGACCAGTTGATCCCAATATTATATCAGTAACTTTAGACTTTGACTCTTTTTGAAAAATCTCAGGTACTCTAACTGAAGCCTTTTGTTTCTCTCCAGCACTTCTTCCAGGAGCACTGGCACTGGTTTAGTATTTCTGGGGGGTGACTCTCAAACACCACATTACTTAAAAGGCAGTTGAGACTGGGGAATATGTTCTTAGTTACAAGAAAAACAAGCTTGGAGAAACAAGCAAGAAACAAACATTTCTAAAAAATCCCAGTGAAATGTTTAGTTTAGATATCAGTCCCTTTGAGGAGGAGTGAGTATCCCTTTTGACAGTCTGACTTTGCATCCTGATCTGCAGCGGCCTACCTCCAAGATTTGCATGGGACAAGTGAACTATTTCTAACTCGGCTCCTAAATTGAGCTTCTTAAAATAACTTCTTCCATCTTTCACTGTCTGAATGCAGGTAGCATTATGGTTTGCCTTGCCACAAACAGCTTGTTTCTGTGACACTTCCCTGGCAAGCAGCATTACCTGGGTACCATCTTTCCGAGCAGCTGTGACTACGACTCACATAGGACCCCTGAGATCAACATAGTATCATGAAGTGTGAACATGTTGAATAGCTTTATAAACAACATTAAATCACATTGAAGTTCATTAATTAGACATTAAAGAATGTCCGCAGTACAGAATTCAAATTTTGGTCTGTGGTAGTATGGACATCCCTATGAAACAAGATGGTGCATGCAATGAGGTACATGTCTCCCTTTCTCACTCTGTCCCCTTACTTGGTCCTTCATTATGAATATTTTGGAGGCTGGAGTGGAGATTTTGCAAGGCACAGTGAATAGCTGAATGATGTCTAACTCTCGCTGTGTGCTAAAATGCTCTTCAAAGCTTCTATTTTGCACTGGCAGTAGAGGCTGGTGGAGAAATCTCATTGGAAAGTGGAGGCAAACCTCCTGGATTTTAACTGAACAATTGTCTTCTGCTCTAGTAGATGCTGCTCAGATTTGGTTCTCCCAGTGCAAAAAAACCTCACAAAAAACAACTGCCCTCCCAAACTCCTACCCTTCCCAAACTCCCACATCTGAGAAAACTACAGATGAAGATGCTTAAAAGGGTCAATTTTTTTTTATTTCTGAAAACTTCATGGTCCACACAGGGAGACTATCTAAGCAGAAACATCTTTAAGTTTTAATGATAAATATTTTTTTTTTTCCCCAAATGCTTTTACCTCCTGGTAAAAAAGTTATTGTCTACATAATTTCCATTTAATTTTATTTCTCAAATATTAGATTAAATTGTCCATTGTCACTAAAGTGTGTCTGTGCTTTGATCTCAGTGTATTACTTGATGCAACAGGCAGTAGGCTGAGTTTTCAGGAAAATTCTAGATTTACATTTACATCTAATGGAAAAAAATTACATTTTGCAATTACACATTTTCTTGTTGACGTGAAAGAGAGAAAATCTTTTAGTACACACATACTCAGCAGAGATTAAAGAGCAGAAGACTGGTCTGAAGCATCCTGGCCATGTTAATATTACAGGTACTTGAAAGGAAGCTAGGAGATGAAAGAAGATTCTCTTTGGAAACACTGCTCTTCCCTCCTTCAGCCTTTGCAATGCAATGAATTCCTTTTTCTCTGATTTTTCCTTCATGGAGACAGATAAGAACATGTCATCTTCTGTTAAATGGAGATGACTGCAGTAGAAAGAGGACTACGTGGTAAGGGTTTGCTTTTGCTTCGCCAAATGACATCCCAATGAAAAGGTCCTGCAGATTAGAGCTATCTCTGGTTTACAATAATGTCACTTTGCTTGTCCTTCCCAGGACAAGAAAGCCACAGACTGAGGGCATCATGAGGAATCCTTGAGAGCGGTTATTAAGGGGGCAGAAGATGAAAAAAACATCACATCCGTTATCTCTTTGTACTGTGCTGGGTGGCACACAAGCTGACAAACTGAAATTGTCTGCAGCTGGTAAAGTGGTGCTGCCAGTAAAAAGCTGCAATTATTCAGTGGCTAAATACCCTGGGCTGTAAGACCAGCAAGACACCTTCCTACAGACTTCCACCTGTCTTCCAAAAGTTAGTCACAGGGGCTGGAAGAGAGCAGTGAAACCACGATTGCTCTGTTCACCGGGGTACATGCTCATGCATGTTAAATCCATGCTTACTGCCTTCCTGGAGCCATTGCCAAAAGCATTTAGAAGTAGTCTGCAAATTTTAATTTTTATCTGTTTGATTATGTAATAAATGCTGGTCTGCACACCCACAGAGGAACACAGGAAAGACAATGGCAGGGGGACCTCAAGTCACACCTTGTCCCAGCTACTCCCAGGCCCATCCCAGAGGCAATCAGCCCAGAGGAGCACAGGGGCATAGGGACAGGTGGGAACATAAATTAAGGACTCAAAGGAACAAACACCCTGTCCAGGCCCCTCCCAGCATTGTCCCAGCAGGGACTCAGCTCCAGCATCCAGGCGTGAAACCCAATCACGAGGAGTCACTGGGAGCAGCTCTTCATATCACCCTTTGGACTAAAAGGAGGGTTCTGCCTAAGGGCGGCACACATTGTGGGATGCCGGGGAAAAGCAGTTTGGCATTGCACAGGACTTATTATGGGGTATTTAGGGGATGACACCCTGTCCCTTGACCAATATCAGCAGCTAGGCAGGACTGCCAACACCACCCCTGCCTCCTCCCTCAAGTGACATGGGCAGTCTAGGCAGGATACCACCCACACGATTTATGTAAGGCATGATTCTCTCAAGTCACAGTGACCTTGGTGAAGCAAATGGATGGCATGGCTCTTACCTGTGTTCAAAAGGCATGTGCATGATTGCCTGTTGCTGCCAGATGACCTGGGACATTCGGTGTCCCTGGCAGTCCACCCATGGCATCACTTATGATCCTGTGTTCTCTATAGAATCAGGCGAGTTGCCACATAGGTGTGTTGCTGCTCATCTTTCTTTGTGTTTTTTCTGTTGGTTTATAATGTGTTTTCAGACTCCATCATTGTTCAGATGACTGAGGAGGGACCACAGGCAGGAAAAAGCAAAGCTAAAAATCTGATGAGAATTATCTGTAGACACGTTTTGTGTATGTTTTAGACTTGTGACTAAAACAGTGTTGATAACACACTAATGTTTTGGTTATTGCTGACCAGTGCGTACAGAGTGTCAAGGCTTTCTCTTTTTCCCACTCTGTCCCCCCGACATATAGGCTGAGGGTGAGCAAGAGGCTGGAGGGGACAGAGCTGGGACAGCTGACCTGAACTGACCAGAGGGATTCTCCATACCTAACATTGTTGTGCTCAGCAATAAAAGCTCAAGGAAAGGAGAAGGAAGGGGGTACATTTGTGGTTATGAAGTTTGTCTTCCCAAGAAACCATGACAAGTGTTAAGGACCTGCTTTCCATGACGTGGCTGGACAACTGCCTGCTGATGGGAAGTAAGGAACAAACTATGTGTTTTGCTTTGCTTCTGTACACAGCTTTTGTTTCAGCTGTCATTATCTCAATCCATGAGCCTCCTCATCTTCCTTTTATTTTTTGAGCATCCTGCAAGAGGGTGGAGTGAGTGAGCAGCTGTTAGCTGTTAGCTGGGGTCAACCCACCATGGTGCGGTTTGAGAATTTCAATGTATCTGTGTACATACATATACATTACCTAGATAAATACACAAGTGTGTCATGTGACTGTTGCATTTCAAGCTGGAAATTGTATAGGAATGTCCAGTTCTCAGTAGTTTGACAGGAAATTGAGTTTTTAAAAGTTTGGAATAGATTAAAAGCAACAGCCTGTGGAAAATTGTATTCATCCATATGATAATGTGCAGCATGTGGACTAAATAGAGTCATCAAGCTTTGATCCCATCATTTATTCTTTGCTCAGTATTTCTTCTCACTTAAATTTTTGCAAGACTACCCAACTTCTCTGAGGAGGTGAAAGTGTTGTCCAAATTGTTTACTAGGGATCTGCAAGAGATAAGGCTAACCTGCCGTTTCCTTCACATGCCTGGGCAGGCCTCTGTAGCTCTCCCGAGGACAGAGATGGGGTCAACAGATGAATCCTTCTTCTTAGTTGTTCTAAAGGTGGGCATCACTCACCTCTCTCCAGTGTCTGTACAGAGAGCTGGGGTCTCTGGGTACTTACTGGACTTAAGTGCTCTGAATCACTTGTTGCCTTCCTGGATAAAGCCACAGTGGGTGCTGTCTAACTCTATTCCTCCAGTCTGTGTGCCTGAATTAGGAACCAAAAGACCTCTGCAGAGCTTTGAATGACCTGCTGGAGCCTCATTACCCATTCAGGCTCCTAAAATCCCTAAAGGGGTTTCCTGACCCTACTACCATGCCACTGGTCTGCCTAAGGTATGCCAATAACCTTCAGTCATCCATTTTTACCAACTCCTTTTTCAGTGTTCCCCTGAAAACCCACACAAGGGAGAAGAAAATTGTAGTATGGGGAGTTTTGTAAAATGAGGACAACTGCTGATCTCCACAGCTTTATGGAGTGTAGTGATGTGTGACTCACAAACAGGAGAGCTTAACTTGGAGACCTCAGATGATGGCAGGGCTTTTTTAGAAAAAGAAAATCTCTACACTTGCAAACTGAAGAGCTGCAATAATGTTATAGCACAATAATTTGCATCTAGAAAGTCACTTTGCAGAGACCAGGGCATCTCAGAGACAGGATTTAGACACCCTGAAACAAGAAATGAAAGTCCAAGTCAAAACGGTCCTGTAAGTAGGTCCCCCATAAGATGCCTTGCGGAGTGGTAGGTAAAAGGTGCACAGTAAGGAAGGACTGGCATATGACACACTGGCAAAGGCCCCATGCAGAGCTGCCCCAGATGGTTACTTACCACCCTTCACAGAGTACCACTCCATCTGTTCCTCTGGCAGGCACTGACCTTGTGGCTACCACCCGCCGGCAGCAGCTGAGTCTCTAGCTCAGGAAGCACAAGCGCTGCACAAACCTCCTGACCCAGTCGGGTTGCACTGGCTGTGCATCACAAATGCCATAAAGCTGTTTTGATAGCATACAAGTGATAATTACTATAAGGAATATTAATGACAAGTAGTTAACAAACCATTGTATCTATATGTAACTGTCCATCTAGCTGCTTTATAATGGATCCCCATTTTTGTAGAGTGAACTATTAATGCACCTATAACAAGGATGTATGTGTGACTAGGTTGTGCTGTTGTTAAATATCAGTTATGTTAGCAGGAAACCGTAGCATGAAGACTGTTGAAGAAAACCTGGAGGAATACGAGGTCCTCAAGAATGAGGTGAGACAGGCTTTGAAAGTCTGGGCACAGCATGGTAACAGTGGCCCAAGACCTATAAATGTAAATTCAGAGTGGCTGACTACCGGTTACTAGAGGAATGCAACCAGCCTTGGGAGCTGGATAAAACAGATTTTAGGATAACACAGGAGAAACAAGCATCTGACATACATAAAATACATAATATGCAGATAAAATGGATCTGACGGGGAATGAAGACCAATGAAGAAAGGATAAATGGGCAGTCCACGTTAGCTAACATGTAACCATAACCCCCATTATCAGCATCAGGTTCCCCCCCAAAGAAGAAGGTGGGATGTTCTGGACATGTCAAGATCTCCATTCCTCTTGGGGAAGGCCAGTGTCACTGACCTTAGGAACCTGAAGGGCAGGGGAAAGATCAGCAGTACACCGTGTGTAGGATGGATATGAGGGTGTTCATGCAGCACAATTTTAACTATATTATTAATTAGACTTTTCCTGTAATTATATAATTTGAACAAAAACTTCAAATATCACCATAACTGGAGTAGTACTGACTTTTTTATTAGACTTCTGCAACTTTAATTAGGCTAATAACACATTTTTGTCTTCGCCTATAAAGGTGCATTGCTTTAGCCCATGGAAGTTGTGTGGGTTATTTTGTCTTGAGGCTGAGCTTCATTTAGGATGCACTGCATTCACAGCCAATATCTGATGGCTGAAACTGGGCATTCCCTGCCTCTCTTAGGAGATACATAAGAATCTGGTGCTCATCAGTATTCAGCAACCCTTTAATAGTAGTTTCTATGGAACACCTGGTTTTATATACCAGAAATTTTCTGGTATAACAAATGTGTCAGATTTGACACGAAGACATTAGTTGTGTTATTGTGAAAAAAGGGGTGCCTTTTCCTCTTGGGAGAGGGAACATGTTGCTGCTCCCTTCTCCCCTGGAGGCTGCTAGTCACATCGAAAACAAAAATGTGCTCCCTGATGATTTGAATCTGTTGGGGTGATTGATTTTTCTTACAGTGCTGTAGATTTTCTGCTTCCCCATATTTGTTATCAATCAGTCTGCCTTTCAGTTGAAGACCCAATGTGAAAAATACCCTTCTGAATTTTGTTTGAAGGCCTTACAGCCCCCTGTAAATGAAATAAGGGGAGGGGTGGGGGTGGGGAAGCATTTGGGCTTTGCAGACTTATAGTCAAATGTAGAGATTTCTGCAAAGAAAAGCAAGGAAATTTAATCCAGAGGAGACTGAGTTTCTCACAAAAGATTGTCAGGCTTACGTATATTGGGCGAATTCCTACTCTGTCTCTTCAGAGGATATGAAAGATGTAGACTGGAAAAAAAGACATACAAGCCTCTATAAATAGCAGTTCAAAATCTTACTGGCATAGTGCTGGGAGCGGGGTGGTAGGGCAACAGCATCCAGCTGTGGGAGGCAGGCGCCGGGTGAAATCCTCGCCTGGGTCGCAGGTAGCAGCAGGATGAATGTGAATGGAAGTGGGAGCTGTGGGTCTGCATGTGGGGCTGGTGCTTGGGCTCGAGACTTGCCAAGGACAACACACAATGCTCTGGCTTCTCTTACCAGTCACTGCACATCTTACAAGTTATCCACACAGCTTGCAACTATTCTCAGACACCCTGTAAAACCTGTCCCAAGAGAAATGCTGTGAGTTTGCATCATGCTTTTTTCTGTCTGGCTAAGTTGTGGATTTTCCTTGTGAAGAAACATAATTTAAAACATTTCATTGAAGCTTTTTAACCTTTGTATATTAAAAGCTAGGAGTTACTATGAGAAAATAGAATTTAAAAATGGCAAACCAAAACTTCTTTCAAGTCAATGTGTTTCTACTGTATATTTTTTTGCTTCTTCAGATCTTCAGGAAAAATCATTCTGTGAGAAAAGTGTCAACAACTTCACTCACAATAAAGGCAGCAGAAAGTTGAATTGTATTCTTTAAGTCATCTGAATTCAAACTTTTCTCTTTTTCCTCTAGTTTAGCATAGCTACAGAACTCTGACAAGTTTTCATGTTCACATCACGTCATTTGTGTTTACAAGGTTGTATTTTATTTCCCTGTGCCACTCACAGGCTTATGAAAGTGCCTGGTATTTGGGTCTGAATGACTGTTTTGCAAAAGAACAACTGAAAACAGAAAAGGAGCGTAGCTTTACATAAGAATAGGGGAAAAAATTGCCAAAAAGGTCCTTTATTATTGATTTCCAATAGTCAAGATAAGGGTTCTCACTTAATCTACAAGTATTGATGACAGTTATTACGTTACAATCCTTATGTCTGCAAACAAGCAAAGGCAGGAAAATGTCCTTGTAGTATGCCTCTAAAACTCGAGCCTGGAGAAAACGTTAGAAGGTGACCTCCCTGCCTATTGAGCTGTGGCTCCTTTTCTGTCCGCTCCTTGGTAGATTAAAGAAAGAGAGCTGGGAAGTAATGCCTTCCTGCTGTTGACTTGCTGTTGCTCATTAGGATGGCGTGAGTGTGTGGCAATCGAATCTTCAGCTGAATTGTGGCTGGTCAAGTATTCTGTTATTTGATCTCTGCAGATTAAAAGATTTCCCTCAGTGAGAAACTGTATTCAATTTGAGGCTACTTAGGGTAAATCTCAGGTCTTACGGAGCTTAGATCAGAGGCAAAGTGAATAATGAAGGGCAACTTCGCCAAATAATGGAAGTGTCAGCACTGTCTGAAAGTTTAAGATAGCATCAGCAGTAAATTAATTGGTAGCAGCCTATCCAAAGGATGGCAAAGACTTTTATCCTGAGCAGCATAAAACAAAGATAAGTTTGGACACTCAACATGGCATTGATGGACTTCTCAGATCTCCACAGCCTTTCTGACATGTAGCTGCTGGCACCATAATTGACAGGGATGTGCGGAGATGCACTCACAGGTCTGAGCTCCTGGTTTGCAAGGCAATGGCACTGCTGCCTCACATGCAGCATCCTCCAGGCTTATTGCTTAATGCCCTAGAATTGTAATGATCAGTTAAAAGATCTGATGAACAGGATGAAAGCTGTTCAGATGAGTGCAGTTTCTAAATTCCTGCACTCAGAAGTATTTTTTGGAGTGTGTTCAGAGACTGCATGAATACTTAGTGCATTAGTGCAGACAATAGATGTAATGAGTCACCTTTCTGCTGGTTAGTGGAAAATGGAAAGTCTGGACATGTGTGAATTTGTCTTGGGGCAGAAAAAGAAAAGAGGTTATAAATCCAAGCAGTCAGAGGTAGACTGCACAGCAGGGTTGAACAGAGGTACCAAATTCCTTTCCTTAGTAAATGGCATTATTGCAATGATTGATTCAGTTTTACAACAGGCTACTCACAAGAGGCATGGAGAATCTGTAGCCTGAGGCTTACTGGTATTTCAGCATCTTCTTAAAAATCCCTGGGCTACAGCTGGGAACTCTATGCAAGTTAAGAAGATGAGGCTGGCTCAGACACCCACAGGTGGCCCATGACTCTCTAAGGAGAGGGGTAACTCCTCTTGGACACCCAGCAGCACTCCTGGAGCAATTCAGCTACCTGGTGCGGCCCTATCTTAACCTATTTTGAAACATGGAGTTTGTGTCACTAGGTGCTTAATCTCATGCTTGCCACAAAGGTCCAGCCAGGAGGCCAGAGACCACAGGATCTGGGAGGCTTGGGTGCTGCTTCTTGAGGGCACAAGGACACAGGAGTCACTCTTATCCTCTTGATCAGAGAAAGCCACAGGAGGTAACTGCTGGGAACTGTATTCTCTCACCAGGGCACATCTTGCAGAAATCAGCAGATCCTCGCTCTCAGAGAGGTGAGGTCTTTTCTTGCTTGTGGTAAGGACAAGGTTTTCAGCCTTTAATGTCATCTTGTAGTTAATTTCTCTCCATACCCCACAGCTGCTCTCACTTCCCGAATTTTCCATATTTCCACAGAAGTAGCAGCTATTGCTTTGGAATGTAAGATGCTCAAAGCCATCATTTATGCCTTTCTTGCTGTTTTGCACATGCTATGATAAGAGGGGAGCTCTCTCCTCCCTGGATGGCAGCGTCTGCCAGTGCCGGCTCAGGCCAGGGAACAGGAGGAGCTACGGGCTAAGGGCTCCTGCCATGACAGAGCTACAGGGGTGGCCGCCAGCCAACTGGCAGTGCCTTGCTTTGGGGAGAAGCCTGGGTTTCCACATTCCCCAGGAGTTCGAAGGGATACCAGCACCCCAAAACACAGGCTGCAGGGTTTTGTCCAGTAGAAAGCACGGCCACACAATGGTCTGGCCCATGGTCTTCTGCTTCAAACAATGATTGCACACCCTCCCTGCAAGCCCTACCTTGGAAATCATTGTTAAAGGTGAGCTGAACTCTTTATTAATTCACATTAGAGGAAAATAAAAAACTACAACCTGCTTTGGGTATTAAAACTACTGGTTGAAAGTAACTGAGCATTTAAGGAATTTCTTAATTTCAAGGCAAGCAGATCTATACATCTGTTTTCTTTAATTATCTACAGCTTCTTTTTAAAGACATTTGAGAGTTTCAGAGAAAAAAATCTTTTATTATCCCTGCATGCTGTGTAGCTCTCAGAAATACTGTTCACAACCAAATATTAGTTCTTCTAATGGAAAAATTGAATTATTTATTTGTTTTTGATATCATAGCTATACTATTTCTCATTGATTTGAAATTTATTTCCTGAAGTATAAATTTCAGTTTTTAAAATGTACAATGTTCATTGCAAATACAGTTCTTTTTCCCATTTCGCTCCCACTTGCCTCACCAACAACGCTATTTTCTTCCATGCTTTTTTTCAGAAACACAGGTATTTGTCTCAATCTGTAACTGAAATATTTCTGATCCTGAAAAATCTCTTTTCGTATGTGCATCACAACAATCATGTAATCAAATTGTTCTTGAGCCTCAGAGAAAATAAAGAATACTTGATTTTTAGATTGCTATACTTTTAGTTTTGCAAAACTTGCCGTTTCTTGATTTCTGTAGTGCAGTTTATTCCTGCTTCCTATTCCTTCTTTGGCTTCTTCACTGTTCCAGGCTCAAACTCTTTTTTTCACTCTGTCTTTTGTTCTCAGTCTTTCCTTTCTTTCTTTGTAACTCAGATTTTCTTCCTTATAGCCGAGTTATCAAATGACTAGGCTCACCTTAACTTTCTCCTCTTACCATTGTCTACTGTCCCATTGACCTTAGCACTTCCGTTCAGCTTCCCAGCTCTCAAGCATAATGCAGTCTTTTGTTGCCATTTCAAAATATGCTTTTCTTTTGACAGTTCCCTTTTGGGGGGGGCTTTCTTCATCTCACTATTTTTATTCTATTGTAATAATTTTCTATTACAATAATGTGTCCTTCCAGAACAGACTCTTATTCACATTTTGTCATTTCTTTTCTTACAGGTCTAATATGTTACTTCCATCTCTAACGTCCATACATTGACTATTATTATTTTTAATGGAATTGCTATGCCCATTTCTACCATCGATGTAGCTCCTGGATCCGAGCTTCAGAAGTGGTTGCTACTACCCCAGCTAAACACAATTGTCAAAGTTATTGTTCAGATAAAGGAAAGTAGACATTTTTTTTCTAAAGACACACACACATTGGAAGTACTGTATAACAGTCTTGGGGACTGGCATTTTCTTTCAATTTTCTGTTAGTAAATATTCTAAATAAACTGAGATCCAGATCCATGGCTGGGTTGTATGCACTACTGCACACAGAGAAAGAATAATAATCCCAGCCTACCTCACTTCATTACTTAGGCACAAATTCCAAGCCGCTTACTGTGTATTTTCTTTCACGTCCCTATCCATCTAGTTGGTTACCTATGTCTGTATGTTTTAGGTAATGCATACTACAAGCCATAAAAACAACAGCAGTTCTATGGACCATGTGCTTTGGTGCAATAAGAGTCTATTTCCACACTCTGCCAGCTGTAGTGACCCCAGGCTAAGACTAGGAGTATGTAAAAATTAAAATGATTTTTGTCATTGTTCCTAGAAGTGATCTTTTCAACACCTGTGAAGGCAATGATCTTGTAAAAAGAGTGCTTGCCTTCGTAGTGTTGTATCTTAGGTTCCATATCAAGAGTTAAAGAGAAATGTGGTCTTCAGCAAGGGAAGAATCTCTGATTCTTAATATATATTATGGTAGCTCATGTTAATTGTGCCCATCTGTTATTTCAAAAATATAAAGTGACATTTAGGCTCCTGAACAGTGCTGGAATGACATTTCTGAAAAGTGAGTTGCCCACTGAACAGAAAGAGCAGCCAAATCTGGTACATGAGTAGCCCTGACACGATGCAAACACCAAGAGCAAGCGGGAGGAAAGCCCACACCAGCCACGCCAGTCACAGCTGGACCAGCCATACTGCAGTGTCAGCAGCAAAATCAGCACCAACTCTGGGAATAGTCCCATCTCCTGCAAGTGCCTCACTGTGTCCCTGCACTGTCCCCACCTGCACTTCCACCCTCCATGCCCCAGGGCCAACTCAGCCTGCTTGGGAGGGTCACAAAGCTCCTGGGAGAAAGACAGAGGCCAGGTCCTGGTCAGCAGCAGGGCAGGACAGGCAAGGCTTGGGGAGGGTGGAGGAGGGGAAATCTGTAGGAACTCTGGGGAGGAGGTCTGCGGAGAATATGGGGCATTTTGCCTCTGCTCCCACTTGCTGGTGAATGACCTCACATGCTTGACCTCCTCATGCATTGACATTTCTGGCTCAGACCCCACAGACCACATAAGCAACAGCCTCAGGATTCCTGAAAGCACCACCCACCTCCCCCCTTCCATGCCCCCATGTGTCACCCTTGCTGACATCCCCCAGACAGCTGGGAAAAGGAGGATTGGGACCTGTTGGCTGCCACGGCAGAGCATTGTGTTTGCTTGTGAGGTGGGCTCAGGAACCAGGGAGTGAGTATGTGTCTGGGCAGAAATGGTACTAGAGGTCAGCTGCTGAGCTCCAGCTCTCTGGTACAGCCTGCCATCCCCAAATCCTGACTGTCTATTTTAATGTACACCAAAACTGGAAAAAAAAAAATGGAAACCAAACCTCACTGTCAAAGGATTAATGGATTTATCCAAAACCAAAAAATATTTTGAAGGGAATTATTAAGCTCATGGAGAAAAGAGCTATTACATACAGTGATGAGTATGTGATCCCTAGCTCAAGAACTCCTTACAATGCTGGTTTCTAGAGGCTGGGAGGATCGGTAAGGGCAGAGGACTATTTTTTACCCTCTGTTGTTAAGCAACTTTTGGAAAGAGACTGTTCTACTAAAAGACCCTTGCTCTGAGTCTGGCGGTGTTTATGTTTTTAAGACGTCTCTTAGAAGTGGCCTGTAGCATTGTTGTGTATCCCAGATCCCAAGTTTATAGCTCCCTCGAGCCACAAACTCAGAGCGGAGGATGTCTAGGAGGTGCTCTGTGGTCAGTTTGTGAAAACTTCACCCCTCCACAGGATTTTACAGGGCTATAGGTATGCAAGGTGACAGCTCCATGCGAATGTTGTCTCCTGCCCTGGGGAAGAGCTGTGGGGAGGTAATGCAGAGCCTCTTGAGAGATGGGTCCTGAAGATGAGAAAGGCAATGAGCAACCAGGCAGGACAGATTTGGAAACCTCCACAGCAGACATAGCTGACACAAAGCAGTCAGCCATGGCTGACCTCTCCCAGAGGCAAGCTGCTATTTCTGGAGTGGGAGAGCTGCAGCTTGGGTCACAGCACACTGCAGCCACGAGATGAATGGCAGTGTCGCCCTGTGGGGAAACACAGCCCCACGGACGGGCACGAGTGGCACCCACAAGCCATTGTACCCACAAGTGCATTGTACAGCACAGGAAGGAAAGGGCTGCGCAGACAGCTGCAGCACTGTTTCAGAAATGAGCGGGTAGGGGATTCCTTAATTTTGTGAAACACTCTGAACTGACATAATTCCCAGGGGTGCCAAAAGGAAAATCAGGCAGCTGTGCTACTTCTGGAACCAGTCCTAAATTCCTTACCCAGCAAAACTGCCTCCTGACATGAACGCACAGACACCCATGCTGAGTAGTTTGTAAAGTGGATGTAATTTGTGGAGTATCAATTACATCAAACCTGTTTGTGATAGGCTCAAAGCTGATTGTGTTTCACAGCTTACCTACCAGTTGTCTGTCATGGGGATGGGGTACGCTGGGTGCTTCCCTTCAAAACAGCTAGCTGTTTTCCTTATCTGGCATGTTTTATTAAAGGAAAAAGGAAATGTGAACAGAAGAACCATCCCCTACATCATTATATCAGGTGTAATCAGGAAATACATTCTTAATTCATTCTAATTTAGAGGGAAATCGCTTTAATTTTGCGAGAAGGCAGCACAACAGAATCGGTTAATGATTAGCTCACCTGCCTTACAGTTGTTCAATAATCTGTTTTCCTGGTCTGTAAACTGCATCTTAATTGCTGCCTAATGAAATAACTTGAATTCTTCTAACCTTCTGCAACGAGGATGTGTTTTTACTCCATACATCTCAATTTCATGCTTCCCTTCCACTGAACATTTTGCTATATTTTGTTTTGAACTATACTAGAATAGTCTAGAATACCTTATAAGTGATTAGCAGGGGATATCATTGCATCAAGTCATGACATCACATAACTCGTACTCATCAGCTATGTAGGGCTCAATTGTATTGTCAGTGCTCAGACCTGAGTCAGAGGTGGAGAAAATCTTCCCCTAGCTCTGAGAAGTGTGAAGGTATCATTTCATGAACCATCACCAATATCCTGCCTGCCCTGTTGCCTCTAAATTGAGTGCCCTGGTCAGCCGCATCCCTCCTCCCTAATGAGAGGCACGGCAGATGTGGCTGGGCTTGCTGGGCACAGGCTGGTACAGTTCCCCAGGAACATATGCCGAAGGAAATGGTGAAGGGAGATGGACTGTCTCCCAGAATCTTTGCTAGATCCCAGGTTCCTTTCCCTAGGTCTTGCTGTATGGGGAGAATAGCTCAGACCCATGGGAATCACTCTACTCCAGAAGTGAGACTCCAGCTGCCTTTGGCCAGTCTAGAGCCATACTGATGACAGGTATCAAAGGGTTTACAGGTCTCATGTAGCCCAGAAACTGCTGTCCCTCCCTGCAGTCACCATCAGGTCATATGAAATACATTCAAGAGAATGGGAACATAGGGTGAGTTCAGAGTTCAGCTGTGGCTTTAAGCAAAAGTACATTGGTGTGATGCTATCAAATAGATCATACACATGACACTTCTGATGCAAGCAAAGACTAGCTTAGGTTTGGATTATCTTTTTTTGTGGGACCTTTTTTCCCTTAGAATATATGAGAGTAAAGTAAGTGGATGTAATAATTCATTCCTACGCTATTGATTTAACTAAGCTCGTTTTGCTCCTCTGTTCTCTTGGGATTATATGAAGGATCTGCCCAGTATTTTACTGCATTGCCCAGTCATGTGTGTGATTATGCCGACAAATTAAATATGATTGCCATTTATCTCATACTTTGGCTCTAAAATAATTATTTTGAGGTTTCCCTTCTTTTCATTAACCTGGTTTGTTCCTTCAAGTAACCTCAATTTTTCTAAGAAATTAAAGACCTATTAGGTAAGTTTTTATCTATCAATGTAAGAATCAAATTCTGAAGAAAAGCATGTGGCAGAAGCAACATGAGGAAGGTCTCTCAGTGGCCCTGTGAAATGGCTCCTCCACTCCTCTGAGGCTCTGTGCTGGTGGGTGGCATTGCCTGACACACAGTCCCAGCAGCTTGGGCTGGAAAGGGCTGTCTTGGTGCTTGAATATATCTCCCAGGTCCGCAAAGGCATACACTGGATTGGATCTGTATGCAGAGTGAAACGCAAACCTTTCCCCACATTTTCCGTGCACTATTACTTAGGAATGAATATCCACCCACAGCTGAGCATTTACTTTGCAGCATTAAATATGGAGCAGGAAAGTATCCTGAAAGTAACCACAGAGCTGATGGAAGAACGTGGACCTCCCCCAGAAAAAGACTAAAAACCCCTTTCCTCTGTTTCTACTGAGCAAAAGTACAAGCAAAGAGAAGTCAACCCTCTGGCAGCTGCACAAAGTCCTTGAGCAAAAAGCATGGGGACCATCCTGAAATACCATAAAGGTGCTCTGGCACGGATCTTGGTGTGTGATACTGATCTTGCAGAAAGCCTTGTATCATCACACTCTGCCAAGGGAAAAAGCTTTTAAAGTGTACATCATCCAGCCGCTGAGCAATTTGTGCTTTCCCACCTAAGTCATTCCCCAAACAAATACATTCAGGCAAATTAATTATTCTAAGTATAAAAAAACTAGCATGAATCCAGTGTAATTCTAACTCTAGAATGAATCAGTAAAAGGAATTACATTTGATGTAATTTAAATTAAATTGGAATGCACATAATTGCATGGATTGAATGCAATTACATAGCAAAGTTGACAATTTTCACTTCATTTATTGTTCTTTAAAATTAGTGTGTATGCTTCTCTAATTCTTTGGAGGGCACAAAAAAGTAGTACTTGGAAATGGAGAGTACTTGGAAACATGTTTTTGGAAGAGTTACAGAAGCTGCTGCAAGTTCAGCAAATGTATGCTATATGGGACAGAAGGATCTGTAAGATGCTGGAAGGAAAGAATCCTTCATGCCAGTTCTGCTGAACTTGGCTTCAAGTTTGAACCCTTTGATCCTACTCTTTATTTTCTGTTTTCTTCTTTGATCACGAGCCACAGACAGATGTGAAGCCAGAGACAGATGCGCCTACATTCCTTGCAGAAGCTCAGTGGTTGTCACCCAAATCAGGAATGAATCGAACTCCAAGTGTTGTTGCAAAAAGTTGAAATCACCCTTTAATCACACCATGCATGCTAAACCGATTGATTTGTTGTCAAATGGAAAAAATCAGTTCTCTGAGTGCCAGAAAATTTGGTGTAATTTTTCCAGGTTTCCTGGGTTCCTCTAGGCAGTGTTTCACGGGCATGTCCTTTAAACTGAATACCAGCCCTTACTGCTGCTGATCAGTTCCTGGAGAAAGGGCAACACTTGGAACTGGCTCTTTGGACTTGATTCTCATGCCTGCTGGTGGGCTGGCACTAAAAGAAGCTGACACCAGCCCTGAAAATAACTTTATCACCTTTCCACCTTTCCTAACTGCTTGGCTCTACTCAAGCTGCAGTTCTGCACTTCATCTTCATTGCCAATAAGACAGTTTATGAAGCTATGCTGTATTCCACATCACTGAAGTGACAGTAAGAATCTGCTGGACATTTGCTCCTGCACGTACCTGCACAAGAAGAACCTGGAGATTTAGCTCGCAACTTTTGTGCAACATGTTCCTCAGTGTTTTCTAGACATTAAAAAAATCCCAAACGCTAGATAAAGAACCTGAAAATTGACATAATCAAAATCAGTGTAGAGACCTCCTAGGCTATTTCTTACTATATAGGTAAAATACAGGTAAAAAAAGGAAATATCTAAACCTGGGGAAAAAAAAAATACATCTCCAGAATGCATGCAATTAATTGTGTCACATCAGGGCTGTGCTGCAAAAATCTGCCACCGTATTGAATTAAGTGATCTAAATACTGTTTCCTGTTCTGTTCAAATGGTAGTGCAAAACTTTTGTTGATCTCACTGACATCAATGTGAGTAGGTTTAGGTGTCCAGGATGTAGCTGAGGACAAAATCACCCTTGAGAAACAGCCCATAAAACCAGTGCTCTAATTTGGTGGTAAGCAGGGGCTGCTCTGTCTGTAATGTGAGGACCTAGTGAAAAGCTTGTGAAGGGTTTATTATTTTAATATCAGGCTCAGAGATTCAAAGTTCTCAGCCAAATTTTCTTCTCTAGCCATCAACATAATTACTGTAACATTTTCCTTTTATTACTTATCTTGCCCTTGGTGCTTCAGTGAGAATGGCTGGGAACTGGAGGGTGGGGTAAGTGGGCAGGCACAATGCTCTGCAATATAACAGAATAAGGAAGACAGCTCTTGTTCCTGTGCTATCTGTATGTACAAAGGGTTGAAAAATTGTAGTGTCACAGCTATTGCAGCATCCTTTAAAATGTAGATTGCATTGCTGGGAAGATAACTCTGTGTAAGAAATTTATGACCTACCTTGCCACTCTTTCCCTGAAAATCAGAGATAAAAAGCATTTAGTGGATTCACAAGCAGATCAGAGAGATTATTCTTGCTTATAATATACCGTATTTTGTAGTACTTGGACATTTTTTCATCTTTTAACCTAGCCTAGAGTTCTAGTAACTTCTATGCATAGTGTTTATTCTTGTGAACCATCTAATTGTAATGTATGTGAGATGAGTCTATTGGATGTTAATTTTAAAGAATTAATCAAGTCACTGTTTTTCTACAGTACTTTGGCTTGCAATTTGCTTAGGCAATCTTGATTGATATTTCTGCCTTATGATAGTGGGAAAATGGCAAGAAATCTTATGCTTCAATAGGAAACGTAGATCTGAAATAACCTTTAGAAAGATATTTTGTAAGTTGTACAAAGTAAGGACTAGCTGTGCTTCATTACTAACTACATGACATATTAAATAGCTAATGCATCTCAGCAGAATGGAAACACAGATATCTTTTTAATGTGCTTGTTTATTGGCAGCATTTGTTTAAAGCCATGTGCATTAGTGCTAACATGTTTTTTCTGGTCATCTGTTCAGCTAACTATCACTTCAATATCTACTTCATCCAAAGGGAGAATGCACTCAAAATACTTTGCAGGAGGATGGGATGGCTTAGAATTAGATATAGGGAGCCATTTATTCATTGCCTGTACAGAATCAGAATGGCTTTTTCTTTCTTCTTTTTTTTTTTTTAATATATGATTTTACTTCTAATATTAGATAAAGCTCAATGTATTATGGACAATCACTCAGCAGGAAAAGACACAATGGGCTGCATGCTTATGTGAAGTCAAAATAGCATACAGGTGTCAGGATTCCCTTTAGTTTGATTTGAACTGCTACCTGTCCCCTAGAAAAAGCAATCAAACAAAATCTTTCCAATGTGTAATGAACAATTTTTAAATCTTTTCCATAAAATTAGAGTAGCATGTCACATTTGATAGACACAGCTCTAATAGGCACTGCCAAAGCAAAGAAAGTATCCTAAGTACATACTTACTAAACACAATGTACTTTTCCTACTGGTTAAAATGGGTAAAAAGATCAAACAAGAATAGAATGTTTCAAACTCCAAAACATCTTTAGCTGGCATTGAAAAGGAGTTCAAGAGACAACAAAGGTTTGGCTAATGTCTGAGAATAAGGAATAGTTCTAGACATCCTGGCCTGGATTCAGCAGAGCACTTTGTCTTGCACGGTGTATGACTTAAGAGGCTGGAGGAAAGGGAAGTGTTGGTAGATCTTCATATGTCTAAAGATTTGGGATAGACAGCCAATGCTTTAAATTGTATTTAACCCCTGAAAAGATGTAGGTAAGCAATTAGTGACCTTTTCAGATGTCCACACGTACTTCCAGTTGGTGTCAACGGATGCTCACTTTCTACACATCTCTGAAATTCATTTGGATGATTCTTAGCCTTGTGATCTTGTGCATGCTTACTACATAGTAGCACTTTGCAGTTCCTGTGAGAGATTTTCACCATTCACACCATTACACTCCTTGAGGAAGGGTATCTTCTCTTCCTTCTTTCTGGTCTTGCCATTGTCCACAGACATCTCACCTTGCCAACTTTCAAAAACTCTTCCTGGCTCTGGGCTTGTCATATGTACTGTGCACACAGCTGCTGCTTTTCCTTTTCTTGTACTATTTAGCCGTATTGCAATGAGGTTTAAAGGAAAAATTTTGTTCATTGTTTCCTTCCCATTGCCTTGAACTGAAGCTAGCCCTGGCATCATCTCAGCACACCTTCTTTATCAGAAATTTGAGACTCACACATAAATAAACGTCTGTGTGAGACATTTGTAAACAAAGAGTACAGAGGGAAGGTTTGCACTTCATGTTTTTGCACTGACTTTTCAGAGCGCTGCAAATGGCTGTATCTGAACTCTGCTGCTGCTGACAACAATCTTCTCCTAAGATAGGCGCCTCAGTAAAAAAATGGTGAAAATTATAAAAAAAATTGTCAGCAGAATAAGGTAAATATTTGACCTCTCAAGTTTTGGGGACCCAAGTTCCTGGTAAGACCCCAAACCAAGACCACTTTCTGCTTGTGCTGTAATGGCCCCTGCACCTGTCTCACACTCATCTCGCGGGCTGTGCAGCCCCTGCGGGAGTCAGCAGGGAAAAGGCTGCTCTCAGGAGTGGGGTGGCTAAAGGGCAAGATCAGGAAAGAGCCACCCACGCTTTTCTTCTCTGCTGTATACAGAGGGAAAATAGCAGCCTAGATAATTATGGCCCACAACTCTTTTGCATTGCTTCTGACTCACCTGGGTATCGGCCACCAGGGAAAAAACTGCAGTTTTCTTTCAGATATGGGTTATTCTTCTTTCTGTCACTGGTAGCATACCAGAATAAAAGGAACTTTTAGGGAATCCGTATTTTCATGGATGGTTGAAATACAGGAACATATTGTGACAAGATAGCAGCGACTGCTGCTGTTGTGTGGAGGGTTGCTTTCTGGTTCTGCCGTAGACCCTAAAAACAATAGCTGAAGAACAAAATGAGGACATATGTTCTTGTTAGAAACTTGATTTTTCTGCAGGTTGGTGACTATGATATCCATCCTGTTATAGGAAAGGGTGAGAAGTTTTGGAGTTTGATCTGCCAGCCACTGAATTTAGCAAGAATTTATGTACCAACTCCAGCAAAGGCAGCATCAGGACCTCTGTATGCATCTGCACCATGCCGTGTGGGTTATGCTCAATAGTCCTCCTCCTAACACACATGATATTATAGCTGATTTGGCTAGAGGAGTATTAAAGGAATTGTAGACATTACTTCCTATGGCTTCATTCCCATCTCTTCACACATGTGGCCTCCTTGCCCACCCACAGCCTCTTCCAGATTGGAGATCATCGCTACAACAATCCCTAATGCTCTCAACAGTCCTGTCTTTCGAAAACGAAAATGTTCTTATTTCACCTGAATTATAAAGTCTCCTGCAACACTCTGCTTGCCTAATCTGTAGATTTCACATTTACATGGTGGGGACAAAACCTTACTAAGGAAAGCTGGCAGTGCTCTAATTCATTGACAGCAACACAGAGAGGCTGTAAAGCACCTGAAAGATCTTTTAAGTACCCGAAAGAAAATCTTTGCAAAATATTCTATAAGCTGTGTTTATGCAGACATGCAAAGCAGGTATTTAAACACTGTGGCTATTTCAGCAGCTAGGGGTACAGCACCTTAACAATATTAAGAAGTTTAATATTAGATATTAAGAAGATTTTAATATTACTTTCTGTGTTTAAAGAGTGAATGCTTGTATGCTCTGATAGAAATAAACTCAGGTCTCACTGTGTTTTTTGCCAATTGCATTAATTACATAGCAGCAGTTAATTATGTCAAAGGTTTGAGGCACATCAGCATTAATGAATGCATGGTGGAGTTTTACACTAATTAATTTGTCTTTTCAGATTATGATCAAGTACTTTCCAATGAAAGTTGCCAAGTCACAACCCCAGATAAGCCACCAGACAGCAATTAACAAGATATTTCAATGATTAAGTCCTCATCTGCAACCTCAACGTGAAAGCCTTGAGTATCACAATACACTAGCCAAGGTAGGAGAAAAATGGACTTCAAACCCAGTTAGGGATACCTTAACAATTCTTAATTATTTTTTTTTTTAAATCTTACATAAAAAAAGGTAGCAAATTTTGTAAAATATCTAAAATATCTTACTTTTCAAGCAGTGACTATCCTGGTGCAAGGAAGAAATAAAACAATAGATCTGGCAAACGGGATTTGGAACTCCAAATACTAAAGATAGAAAAAGAGATGTATCTTTTTTACTGTGTACTTCATCACCTGTTTCTTTTACTCGGTGATACTAAGAAATCACAACTGTTATTTGTCAGAGATTTTTCATATATATGTCAAATATTTTCTGTCTCATTATTTTCCTCCCAGAACTTCTGATCTGGAAAGTCAATGGTATTCATCTCATGCTTTTATCTGAAGGATATTCTTGGAAGATGAAATGTGATTATTCTGAAGTTCAGGTTCAGAACCATGCAGCTGTACCTTCATTTTCATTTCCTTATCCCATTCTCCACTATTCATGCTGTTTTCCTATATACAGCTTTTTCTCTTTTGTGTATGATAACTTTTTTTTTCTAAAGGAAATTTGCAGCTTATTTTCAACATGAGTTCTGATGATTCACCTCCTATCAGCTTCTGGCACAGACCACAAAGAATAGATCTGCAGAAGCTGCTGCTGACCTTGTATGATCAAACAACACACAGTTCAGTAGTCATAGGGAGCTCTTCATAATGCTAGCGCATAAATCAGTATGTTAAATTTGAAGATTGACCAGATGTCAAAATATATATTAAGATATGAGCCCCCAGGGCCTCTTGCACTGATGCAGTTCAGCGTTGGCCTGATATTCCACAGTATCCTATAGGTAATAAAAAGTCAAAGAGTAAAGCAGGATATTATCACAAATGGTTTGAGCACAAACCACTCAGGCTAACGAGACTAGTTATCATGCATCATCTACATTTTATTTGATGAGAGGTAGGAGGAAGTTGAAGTTGGAAAGAAACTTTTTTTTCCCCTTTTACTTAAAACATCCCCCTAGAGACAATTATACGTACTGTGTTAGAGTAATGATATTATCTCAGACCAGAGCCATCTCAGTCTTTACAGCCCTGTCACTGTGCTGTTACTGATGTGATGTCAGTCATTTTGAGGATGCCATGCAGACAAGCTTCTTGTCCTCCAAAGGATCAGAAACGACTGCCCAACTGTGCCGTTATCCAAGGAAGCCCTTGTGAATGTGCTCAGCTTTCAGTACTGTCCAGGATTAAGAATGTGCTTAAAATACAGAAAATGCTCAAGGCAGGGAATGAGGGAAAGTATATTGTCCCTAGCCAATACCTGAAAAGATGGAGCTGGGAAAAATTCCTTTGCATGAATAAGGGTGTGGTTATGTCCAGATCTTCTGCGAAGGTGACACATGGCTATGGCAGGGTGTCTGCAGCTCTGTGCCAGACCTTGTTCTCTGGCTGGGCCTGTGTTGGTGCTGGGCTCTGGGCTGGGATGCTGCCCCCTGCAGAGTCCCCAGGGATGGATCAGATCCCAGTATTTCAGGTGACACCATATGGGCATATGACCTCGAGGGCTTCCATGGATGTGGCTGTGACACATGCCCACAGGCTACACCTTTACAGCTTGGCAGCTTTAAAATGTGCACAGCAAGGTTGTGGCTCTGTGACTGGTAAGACGCCAACTTGGTTCACCTGCTTTGTGCCGTGCTGCCCCTTGTGGGCTCAAAACATTTCAAAAGGGGCATGTTCAGGGAGAGGACTCCCACACTGCTCTGTGTGAAGGTGCCCACATCATGGAGACATATGAGAAAAAGAACATTTAAAAACATGAATGTTCAAATTACTATACTCTTTGAATGACAACTGAGTAACTTCTTTCCTTAGGGACTGACAGCATCCATCCAGTGAGTTCCAACACATAAGGATATATTCTGACAGGAATTTTGCATATTTATGTTGTATAAAGATACTTATGCAATTTCTACTGGCCACACTTTTCTGTTCATTTTAGTTTCAGATTTGGAACAAAAATATTTTATAATGAGATAGTGCTGTGGTCACCCTTCAAAGATATGTATAACGCATTTATCATATACAGCTGACATCTCCAGGAAAGAGTAATTGCAACTGATTTTCTACCCCTGAATTAACACTTTAAAACCAGTGGATGCCTGTGATTGCTGTTACTGTCTGACAGACCTACACGCTCACTGTGTCTATAATTTTTTTTTGTGTCTTAAAGTAACCAGAGGCTTCCTCTGTACTGAGTACATAGCAACAGTGCACAGACATGGGTGTACTGAAGGAGAATAGGATGAATAAATAATACAGGAGGGCACAGATGCCCTTTCTCATTTTCCTCCTGTGTTAAGACATCTCATCTGATGTGTTATTATTACCAGCAACGCTGTGGACATAGTCTGCTCTCGAAAGTGTTCTGGTTTTTCTTCCAGTACCCCTGGCACATTTGATCATTTTGTTAGCCAGACAGCAGGCTCCATGTTTTGCAACCACTGGGTAAATAGCTCCGAGCATCAAAGGCAGCTCTGGGCGCAGAGCAGCCCTGGCAGTTTCAGGTGGCTTGCACTGTTGCCCACTCTGGCTGGTGACCCAGACTCAGCCCTGGCAGCATCCCCCTTCTGGGTCCTGCTAGCCCATGCTGGGAGAAGGTAAATGCTGCAACGACTTCCAGCAGCTGTGGTGAGAAATTCCCCACCCGTTGGCAGTGCAGTTCTTGCACAGTTGCCCTGGGCTGGCACGGTGCCATGGGGCTCTCTCAACAGCTGGGGAGGGATGTACTTCTTCCTCTTTCCATGCCCCACACCACGGCAATGGAGAGAGGGGAGAGCCACTAGACTGAGGAAATTACTTCATGTATTTGAACTCCCTTTTGTTCCTAGCCACCTTATTTTTCATTCATGTCTCCAAATAGACTGGATGATGATGCCTGGTGTGTCAATGGAAAAGGCCAGTAGCAAAAAGATGCAAATAATCATTTGAAGGGTGCCTATGCATCAAAAAAACCTAAAAATTAATTAACAGCATGATTATTAAAAAAAATCATGTTTTCTCTCCCAAAGCTACTGCCAGAGTCTGTTTTACTCACGAGACATAGTCCACTACTCTATGGTGGCTGATACTGCTTATCTCCAAGATGCCAGAGGCTCTCAGTTATTTTCCAGGCTGGGTTATGTACAACAGTATGACGTGGCACCAAAAATAATCTGAAAACTTCCATTCATCAACAAAGCATTTCAGATGTTGCTTACGCTGGCAGAGACTGCAAATGTTTTATCAAGCTATTTCTTTTTCAGTCACAAGCAAGCCTACAAAATGAAAGGTAAATTGAGTTTGTTCAAAGCATTGTCCAAACCAAAGATACTAACACACACAGCTGTTCTACATAAGAGTTTTATATCTTTGCTGCTTTAAGAAAACAGATATATACTAACCAGAGCCACATTTTGAATCTTTTTTGTTAGGCAAAACTTACAGACTTGCATTAGCAAAAAGAACCAAATAATGACTTAGGAAATAGGAGTCATCTACAGATAAGTTGCATGGGAAATCAGATAAAAGGGAGAAAAGGCATAACAGCGGCTAGTGATCGGGTATCAGAGGAAAAGGGCTTTGTGTGTTGAAAGGCAAATGAATTGCCAAAGCTACCACAGCACTTGTATTTCATGGATGTACAAACTGCACTTCCCTGCCAGAATTTCACAGCAAAGAGATCTTATACTTTAAGGTGCAAATGCTGTCTTGGCCACATACTTCAGCCTCAAGTTTTTAAAGAAGATGTTCAAGAAACAGCAATGGATTCCAAAGCAAACCTATGCATTGGAAAGCAGCTCTTGTACCTTCACCTGAGACCTCAGCTCAGTCAAAACCAATCTCAAATACCTTGTTTCTCTTTCTTCTTTTTACTTGTCTCTCTCTTTTTCTTTTTCTTTCCTAACTGTCCTCTTGTCATCAATGCATATTCAGAGGGTGTCCATCTCACTTTGAGGTGCTCCACTGAAACTGGTGGAAGATATGTTTAGGTAGGTGCCAGTTTTGACTGCTGTGCTGACTCTAAGCTTTTGCTGCCATTCACCTGACCTTGCTAGCTGACTCAGCCAGCTTCTCTGAGGGGCCTCGTGACTCCCGCTTGGAGGGAACGGAGGGCCATCACAGGGGGCTGAGGAGTGCTGTGAGAGGGTCTTACAAATGGGTGTTTCAATGGAGAGCACAAACACGCCTGAGGAAATTCCGGTGAAATTCTCAGTTCATTTACCAAAGCGACTGTGATTTCTATTGTGTGACTGGGTAAAAAATTACAAGTAATTTATCTCTTGTTGTTTATCTGCTTTCAGGGCATTTTAGAGATATTAACATTCAATATAAAAAGCACTCTGTGGACGCTTAGTCTTTGTTGACTTTTGTTTTAGCAGGTAGTCCATCAGGCAACCTACATTAGATATTTCTCACTGCTTGTTTGTAAGGCATGTCACTAAAGCATATATTTTCTCTTTTCCAAAATGCCAACAGAATAACTTTCTCAGTGTTTGCTTCCAGTACACTGGGTAGTACTTACATTGGCCCTCCAGACAGCAATTTTTCACAAGTACATTAACTTTATATCAATGTGAGTTTATGGGCATGTTTTCTTTGCAACAGATCTTTCATTATGCTTGTATGAAAGGATGCCCCTGTGAGTAGGCTGTGAGACTGGATGTCAGTAGAATTGGTCAGTCCATTCTTCTTGTCTAGTCCTTGAGTGAGTGTTATTTCCAGGCTACCCTCCCTACAGACATCTAACCAGCTGGTTTATTCCCAGTTTATCTTGTTAAGTGATATTGTGACAAAACACTTGATTTCCCTCTAGTAGAAATCCGTTCTGAAGCCTCACAGCCTTAGAAATCTGAATGCCGAGTTTAAAGTGTTTTTTTCTTATAAAAGTTGTTGGTCATTTCTTTTCCCTGCCTGTTGTGCTTCCGCAGCCCATTGGGTCAGGGGTTCTGCCAAGCTGGCCTCAATTGCCTTGGCAGGATCTTACGCCTCCTCTGTTGCAGTCCTTCCACCCTGCGTAGACTAGTCAGGTACTGGAGAAGAGAAGGAATGGGACATGATCTCGCTAGGGATTCAGAGGGTGGATTTGAGGCAGCATGAGGCAGCAGAGGGAGCTACTCATATGTATGATCTTGTACGACATAGAAGGTTAAAACAGGCTGCATTCCGTGGGGCCCTGTGTGAAAGCCCTTTGCTCAAACTGTGGCTACCTCCTTCCCTATAACATCCCTGGTTATGCCCAGATAGTAATGCAAGGTAAGTCTGTGGTGTCTTGCATTGGCTTAAAAAAGCAAGGATGACATTGTCAAGTAACTGCACAAAGACCCTGAAATGTATTTCTTACACATATAGATATCACCATAACTACAGGTAGGAAAAATAATTTGATACGGCACATTCAGCACACGGGGTGTGAGTGAAGGGTATCACATGCATGAAGGTTATCACACCACCTTTTTACATTTAGAAACTTACTGGGCAAAGAGGCATGAGAGCTGATTGCCACACCGAGAACTGATGGTTCCCCAAACTGGAAACCCACCAGCCATGGCTCTTGGCTATGGCTCAGTCCACCATTTGTACTGTAGATTTTATTTCTGAGGGCTCCAGAAGGTTGTAGGTTTTCCACCCTTGGCAGTTTTCAAGCCGGGACTAAGCTCTGAGCAGACTGGTCTGACCTGACAGCTGTCCCTACTTTGGTCAGGGACTTGGAAATCTCCTGAAATCCCTCTCAGTGCAAATGACTGACTGCCCTCCCCAGGCTGTAACCCCTACAAGAGTGCTGTTCCTGCCCTGCTCTCTGGGTGACTGGTCCCCAGTCCACAACAACCCTGTCCCTGGCTGGGGGCCTCTCATGTCAGCCTGCTAGCTCTGCACAGGCAGCAGAGGCTCCATGCTCATGAAATCCAATGTGTAGGTTGGCAGGAAGCTATGGAGGTCCTCTGGTCCCCTCTCCTGCTCTAGGTGGGACTATCCCCAATGCTGGATTGGACTTAATCTCACATTCCATAGGTTGTCATGAGGAAAAGGTACATTGGTTATATTTTCAGCAGTACTAGACAGACATGATGAGCATTCATCACCCAGCCGATGACATCTACTTTTGGGTGAGTCAGCACTGTTGCTGGCAGAAGCAGTTCTGGTTTGAAGTGAGTGCATAAGTGCTAGTTGGTGCCAGCAGGTTTGAGACCAGTATGAGCTGAATGAAATCCAGGAAGTGGTGGGTGTCACTGGGTGTGAAATGAGAGACTTGGCTTAGCATCAACCAGTCACATTTGTTGTGAGTTCCTGGACCAAGCAGTACCACCTGCCAAGAGCAGATGATGACCTGAGCAATGTTTCCACTGGTTTTGGCACTCAGCAGGTACCATCTGTTCTTCTGGCTCTGCCCACAGGTGTGGGGACCAGCACTTTCATCTGAGTGGTCCCTCAGCAGGCTGTCAGAAATGCAGCCTGAAAACTGACCATCTTTTCCTTAGTGCTCTGCTTGCTTCTTCATGCCAAACCTTCCAGTGTTTTTGCACTGGTGTTGCCAGCCATGGGGCTGGGAATCGCATTGCTCCAACCAGAAAGGTGAGAACCAGCAGCCCTTTGATGTGGTGCCAGTCTCTCCCTTAATAATGTGCTGCTCTGGCTCTGCAGCTGTCCCTGTCCCCTGTGCCCCAGGGGCTCCCCTGGTCAGGCCCATACAGTGCAGTTGTTTCAAGGGCCTCTACCCCCGCGACGGTTGAGCTCCTTGACCCTTCCAGAGCTGATGGGTTTCCCCATGGCTCTAGGTCAGCCTGAAGCCGATGTGCGAAAGGACATACTGCTGCTGTGGCTTAATTTTGCTTCTTGGTTTGTGGATGGTTACACTTGACTCCTCCAGCTCTGTAGAGCAGGGTCATAGCACCCTCTAAGCAAAGCATGAACTATAAACCCACCTGCTTGCCCCCAAGCCTTAGTAGCTCTTGATGGGAGTGCAGAAAGTGGGGAAGGAAAACAGCAGTTTCCATGATCTGGGACATCTGCTTCGGAAAGGCCAGTGCACCCTGCTGCCTGCTGTCACGCACCCAGCTACGAAGGTGAGGGAAAAGCCATGGCACATGTGAAGGTGCTTTGCAAAACCCCAATACTGTTAATTTTTCACCCATCCAAGTCTGCTAACAGTTTTAAAAAAAAAAACAGCAAAGCAACTGAGAAAGAAACATAGAGGTAATGAGATAATGACATTGCTTTGCATAAAACCAAATTTGAACCAATAACTACAGCCCAGGCAAGCAGCTTTGGCAGGCATGACTAAGAGATTTTGCTGAGGAAAAGGAATGACCCATCCTGCTCACTGGCTGCCTTGATGTGGCTCTGAGGCAACATTTGCTTTCATGTCTTCTTTTTTTGGTTCATCTGTGAAACAATCAACTCCTGATGCTTGTGCTTTTGCTCTGCACACCCTCACTGTCAGCCAGGTGCCTTTTGCAGTGCCCTCTTCATAAAGCCAGAGAAAAACCTTGTTTTGCATTTATCAGTCACGCCTGGAAGTTCTCCAAGGTCTCTTAACCATTTCAGTGTGAAGCTCACCTCACCTCTGCAGTAATATTTTACTACTTTGTAGATGGAAAAACTGATTGCATTCAGGTAACCTGCCTGGGCAACTTGAAATTTAGTGATGTACTGTGACTGATTATTCTGTGGAAATGTGCAGAAATATTCCCTCCCTTCTGGGCTGTCTTTCCCCCTTCTGCATTGGCTACTGAAGCATGAACACTGGTCCGTGTGATGAGAGAACTGCTCTGTGCCATAGCTTTCCATTGACGTGTTGGCTCCATTTCACCCTGAAAGCTAGGGTTTTTACTGAGAATGAGAAAATTGAGATCTCTTCAGAAAAAAATTGGAAGCTAGAATTTTCTCTTGGGATGGTAAAACTGAGCTTTTCAGTCAAAGTAGGAATGTGTTAAAAGCATAATTAAGCCTAATAAGTCTGCAAATAGCATTTGGATTTCTGCAGCTTGCCAGATCTCTGAAAAGAAGGTTCTTTAGTGAAAAATTCATCACTGTTTATGCAGGAAACTGTTCGAAGCTTCTTATTTCTTGGGTTTTTTAAAGTATTTCTTTAAAATCTGAAAAATTATACCAAATCCCCCTTACATGATACTGTAAACTATACCAGATATACTGATACTGTAAACTATACCAGATATAAAAACCCCAGCACACTAAATATCACAGACCGTTAATATGACTGTTGCTGTTTATTGATACTGTTCATTTCCCGCAAACTCCAACCTATTCCTGTAGTGTAAAGTTGAGTCAGGTATGCTTTGATCAAAAAACCTCTAACGTGCGCTAGCAAAATGTATGTTAACGCCTTGCACCAAATCATACCTATCTGAAACCAGAACTCTTCAGGAATGTGCTGTGGAGTACCATAAAATAAGCACGAAATGCAACAGGGAGAGCTGCATCCAGCATTAGTCTCAGGGCTGGGTTTGGCTTTGTGCACAGGTTCAGCTGCTTCAGTCCTGTGGATGATCACTGCCAAATGTCCACGTATACCATGACTGTGCAGTGGCCTTCAAACAGACATTGCTGAGGCAGAGAAGCATCTTGAAACAATCCACTCTCTAGAGTTTGCCCTTCCACTAAGAGGTGACTCTTCTAACTGCTCCAGCTCACCCAGCCTCACTCTATACATTGAGCTTTTTCAGTACTGTCAAGGAAGATTTTCCTCATTAGCTGCTAAAGAGTAATTGCATTTTTTTAGACTTGTTTGTTTCTTATTAATCACTGCAGTGGTGTTCCAAAGACATAAAGAGATATTTATTTCTAGAAACATAACATATTTCTTAACAGTCCAGAAGTACTTTGCATGCTTTGCTGCCATCTTTGCTGATAGCATCAGCAAGTGATTTCTACTCCACGAATACCAGCTAAACCAGAGAAACACTCTCAGAGGGAAATATCTGAGATGTTGGAAAGTGCGTGTTTTAGAAGTATTTTGGCCTCACAGTGGCAATTTTCTCCCTGTTGTTTTAAGCTCACACTTTTCATCTTGTATACTTTGGATGTTATATTTGAAGGTGAAGTACAGACCCAACAAAGTAAGTTTAAGGGTAGAATACCCCTTTGATATCCACACATTGCTGGAGCTTGAGAGAATCTTGCATTGAGCTGAGTGATGGGTAAGACCATTTGAAACCCTTGAGCCTCCTGCATATTTGAGCCGCTTGGGTGGACCACACATGTGAGACCAGGTTCTCTCTCCATCCTGCTTAGTTGTTGACCTCACAGGTGATGACAGCTCCATGCTGAGGACTTCTCATGGTGAAACCTTTCTCAAATGCAGGATGTCCGTAGCCAGCACAGCCTTCTCAGTCCCTTTCAGGGGTCTACAGGGCCCTGCTGATCCAACCCCCTCCCAGCTCTGCTCTGATGCTTTGCTGGGGAGAGGGAGGAGTGCTGCCTGGAAAAGCATATCACACACCTCATGCAAATGCTGGGGGATATTATTCAGATGCTATTGACTCATGCCTTAGTTCTCATTTGCGCTACAGACTGGGATAATACTGGGTCTGCAAAGAGGGAGCAAGGTACAAGCAAAGCAAACTTGCAAGGTTCTTCTGAATCAGCTTTTGTCCTCTGACTGTGGATTATGCACAGACACAGTTGCTATACATGGCAATGGTTTGCTCACAGCTATGTAAATCAGGATGAGATGTTTAGGACTTCGCATTGTATAAATGAGAGAAAGCAGAGATGAGGAAACACATTGCATAGTATGGTCATGAGCAAACATTTTAGTTTAGGGTCAGTTTTACTGTAGAGTGAGATTGAAGAGTTTGATCGAAGAATTTGATCACCTCCGAATGAGGGAAGTCTGGTGTTATTGTGCGCTACGAAAAGAATAAGCCTTGCAGAGAAAAGAAAAAGAGGAAAAAAAAAATGACAGGAAGACTTCTGCACCTTAGAAATACCTTACCAGAAGTGCAGCACAGTGTGGAGAGAATGCTGTGCAGAAGTAGCAAAGAAAGCAAAGATCAGAGGGCCTGCAACCAAGTCATAGCAGGAAATCATCACCTCTAGGGATGACATCTTGTTTCTCTGCTCCCAGGTCCTGCAAAGTTTTCGTCTTGTGAGAGTTATGCAATTAATTTAAACAGTTAGTACCTGATGAGTGTCCAGTCCTTTGCTAAAAAAAAAGGAGAATAAGGAGACACAATATTTCTAAAGGCAGCTAAAAACTTTCCTGAATTAAAATAAAGATAATATAGTCATAATATTCACAGCCATCAGTTGGCCTTGGTGACAAGTAAGGAGCATTTTAGGGCATACAAATTGGTTCAAATAATTCCAAGATTTACCACAATCTTGTTCCAACACAAACGGTTTAGTAAGCCCCAGTCTGTGCAGGTAATGTGTGTCCTTACAGATCCCTATGGACCCATAAATGACAATCCATGCTTACTTCTAGACGAGTGTGGATACGTGTTGAACAGCTGGTCTTAGTCCAGTGAAAAATGTAGATGTTTCTTAATCATCGGAAAGCATCAGCTTGGTTCAAAGTTACCACGTGCAGGACTAAACATTGGCATTTAAAATACCTGGAGCTCTGCCACATGCTCTTTAAGTGGAGGTTCACACAGGAGACAGCCTCTCAAAGTCTGGCATTAGAAGGCTTTTCCTTCTTCGCTTTCTAAGAAGTTGTCAAGGCTCTGGGACTTTTTGACTAAACTTTCTGAAGTGCTCTGCTCTCTTGCAGCAGGCTTCTGGTGAACGGAAGCCTTGTTCCTGGCTACAAATTATACCAAGTTTAACAATGTGATGAGCTTTCTGCTCTCAAATTATTTATTTTCCTAGACAACAGACTAATTTGTTAGTGAAACAGAAATACACATTAGGTATTCCGTTGGTCAGGGGGGCTTAACTAATGTGCTTGTCATTATTTATACAAACTTGTAATTTATTACACAACTTGTCATTTTTATATAATTTGGACTTGGCATCACATTGACTCTCCAGGATGGTTTTCTCAGTAGGACAATTGTTTTCTTGGGAAGCTGAAGTGATTCTTGGGACATTCAAGGGATTTACTTGGGGATTTATGGTCATGGTATTGTTTTTCCTGTTTGGTTTCTCAGGAAGTTGGGACTAAAATGCTCACAGTCTGAAGAGCTTCTGCAGCGTGGAAAGGAAGTACCCTGTGCTCGCTCTCAGATGGTAGTGATCAGCAATGGCGAGAAGCTGATGCATCTGATGAAATGGCAGTGAGCGAGCCTAGCTCAAAAAGCAGCATTTGGAAAGAGGCGAAAGCTTGGTTGGTGACTGCCACAACCACCCATTTGCCCTGTTAACACTTTCCATTTCACCTACAATTTAGCTATAAAGCTGCCTACTGTCACTGCTGGTGAGGTGAGCACAAGGGAATTACTTGTGCAGGATGCAATCAAACGTTTCCATAGCTCTTCCAATTCATTAACAAACTTCTCCCAGTAACCACCTGGAAGCAGGCAGCTCCCACACACGGCTCCGGGGTGCCCAGAGCAGAGCACGGGGGGCCGCCGCACCCCGGCTGCCACAGCAGCATCCGATGCAGTCCCTTGCTCTCTCCCCCTCCTTCTGCACTGAAGGCTCCTCTGAGAGTTTTAGCGTGGCAAGGCGGCGGTTGCCACTGTCTCTGGGACTGGCTCGTGTCTGGCTGCTTCTTTCTCTGCCAGCCACTGAGAGGACCAGGAGTTTTTCTTGCCAGTGCTGCTCAGTGAGCAAGAGCACTCGGTGCTCCTTACCTTCTCAGCCCAAGCTTTTCAGCCACCTGCTCAGGGAATGGGACTGCGACTATCCAGATGCACCTAATCAGTAACAGCCCACAAGGAGGAGGTTCCTGAAGCAGATGTCTTGGGAATAGGCCAATAGAAGAAAAGGGTTCTAAATTTTTGGCTTACTCTTCAGGACAACAATTTCTCTGACAACTCAGGATCCATTTGTGACTGATTCACAAAAAGAAGATTAAATTCATCAGACCATGTATTTAAAATGAACAGTTTAGCACACTCCTGGCTAAAAATAAATAAGTTTATAGAAAATATTGAAACAGGATGACTCTCGTATGTAAAGTTCAGCAAGTACATGAATATTTTCTGGCTAATGTCTTCCATTTCCCAGCAAGACAGCCTACAAATTCACAAGCCTTATTCAGCTGCTGATTTTTTTTTCAGGACCACTGTGTCCTGAGGAACTTACCACCATTTCTGAGATTGAAGATGACTCTGTCATGAGCTGCTGTATTTCTGTCATATGAATGTTCACTGTATTTTCATATCTTATCACCACAGCTAAAGTACTATAATTCCACAATTTCACATTTTCACTTAATGCCTAATTTCATTTTTCATAGTAGCAGCTCCTCTGTTTTCCAGCACGCAACCTGCTGGGGCTGTTGCAGGAAAGCAGCTACGGCACAGTGCTCCACCGCAGAAGGGAATATATTCGCACCCTCAGTGGCTCGTATTTTTAGACCTCAGGATTTCACTGGGTAATCTTAGAGTTTGGGCCAGAAATGTTTTAATGAGGTTTACTTTCTGTTTAAACATAGCTCGAGACAACTGCTGGAGGGTTTCAAAGCAGGGTGTCTGTCAGCACAAGAGCTGCCTGTGGTTGCTGCTGTCAGCCAGCACCCCGAGATCATTTCAGCATTGACCAACACTAAGCTGTGTCCCTCAGAAGCAGTATTCAGCGTGGTTTTAACCAGGAATACGTTTCAAGAAGGAAAGCTTCAGTGGTTTGAAATGAACTACAGCTGGTAGCTGCAGTTCAAAAACCCGAAATTCTGTGAGTGATTAAATGAATGAATGAGCAAATAATGAGTTATAAAGCAGCTCTCATGCTCATCATTGCTTTACCTGGTCCAGTGAAGTTAGGTTTAGGTCAGGGCGATATACTAAATGATTGGTATACCTCTCATTTGCTATAAAAAAAGGAAGAATATGGCCTCAGTTGCTTACCTGAGATTTCACAAGGGTTCTTGCTTTATCAGCTTAATTTGACCTCCATGATCAGTATTGGGAGCAAATATATTGAAATATATTTGGAATGGCTATGGGCGTAAGTAGTATTCAGGACTACCTGCAAAGCATCAGACTTTCTGTGTATTTACAAAATCTTTTCATATATAGTGATGCCGATATGTTTGTCAGATGTGACCCAATCGGAGCTATTATGTCCTGGGCTTCTCCCCTCCAACCACCATTAAAAAACTGTGATGGTTATTCTGTAGGTGGAAAAAGGAAAAAAGTGGGGACAAGATAAGATTATTAGTACAAACCATCGATAATTACAGTTCTTTATAAAGAGCAAGTTGTAGATTATGAATCAAATTATGTCTATTGCATGTAATTTGTATGTAATTTTGGTAATGTCTGTATGTTCTACGTGACTATATTGTATCTTCATGGTTATGCCAAGGCCTTTAATTGTACTCGTTCTATAGCCTGCAGTGCTTTATTTTTGCTATAAACTCAAAGAATTTTGAAACATCGTACATATTAGTTAAATTTTATGCAGTATAACTATGTTACTTGTGTGAGGCTAGTGGATACTAGCCAAGCCAATTTTCATAAAATGTGTCTTTAATTAAGTTTCCTATTTACTGTTCCCCATAAAACATAATGTGTGCAGATGTAGGCTCTGAAAAAGGAGTGAAAGGAAATAAATTTCTTAATATAAGACCCCACCTCATTGCTTCATGGCAAAATAAGAGAAAGTTTAAAACCAAAGTAGGACAAAACTTAAATTTCAGTGTTTCTCTTCTCTCTCTCGTGAGTCAGTCCCTGGTAGCCTTTGCCTCCTTGCAGATTAAGACAGTGAGAGGCACGTCCTTCACCTCCTCCCTTCCTGAGGCAGGAACAGAAAATGTGTGCTGGTGGCCACATCCTGCAGTGGAGCCATGTGTAACATAAAGACTATCACGGTTCTCTCCAGAGCTTTATTAACCACTTTCCCTTGGCTGATTTTCCCCCTCCTTTTGTTGTTATTGTCCTCTCAGTCACTTTGCGGCTCCTGGGAGAGCATTCACATCCAAATCAATCTAAGTGAATTTGGAACACAATATGCTTGTGACATGCTATCAAATGCCTTGCCATAATTTAAGTGAGTATGACACCTACCACTTTTTTGCTACCTACTAACTTTGTTAATCCATCCAGAAAGTAATCACGGTGCTGTGACAAGCGGTATCATGGGCTGCTCATCACTCGCAGTTTCATTACCTAGTGAAGGTCTAGTGATTTTTTGTTGTCACATTTATTTTAATCATTTACAAGGAATGGAAGTTAAGAGTTGATCATGATTGTCAATTCATCTCTGTCAGAGACCCAGGCTTTATAGCATGTGACAACATTGCTGTCATACAATGTTTGCAACTGCAGTGATAAAATTAATTGGAAGAGAACTCTTTACCAGTAATTTTCTGTCACCTCCAAAGTAAATATTGAAATACATTTCTCTTTGCTTGGCCTTGGCTTTTGTGTTCTCAGTGTTTGATCATGGCAGGAGAACAAACACATATGTCATTACTATTTCACCAAGAAGGTCAATTCAAATAAATCAAAAAGTGATTAATACTAAGAGTTTCCAGTTGGGAGTGGAAGGACACCTGGACTTCTTAATAAACAGTATTTAACTTTCTTTTAATGGTAATGCATCCTGTTTGGCCCTGAGGGGAGGAGGCAGGGCAGCTAGGATGGCATTTAGATGCTCAGATGCTTCCAGAGAGAAGGTTTTGGGCACAGTCACCCTGAAGTGAGGAGGCTTGCAGATTCACTTAGACATGAGCTTTTAAGGACCAAACAGATGGACAAAATTAGGGTATGAGAGTATTAGGGGTATTATTTCCTTTTTTTTTTCTTCTTTTTCTGGCAAGCCTGGTAATGCAGGAAGGTCAGAAAGGAATGCAGTAAGGAAACTTAATGTGTGAAGCCTTCTCTCAAGTGGCCTACCCACAGGGTCACAAAGATTGGTGCACTTCCAATGTCTTGGACTTCTCACTGGAACATCCTAGTGGCTCTCTAGGCTGAAGAGGACTGGCATGATGGTTTGCTCTGGGCTGTAGAGGGAGCTGCTTGAGGTGTCTGCTAATGTACTTTAAAGGGGGACGTGGGATGAATGGACGTGGGGATTTCAAGGACAGCTTTGCACTGTCTGAGATAGCTCTGACTGTAGTGGACTCAGCCTCCTGAAAGCCTGCAGCATTATCCCTCCAGGGCTGATGAGATGCAGAACAGACATGACTCTGCCTGCTGGCACACCTCCTCATGGCTAGATAGAGGTGGGCAGGTGTGACTCACTGCATTACTTCACAGTTTGCTTGCTTTTTAATGGGCTGATGATTTTTTCAACTTAAAAAATCAACCCTGTAATGCTTGTGTGGACCTGGGTCCCTACAGTCTGCTCTATTTGTGCCATTTCCAATGAAACGTCATGCCATGTACACATTTTCCCATTCCCCCTCATAAAGCACTCTGACCCTCCAGTCACACTACCTTCCTTAAAAGCATCCACTTCCCTTTGGATAAAGTGTACATGGCGTGTGGGATCTGTCAGCTCTGCTGCTCTGAGAGCTCCTCCTCCCCAGTGCAGGTGTCTTCACCTTCTTGCTCCATCTTCCAGCCCAAACAGAAGAACTGGTGTACAAACCCCAACATGATTTTGGATTTGTTTCCACAACAGATCTTACTGATGTTGGGTTCCTGCTACAAGCTTTCCTCTGAAGCTTTTACCTCCTACCTTGCTGTGCCTGTGGCTCTGGTTTCACCACTGAAGTCACTCTGTCTGGACTTTGGTTTGTATCTGACTTTCAGTGACTAAGTGCTGCTCCCTTTGCTTCAGACTGAAGGTTCCCCTTGTGCCAGTGTATCTCTGCCTGTGAGGAGTTCCTCTGAGCCAGCCCCACTGCCTGTTTGCATCCATTGCATTGCACCCTCGGCACAGTCTGGTGTCTGGTAGCCTTCGTTAATCTTTCAAATGCTGGGAATTGCTTCACTGTGTGATGCTTGCTTCAGTGTGTGCATGGTACCCTGGGGGCTAGAGCACCAAACGATATGCCCCTCTCTCTTCAGTATTTTAACTCACTTGCTCCCCATTTTTCTGGCATTCAGCTGTCTATTAAGCATCATGATCTTTCTAAAAACCTTCCTCTCTGCTCTACAGAAGGAACACTTCCAGGGTCCTTCTAGCTTTTCCTTCCTGTGTATGCATTTTTCTTTACCTTTTTCTCTTGGATGTCAGTAACAGTGGAGGAACACGGACACAAAGCTGGCTTCAGTTCCCAAACAGGATTTCCCAGTTCCAGAAAATGGTAAATCCCAGTCCATCATAACTACAGCCCTTGTATTAATCTTTTCTGATGGTGGGAAATTCTTAGTATGTTTTCAGTTGGTGTGTAAAATCCACCACTGCAACATTTTGTTTCAAAAACTGTGCAAGTCCAAATTACATTCACCTGCACCAGACAGAATGGAAATGATAAAACTAATGTCAGTCCCTCCAGGGTATAGAGGAGCTCCAACTTCATGGGAAACTCTGTGAAGATTCCTATTAAGGAGAGACCATAACTGAAATGTCAGAAATAGGGAATTTAAATGGCTCATGTAATTGTGAGTAATTGGAAATGCAATTAAGAAAGAAAACAAATCTGGAAAAGAAATAGCAAAATTGCTGTATTCAATATACATGTATGATGAACCTGAGCACCAAATATTCCCTAATTTAAAAGAAATTAGATCTGATTATTGCTGTGTCCTGGAGAACTTTCCCTGAATTTTTAATTATAAATTTTCACATAATCTGTGAAAAATTAATTCCTACCATTATGAAATAAAGCATCAAGTAGTCTTGCTCCCATCTAAATTTCTCTTTTGGTTGCCCAGCCCAGAATACTGTAACAGGAGTCAGATGTGGTTCGTTTACTGAGTAACACTCAGTGGGTTCCTCCTCCAAATTCTTCTCTAGGTGTCTCCTGACAATCTTCCAAAATTTTTACCTGCTGTCACACAGGGTTTTCCAGTGAGTTGTCCAAAATGATGCTCAGCATTTGTAGGCTTTTACATGCATCAAAGCATTTCTTCCATTATTTTTTTTTTGCTTTAATCCCTGCTTGAAATAATTTGTCACTGCTGAAAAATCATTACTGCTGTTGTTCATTCAGTTACTTTTATTTGACTTCCTTTGAAGTCTCTCGGCTGCTCCAGTATCCAGAAACTTTACTTTGAAATAAAAATGAGACATGGGAATCCAGTAACAGCGATGTTTGAAAGAGCAAGTCCTCTGAGATCCTTCATTTGCACCTGGCACTGTGTGATGGAGGTCTTCGTGCACCTTGCTCACTAGCAAGGCTTCCAAACCCAAGGAAATTAGATCTTGTCTGCCTCTCTCTGCCACTGACTTTGTGCCTCCTGTTTTTCTGCTGTGCCCCCCTCCAGATAGGGGCAATTGATGCAGAGAGATGTCAATGTCAGCAATGAACTGCTTGTGCTTGGTGCTCAGTTTTAGGATGATCTTTCCTGACTCACATACCTTAGCTGTCAAACAGACCAGCAAAGCAACTGTGCTCCCTTTCAGCAAAGTCTGCAACCCCCCGTGGTCTGCACTGTGCTGGTTGTAGCTGGGCTATGTCTGCACCAGGACTTGCCAGCACTTCCGCCACCATGGTAGAAAACATCCCACCTCTTCCAGACCTCACACCAGCATGTCCCAACATGTGGGACTGTGCTCTGCAGGTCTGTGTGGTTGCCATGCGAAGGAAACTCAGCATCACAGAGGCCCAGGCTGGAACCTGCAGCTACCACCTTCGGTACAGGGGGAAACCCCACAGCCCATGGACATATTCCTTCAAAGGAGCTAGTTCATTTCTGATCTCTTAGCTCTGCTGCTCAAGAGAAACCTGTAAGTAATTTTGAAAGACAGGTCTAGGAATGAAAATTAATAGTAGTAATGCGAAAAAGGTGTTGGGTTTAGGGTCAGTTTTGTAACCTCTCCATATAGGTTATAGATTACTTTTCTACCTGTTTCCCCTAGGAGATAACTATCTGGTCATCTCTAACCCTCTCTCTCCTTGCTGCATGAGTGCCAGCTATCAGCTTTTAGTTGCTCCAGCTTGTATACACCCACTTAAACTCCGAGTAGTTTTCTCAGTCTGTATTTAACTTTGGGCACTCAACAGCTTGTCCAGTTTTTCAGTTAATCTAACAAAATATATGTCTGCAAATACAACATTTGTCTAGACCATGTCTTTAAATAGCTGTGGCTACAGCAAAGCACTGCAGGTTTCCTAATGACACAAGACCTTCTCCTGGCATGGCCAGCCCTCAGGATGGGTCACCTGGCATTGTACCTGCCTCTCTTAGCCCAGCTCTGCCTTGCAAAAAAGCAGGCATGCGTGCATGGAATCAAAGAAGTCCTTTTATTCTTCAGGAGCTTCTCTTGATTTGAAAATAGAAACCAGTCTGCAGTTTCTAACATCATGCAACACATAATGTGCAGTTTGCGTTATGAAGCGACTGCCCCATCACAAAGCTGAAGCCATCAGAGAGGCTGTAGTTTGCCGGGCGGCAAGTTATTTGTGGAGAGTGTGGTGAAGCAGGAGAAAATGGCTGTGGAGAGAACAGAAGTCATAAAGTCATACTGGTTGTAAATTCAAACAACAGGTGAAAAAAATGTAGCAGGAGATAAATTGATAGTAATTGGATAAAGATTTACAGTAATTCATGGCATTCTCTTGCAGCTCTTCCTTTGGTTATTAGAGTTATGTAAAAACCACAAAAAAAAAACCCTCACCCAGAAAAAGATTCAAGTATCTTCAGAGTTTTTATTTTTAACTCTAATTTCCAAAATTACTGTAGTCCAAAGTCCCATTGAAATTCTGGGGAGCATCTGCTTTTAAAAGCCTGACTGCTTAAAGTTGTTTAGATATCTAAGATAAAAACATGAAAATAGGTATTCTCAAAAGAGTTGCTACATCTCAAATACATTTAAAAATGCAAGAATGAGGTCTAAGAGATCACTGTGCCTTTACTTCCAATATTGTCCTTTTAGAAAAAAAAACCGCAACAATTTACTAATCTTCTGAAATTCCAACACACTTTCAGGTATATTATAAAGAAATCTGTACTTTTAATATATTATTTTAATTTTGTTAAAGTTTAACCTGAACTGCTGGAAATTTAATTTATTGAGTTACATGTATCATTCTGTTAAATCTATTTCTGATGAGATTTTGAAAGTGCAGGCATTTGTAGTAGAATTGATTTATTAGAAAGCTGAAGAACTATGTTAAATTCTAGGTATTCACAAAAAAATCCTTTAGTAGTGGACCCTTGCTGATAAAGTCTGACATCTCCTTATTTGGAAAATTATGTTTAACTAAATCTATTTTGAACAATGTTGAAGAAGGTCAGAGCTGCATCTTTTAAATCATGCTGTATTTATAATGGCTTTATAGCTACTGTCAATTGGTCTAAAAGTCAGAACAACTGCCCAGGAGATGAGAACATTAAGTTCCTGGGTTCTGGTTCATTACTGAATGCAAGCAATGATCTTTCATCCTATTACTGGAATAGATAATTGAAATGTAGGACTACAGATTAGCTGCAATGTGAGGAGTGGTCTTTTTTTTCCTATAAGTACCACCAACATGACCTTTCCATCTACCCTATCTGGATTGCAGCGGATTGCAGGCCAGCCAATTAGCCACATTAACAGCTAATCTGGGATAGAATGAGTCAGTGGGGAAAACTGACATTTTTCTGATCTCTGTTTCAAATGCTTTGTTGTCTGTGTGGGTTTAGTGTGATAGTCCAGTTAACGCGGGAATAGGCTTATTTGACAACCGTTTTGTTCTGTATTTATAGTAATGATTTTAAGTTAAAAATGTATCCATGTAGACATACCACTATGTTAACAGACAGCGTAGGCTGACTTTCCAGCTGGAGCAACAGTAGTGGTGAATCAATCCTGCGCTTTATTATAAAATATGGCTTGAAGCACTCTTGGTAGAAAACAGGAGCACCATTTCCTATCTCACTACAAACATGACCAGGAAAAATATAGCTTTGTTAAGAAATGAGTTATTCTGTTCTCCCTGGATGGATACTAACAGTTTGAAATTTACCCTAGACTTAGCACAGCAGAAAAAAGCTTTTTAAAAATAGGCAGTGTTATTAAAAAGAACAAATTTCAGCACTGATTAAAGAAGAATCATACAAAGGTACCTCTTTTCATCCTGCATAAAGAAACTTCAGTCTGAATCCATAAAGCTATTAAAATAATTGAAATCAGAAGCTGAATTGAAGAGGAAAATATTTCTTTTTCCTTTTCCTGCTTTAAAGGGAGACACTACTGTCTGGTACAACTCTTGAGTTTCAGACAAGCTTTTTCATTCATAGCACTGGGGAAGCTGAAGCAAAAAGTGTCCTACTGTAAACTCAGATTCACTCTCTATCCTTTCTTTACAGGATGTGTATTTGTTCAGTGCTGACTGTATCTCTCATTTACATACAAGTTTGTGCTGTCAGTTACATGATTTTGTTTTGAAAAAGAGACTGAAATTCATGTCATAGTCCTCAAACTAATCAAGAGTCTATAAAAAGCTGAATAATGCATTGCTCAAATAACACCATGAGGAAATCCAAAAAAATGCCAAGTTTTTTAGAAGTTTTATTTAAAATGCTAAAAATAAAAATACTAACCATCTCCACTTTGTTTGTTTAACAACAAACTGTTCAAAACACTGTGGTTCAAAACAATGAAACAGTATGTTGGGCTTTCACTCCTGCAATGCAGTCTTGCAGAAATCCAGCCAGCTGGTGGATTGCAGAAGCAATTCCACCATATAGGCAATTGCAGTGGCATCTGCTGGGCAGCAGAATCTCCTCCTGCTTCTTTGGTGGTGATGTCTGCAAGAGAGTGATGTTATACTTAGCATTTTGTATTTGGAAAATACAAAATATGAAAATATTGTGCCTCAGAGGTGCAGCCAGGTTTGCATTACAAGAGATCTAGTGAGAGGCTTGATCTGCCACACCACATCTTGTGTTATTTTCTTCTTCTGATGCCTTTGTTTGCAGAACTTTCATAAAGATTCATGATTTACATAGTGCTGTTTGTAAAGATACACATTCATTATTAACACAGAGATCTGGGCTGAAATTCCTTTTGCTGGTGAATCTCTAATTTGATATTTTCTTTTTCCTGGATGTTTTCATAAAGGCCAAGTGCCCAGCAGCCCAGACACCAGCTAAGGTCCTGCTTGGTTTCAGCCAGTGGGATACAAAGCTCTTCACATCAAAAGCTGCAGGCTTAGGGTACTGTCATTACCACCTGGCTGGCTTTCCACTGTCTTTTTAAAATGTTTTCTGCCCTGACTACTTTGTAAGAAGGTTGTTAAGACTTTCTTCTATTGGCAGAAGTACATGCAGGTCTTTGAGGCTCACTGTGGTTCCTCTTGGGACATGATTTTTTCTCAAAAAGCCACTGCTAAAAATGACAACCTGACTCTGGTAGCCCCTTTGTGAATTTAGGGAGCAGCCATGTGCTGGTGTGTGCAACCATCAACCATGCACAGGGACCATGCAAACGCCCTTGCGGAGCCTCACACGCCTGACCAAAGGGGCATCCTGAGCTGGACCGTTCATTTGGTTAGAAATCAGCATGTGATTTATCCCCAAGAGCAGAATTAGCCGGTGCTCTGGCGAGCCTATCCACCCCCCGTTGCTTTCTGATTGCATGACTGCTCTCCTCGAGCACCAGCTGCGTGCGTCCCCTGGCACTTGTATTTCTTCCTCGCACAGCCAGTCAGCGGGATTCTGTTGTGCATCCCCTCACTCACCCTGCCTCAGTAATCTGTTCAACAACATTGTACTTTGGGATCTTCTGCCACAGGCTTTCCTGCCGTGTGATGCAGGTGAGCCTCTGAACGGTACAGGGGTTTTGTCTGGGCTCTTACCTTCACAGGAGCTCTGGTTTTCCCTGTATTTGACTGCATCAAGGTACTTAAAAAAATTACTGGAGGGACAGAAACAGGGAGACTCACAATCTACTTGTGAATGATTTGTAAGCAGGGAAAGTAGTGAAATCATCAACCAAATTATCTGCAGTGAATTGTTAGTCCTGCTCTAATTTGAAGTCTAAGTTGGAAAATACATAGCAGATTTCACAAAGGCTTTTCTCCAGCATTCATCCTAATCAGCAGTTTACATACACCCTTCTCCACAGAGAAGCAGAATAGCGGCTAAGTAACGTAACTTACTGCTCAAACTTTCTCACATACATCCTTCCCTACTTCTCCTACTCTGGCCAGACAGTGCCAGCACTCTTTCTAGTTATTCATATATTTTGCTAATCTACCGATGCCTGGTAAGTCATGATGATATGTGGAAGTGGAGATGGGAGCAACAGTTGCTGTAGCTGAGCTTACCTCTCCCAGGGTTGGATACACACATACACACAGCCACAAAGCTGGGCTCTGAGAATAGTTCATGCTGGTAAACGTCTGACTTTGCTGCCGTTTCTGCAGGGAGGTGCACTTATACTGAAAATCATGGCTGTCAGTGGATACAGAAACCTTGAGAACCACCCTGACTCACTTGAAGCCAAGGCTACATTTTGCTATGCCTCTGCCCTGACTCTCTAGTATGAACCAAAGCTATTTAGGTTGCGTTTCTGACAAGTGACAGTTCTCTAAAATTATTATATTTTTCTGGCAGCCTGGTTTGACAAGCTGGAGAATCTGGTACTATATTTTTGGTTTTTTAAAGCAAAAACTGGAACTAGACTTTTTTTGGCATCTTGTCTTGCAAATTTGTTTCTTAGTTACAGCGCCGGTTCCGTTTCTGACTCTTGTTTTGTGTCTAGTCTGTGTGTCTGCTACAGAGGGGATGCTCTGAGTCATTTTTGTTTCAAACTATTTCATGGGGACCTAAGCTTTTCTTATTCTTTTAAACTTTATAGACTGTGCAATAGTTCCTTCAAGCTAGACTGGCAGTGAGAAGACTGAAAGATTAATGCTAGCAGAATGTGTCTTCTACACACGGTAAAACAGTTCACTGGAAGAGATGCTGCATCCTCGTGTCTGAGGCCAGGTGGGCACGGGAAGGCAAGAGCCGATGCTCACCAGCCCCAGGGCAGGCTCCTGGCTGCTGCCTTTCCCCAGGGACTGCCCAGTCTCCTTGGCAGGCATATGGCTGTTTCAGCATCAGTCTCCTGCTGCCTGCCTGTGGGATCCTGGCCAGCAAACCCCAGACCCACAGTGGCTCCCACCTGGGTGGTAAGCTGGGGATTCCTTGGCATGGCAATCAGGTCAGGTTGGTTTTGCTCTGAAGAGGGGTCAATATACCTCTGGGAGGTGTTTCCAGCTTCCAGGGCCCAGAGGCAGACTGCAAGTCTTTCCGTTACATTCAATAGCCATTTGATTAGGCTGAAGAGATGGAGATAAAAATCCAGGCCTCCTTGCAGAAAACATAATCTCTGACCTTTTTGTTCCATTATATGTTCTCTCCTGGCTGGCTGAGCTGCCAGCATCCAGGACAAGCTGTACTGCTAGCTTAGGCAGGCAGGGCTCCTCCCAGGGCGCTTGCTAAGTAACTTCTTACTTTTCCACTTGCATCATTTCCATGATATGTTCCTTAACTGGCTTTACACCGTCTCAGAGGAGGTTGTTCCTGCCCAGTCCCTAGGCTGCCATGAACTGGGGCTGTGGGGCTCAGGGAAAGGAGCTCCTGATGGGTAGAGGGGTGCTGTGCCCTCTGCCTAGGAGCATACTTCCTGGATCTCTCAAATTTTAGATCCTCTTTGAAGCACCTTTGCTCACATTTAGACCTATTTAAAGGTATTTCTAAGAGCAGGGTTGTCTCTGCCACTCTTAACTGAGACCCACTGCTGCCATGATGACCTTCAGCTTCTGAAGTCTCTGTGATTCTGAGGCATGAGCCAGAGGGACACACAACATGAATGATGGCTGCAGACAAGGGTGATGATTCTGAAAGGAAAATTTCAGCCATCTCTCTATTTACTACACAAAATTCTTTAGCATTTTTCTCAAGCAACATGAAAGGCATGATCTCACTTGCCCTAAATGCCCAGGTGCCATAAAATGTTATCCTCAGCCAGTCATCAAAAGCTGAAACTATGACATGGATTTCCACATTTTGATTATTTAAAAAATTATTCTGACAGTAGAGTAACTCAAAGACCCTAGGTGTTTTATTAATATCCATAATGAGATGAAAGACAAAGAATCTCTTTATAGCATGTGACTGGTTTGCTTATGGATAGCGTAAGACTGAACTGCTCTTGTGATGGAAACTAGAGACAAACTTAGAGATACAGAAATTGAGGTTGAATTTGGGGGCTAGATCTTTGGCTGCTGTAAAGTGGAGACATTTCTTGAAGGCACTAGAGTTTTCCTGATTTAGGGCAACCATAGATCTGGCCTTAGGGATTTGGATCATATTAAGTTAAAGTCTGCAAAGTGCCTAAGGATCACACAAACAGCTGTTTCTTTTCTGAAGTTAGGTGGTTTAATAGAACACAGCACAGCACATATGCTTCTGCTAGTAAAAGGAATACAGAGGAACTTGTCAACCGCTGATTGTGTTTGCTGTGATTATCATCTCTTTCAACCATATTTGCAGATGTCTTAACAGCTTTTACCTTGTTTCCCATAGCTTGTTCAGTTGCCAAGACAGTTTTGAAAATCTCCTATCTATCTGTGTTGACCTACAAGAGCATTTGTTCTCTCACTGTGTCTCTCAGTCTCACTTTGGATTTGCACATCTCAGTCTGCCACCCTAAGCTTCCCTTACAGTCACTGGAGAGTAGGAGGCACAGTCAGGATCTGAACCATGTTAGGTGTCTGTTGCAGGAGGAGGTGTACACAAGGGATGCATATTTCACACAGTAAATAAGGCGGGTCTGAAAAAAAGAAAGCACAGGGTTTTCTTTGGTACTTTTGTTTTTTGATTGCAATCTTCTGGAACCCAGGAGGGATAAAAGCTGTCTGATGCTCTTTTGGTACCTGTGCTCAAGAACAAATACAGCTCAGCAGACAGACTGCCTCAGGGCTAGGCTATCAGGACTTACTCTTTGCAGAGCAACATTGCATCTATATTTCTAACAAGGCAAGGCAAATTTTGAGTTATCAAAACCTAGGAAATGAAATTACCTTTTTCTGGCTGTGGCTCTGCTAGGCTAGCTCTGTCCTACGTAATTGCTTTGGCCAGATGCACCTGCTTACTTGCTGTTGTACCCAAGATAGTACTGCCAGCCCATGGGCATCACTCAGAAGGTGGCAACAGACAGCTGAGATCCCACCGAGAACAGCCTGAACTGCAGCTTGAGGGTGGTGAGGACTTGCTTGCTTGCCTTGTCCAAAACAGGGTGGACAGGTTTAAGGCTGTAGGTAAGTGATTGTGGGAGATGTTCCTCATGGAGAGTAGCCAAATGTCAGCACTCCACCCGTGCTGTGTGCAGGAAGATGACCCAAAAGATGAGCCTTGGGCTTAGGTGTGGGATAAAGTTACAATGTGGGTAAAGCCTTAGGCGTATTCTTAGCTGCTAAATGATTATTGTGATAGCCACTCTTAGGAGAGTCAGTCCCTTTCAGTAGAGCTGTGTCACTGCTTTTCAGGGCAACCAAACTTTCAGGCCAAACTGGCCATTTGTCCACTTAACAGCGAGAGCTTTGCCTGGCCTGGGGAAAAATACTGTCTGCAGCCTGTCCCTTCAAGAGTGCACAGGAGGCCACTCCTAAGGCCCAGATACCTCCACCATAACTCCAGTCATTACAGCAATGTCATGACGTTGGTACTAGGCAGACAAGATGCTCCAGTGTCCTTCTAAGAAGGCTTTGAAATGTCACTTTTTGCAAGGGCAGGCCAGATTTGTACGCTGCCTGAGCGCTGACATTCAGGCCAGCTGCAGGCCAGCTAGGAACTGCCCCGATCTCACTGTGCAGACATATGGCATCGATGTATTGCCCAGGTAGGCTATTACGAGGATACTCACTCAAGCTAACCGGTACGGGAAAGCTCTTCCCCATGAGCAGGAGAAAGATGAGACAACAAAGTTAGGAAGAGTAATGTGGAAATGAAAACAGAACAAAGGAGTTTAGCAACAGCATGAAAGGCATAAAAATGTGTCTAGGACATCTGGCAGACTGATGTGAATGGATGCAGATTTCAACTCTGCCAGATGGCTGAGGAGAGCTGGCATTCAGATTTCCTAGTCTGTGTGAAGAAGGACCATATTTACGAAACCGACTCAGCAACTTGCAGCTTTAGGCTGAGATAGAGATCATTCTAGTTTGAGAGAGGAAAGCTTGAGGAACAGGTTAAGGACAAGTTTGGGTCCCAGTTTCTACTCTACCTTTATGTTTCCTCTGGTTTCTGCCCCTACCACCCATCCCCTGCCCAATTTTTGTAAGTACTTTTTTAAAAAGTTCTTTTTTTATGCATCAAATTATTATTCATTACAAAATAACCTATAACACAACCAGGTAACCCATCCTCGGGGAACTCTGTGGAGAATGAGTAGTTTATATAGGCATTGAAAGTGGTTTCATAGCGGGAAGTTTGTTCTTCCCTTCACCTAGTCCCACGAGAGTATCTTTTCCAAATCATCTTGTGGACCTCCCCATATCCTGGACCAGGTCCTGCCTGAGCACTCCTCATCTGGTATGAGCAGTTAGACCCCTCACACACCTAACTGCAAAGTAAAGGTGCCTCACTTCTGGAGGGTACCAATGTATTTCTCCCGTTTGACCAGCGGGAGGCCCTTAGAGACCATCAAGCTGTCAGCCTATAAAAACTACGTTTGGCAGTCAAGTAGCCCTCTTTATCTGCAGACCTGCAAGTTCTCCAGAGATTTTGAGGAACAGCTCTGATCCCAGTTTTACAGAACAGAGTTATAGCTAGAGAAGAGAGAGGACTTCCCATTAAATTGCAAAATAAGTTAATGGCAATAATTTGTGAGATCTTACAGAATATAGAAAAGGGTAACTTCCCTTTTCTCACAAACAGTAACATCATGTTCATATATTTTTATTGTTGTTTTCTTAAACATTTGGTTTACTCTAGGAAGTGCTTAAGAAAATTAACCTTCACAGCAATTTCTTTCATTCATCCTCATGCACATTGTTACATCAAAAAAAAACAGCTGTGCTTAATGTCATTCCTTTCTGGCTCCAGACAGCCAAATACCCAATAGAAGTGTTTTGTCTTTTTCCCTTGAACAGTTGCTTCAGACACTGAGCTATTTTTGTAACTTTCTGGATCACCTCCACTGTTTTCTATCTGCTTTATTGATAGAGGTTTGAACCAGAGAAATTCCTGTCTAAGGCAGTCCTCTTAGCAGCTGTGCTTTAACCTAGAAATATCTCTGCAGCCTTTTGAGCCAATTCATCTTCTAGTACGGAATGGAGATCTGCTGGGAGTTATCATCTTTTCTAAATGGGCTGAACTTTGGTCTCAGCTGCATCCGAAAAAACTTTCCTGTGGTGGTGTCAGTTTCTGCAAGAGTTAGAAGCTACAGAGTATGTCAAACAAGGAAGACTCTTTAGGCTGAATGCCAGCTTTTCTGCTAGACAAAGCATCCATATTTCAACTCTTGCAGAAATATCTGTTTATCAAGATGACAGTAATGTCCACATTGATCTGCTTGCCAAGCTTGAAATGTTAATTTTATATATTATTAGATAAATGAAGATGCACAGGAACAGCCTTACACACTATGAAAAGATATACCTTGAGTGGAATAACAAGAAAGTGTTGTAATGTTCCAAGTCTCCCTCTGAAGGTATGTGAAATAATTTGTTAGGCAAGAATAATTTTTTCTTGTATGCTCAGGTTATGATAAAAGCATGCAAACCGGTTGAAAATGAACAGCAATGGTTTGAAATTTTAATTCCTTACAGCCCTTACAGTCTCTGTTTGTGGAAACAGACCTTAACTGTTGGACTGCCATACTTACCCTGTTGGCAGCCTCCGTTTGACCCTCATTCAGCAGCGTGTTGAATCTCCAAAATACATTAGCAGAAGCAAAAATGAGTGTTGCATACATATTGGCTAAAGCGAATAGGCTGGAATGATGTCTCTGGAAAACAGAGATCTCTTTTTGTATGTTTTTTATCAATCATGTTTCACTGTTCCCCAACTGCTGAGACATGTGACATTCAGAGCTTTTCAAGCAGGGGGGTCATGCAGACAGTTGCTAGGTAGGGAAGGTGGGAAGGAAGGTTTTGCAGATCTCTTTGCCAGTGTCAAGACAGTTATTGCAGAATTATGGGATCTGACCTTCTGAACAGGAAAAAACCAAAGCATTTCAGTTCTAGCACCATCAACAAGCTTCACACAAAGTGCCCACTTCCAGACTGGGCTGCCCAAAAACCAGCTGAACTCCTTTTGCAGTGGAGCAGTATATTTCTAACCATCTAACTATGAATATGGGTAGCCAGCTCCAGATAGATAACAACTTTTGAAAAATTGATGGCTAAGGATTACTGTGGATAGCCCTGCAGGAAGCAGGGCAAGAGGTGGCATGTCTGCAAAGGGTGAAAAGGAAGGGTGCCATCCTGCGGTCCCCTCAGTTCTTGAGGATTGCAGCAAGGTTTGCAAGTGCTAACTCTTAGGCATATCATAGCTTCAAAGAAAAAGGTAAATACACAGACAGTTTCTGCTCTAAGGCTGCCAAGGTATGCAAGTGAATCACACAAAAGCCAGCAATTTAACAGCTTGATTAGAGGTTGTAAAATGCCACAGAGATGAAGAAAAAAAGAAAAAAAGAAAAAAAGAAAAAGAAAAGCCAAGCACACAGCATCTGGCTGGTTTAACCTGGTTCGTACAGCAGAAGATGCACGCTGACATTTGCTGTGAGGTTGCTCTTTGTTTCACACCAGGCCCCCTCCAAAAGGCAGATTTATTCTGAATGAAGCAACAGGGCAGTGGTCTGTGAAGGACACAGGAGGGGTGACAAGCAGGGGAAGACCAAGACAAGACAGTATGCCACCAAAGGAGGAGAGCAGACAGAAGACAGCATCTCCCTTACCTTGGGCTTCCCAGGATAATGGCAGAGGAGTGTGTGAAAAAGGAAAGTACAACAGAGGGGACTCTAGCACTGAGCAAGAAGGATTAATATTGTTGTATTTAATTCTTACATTGAAATAATGGCAAAATAAGGCTTTTTGAAGAGACTTCAAGAGATTCCTTTGTCCAAGACAGGATCAGCTACACTTACATCCTTTCTAACCAGTGTTTTGCCTAAATCAAGCAAAACCTCCAGTGATGGATTAAAAAATGTTGATGGAAGCTGTATCAAAGTTGAACAGAGCAGATGGGATATTCTGCATGTTTTACAGGTTCTTTCTATTTAAAGAACCCTCTATTACCTCTGGCTTTTTTTTCCTTTCTTTTTTTTTTTTTCCCCACAGACTCACATTTCCAGCAGCTCAGTGTTTGTCTCACAACCACCATTAGAAGAAAAACAGTCCAGGCCAGGTGCTCTTCATCCTGTCTTTGTGATTATTTCTGCCTGTGTAGCAAGCTAGCTGGTCCCACTAAATATCACGTCAATTTTTCCAGACTGGTTCCCCAATTAGTTTCAGCGATTCAGAAGCCAAATCCTGCCCTCAAACATGCCTTCAGCCTTTCCTAAATAGTGTGCTCTGCAGACTTCTTAAGTGCAAACTGTCTTTATCAACTCAGTTATTATGGAAAGTACTGGGCAAAACCATATTCAAAAGAGACCCATGCTGAGCCCTAGTTGTTCTTTGACAATGAACTCTTGACAGTGTCTTTCTGCATGTTGCTTTCCAGCTAGCTTTTCATTCACCCAGTTCCTAGGTACCACAAAAATCTGATTGAAAGTGAAGTCATATGCAACATCTAGTGCTTCTTCCTCTCCTCTCCACAAAGTCTGTTACCCTGTCATAGAAGGTAATTAGATTGGTTTGATACAATTTGTTCTTGACAAATCATATTTAGTTGCTGAATCATTATAAACTTGCTTGGGCATTAAAAAACAATAACGATTGCTTTCGTACATGCCTGGAGATTACAAACTCTTTGCTTATATTTTTGTTTTTAGATACCTATTTTATTAAATGAGAGACTAACCAAGGGAGTTACAGGAGGTTTCTGTTTTCTATCATCCACAAGCAAACCTCAAGAGTCAAAAAGGGTCTTGGTCTTTGAATACCTAGTGCATTTTTTTTTAGTCTTCCTATCTTCTAACTGGCTTTTCCACCTGTGCTTTTATGAGCTTGGTTTGGGAAATCTTTAAGAATTGTTCTGGGGTTTTCCTGGTTTATACCTGTTGCAGGGAATCCTTCGTAAAAAATCTAGGACTAGGCTTTTGCATCACAGATAACATGCTTCTCTTGGGTCCCCCATGCACATGTCAGGACACAGGTTACTCAAGGGTTCCCAGCTGTGCTGTTTTATCTGATCCTGATGCTGACAGAGAGATGAAGGTTTCGCCTGAATCCACTTGGTCCACCTCATAGACAGGTTTAATGGCTAAAACCCCAGACAAACAAAAAACTAGATTCTTATATATGAGAATTCAGATCAGCCTTCCAGTAAGAAGAATATAAAAGAGCTAATTAAAAACTCCAGGTGAAATGAGATTTAGTAGCAGAAGGCTTGTGCAATAACTTGCTCTGTTATCCTTGGGAATCCCCAAGATGTGTCTAGAGTTTTGAGCTGTGATCAGCCTTGCAGCAGCATTACCCTCTTCTCAGTGCTGCCTTCACTTCTGACTAGTGCTTGTCTCTGCCTTCCCTTCCTTTCAGTAATTTACAAGTAAGATTTGAGGATACAAGCACCTAAATCCTATCCAGAATCATATTCTGCATTGAATATAGGTAATTTCTCCTATAGCTTCTAATGACCCGATCATGTTAATACTGTTGATTTCTCTTGCTAAACCTGGGCACCTGGGTTACCTTATAGCTAGTATCCCTTCATTCTCAGCCTGTGTGCCTGTTTATTTCCTTACTTTCTGCACCAGCCCCCTCATCCAAGACTATTTGTGTTTTCAAATCTGCTGTTATATGAAATGCTGCTTAAATATGCAAACTTGTGATTTAGATACATTACCAGATTTCTACAGGTGAGCTCAGTACACACTAACAATTACTTTGTCTGTAGGATTTACCACTTTTTGCTCATCTCCTCCTGAGTGTTAGTGGATTTGCCAGGGATGCTTTACATCGCAGGCTAGCTGAAAGGAGCACCTACGGCTCCTGTGGCAGAGCATCAGCTGTGAACTGCTTTCTCAAAGGGCAAACAGTCAACAGCCACCTTACACATTTTCCCAAGAAAACAAAAGTCATTCAGCTAGGACAAAATGATTGTAAGAAAAATACTGTTAGGGTGTTTCACTTTTTAACAGAAAGAGATGTCAGGGATGTTTTAAAACCAGTATAATCTATGTTTTAAAGACTGATCTTCATTGCCTCGCTTCTGATTTTCTTCTGCTTAAAGAAATCTAAGCTTTAAATAGCTTTTCAGTGTATAATTTTTCTAAAGCATTCAAATCCTAAAGATTGGAAAATGTTCTAAATGAGATATTAAGTCTCTTTATCTAACTCCCATTTCATGTCAATGAGATAAACTTTGGTGGTTCTTTAAGTACTTGAAATATATTTCTTTTGATAGATTTACATCTTTTGATAGATTTTGATAGATTTTTGATAGATTTTGATAGATTAGGTTCTCTTTAAACAATGTTTTATTTAATTACCTCCTGATGTCTTTTTTTAATTGGATAGCATAAAGAGTAACATACAAAGAAGTCAGCTGAATTCTCCAGTCAATATAGTTATTATTTGGCAATACATTAGCAAATACCTCACTGAACTCAGCTGCAAGAATCGCTTCCCTGAGGTTTTAAAGAAGAAATTCTATTGATGGGGAGAGAGAATAGGCTATTAAATACTGTAGATTCTGTTCAAGAGCTAATCTGATACCGAGTTTCTGTTCAGATGCTGGAGGTTAAAATCACTTTTCAGAAAATAGTTGAATAAAGGAAAGTTGTAGGTCTAAATATATCAGATAATTTCCTGAGAGCTCTTGGGCAATTTCCAGACTTACGTACTGCAGGTTGTATAACCAGGAGATGGAGGTATGATTAACATCAGTCCAGAAATATGCCGATTGAATGAGATGGCAGCTTCAGCCACATCAGAAGGTGGCCTCAGGAAACCCCTCTTCATGGAAAAAGCAGAGCTGAAAGGTTCCTCCAAACTGAGCAAAAAATACTTTCTTCAGCTCCTGCCTCACACTGGCAGCGCTCATCCAGTTTCCTGGCTTCGTCTCTGCAAGCAAGTGAAAGAGACCCTCTTCAGGGGGGACAGCAAAAGCAGCCTCAGCACCTGTGATGGAACCTGGGGTGTCCCTGCAGGGGTGGGGTGGAGGAGGTCAGTGCCTCCGCGGAAGGGAGGGTGCTCAGAGGGCATGGTCCTGGGGAGAGAAGAGGCACAGGTGCACACAGGGAAATAATTCAATTCAGGAGCTTTCAGTAAGTGCCCTGTGGCCTCACAGCTCCTTGAATGGCTTGTGATAACTCTTAATTTTTATTTTTTATTTTTAAACTTTCATAAGGTTTGTCTATGCACAGACATCTTCAGGTTATTTCAAAACCAAGCAGATACACCAAGGAGAACTTGCAACTTTAAAATTCATTTTGCTCATCCATGAGCTGTTGGATCTATGACAGTCTGAGGTAGACCTCGATACTTGTTGGGGAAATAAAGTACTTCAGTCCCTTCTGAGGGTCAGTTTTGTCTCAAAAAGAAAATCCCTCTTAGAAGTCCTTCAAATTGAGGCATATAAAAAGGGCAGAGGTTTACATAATTATTATTCCTTGTTTGTGTTCTGTTTGGCTTTTTCTTTGGTTTCTTAAACTTTCTTTGATAGAAAGACACTTTCAAATTCTGGCAGTATTTAGCTTGTCTTTAATTTTCATGGATGATGACATGTGGTGGAAAGCCCAATACAGCAGCAACAACAACAACACAACAAAGAAACAATTTCCCTGATTTAAGATTAAAAACTTCAGTTTACTTACTTTATTTACTTTTTCTATATTATTACATGTTTACTAAAAAGTTATCTGGCACTCAGAACAGAAAGACCCACTTTATACTGTCACAGGAAAGTGGAAGGAAACTGATTGTGGATTTTTTGGGACAGATTAAGGTTCACTTCTTGTCACAACATGGGAGAATAACGGAAATATGGAAAAAAACATAATCTGTGACTCCCATGTTTTATGGGTCAAAATTGCTTCAGCAGTTCCATGCTTGGTTGTCTCCAAGTTCTGCTGAAGCCTCTGTAGCCTCTGAATGCCTGCAGATAGAGGTCTTAAACCAAAGTCACTTTAAGTGTCTGTGTTTTTTTCAATGTATTTCTGTGTGTAATCAAGGTCAGTATATAACCTTAAAACGTTTTTGCACATGCCATAGTCTAAATTGTCACATTTAGTTTACGATCAGCATGCTGACATAATGCAGTTTATAGTCCAGCGGTGACGACAAATGGACTGTGTAACAGCCAAAACCAGAGAAATGCTTTCTCCATTAAAGAAGGGATTTATTTCTCCACATAGCAATTTTCTTGCCTTTATGTTGTTAGTTTTTCAGCCTTTTTTCCCCAGTTTTTATTTTAAATATACTTACTTGTGCTGTGATTCTTCTCGCTAATTTACTCTTCTCCCTGCTAATAATTTCAGAGGATCTACAGATTATTAAATCACTGTGATGATTTAAATGGTGGTTCCAAACAATCCAGAAGAAAGTGGTTTTCACCTGCATGCTATTACCTGTATGGAAGAAATGTGTTAGTACTGGGAGAGCAGTTACCCCAAGGTGCAAGTTATATCATTAAAATAAGCTATATGCATGTTTCAGAGGACTCTTATCTGGAAAATTCCTGCTAGCTTGTGTCCTGGGATTCCTTTTATGTGCCACAGACGTTGGCAAGTATTTTCGACAGAGAGGGAAAGCACACATCAGAAATAAAATATTCTGTAGCTAGGTTACAGAAATGGTCAGAAAAACTGAAACAGTAATCCTTCACAATTTAAACTGTTATTTGTGTACACAGCTTTTGCTCCTTCTCTCACCTCGCCTTCCCTTGCCTTCTCTTGCCTTGCCTTGCCTTCCCGTCTTGCTTCAACAGTCTCCCTGCTGCTGAATTCAAGGTGAGACAGGAAGGCAGTAGTTTGTTTCTGGAGGTTACAGCCCTAAAGTGACTGTGTATGACTGATCTCTAATATATATGCAATTTCCAAATTTGAAAGTGATGTAACTGCCTCATGTCTTAAAAATACCCAGGAAACAGTGGCTGTAAGTTATGCTACTGCATAATTCTGAAAAAGATTTCTTAAAAATAGGCTTAATCAGATTTATAAAGCTAATTCAGACATTAATCTATCAACATTTGCAGATTTGATTATCGCAGGTGGAAACCCCTACTGGAATGGAATTTACATTACAGAGTAGGTCTGCTCAGGGGTTGGCATGTATAACTGTCAGATGGAAATCAGAGTGCAACTATTTACTGAAGCTAGCCATGTTACCCCCTAGAAGAGATTATTCTTGGTGTTTCTGTAACAGCAAAGGTAATATATTACATCAGCACTTCACTGAAGTAACTCTCTGCATCATATTGCAATCTAAGATTATTTAAAAAACATCCCATTATGCCTAAATAAAAACATTCTACTCTGTGATTTTCTGAGGCACAAGCCTGTTAGCCATCAATCTGATTAATTTATTTTCTGCTTATCAAGAAAAATGTTGCTGTAACATCAATACTGTTTTCAAATAAGTAAGGCTGAAAAATAGCTGGTATCAGCTGTTTTGTCTAACTTACTCATGACTTTTTACTTGTTTTTGTAAGGAAAATGTTTCTTGGGGGTCAGTATAATTCTCATTTTCAGAATTTGTGCCTCTGTGCCAAGATTCAGTGTGTGACCAAGATGGCAGGTACACGTTGTTTTTCCACAATGACAACACATCATTCTTGGGTCTGTCAAGGCTTTGCCATGGAGGTTAGCTCTTAGGTTGATGCACCAGGTGCCCCTCACAGGGACGCCTCTGAGCACAGAGCTCTAGCTGGGGTATTTTGCAGCAGCACTTGGAGCTGTGCTCATCCTTCTGTGGGGATATACTGCTGCCAAAATGCCTTTTCTCATGGTTCCCACTGCTTTGAATGGGGGCCCCCATTGTGCTCCCTCCTCTGCCACTGCCTCCAGGGGGTTTTGGTCTTTCTGCTCTGTGCAGAGTAAAGTCCTTCCTTTTCCCTCCTTATGCCCCAGCTCATGCTGCTCCAGCCCCAAAGGGGTTCCCAGGCCCTGGGGTCCCTTGGATGCCCAACCATTGTCACCATGGCTGTCCGTAACTGCAAAGACAGTGGATGGCATGTGGGAGAGCTTTCTGGAGGAGATGCTCAGCAGCTTTGGGGGCAGGAGCATAAGGCATGTGGAGCGCCTGGTTAGGAGAGGAGTGGCTTGCTGGCCATGGGGCACAGGGCCAGGCCAGGGAAAGTGCTTTCCTGTAGGTGAGCAGGCATGAGGCTTGTGCTGGCCTGCAACTGCCTTATCCTCACAGAGAAAGGGAAAATCCAGCCAAGTATCTATTTATACAACAATGGACACAGATTAGGATGATGTTGGGCTTCCCAGAGGGTGAGTCAAATCACAAGATGAAATGCTGTGTGGAAAACATTGTGCTCATGATGTTCCCACTTGCTGCTGCTGAGTTTACAACCGGAATATCTGCCAGTATTCCTGCCACTCTGAATTGCAGCCTGTGCTGTAGGAAGCCAAGTGGTTTTTGCTTTCCCGAAGCTGTGCCTCTCCAGAGCCAGCCTCAGCAGCCTCAGCTGGCTCTTTCCCTGAGTGAAGATCATCGCTGGCTCACTGATTAAAATGCACCTCAGCTTCACCAGTCACACTCTCCTCCGTGACTCACGCTGGCTCCGCTCTACCCTGCCCTCCTTGCTCCAAAACTTACAGTCATATTTGGCACATACTTTCCCTGCAGCTTCATCACACCTACCATATATCATGTATATTTGCTGTTATTAGGCCTGCAATTTGCTGCTGTCTGGCTGTGTCCCAACAGATGATTTACGTCCCAGCAGCGTTATTACCCTTGCTGAGAACTGACGTTTTGTGCTCTTTAGCGTCAGCTCATTCAGCTACATTTCACACGTGCCTTAGCTCATCATCATGCCCCAGGCTGAGCTGAACAGCAGTGAGAGCATAGAGCTGTACCAGGTACGAGCCTGGAAACACGGCAGAGTCGTCACCTCCAGTCCCATATGCACCGTCCAGCATAGGCTGCTCCCTCCTTCCCATTTCTTCAGCCACAGCTCAGGCTGTTTGGAGCCAAACAGAGCTCCCCTGCTCAATTTGTTCTTTCTGTGAAAGAGTTCAGATGTTGACCTAACACCGAAAGTTAAGTATGGAAAGTGTTGTTGCAGTGCAGTGTACCTCAGGAGGTGAATTTACAGAGGAGCTCTGTCGCATGAGAACATTTTGGGAGTCTGGAAGCCAGAGAAAACAATACTTCTGTTTCGAGGCTATGGGTATTTAAAAAGTGAGTGGCTCCCTGCAGGGCCTTGCAGACTCACATTGTTTATGGCAGGGTAAGAGCTCCACAGCTATGAGGCCAGCACGTCTGTGGAGACTGCTGTTCAGTGGGGGCTTGGGCTGAAGCACAGCAGCCAGGGACGCTCCAGCCCCCACACTTCTGCCCTGAGGTCAGTCAAGCGCTCGCAGCACACAGAAGGACACATGGAGATCTCACTCTGTATCCCTTTCCCTTTTTGTTCACAAGTTCTTCTCTCAAAAGTTATTTTGACTTTTTTTGTCTCTGTTTAAGAGATTCATCCTGGTCACAAATGCCAATTAAGACTTTTTCCTTAATGACTTCCTAGGAATGTTACATTCATGGCACACTCTGTTTCCTCAAGAAACACTTACTGAGCGTGGCTTTGCAGCATTCTTAGAGTTGCTGAAGCCTGCCAGGTGCCCACCCAGGTTAATAATTTTCAGCACCTGCCCAGAAGCCACACTGATGGCCACCCCTCGCTCTAAGTCAGACTTTTCCACACAGAAGCAAACCCACTGGAACATGGCATAGCTCTAGTGCTGCTGCAAAGCCTCTGATTTGGTACCAAGCCAGAAAGAAAAGAAACACCACGTTAACCATAGTTTCTTGGATTTGAGAAAACATTTACCTGCAGTTCACTTATGCTGCTTAGCAGAAGGCTAAGCCCAGGCTCACTCCTACCTGCTGGTTCATTGCTAATCAGTACCATGAACTGATCTCCCAGTGAATTCTCTCCATTAAACACACTGTGATGAGCCTGATAACCACATACTAGTGCTTCTAATTCACGGGTGCCCAAACCCCACCACCGTGCCGCTCACATGGTTACTTTACATGCATTTGTTTTAGACTCAGGGCATGAAACCAGGATACTGGTCCAAATTTGCAAAGTTGTTGCTAGACCTCCTCAAAACCCATTGGTTTCAGTCCAGGTTGGGTTTGCATATATATCTGAGGAATCTCCAAAGCCTGGGTAACCTGAACATATTATGATCCAGGAGATACAACTTTAAAACCATACTGTGCTTGGTGACTGTCAGGTACCCAACACTATACAGAGTGCCTCAGCTGGCTTTTCCTGAAGCTGGACAGGACATGTTTTTATCCCAGGCTTGTCGAATTTGAGATTAAAAGCCCAAACAATGTAAGAATTGATTATTTCTGTCCAAAACAGAGAAAAAACCAAATTATGGTACTTCTCAAGAACAGACATTCCATGCTTTTCTTTTCAGCAAAATGTTAAACTGTTTCGTCACACAAATAATTTGATATCAGAGATTTTGATTCTGATTTAGAATAGTAAATTCGCATTTTAAATCCAAAGTTTTTGAATGAAAATAAAACCCTTAGTACCTAAAATGATGAAATGAGCTATGTGGGCAATTTCATAATTCTGTAGCGTTATCCAAATGGGAAATTCCACCTTCCTACTGAAAAGCTTGTTTTCATGGCAGCATTTTCCTATGGAAAAACATTGTTCACAAATACAAAGAGGTTTTGTACTATGGTATTTTCTTATGTACAGTTAGGATAGACAAGAGGAACAAAATGTGTTTATATTGATTGTGAAACCAATTATCATGTCCAATCTTGGGGCATATTTATGCTTTTATTCTTCAAAGCATTTCACGATGTCCAAGTGTCACATCTATAAAGATCTATAAAGATGACTTACTAGGTATAGATCTTTATAACAAAATAAATCTGAGGCCAAAGAAGAATGGTTTTGTTTGACATATTAATTCCTTTGTATCAGTAAGTCAGTCTGTAGACTGGGTTTGAACATCCTTGTCACGAACACAGCACAGTTTAGAAACGTGATGGATGTGTCCCTGGTTACTTCTTTATGGGTCATAAGCAAGGGAAGCACAGACCTGCAGACGGTTTCACTTGGCCTGTTACTGGTACCTTACAGGTATCAGGAGTGTCTGGTTTGGCTTCTCTCCTTTTGCCGGTGGCTCCCCAGAAACCTGTAAGACATTTACTTGCGTGCACAAAGCTTTTGTTGTCCTATCTCCCTTTGCTCAAAATACAATCAAGTCTCTGATGTTGCACCAATGCACAAACCTTGCAAGTTTTATGTCTGTTACAAACCCTTTTCTCCGTTACTTAAGTTTTCACTTACTTGTTTTTTGTAATTATGCTGATTGTACCAGTATTCTCTTATCAAGGTTCTTATACACCGAAACATGTTATCCAAAATCAGGAAACATTTAGAAAAACAAAAGTAATGTGTCCCCTTCACGTCATAAGGGGGATTTTAATCTTAACACATTTGCACTAGTTTTCTATGTATGTGTTTGGGGAAGAGGAGGTTAGGAGAAGACCACCTTAAGACCCCTTAAGCCCCCTTCCCTGCTGTGTTTCTCTCCCACACCTCATGGATCCTCAGCTTTCCTGTGCAAGAGAGGATCTGGGGATGCAGATGATTCCTGGACAAGACCTGTAGCATAACCTCTTGTGCTCTACCCAGGCAAGGAGACCTCCTGGTATCACTGCGTACTCTTTGCCTAGGAAGCACGTGCGGTTGGTTGCTGTTGGGTGAAGAAAACCTTAAGGTTAGGGTACAGCCAATTACTGACAATAGTCTGATTAGAGCATGAGACTAATCACTGTTCAGGGGCTCAGAGAAAAATCTGTCATCGCCAGACCAGTCTACACAACTTTTGTTTCTTCCTGCCATCAGCCCTGAGATCCAATGTTGATAATTATAATAGTCATATAATACGTAGTATATATAAAAATATTATGTCACAATATATATTATACATAGTTATATATATTCATATATTTAGTTATAATGAATTACAAAATACATGCTGTTTAGTGGCAATGATTCAACCTGATTTTGGAGTTTGTGGTTGAGCATCTTCAGATCAGCTGGTGATGTGGAGGTAATTTCCCCCTTCCTCTTCCCTCGTTCCCTACTGACAGAGATTATGTTAACAGCAGGTCTGGTACTCATAAATCACACAAGGAAATAGAGTCAGGAAATAAATCTGGGGCTCCCCAGAACAAGTTCAGTGAGGTGACTCCTGTCCCTCTGACCTGTAACATAGCTGTCAAACATAAGCAATATCTGGTTTAGTGCTCCAGGACAGAACTCACATATATAAAGACATGTCTCCACTGAGAGATACTAACATCAAAGTTAAGAGCAAAATTAAGATAAATGTCATTAAAATAATATTTTTAAAAAGGATGTTGAAATAATTGATGGGATTTATGGTCTTTTTCCACTTCTCCTTGGTAATTTCCTGAGACACACTGGGAACATGGACCAGGATGTAGTGACAGAAACCCACCAAAAACAGAATCAGATTTGGTTTTACGTATTTCCCATAATGTGACAATTGTCTAAAGCTGCCAACAAACCAGACCCTCATCAGTAAACCCATGGAGAGATGAAGTTACAGCTGCTGGGAGAGAACAAAACCAGCATATCCCTGAAGTGATTCAAATCATCTTCTGCCTGTCTAATATGCAACAAGGATCCCTTGCTCATGAAAAAATCAAGAAGCACCCTCCTCCCTCCCCTCCCTCCCACCATCTCCAGCTCTGTCAGCGGGATTCCTGGTGGCCACTTTTCAGGTGATCCTGTAAATGCTTTGGGGAAGAAGAGACGATCTGCCAAAATCATGGTCTTTACAATGTGTTTAAAGAACCACACTAAGTTCCTCTAGCAGGTGTGATGTCTCTTTTCTCCTTCCCTCCCCACTTTCTGTTTGAGGTGGCAAATTGCTTTCAAAGCCAGGCATACTTCCAATCCCACTTCCCCCTCTCCACAGGCCCTGTGGTTTGTGCCAGATTTTCCTAGAAATGCAGTTGTCTTCCTCCAAACCAGCTGGGGGGAGGTGAAAAACAACCCCAAACACATTCCTCTGGTGCTGTTCTTGTTTACACCTGGTGTGCACTGTGACCCTTCCATGAAGTCACTACTACAGTGTTCTTGCTTTCTCCCTGTTCTAAGTCTAGATAAAATAAGCACATCTGTTCTTCCCAGCAATAAGAAAACATGAAAGGACACAGAGCAAGTAAACACATCTCCCAAAATGTGCTTCTGAGCTCCAGACTTTCTCCATGAGCCAGTGTCCCTGACATCTCTTCATGAAAGACCGGTACTTACACCTTCCCTTGGGCAGCTGAGTTGTACCTTTGACAAAGGACTGAGCAACCTTGCAATACTTTCTAGGGCTTTTACACAAGGAGGAAAACCCCACATAGAGGTAACTCTGCTTCTCAGTCTCAAAGTACTGAAGGCAGCTGTTTCACACACCTTTCTGTCAAGTATTTTTTCCTCTCAATGCTCTTCTCCAGCAGTTTGACTGTTTCCAGGTATTTAAACAACCTGTAAAATGAGCAGGAAAGAAATAAGGCTTGCCCTGAGCAGTGATCTGTGTTAAAATGAAAAAGAGTATGTTGTTTAAAATGAAAATTGCTAGTTAGAGGTCATGGCTCAAATACTTCTTAGTGGGGAGCTCCTTTCTGCCTTCATATTCCCTGCAGTGCAGTCAATAACCCATATCATTCTCCCACATGACATTTGTTTTCACATCAATCTGATGCTCAAAAGCAATATGGACCCCAGTTACAAAACCTTCACTGAGAAAAATGAGTGGTGGCTTCATATACTTGAGACTATCAATTAAACAGATCTCATACTGCTACAATCTAGTTAAATCTGGGAAGCTGGCATCCTCCTCGGGTCACTTAAGCTTCCTGGATGAAGCACAAATTTGATAAAATTAAGGCAAGTATTGCTCTTTGATTGTTCTGGTAAATTTTTTTATCTTCCTAGGGAAAGACTCCGTTGTGATTAAAGAGATTAAAATATTTACCTGACAAACAATATAGTATGTAATGTATTATCACAACTAACGTCAAAAGAACTGATGTTAAGCTTTTGAATTTCTTGCAAAAGGAGTAGAAAAGAAATTTCACTTTCAGAAAAGCTGTCTCAAAGTGGAGTGGTCAAAGAAGTCTTAGGAAAAAAATATAGAAGGAATAGTAATAAATAAGCTGGAATAAATAGCACTCTTCCCAGTATTGTCAAAGAATTCAGATACGAAAATCCCAAACTATTATTTGTCATGTGTATCTCTCTTAAATCAGTCTTGCTACAATGAGAACAGAAGGGTTCAAACACGATGACAAATTTAAAAAAAAGCCCAAGTGTAAGAAGCTGTTAGGCATCACCGCTTCAATGTCATCTTTACCAAGAAAACTGTAAGAAATTAGTAGACTCCTGGATGGTGTCTTCTAATGTGACTATGGTGTCTATGATGACATCGAGAAGAGTCAGCATCTTCCAAATTTGCCAGTTTTCCAAAGGGAATATTAGTTGTCCTTATTGGAATCTTGTACAGAGTCAGTAAGGAGACGGTATATGCTGATTTCCAAAATAGTTTTCAGCAAGTTCCCTCACCAGATGCTGTAAATGGTTACAAGATGAAAGTTTCTTTTCAGGATTAAATACTTGTTAAAGGACAGGAATCAAAAGTTAAGAATAAAAAGTCAGTCTTTAAAATGGGAAGGTTACAGAGTGAGTACAAAAGAGATTTGTATTTATAAATGATATGGAAAGAAGAATGAATAGTAAGGTGACAATGTTTGCTACAGATTAGAAATTAAACAGGAAAAAAAGAAGACTGACAAAGAGACTCTTACAGGATTTTACATTGTTGAGAAACTGGGTAGTAAAATATCAAATGAAATTCAGTGTTGACAAGATGTAAAGTAGGACACATAAGGAAAACCAGCTTTAACTATATTTACACAGGTATGAGCTCAAAATTAGTCATTAACATTCAGAACAGAGATTGTCCCTGTTCGTTCCTTATAAAGAATAGACCACTCTCAGCAGTGGTCAAAAAAACGTAAATGGGATGTTAGGAATGATTATGAAATGAGTACAGAACAAACCAGAAAACCTTATCGTGCTGTGTACAAGTCCATGGTGTGCCTACCTTTTGAATACTGAATGCAATTATGGTCTTCACTCTCAGTATATAGTAGAAATAAAAGAAGATGCAGAGAAAGGAAGTGAAGATCAACTTGACAAACAATACAATGTATAATGTATCTGTCCAATCTGTCTCCCTGTAAAGAAATTAAACAGGCTGGGGCAGAAATGTCTCAGGGGGTATAAAACAGTAGATTATAAAATAAAGGCTAGGACACAGAAAAAATTAAAGAACATTAATTTGTTTTTTTCTCATAACACAAACTCCAGAAGGTATGCAGTGAGATTATCAGGCAGCAGTATAACACAAAGGAGTATTTTCTCACCAAATGCACAATTAAATAGCAAAATGAACGGTTACCAGGTATGTGGAGGCAAAAGCTATGAAGGGGTTAAAAGAAGGTTATACAAGGTGTGAAAATCCACCAGTTTCGATTAAACACGCACAGCCATGATCTCAGGACATCCCTAAGTCACAGGCTGCTGGGAGGATGCATGAGGAGAAAAAACCCAATATATCTCCTCCCATTTCCTACATGCTTTCCTAAAGCTTTTGATGTTTGTCTGCAGTACAGACAGGACAATGGAGTAGGTGGACCTGTAAAAATGCTCTTATGCTCATAATATAAATTTTAAAATATATTGCCAATTAGTTTAAAAAAAATGAAAAGAACAAGAAAAAGAATATATGGTGTGTTGATTTGTACAACTTTGTCAACAGATTTGTGGTACTGTGCTCTGAAGAGAGTACAGATGCTGCCAGCACTTACTATAACAATAAATAATCCTACTGATACACACAATCTGACAGATATCAAAGAATGATCGCTCCACTGATGCTGACTATTCTGCGTCAGCTGGCTACCAGAATGCTCAGCAGAGAGTTTCTGTGATAATTTTTCCCTATAGTGCAGTAATGAATTGGCCACTCAGAGTCAATTCATTCAAAGGAGGGCCAGGTGATTTCCACCGGGGCTGAAAGACAAAGTTAATGTTGCAGAAAAGAATAAAAATGGGAACTCTTTAAGTAGATATTCAAGTTCAATGGAGTTCGGAGGGGGCTCTAAATCCAAACCAGCATCCGCTTTGCATCCACGAATTGCTGGTGTCGGTACAGTGAGAGCTGCACTACTGCTGGGATGACTGAGGCTCAGAAGCAGATACGTGTGACTCGGATGATTTCAGTCAGCATACGTGTTCAAAGGGATGCTGTGACATTAGTCACAGAAGGATGAATCCCAAAGTGCTCCCTCCAACTAGTTTCTTCCTGGTGCCCTGTGTAAGCAGATTTTAAGAAACCTCCACCCCTTGGCAGACAGCATTAGACATGTAGGGCAGGAAAACAACTCTACAGGTTTGGTAGTGGAGCCAAGAGAGGTGCAAGCTGAGCTGTCTGCAAGGACAGGATAGCAGATGAGCAGCTAGGGACCAGCCAGCCCTCCTGAGTGGAGGTTTGTTGCTCACAGATGACAGTCAAACATGGTTTTGATTTGGCTCTCTCTCTTTCATTCAGCTAAAATCTATTGAGTAAGGTGAGGGTCCGGTTTCAATAAGGATTTCAAAATCCTTCTACTGTTGAAACATCTTGAAAAGACTGATGCACTGGGCTGGGAAAGGTGGCAGAAGTTTGAGACAGACGAATGTTGTGTAGTAGGGTCCTTGGGCACAGGCTAAAAGAGATGGAGGCTAGCCCTGGTAATGTAAAGGACAGTTATAGAGCTCAAAGCAGACCAAACTGATCACAGAAGAAACACAGCTGCCAAGACAGCGCTTCATTACAACAAACGGACATGTTTAAGAAACATATCCGAGTGGAAGAGGTTGAAAGCAACAGCTGTATTACTGAGTAGTTGTTATTTTTGAAGATCAAGATGTAAATGTCCATTGTGCTGAATGTCACTTAATTCTACTTAAATCAGTATCTTATAAGAAACTGTTGTATCTCATGGTACATCAGCTGCTAAGTACTCCCCGATGAGGGTTTCTGGGTCCAAAAGCCAGGCTGAGGTCTCTATGGGCCATAAGGCATCTCAGGGAACCAGCTGCCTAATACATGGGGCCATAGACACTGGAGTAGTTTCATGACATATAAAGTGCATGTTTTTTCCACAAACCCCAAATACCCATCAACATTGCCACAAAGTCCTGGAAGGAATTACAGTCTGACTGAGTGGCCATATGGTCCAGTGGGTCGGGAAACATGGGTGCCACTTGGCTTCTGCCACCACTTCCATGGTGGATCTGGAGCATAGCAACAGGTGTGACTTCCCTACTCCATGACATTGTCCCTTCGGGGAAAGGGCCCTGGGACTGGGATTTGCCTCACCTCGCTGCAGAAATATACACCTCAGCTTGTCACCACTAAGGCTGCTTGAAGCAATAGAGTGAAACTGGCATTTCTGGGGTTTGAGTCGTCTGATCTGTTCCAGTGTGGATGATGGGGTGGGATGAGTCCCCCCTTACAAGTGCTTGTTTCTCTCGGGTGATGGTAAGGGGGCTGGAGGGTGGCTAATTCAATGTCTGCTTTGTGGATATGTCAGTCTGAGCAAAAGATTCCTACTGTCACTCCTTGTACAGCAACACCCCCATGTCAGCAGTTCTCAATCTCTGTAACACAAGCCACGGAATGGCTCAGGAATTGGGTTATATTTTTTCCCTGTTACAAAACATGAATTTCTCAGACATGAAACTTTCAGAAGGGATGTACCAGTTCTGAAACCTTTCCTTGGGAAAGTTCCCTGTGTCCAAGAAGGCATTCCAGGTTAAAATCAGTGTGATTCACATAAATACATCATGAACCGACCTGCAGCCTGGGAATCAGCCCACTTATTTGGGAGTTGGGTGGTTTAAATTAAATTCAGGTCTCTGCTCTGCTGGACCTTCCACAACGTGCAGAGTGCCTTGGCCACCAGACACCTGGAGAAACTCTGTGTGTGTGTGCGCACACGTACGCAAAAGCTTCAATGGACAGAGGAGAGCTTTCCATTGATCTCTGACTCTATTTCAGTGGGAGTGTTACTTGGTTAAATACAGAACTGAAAACCTAAGACAAATTTTAGGATTTGACCTTATATGCATGGGGTTACTTCATATACACTTTCTACAGTACAATAAAAAATAATTAGGTGTAGGCTGTTTTATAGGAATCAATAACTGATTTGAAAGAGCCAATAGTCCAGAGCACAATTTGTACCTATTTACCTGAGTCTGCCTGAATCATCCTGTTCTTTCATCATTATTGTTTAAGTAAATGAAAATAAAGATCGAAAGTAACAACCTTTCCAGGCTGCTAAAATGTGGCACTTGTGAAGCATGCCACTTAACCAATCTGATCTGAGAAAAATGCTATTCAAATGCAATATGCAATAGTGTTTGTGCAGTGCCACTTAATTGCAGGCAGGTAATGTTATAATACCGGGTTGAAAATTCACGCTGTATTTTTGGAAAAAAATCAATTTTGCCATTCTTTTGCCTGCAGCAGTATCACATACAAATTTTCTTCTCTCTGAACATTTTCTTCTCCACTTTTTGATACATCAGTGTAGTCTTGCTTGGCATGTTTTACAAAGAAAGCTTGAGACAAGAGATTTCCATTTTTTTCCCTGTACAAATTGGTTACTAGAGACTTTGAGGTGTATTGCTTGCTTGACTTCTGAAGGGAATAGAGCTTGTGGTATTGCACTACCTTCTTGCCCTTTTTACTCTTTTTCACCGGCAACCCTGATATTTGCCGTCAGATTTCAACAAAATTCCATTTTGGTTGAAAATTCATATTTGAACCTTGTATTTACCAGTCCATTCTTGGGACTCAACATATGAAAAATGTTACTATGCATTTTCTTCCACCCTGCCCTGCATCCTAATGCCCCTGCTTAGACTTCAGGCTTTCCAGGCAAGGTACCTTCTTGGAAAAGAGCACTAAGCTCTGAAGAGAGAAAAAATGCTGCAAAGGCAGCAACAAGTAAAACAAAACACGGTGCCAGCATCCTTACATGCCAAAACCATGAGTTGCTGGGTTTTTTTTGAAGCTCACCCTGTTAGCACAAATAATTCACTCTTAGCCAAATGTTTTACAATGGCTGTAACCACCAACGCATGTGGACTGTGTGCCGCTAGTTTTGTTCCTAGTGCATTCTGTTCATGCTGTCTTTGCCTGGCTAACTTGGCTGTGCGGTGAGCCACAGCTGGGTCTCTTTCTAGACATTTTTGATGGGATTCCTCTTATTGAGCCAGAAGTGATGCTTGAATTGTCCTCTGGAAGTACCTTTTTTCCTAGGGAAACCTAGGGAATTTGGGCAACTGGTTTAGCCTAGATACGTTGTCCATAGTGACCATGATGCTGTGATGAAACACAGGAAGAAGTCCTCTGGGGGAACAAAAAAATCCATGGGACTAATGTCATTTGAAGATGTGTAAGAGTGGAGAATTTAATTTTATATTTGCAGAGTAATTTCTTGGTTTCATCTCTGCCACAGGTTACTAGAGGGCTTAAGGAACAGATCTACAGGAAAAACACACACATTGAAAGTATTTATCAAAATTAAAAAGAGAAAAATGTATGAATTACTCTTCTAACCGCTTGTTGCAACTGATGAATCTCTGTCTCGAACTGAAAGTGTTACACTGAAAGCAAAAAATCCCCTCACCTCTTGCACTAGTCTCTGTCACTCAAACTCACCTTAGGAAACTTGGACAGGGGAGCTGGTTCCTGTGAAATGTTCTGGGTTTCCACACAAGGGGCAGCGTTTTGCCCCTCCTAAATGCTAAAGGCCCCTTTGCCATAGATTTTAGCTGAGGCAGCAAGTTGCCAGAAAAATTCAGGCTTTAGTGGGGTATATTTAATATCCAAGACTAGGCTGATCTCCAGTCTAGAAGACTGTAAAAGGTATTGTCCCCTGCTTGTCAGTGGTTTTTGCTGGGCTCACAACACCTCTAGCTTTCCCCCACCCTCCCCAACATATTTGCCTGTACTGTTATATCCATTTAAATATACACCCAAAATGTAAACGCTCCCAGCTTACCTGGGACAGTTAGCTATAGAAAAGGGTTAACTGGAAGCACAGGTAATTCAAGAAGTTGAGTGCTTACATCAATCATTGAGGTCAGGCGGTCTGAATGAAGATTTGTAAGAATAATGAACATGGGTAAGAAGACATCTATTGAACAGTTTGCAATCATGCCACAGGCTGACATTTTGTTTCGGAAAACATTCATTAATTTATTTGGCATAGCAACCGAGTGAGTAAAAATCACATTTTTTGTGGATACAAAACAAAAAAATCTCTATTCCTCCTGAATGTACAGTTTATCATGAATCACATCTAATCCAAAGAAGAATTTTTTTGAGCCAATGATAAAAAACAATTGATGTGGCAGAGACAGGCATTAAATGAGGAACTAAAATGAGAGGTGTACATGCTGGACAATCCCTAATATTTGAAGGTCTAAGCTCAGATATAATGAAAACTTCCTTGCCAGGACTATACCCTTTTCAAATGGACTGTTTCACAAACCAAACTATCACATAGTATTAACATCAGCCTCAACATTCCTCTTTGAAACTCAGCTGTTTGTGTGATTTTGATTATTGTGAGAATTTAATTGGTCTCCTGAAATTCAAATTTCCTGTGAGACGTTTGCATAATTTCTCACAACCATTGCTTGCAAAGCTGCTACTTTGGAGCATGTGACAGGTTCTGAGCCCAAGTCCCCTCAGGTCAGTTTTACCTCAGTTACAGGTACGTGTATTGTGAGTTAGCTCTGCAAAAGGAGGCAAGAGGTAAGCCACAGGGGCTTGTCCTCTTGCTGGCGTTCATGCACTAGGAACCTAGCACAGATGGATGAGCAGCCTGATGAAGATAAAAGCTTATGTTGGTGCCAACTGGAAACATTTTCATTTGGTGGTTCATAGCATTACAGTGTTGATCAACCTGGCTGGCCCAAATCACAAATATTTCTAAATTCCCCCCCAAAATGGAAATTCTTTGCCTGAATTTTACCCAGAGGAGGATACGCTGGCTTATTGCCATCACCACTCATGGATGCAGCCTCACTGGCATTACCAGTGTACCAGTCTCCTCTGACTGTACATATTTCTGGCCACTGCAACATGCTTTGTCTCACGGAGTGTTTCCGTGGACACTGTGCTCATTTGTTCTCTTCTGCTCTGCAGTGAGGCAATGACCCGTATTACTTATCTGACTGTCAGGTCCTAAAGGGAGACAAAATACTTGCTTTATAAATCATCTAGAGGAACCTGAAAGTGCACAAGTCCATGGGACCTGATGAGATGCATCTGCAGGTCCTGAAGGGAATGGCAGATGAAGTGGCTAAGCCGCTGTCTGTCATACGTGAGAAGCTGTGGCCATCTGGTGAAGTTCCCATTGACTGGAAAAGGTGAAAAGTAACCCCCATTTCTTAAAAGGGAAATAAGGAAGACCTGGGAAACTACAGGCAAATCAATCTCACCTCTCTCTGGCAAGATCATGAAGCAGATCCTCCTGGGAACTATGCTGAGGCACATATTTGTGACAGTCAACATGGCTTCACTAAAGGCAAATCATGCCTGACAAATTTGGTGGCCTTGTATGATGGGGTTATAGTGTTGGTGGATGAAGAAAGAGCAACTGACGTCGTTTACCTAGACTTGTACAAAACATTTGACACTGCCCTGCGTGACATCCTTGTCTCTAGATGGGAAAGTCATGGATTTGATGGATGGACCACTCAGTGGGTAAGGAATTGGTTGCACTCGAAGGGTTGCAGTCAATGGCTTGATGTCCAAGTGGAGACCAGTGATGAGTGGCATTCCTCAGGGGTCAGTATTGGGACCATCGCTGTTTAATGTCTTTGTTGGCAACACGGACAGTGGGATCAAGCGCACCCTCAGCAAGTTTGCCAATAACACCAAGCTGTGTGGTGCGGTCAAGAAACTGAAGGGAATGGATGCTACCCAGTGGGACCTGGATAAGCTTGAGAGGTAGGCCCATGAAAACTTCATGAAGTTCTACAAAGCCAAGTGTAAGGTCCTGCATGTGGGTTGGGGAAATCCCAAGCACAAATACAGGCTGGGCAGAGAATGGATTGAGAGAAGTCCTGAGGAGAAACACTTGGGAGTGCTGGCTGATGAGAAGCTCAATATGACCCAACAATGTGTGCTTGCAGCCCAGAAAGACAAATGTATGCTGGGCTGCATCACAAGAAGTATGGCCAGCCGGTCAAGGGAGGTGATTCTCCCCCTCTACTCCGCTCTGCTAAGACCCCACCTGGAGCACTGCATCCAGCTCTTGGGCCCCCAATATACCAACATAAGGACATGGAACTATTGGAGTAAGTCCAGAGGAGGGCCACAAAGATGATCAGAGGGCTGGAGCACCTCTGCTATGAAGACAAGCTGAGAGAGCTGGGCTTGTTCAGCCTGGAGAAAAGAAGGGATCTCTGGGAAAACTCTCTAGTAGCCTTCCAGCATCTGAAGGGAGCCTACAAGAAAGCTGGAGAGGGACTTTTTACAAGGGCATGTAGTGATAAGACAAGGTGGAAGGGCTTTAGACTGAAAGAGGGTAGATTTACATTAGATAGAAAGAAGAAATTATTTACTGTGAAAGTGGTGAGACACTGGAGCAGGTTGCCCAGATAAGTTGTGGGTGTCCCATCCCTGGAAGTGTTCAAGGCCAGGTTGCATGGGGCTTTGAGCAAACTGGTGAAGTGGAAGGTGTCCCTGCCCCATGGCAGAAGGGTTGGAACTACGTGGTGTTTAAGGCCTTTTCCAACCCAAACCATTCTATAATTCTATGATTCTATAATCAGGAGATGGTAAGGCAAGTGGATAGCAGGCAATGTAATGCCTGACTTTCTCCAGGGCTTAATTCATCTAGCTTGTCTTGGAAATCATTTGCATTCATGAGGATAACCAACTAATATTAGTCACCCTGCTTCCTTTTTTTTAGACAATGAAACCATTGCAGTGGAGGGAAATTTGCTATTGTCCTTTTTTTCTAAAAGAGACTATGGGAATGTAGCTGCTGGAGTTTTCTGGTTCATTTCTATATACTCTGGTGCTAAACTCCTGTCTGCAGAGGAGTTTGAGTGAAAACCAGAGTTCCTTGTGAATATAAAAAAACCCCACTGGAATATCGCGACTGTATTTATACCTTTCTGTTGCAAGCACAGAGAAACCAAGGGATTGATAAAGGAAATTTACAGTGTGTGAGAAGGGTGGTGCAAGAGAAGCCTTGGTCCACTGTGGTAGACCTTACTTTTGGATTACCTTCAGAAGTCCGTATCTTAGCTGTTTTCACACAAGTTCTGACTGTCATCGTTATTGCTCTGGTGGCATATTTCTGGATGAGTATGCAGATATTATATTCATTGCTCAGAATTTTAGGGCTTTGCACCTCCTGTATACAGCAGCCACAGTGTCTCAGTCTCCATATCTATAGCGTGGAAGGCAGCAAATACTGCATCAACCACATTTTCCAACTGCATACAGTTGTCCAGTGTCATGGTTTAACCCCAGTTGGCATCCAAGCCCCACACAGCCACTTGCTCACTCTCCCTCACCCAGAGGGATGGGGAGGAGAATTGGAAAGGAATGTAAAACTCACAAGGGTTGAGATAAGAACAATGTAATACGTAAAGCAAAAGCGACGCACGCAAGCAAAGCAAAGCAAGGAATTCATTCACCACTTCCCGTGGGCAGGCAGGTGTTCAGCCCCCCCCAGGAAAGCCGGGCTCCATCACATGTAGCGGTTACTCAGGAATACAAATGCCATAACACCAAATGTCCCCCGCTTCCTTCTTCTTCCCCCAGTTTATATACTCAGCATGACGTCATATGGTATGGAATATCCCTTTGGCTAGTTTGGGTCACCCGTCTTGGGCATGTCCCCTCCCAATTTCCCATGCCCCTCCAGCCCTCTCACTGGCAGGGCCCAGGAAACCGAAAAGTCCTTGATCTAGCATAAACATAATCCAGCCACAAGTGCAAACATCAGGGCAGTTATCAACATTGTTCTCACAAGAGATCCAAAACACAGCACTGTACTATCTACTAAGAAGAAAGCTAACTTCATCCCAACTGAAACCAGGACATCCAGGCAGAAAGTTACAATGTCCTGGAACAAACATTCACAGACACTTTTGAGATGAGAGGCTTGCATCTTTTTTTTGATGTAGTTTGCTCCTTGCTTGAGTATCTAGGGCCTTTCTGTCTCCTCATCTTTCTCTGCTGAGGCTGGCAAAGTGCTCAAGTATGCTAAGGTTTTTAGGAACCTGGCTGAGGATCTAGTGACAGGTCTTGTGTGCTTCTGTTCGGGATGGCTTAGGCACAGAGGCATACCTATTGCAGCAAACACAGAGCAGCTTAAATGTATGTTACAATGGTGCTGTACCACCCTGTTCGATGGCTCGGACTAAAAAAACTATACCCTTATTTATAGACAATGTTTTCCATCTAAGAACATATATGTTGTCTGCTTTCACTGTCCTGAAAGATTATTGTACACATTTTAGCTGGAAAGAAAGGTTTATATATTTTAAAAATACAAGGCAGAGTTGGGTAGAGAAATTGCCAGAAGCTCATATTTGATTGGATCACAAATCTTTTTCTCTTTAAATTAATAAGGATAAGAAAAGTTTAACCTTTGCTTGTATGCTTTAGCATGTTTGGGCCCTTTTGTTCCAAGTGTGTTTGCTCTGACATTCATTCATTTTCACCTAGAGTCAATAGCCCCTTGTTTTAGCCAAAAATTTCTCTCCTAATTGTTCTTGGTCACCTCACAGCCATCCCCTTCAGCTGTCAATAAAACTTGCTATCAGTTTTTTTCTCCACTGCATTCCCTGTTGTTTCTTTTTTATCATCATAATGAATCTTAATAATAACAACAACAATGGTAAAAAAATCATATCCTTAGACTAAACACATTCTCTAAAAAGGGTAAATCATAAGATAAACCACTGAGGCCTGCATCTTTCTCAGACTTAGGCAATGGAGGTTAATTCCTCCTTCACACCAGTTTTATCCTAGCAAAACTCTGTTAATGGATTTCTTTGTGTGTGCATCAGTTCAAGTGAGAGAGGGCAATTAAGTCCTCATTGGTAAAGTGGGTAGGAATTAAGATTTCCTTTGCTTCTTATGTGTTCCATTTATCAAGGAAATAAGAACATGATCTAATACATTCTTCATACAGACAACCTTTTGTATACCATATCTATACCCGATTAATATCTTTCTAATTAAATTAGCTTAGGGTTCTTGCAGAACATTTTTAGGCTGATGAGCCAAACTTATCTAGATATCCATTGCCATTTGTATTCACACACAGGGAAGCTGCTGAACAGCTTCATCAAAGCATCTGAGTGCTTTAAGGGCACAATCATTTCTCTTCTCCACAACTTCACCGCCATGGAAGAAAACACTACTTTTATAGCCAAGTACTGTTATTGTCCTAATTTTACATGGGGGAAGCTGTGACACAGGGTTCGCATATCAATGAACGTAAGATCAGTTTGCAGCAGTCTGTTACCTCAGGTAAGTACCATAGCTATTTAATGAGTAAGAAGGACAGTAAGGATCTTCTTGTACGTTTAGCTGAGTCAGTGCAAATATTTCAGCTCAATAGCCTGAATGCAGTTGTCAGTGTAAACAGTTCCTCATTAAATACAAGCTCTGGCAGTCACATCAGAAGTTAATGGCTCTTCAAATGTGAAAATAAAGATAACAGTAGGCTTCTCCCTATGATTCTGACAGAATCATTTGTTCACTAAAGGAAAGATTTTATCCATGTAGCTATTAATCTCATATGAATGTTTGTGGTTAAGGTCTGTATCTGGAATGACATGAAAAAGGGAAAGGTTTTGTCTCCCTAAAGAGCAAACACCGAATGCAAAACCTTCACTCTGCAGCATAATTCTGGACACAGAAGGGATAGAAAAATCCATATCATCATAGCAGATATGGTCCATTATATCAGCATATTATCATATCCTCAAAAAAAAAAAAGACAATTACAATCAGTTAATCTGCATATTATGCAGATTGGGAATTATGTGAACATGTGGCAACTGGGGAAAGATTTATAGAGGAGCTGCAAGGCAGAGTTTGTTTCCTTTTCCTTCAACAGTTCTGTGCTTGTTAGGAGAAGCCTGAAGAAGATGCACTATGTAGCCCTGGGCGGAGAGATCTCATGAACACAAGCACTGTCCTGGCAGGTCAGATCAAACTCCACCCAGTCCAATATTCTGCCATCAATGCTAGAAAAAGTCAGTACTATTTATGGAGGGTATGCCAGCTTCAGCACTTTCAGTGGTCCATTACCTTGATACTGCCCAAGCATCCAAATCTATCTTATTAAGATTGTTAAAGGTAAGATTAGGTGAGATGTGCTGTGATTTCTGTGTTCCATTTACCTTCTACCTTCAAGATCTTTTAAACCTCAGTCACTTCATCTTGTCAGTCTCCTTCTCAAACAAAGAGCCCTCGCCTTTTAAATCTCTCTGAGTAAAGCAGCTGCTTCACAGTCTTGATATTTGTAGTTGCCCTTCTCTGCACTTTCTCTAACCTCATTCCTCTTGATATGTGAAGACCAGAATTACCCACAAAACACAGTAAAAAACGTGGGTTTATACAGCAGAAAAATGATGTCCTTTGGTTTATTCCTATTCCCCTCCTGATGATGTTCAATATTTTATTGGCATTCATGGCGGCCATTGTTCATTCAGTCAATTGTTTTGTGGCCTGAAAATGAGTACTCTGAGATCTCTTCTCTGCTAAACAGGAGTTCAGCATTACGGAGGTGTGTTTTAGTTTATTTTTGCATCACTTCATATTTCTCTGCCTTGAATGTATCTGCCACCTTTTTGTCCTCATGGGTTCTTTCTAGAGTTTCTTGCCTTTGGTATAGCACTAGGCTGCTGGAAAGAGCTTAGTACCATCTGCAAACTTGGGGATTTTAGTATGGACTCACTTCTTCAGCCATTGACAAGGATGCTTCATAAAATTGGTCCCAGACTAGTCCCAGCAATGTTTCATGTATGTCCTGAAAAGTCTTACCTGTTGTTTCCTATTTTTAAGTAGCTTTTGTTCTGCAGATAGATATTCTTAATACTTTTTTTTTCTTTTTCTAGAGGTACCAAGACAAAACACAAGGGTTATACAGAACAAATAATAAGAGTATCACCAGACACATTAGGTAGCTTTCAAAGGTAAAGTTTAGTGGCAGGAGTCTACTTCTGTCAGACACCTGGGAAAGGGGAAGAGAATGGCCTAAGTCAGATTTTCTGCCCATTATTCTTTCTTGTGTTCTTTGTCCTGAAATACTGGCTATTTGATCTTCTCTTCTGTATCCCCTTGGACTGGTTCACCAGTCTCTGCTTTCCTTTGTTCATTGAACTGAAAAACATTGAGGCACAGCACAGTGATCACAAACTGTGGAAAGCTAACATTAAAATGGTCTGTTTAAGTATAGCAATATTGAGGAACATAATATACAAGTTCTCAGAGGATGTCTGAGATCCAGTTATGAGCTATTATTGCAGTCATTTTACTTTTGGTTTGTGTCTTAAGGATTGTTTTGCTTTTAGCACTGACTTCCCTGTGGAAGACACAACTGAAGTGCTAGTCAACAGGCATAAATGGTCAACAAAAATCACCAACCAAATACAAAGGTGGTGGACAAGAGGGTTTGTGGTGCCAAACTGGAAGAGCTGTAAATGTAGGCCTATTACCGTACTGACATGTTTTGCAGTAGTGTAGTATCAAAGTGGGGAGCTTGCTGTGTGCTGATAATATGAAAAAAACTCTGTGTGGTTGAGTCTCTTGGTAGACTTGCATGGATTACAGCCTACATCTAAAGGTTTTTATTCATTAAATCTCTTTATTCTTTAATGGTCTTTTTTCTCATGTTTTATTCAGCTGCTTTTAGATCTCATGAGCAGTAAGGGTCAAGCAGTTCTTCTGTTCTGGGTCACAACAAACCAAAGGCTTGTTACATTTTCTTTGTGACGATACAGGTTTTCTTGAGACTGCTGTCACTCGCCTGGCAGCTTCTTGCCAGAAGGGCATAAGATAACGCACAGCAGGGGAGCTTCTTCCCTTTTATCCTGCACCTGATGATCCCTGCCTCTAAATGGACACTTGCAGCTTTGCAGAATGCTCTAGATCAACAAACTTACTTTGATTCTCAAATACCTTGCATGGTTTGCCAGAAATACAGTTTTATTTACATCTATCATTTCAAATTTAAAAAGTGCTTTCTTCTTAGTCACTTTTTCCTGCAGAGTCTGTTAACACTAGACCTTGAAAATGTGATGTGATACTTAAAGGATTCTCTTTAATCGCCTTAATACTATAGCTGATTTGGGGATTTGGGGATTTACTTCTCTTTCATGTTTCCCCTTCAGTCTTAGTTTTCTACGCAAGGTGAATCAAAGCTGTCCCTTTCTTTATCATTATCTCCTTTTCTTAGCCCCCAGCCCCTCTCTGTGCCACCATCCTGGTTCTCCAGTGTTCTCCCAGTCAATACAGATGCAAGAGGAGCTACACAGAGCTCTCTGGCCAAGTGATGTGGGGACAAGTTTCCCTTCTCCTGCTCCCTGAGATTTCATTACTTTTCTATTATTTTCTAAAAAATAGTGACATCATCCAGCCTTGCTTTCCTGCAAATTACATTTTTGAGGTTCTTTCTGCACTTTGTAAATCATGCCTGCAATGATCACTGTATGGACATCTTTTATAGCACAGTGTTTAGCTGTCTTTTGAGTTTTAAGACACCAGATGTAGTACAGACTTGGCATTTCTATTTCACCTGATGCCCCCAAGCTCCACTCTGTCCCCTTATGATGGCTTTTGAAGCTCCTGTCCTCCCATTCTTGCTATGTATTCATAAAGTGCGCAATCCTGGCATTTCAGCTTTGTTAGTAGAAAAGGTCATTTGGTTTAGTAGACATGTGTCTTCCTGATAGAGACAAAAGAAGGGAAGATAAAGAATATGTTTTCATATTGAAATTTCAATTTGGAAAGCATTTTAGGAATTTTTAGGAATTAGGAAAAAACCCTAAACTTGGCACAGAAAGTCGGGGAGTAAATGGACAAGTCAGATAAGAAAAAGATTGTTGAAGAGAGCATATCAGTTTTTTTCTTCAGCAAAACTGAACCAAATTCAATATTACTCTGATAATCAGCCAGGAGACAAAACACTGCAAGTCCCACAGCCCAGTTAACCAAAGCTTACCCTTCTGTCACAAAAGTGGAAATGATTTTGGTTTACAATACCTGAGCTCAAGACTTTACCATCCAAAGAGTGACAAATGCTGTTCACTTACACATGAAGATGTTAATTACTATTTCCAAGGATTAAGGTTATGACTACCATGGTCTTTTCAATGAGCAATAACACTCAGAGCATACTAAAACAGAAAAATACAGTTGTGTTCACCAGGAGGAAAATTAGAATTAGACTTAATGTATGTAGAGAAATATTGTCACTGTCCTTAGTAACTGTAGAAGTCAGATTGTTTGCCTGCTGGTGGAGTAATTTCTGTCTTGATGGGAATTAACAAGAAATAAGCTATTAAATGTTTTTCATACGAATGTGTATTGTTTTGTACATCTTTATACATACTAATTATTACCAATCATTGCTTTACATGTAGTCAAGAGTGGCTTTAAGAAAGTTGTTCTAGAGCCTGACAGTTAATACATTCGTTCTTTCCAACTGACCGCAAAATTTGCAAATTTCACATAATCACTGCTAAAATTATAAGGAAAACATAGAACCCATTCTCCAGACACTACCAAAGCTTGGTCTGAGATCTGATTAGATGAGGGAAAAGTGCAAGGCAAGGGATGAACACTGTAAAACAGGTGGGGTGTAAGAACATAATCTAGAAACTGTGAGCCAGAGAACAAATGAGTGAAACAGTGACTACAGTACTGTAGTGATTTATGTGGTAAAAGCTTTGAGAAACTAGAAAAAAAAAAGAAACATCACAAAGAAGAACATGAAGGAAGACATGGAAATAATTTTGAAGGTATGGAAAGCAAATTTTAAGGTGAAGGTTCTATAGAAAAATCACTGACACGGAAATGGAAAAAAAAATCTTAAGTGATCAAGATGGACATCACTTGTGGGGAAAGGATGGGATTAGCAATTAAGTGTGCAAGAAATACTACGCAAAGCAAGCGTGGGTCATAAAGTACCTTGTCAGTGAAAATCAATGAAGTTACATTGATGTACTGCAGAAGGGATGCAAGGCATCGATGCTGTGATGAAAGTTGCAAGTCAAAACAACAACCTGTGCAACACACTGTATTGAGTGGGGAGGACTTATAAAGATCAAAATTGAGAACTTCAGAACTTGCTCTCAGGCAGATGAGGAAATCGATATAAACATGCAAATAGAGGAGGATGCATGGGAAGGCAAGCTAGAAATGAAAGGCTTTACTTTGGGACAGAACAGCAGGAGTTAGTTAAACATCTTTCTTAGCAGTTATCAGTCTTGCTTGATTTTCATACCTGTAGATCTGTAAATCTTATTTTTAGATCACTTAAAGGAAAGAAGTCAGTACTGTAGTATCGCAACAGCATGTTAGAAGCCAGACGCATATTGCAGAGGCTCTTCCCTGTTCTCGGGCTTAACTAGAGCCTGCTCTGCCAGGCAAGACAGGTTTGCTGCTTTTAAATGAACCTGTTGGAAGCACCCGTGTGTGAATACCTATCTTACATCCAATGTGCAAGTTAGCCTGAAAAAAGGCAGGAGCTGAAGTGTTCAGATGTTCTCCATGGCTGCATGGGGTCGAGGGTCAGAGAGGCAAGGCTGGACTAAGCTAGCGTATGTAGGATGAGTGCATAATGTCTAGAATGGCAATTTGCAATGAAGTCTGTTTTCTTTTACTCACTGACTAGATGTACAGAGATGTAAGAACATTAAGGAATCCGAACTGTAACCTTGAACATGCCATTTAGTAAGATGAAAGGCAATGGATGAGTTTGGTAACAAAACCATCACAGTCTGAATCCCCCTCTAGGGAACCTCAGTCACTTGTTCTCAATAACTGAGCTGAGACAATGATACACTTTATTATTTGTCTGTGCTCATATCTTATTTCTCATTAACATACATCACTCTTGAGTTTTGACCACTGTTTTACTTGCCCTGCTAACTAGTTACAAACATCTCTGGAGATCTTTTTCACTACTGAGAATCAAAATAAGCTTTGTAGGATCTCAATGACAGAAGTAAACACAAGCACAGTGACTCCCTTTCCTGCCTTGTTACTCAATGCTTTGCGTATGTCTTGCACCATCTGCATCATGATACACATTTCATGCATTTTAGACTCCAATATATTTGCTGTTCACAGCTGACTCCTCATTTCGTCTTCCATTTGAACCTGCTTTCCCTCTTATTTTATTCATCTTTTCTTCAAATTGCTCTTTCTCTGCAGACTCCCTTTCTTACTCCTTCCTGGCCCCTCTTCTGTTCATTTTCACTGAAGTGGAATCCCTCTACCTCCCATCACCAGTTCCTCACTGTTGGAGCTGGAAGTCTCCTCAGAGTGGCCTTCATCAGTGGACTGATCCTTTTTCAAATATGAGATGCATTATACAACTCTGCATCAAATTTTCTGATAGTGCTGCCTGCAGTGTCTTTTCTTCTCAGGCTGAGGCATGCCAGCAAATTGACATCTGCAGCTGGAACCCAGCAACATAAACCTAGAAATTGGCAGTCGGTCAGTTTTTAGTCTTTCATTACAAAAGAAAACCAATGTGCTTTTCTGTTGAAAAGAAAATGTGTAACTGTAATATTACGCACTTGAAAATCACATTGGAAAACACCAAAGCTTACCTAGTCATGTCCAAATAAATTTGTTATCTCAAACACTAAATGAAAGCAATAGGAAAGAAATAAAAGATCAGTCTTTGATATGGGTGAAGATTAAAAGCTTGAGCATACATTGCTGAGAGAAAAATAAGCAAAAGGATAAATCGCAAATCACCATATGGCACAATTTTAGCCCAAGCTTCTAGCTTTTATTGGAGGTATTTTGCATTGTTTCTGCAAAGAGGATAGAACTGATAGACTTGTCTGCTCAGGTCTTTATTTGATGTGGTCCTGCTTGCTTAGAAAGAGTGGGCAAAGCCTATTTTCCCAGAAAAGCATCAAGTGGGCAATGGGAGACATTCCCTTTGTGCTGCAATTCGAGCATCCTTTCTGCTAGCACGTCTTGCTCTCATTTTCCCTCAACCAGACTCCATCCACTTGGATGCCATCCAGGAAGGTTATTCCCCTTCCCCAGCATTAGGGACCGCAAAGCCTTCCATGTGAGCCATGTCTGGTAAAGGAGAATTTCACACAGACATGGGTACCACTAGGCTTGCTCTAATCATGACTCAGAGCTGGGCCAACACCTCAGTGACTGGCAGAGAACAAAGGGATGCAGCACAGCTTATATACACTAATCAGATCATTAGTCAATGTCTGAGGTTTTAGGAGTTTCCTTTGGTCTTATCAGCTCTGGAATTCATCACTCAATCCTGTTCCAGTTGATTCACCTATTTGGCTCCAGTCTCTGCCTTGGTTCTTAGGTCCTCCTTGGATCATGATCTTTCTGCCTGCTTTAACTCCCACAATCCTTCAAGCACACTTAGTCTGTGAACAAGCAATTCCTATTCATCTATATAAAACCAAATAATGGATTTTTCTAAAGCCACCTGTGTTTCAGAAAGCACCTGTGTAAACAAATTGATCATCTATTGTTTTTCTGTTTTCCTACTGATTAACTTGGCTGGGTTTTAAACCAGCCTTGGATTAGGGCTATGCTAGGACTGAGGCCTGGTTATGTCAGTTAGCAGCTTTAGTACTTTAATTTTCTTGATTCAAACTACATTTTCTTTAACCATGTCACTTACTCAGATCCACACGCAGGTAGCCTCAGGGTCTGCTGCAGCAGCTCATGGTTTCCATTGCCGTGTATGCCTGAATTCAGTTGTTCTCCCTTATTTTCCCTGAATGAAAGACTGATGCCCTCCCCAGAACCTCTGTGCCATGGTACAAGAGCTGAGCCCTCAGCACAGGGCATCAGTTTTGGGGCTATGGGGAACAGCCTGTGTTGCCTAGCCATGCTCAGGAAGCTGGATGCCTGTAGGACAGCAGATGTCCTGCACAGATGGCCCAGCCACCCTATGCTCCCATTAAATCTGATGTTTTGAGCAAGCATTAGCTCTACTCAGGCACATCTGGTCTGAGGCATGCCAACTACAGCTGCATCGTGAGGGAGCTGTACAGTCCGTGTGGGTACATTTGTGTCTCAGAGATGCTGGATAGCAAGGTGGGAGCCCTACGGCTGTGGTGCTGTTAGTAATTACAAGTTCCTAACATCACTGAGGACTCAGGATGGATCCTTTTGCAGTTCGTGGACTTTGTCACTCTACTGTTTGCAAACTGCCAAGTTAACCAGGCATGTACATTTAAAGGCTGCTATCTGTCTCAGCAGTATCCTTCCTCAACCAGCTGGAAAAAAACACATTAAAAATCAATCTAAAATGCTCAGTACAATCCTCAGCAGAGTATTTAAGAACATTACTTACTGAAGCTTATTTCAACACTATATTCACTTTGGATTTTCCAGCATATCTGATGCTGAAAGCGTTTACAACAGGGCTTGCTGTGTGGTTGTTGGTTTGGTTGTCAGTGGCTGTTTTTTTACAGGAACTCTAAGAGTCCTAGGAAAACCCCAGCAATAAAAACAACCAACCCTTCACACAAAGCCAAAATCAGAACTGAAAAAAATGGGAGTAAGTGTAGAAGAAGATGTTTCCAGTGTATGCAAGGATAGTTATAGTGTTAGAGGTTTAAATGGAAACAAATTAAATTTTTCTAAAACGGAGTGATTCAGAAATGATTGTGTCTCGCTGTTCATGTCCACCCTGGAAATAACCTGTCTTTCAGGTGTTGAGTCAGGAACAACTGGGACACTGTACCAGCATGGAATAAGGCACTTGGAACCACGTGTCAGAAGAGATGCTCTGCCCACCTTGTGTCAGAGAGCGCTTACAGACAGCCATGGGGGCAGGCCTTATTTACAGACTAGAATTAGGGGAAAAAAAACAGCAAGATGATGAGAGCTTCAGTTTGTGCCAGTAAGCACAGTACCCTGTCACGTGTAATGAAGCTGTTAAGACAGACCACATGAAATCTGGCATTAAGCTATGTGCTACTTGAGTACTTACTGCTGACCTGGCTTCTGCTTGCCTGCAGCTGGAAGTTCCATTTGTGAGCAGAGGACCAATCAAAGGGGCAACAAACTGGGATGAGAGAGCAAGGTGTGTGTCTGTAAGGCTTTTGGTGAACTGTCTCCAGTTCTCTTGCTTTCTCCGCAGGATCCCTAACCGCCTTGTTACTAAGCTAGCCTGTGGGAGGGCACAGACTCTAGTGATAGTCCCCTGCACTGCTGCTGTCCCATCTCATATTGAATTCTCCAGTGCTTTCCCTTGGCTGGGCCAGTGTGAGCCATCTTCTGGGCAGAATGGGCTGGAGGATACATGCAGATATTGCAGATATGTGCTCCACTAAACTCTTCTCTTCTGATTTTTGTAAGAGTAACCTGGGTGAAGGCATCCGGACCCAAGGCTCTCCCAATAACATTTGCAAATATCACAGGCATGCCTCGCTCCTCACATCCTGGGAAAAGACATGGCTTTACGTGGTCTTTGGACTCTAAGCCAAGCAGCAGCTTATTGCAGGGATAGACTCCCATGGTTCGAGCAAGAGTCCAGTTGCCACACAATCCCACCACCATCATCACCATGCTAACCCACCTCTCCCACAGCAGCACCCACCCGACAACCCACCTAGCAGCAAACAATGTCACATAGTCTTTCTAAGTCTAGGTGAGGGCAAGGCTGCCAGCATTGCTTGGCAGACTGTGGCTTTGCAGTTAGTTCCAAACACCCTCTATGGCATGGTATTTTAAAACAGGGAGACTCAGAAAGCAGCCTGGGGACATTTCCTGGCTTGAAGAGTAGTATCAGGTGAGACACAGTGTGGAAACGTGCTAGAAAGAGACAGAGGTGTTCCGGAAACTGTCCAAAGATTCTCCATCACAGGAAAGGAGAATATCTGGGCTCTCAGCTTCAAAGAGGGAAGCAGTGAGAGCTAAAATGTCTCTAAAACAAATATTTAAAAAGAAGGCACTGTAGGATTTGACTGCAGAGTATCCCTGGAGCTTCATGGGGTAACTGGGTTGGGGAGAGGAGCTGGATTAATTCTTGCAAGGCACCCCTGCTTCTGTCACAGCTGATCTGTCAGGACCAGATGTTCCTTGCCACAAGGAGGATGCGTAATAGAGGGAAGCCAGAGCAACAGGATTTTGTCTTTTTTCATGTTTGCCGTTGGGGAAGGGAAAGGGAGGCATGTTGTTAGCAGTATATTAATGAGTGGTCTGGTTTGTGTCCCAGCACACTAGTCACACAAGGTGCTTTTTTTAAATAGCAGCAAAGGAGCTGAGGTTGACTGTACAAGGCATCTCTACCTGCTGTAGCCTGGCAAGAATAGCCCTTTCCAGTGGCCACCCAATAAGCTGGTGCTGATGCATGGCATCTTTGCCCAGGGACAAAGCTATGATATGATATGATATGATATGATATGATATGATATGATATGATATGATATGATATGATATGATATGATATGATATGATATGATATGATATGATATGATATGATATGATATGATATGATATTGTATGGTATGGTATGTTGTGGTATATGATGCAGAGAAGCAAAGCTAGATCTCTCTCTTACCTCCAGAACCAAGCTACCCAGGTTCACTTTGGCGATCTTCAGGGAGGCCACCCCTCACTTTTGGTAAGTGCCCAGACTGGAGAAAAACATGCTTTGAGCATCATTATTCCCAGACCCAGGCCCTTCCCTCAGGGTCACCAGTTGTCCCTTCCCTGTCCCCTGCCAAACCTCCCCTCTGCAAAAGGCATCCCTGGCCTGGGAGAAGAGGTACACAGACCACCCCCAGGTCCCCAGCACAGCACTGGGGAGCAGAGTCTGTACCTGCTGGGGTACCCTGCCAGTGACAGGATTCCTGTGCCCAAGGGAAACACCCTCACTTTTGGTGTTCCCATCCCTTAACCATCCACTGGCTCTGATATTGGGAGTCAGCCAGGGTGGAAATACAGAGTGAATCAGAGGCCCTGATGGAGCAAAAAAGCCCCCTTAGGGGGTGGTCCTGCCTAGCCTGGCATCCTCTTCCCAGGGTTTCTCCTGGGCGAACCTCATCATGTGAACCTAGAGGAAGAATCAGTGTTGTCTGGAAAAATGAAAGTATTTGAGAAATTCAGATTTGACTGTCCTTGGGTATCTCTAAGAGATGAGGGTCTCATGGTATTTTTTTTCTTTCTCCTGAAAGAGCTTGACTGTCAACTGTGCCTGATAGATGATGCAGCTTTGGCTCCCTCAACACTGCTTCAGTATGGGTTTCTGGTACTGTTGTGAGCTTACGGACCTTTTAATGCAAACCTGGTCTCAGTGCTTAAGTGGGTTGTATCGTACTGGCTGGCCATGTGAGAGAGGTCTAGTCCTTGAACAAAACTAATTCAGAATATTTACTCCATCACTGGCTGCTAACACGATGTCTTATTTCATCAACAGTCTGTTTGCCAGTGGAATAAGCAAGAAAATTACAGTTATATGCTGTTTTAGCAACCAAACACATAACCAAGTACTGAGAATCAGTATTACTTGGGGACACATTTAAGTTGTAATTCTCTCTTTATTGACGGATTTTCTTTCTGCCTCTCTGGGAAGTGATTGTTACAGCTTATTCTTCAGCCTGGTCCCCAAAGGACATAAAGCTTCCTTGGCCTCTGTGTGTTCGTACGTGTCTGTGTGTTTATTCTACTCAGTTAACTTTTGAACTACAGGCAGCTTTCAACCCACATTAGAAAACATTTTCATGAAAATAAGCAGCCAGGTAAAAGGCAGAGACCGCAGTAGTGCCTTTACAGAAGTTAGGCTATTGTCGGCCCTCCAAAAGCCAATATACAGAACAGATGGCAACGGGGACCGGGCTTCATTAGCTCTGTTGCTCACACAATTATTTGTTTTCTGTACTAAAGCCTCTCTTTCTTGTTAGCTCCTCCTCAGCAGATCCTGCTAGAGGACATTTTCAGGTAGTCAATATGTCAATCAGCTGGCCTGTGCTGGAATAATATTAAAGAGTGCTGCTGCGAGCCACCCTCTGACATTTCAGTTTAGTCCTTGGGCAACACTTGGTCTTTCTGATATTGTCAGTGGCATTTCAGACAAAAACGCAGACCAGTGTTTCCTCTGAAACCAGTTATATAAAAACGTCAGATCTTTTTTGCCCACGGCATAGGTGTGAGCCCACTTTGGGTAAAATTCGTGCTGCTATGTGCAGGTATCTGGAGAGCGATGTGATAAGTTTAGGCCAGGTCCAGACTGCCAGGCAGTGACAGAGGTAGACAAGTCTGCTGCTTGCTGCTCCTCTGCTTTAAATCTCAGTCTTACTGATCTCCGTCTCAAACGGCTAGAAAAAATGACTCCCGCCTTGCAGCATTTTCTTCCTGTACCTTCTCCCATGAGAAGGGGGCTGCTCTGAGTGCTGCGGAAGGTGGCCCGGGGGGAGCGCAGCAGCTGCCGCGGTGGGAAGGCCCTTTGCTGCAGCAGGACCAGCCTGCAGAAGAAGCCAGCTGGCCTGTCCCGGGTGCCGGCTGGGGTTCATGCCTGCTCAGCCGCTCTGCTCGCTTAGACAGAGCTCAATGGGGATTCCCTGGTAAACAACCCTACGTGATCTTTGCTGCTTAAACACACCTAGGTCAAAATGCCTTGCTGGCTGTTTCAAACCACCTTCTAGCTCCCTACAGCTATTTTATCTTTGCCTTATATTTGCAGAGGTCATCATGGGCTTTAAATATGACAAATCTGAAGACTGCTTCATCTGGGGTAAGTATTAATACCCCTGTAACCAATTTCCTCCACTGATAACATAAGGATGCCTCCTTTCTGCTCAGGAAACCAGTGTCAGCATGCAGGAGCAGCCCCTGCTCTTTTCTTTTGGGTACCTCTGGCTGGCAGCACGGTCCCCCCCACCCCCACCGATGGACACCCACGAGGGCCTCTGCCAGAGCACAAGCCTCCACTCTTTCCAGCTGCATGCCAGCCAGATCAAGCTGCTACCCACCATCGGTAGGAGGGCTGTTGCACCCCTGGGTAGCTTCACATCAGCTCAGGTGCTGGGAGAACAAGGAAAAGCTCAGGGTAATGCTGTGCCAGAAGAGCTCGGCATTGACTAGTTTTTGCTGACTCCTTTCTCTCATACATTTTTACTCTCTGTATCTTCCTTTTCAAGTCATCTTTCTGTCTCTCTCTGCTGTTGTTCTTTGGCCAACCTGCTTTTGCCCCATCCCAGAGGCATCCTGTCCCATCCCCGTTCCTCTCCCTTCTCTGACAGTGCGGGGTGGCAGAAGGTCAGACCCTTTCCTCCAAAATTCTCTGTCCTTACCACCTGACATCAGTGTTTTCAACATACCCTCTTCCTGGCTCAGCCCCTGTTCAACAGATAAAAAGTCCAACCCTGCCTATGTTCCCCCTGGCCAGGTCCCTTCTGCATGTCTGCATCTCCTGCTGGCAGAGCAGCACATTCCATGCCTTCAGGTGTGGAAACAGGAGACAACCACCCGTGCCACTGCGCAGGCATCTAAAGGCTTGTTGAAGCTAACATTCTAAACAGTGAGTGTTTTGGAAAGCTTCTGTGCTGTCACAAGGCAGATGTTGCTCTGCATGCTGCATCTGTGCTCTGGGCTGCGCAGCAGGGAAACAGCTCCTGCTGCCTTAGGGTGCTGCCTTCTCACCAGGCATCTGCCTGCCCGCCTGAGCACTGCCAGAGAAGACAAGAGTCTTTCGGAGAGAATATGCCTTAGCGTAAACTCCCTTTCAGACTGTCGGTGTTTTCTCTGTACCGATCCACTTACACTTTTCCACCATGCTCATGGAAGGTTACTTGTGACATTTCAAGGAATTAGCTTGGCCATTGCTATGGATTTCTGAGAACCTGATTATAGTCTGAAAAGGTTTTTACTGTCCTTTTGCCTTTTTTTTTTTTTTTTTCCTTTTACAGCTGTGATCTTTTATTTCAGTTCTACCTGTAACTTTTTCTTATGGTCTAATACAAATATGATTTACAAATAAATGTCCCGATACCACTTGTTCCTATATACATTATCTGCAGTTACCAGTCTCTTTTACCTCAAGTGCCTCCTTGTTCAAAGAGGAAATTTGCTACCTTTCTCCTCAGAGACACAAATCCAGTTTGAATTTCACTTCTATTTAAGGCTTATTTCCTTCTCCTTTTTTTGCAATCCTGACACTCTCCCTGATGGAAAAATGCTTTTGGCAGTTGCAGAGCTATGTTGGTGTAGCGGCCATTCACAGGCACACCGGCAGCTGTTTCAATACCCATCTGAAATTATGAGTTTTATGCTTTTTATGGAAACATGAAACAAATTAGGTATCTCATTAGTCACTTAGAAGCAAATTTAAGTGTTTACCATGTATTGACTAAACAATACATTCTGGCTATTTGTTTCTTGGGCAAAAATATTCCTTTCTGCAATGACAGAAAACCAATGAGTTCTTAGTATCTATTTTGTATGGGCTTATTTTATGTCATAAAGCAAACCAGAATTTTAATGTATGGAGGCATCTCCATGCTTTCTGCCAGCTACAGGGTTCAGGGAGTGGAGGTCACTGATGCAGTAGTGGGCAATCTGATGTGAGGCAGCTACCAGAGCAGTTGAATCATATTTCTTCTGGGTTTGGCATCCCACACAGGGATCTTCTCCAGTAGCTAGCTTGTTTAAAGCTGGCCCACAATACCCTGCACAAGCTGCAGATGGAACAGTGAGCAACACAATCACTGAGGACTTCTTCGGAGCAATCTGAAATGGCTGCCCTATGTGTGCAATGATGTATAATATTTCAAGCAACATTTCCCTGTAATAAGAACTCCAAAATTTTGCTTCAAGTTCAAGCTCTAAAAGACGCTAAAGATACGGTCAGAAGTAGAAGAGTACTAAGGATGGAAAAGGGTTTAATTTTTTGGCATTTTATCTTGGGAATCTCTTGGCTTTTTGAGTCTCTTCAGTTAAGACGAGACTTGGCTACCAGTGATAACCATGGTACAGCATCTCATTAAAAGCCATGCTTCTTTTTAGACTACAGAGGTTTCTTTACCTCAGAGTATCTCTTTTGGAAATGTCTTGCTTGACTATTTTAGGATTACATTTGATTTTTTTCCCCTCAGCTTTTATTGCATTGATGGCTTACAACCACCCTGTGACCGACAACATGTATTCAGATATTTCTTAAGTCTTTTTCCAGTGATGACCTCCTAGCAGAAGTTCTAGTCATGACTTCTGAAATGTGCCAACTTGTATTTGGCATAGCTGAAATTAAATGCATGCTAGTAACTCCAGCTCTCGAAGTCATCCTGTTCCTCCTGTATGATCTGCCTAACCTTCTTTAAACTAAAGATGGTCCCAAACACCTGTCATCAGTGAACTTCATTGAAAAATATCTCATGGTGTCCTGGTTTCACCTGGGATAGAGTTAATTTTCTTCTTAGTAGCTGGTGCAGTGCTGTGTTTTGGATTTGGTCGATAGCACACTGATGTTTTTGGTTGTTGCTGGGTGATGTTTACACTAAGTCAAGGACTTTTTGGTTCCTTGGGCCCTGCCAGAGAGAGGGCTGGAGGGGCATGAGGAATTGGGAGGGGACACAGCCAGGACAGCTGACCTGAACCAGCCAGAGAGATATTCCATACCGTATGATGTCATGCTGAGTATATAAACCAGGGGGAGAAGAAGGAGGAGGGGATGTTTGGTGTTAGGGTGTTTGTCTTCCCAAGTCACCGTTATGTGTGATGGAGCCCAGCTTTCCTGGGGAAGGCTGAACACCAGCCTGCCCATGGGAAGTGGTGAATGAATTCCCTGTTCTGCTTTGCTTGTGTGCGCGGCTTTTGCTTTACTTATTCAACTGTCTCTCTCTCAGTCCATGAGTTTCTCACTTTTACGCTTCCGATCCTCTCCCTCATCCCACTGTGGGGGGAGTGAGTGAGCGGCTGCCTGGGGCTTGGTTGTCAGCTGGGGTTAAATCCCAACACATGGATGAGTCATGTCTGTTGTGAAAATACAAAGTAAAATGAATGTCAAGATTAAATCCCCGACATGACAATACTTTCTTTTTCAATACTAGACATAATATCCTATCTGAAATAATGATGACAACAACAAAGTAAACACAGAGGGGAAAAAAAAAGAAACAAAAAATAAAGCCATCAGATCAATCACTTTATGGTCCTTGTGTTTATACTTTCTTCTCCAACTTCAACAGTAAATTATGATATGGGGCAGTTTGTCACCTAATCCATGGAAATCCAGATGGAGAAAACCATCGCAGAGTTTAGAAATATATATTTTTTTAAATCAGATTCTTACTGGAGAGAGATATCATGTGGCATGAGCCACCTTTGATAATTCATATTGCATTTTATTGTGTTTTCCTTTTGCTTCTTTGGCTTTGTTTCAAAAATTCAAGATTTGCCCTGAAGCCACACATACTAGTGAGACTGTAATATTTACCATTGTTGCCCAAACAATTAATCTGCTTTCCTCTCTTTCTCTCTCTGTCTCTTGAATTGGTTAATTTTTTGCTTTTCTTCATCAGACCACTTCTCATTTCAGAGATTTTGTAGAAAATAGTTAATCTTCTATCTCTGTTTTCTGTTTCAGCTTTTTTGGAAGGAAATATTCAGGCCTCCCACAACTGCATTCATGAGGTTTTGTTCCAGATCTGTTGTAATTTTCATAACCCCATTGACATTAACTGTGTGTTCATTTGGAGCCCTTTATTTCTCAAAAAAAAAAAAAATCCTTTGGAAGTCAGGATCCTTAATTACAACATTTAGTTTTGTTTATCCTTTAATTTAATTTGAATGATCTTGGTTCCCAGAATCCCACAGTATTTTCTACAGCCACCAGCAATTAAAATCAGCTAAAATAACATTGCCTCTGCCTGATGGCAGGACAGCCACAGGAGCTTTGTAGTTAGAGTGGTAGGCAAGCATGGAGCAGATCTGCAAATCAGCTTGCAGATGTTGATGTGAAGTGAAGGGTGAGATTACCCAGAGAGAATGTAAGAAGGGAGACAAAGAACAAGCCAAGGACAGACTCTCATGAATAAAAAAGGCTCAAAAGGCTCAAAGACATGCAGAGAAGTCTCTGGTGAGATCACAGTCCGTTATTGTTGTGAAAAGACATGACACCAAAGGCACAGTAGCGAATGTGTGTGAGTAAATTGAGCAATCCCAGATGACTGATGATTCCCATCGGTAAGCTTGAAAAGCTCTGGATAACAAACATGGGCAACACACCCTATTAAAATAAAGGATAACACCCTGGTGCAACTTGTGAATGTGCTTATATAGCACAAATATACCTGTTGTTCCCAGACTAAATCCCAAGGTAGATTGTAGTTCGTAATGTGGCGTTACACACCCAGAACAATCTTGGAACTGAGGCATATGAACGATTGCTTAAGTCTTGTTTTATTGCTTAACTCATGGCTACGTTCTTAGCATTCTAGTATGTTCTTGATAGCTCAAGCAAAATCACTACGGGTTTTGAGGTGTCACAGTCAGGAATGCAAGAACTTCGTCAGGTGGTAAGAAAAAAGACTGTTACCATGCTGTCAGAAAGTCTTCTCTGGTGACAAAAGTGCCACTTTACCTTGCTGAGAGATAGCCAGCTCAGGACTGGGACAACCCGGGGAGATGTTCTTGCTCCAAAAGTTAGCTTATATGTTAAGAAGCCAAAAACAGCACAGTTTTTTCCCCGCATTTTGTTTTACATATTTAAAAAGTGGCCAGTGAGAATCCAAGTCCTGAATTTGTAGTTAGGAATTTAGACATATGTTCCTTCAAACAGTAAATTCCCCCTCTTTTTTGTATTGGTTTGCCTTAATGCTGCTACATTTAGGTAGGTACAGTGGCAAATGCAGGGAAAGGGACCTGAGCATTGATTGATATGCTGGGACACCCTGTACTAGTAGTGTCTGTACATGTGGGACAGTATAACTTGCATGAGAGCTGAAAGTTAAACTGTCTTCTGAAGGAAGTACATAAACATCCACTCAGTAACACAGTTCACATTCTTACACTGATGGTTCACTTGGGGTGCATAAAGCTGTATTGGACAAAGCAGTATTTAACATATGCTCAGCAGTAGGCTTCACTGGTAAGAAAGAAATGAAGATCATCAGAAGCTCAGCTGTCTGTCAGGTAGGTATCCAGGGAATCTGTACCAGGCCTACAGGGAATCCTGATCGTCTATTCTTTTAATGTTGGTCACTTCATATCATTACTGATTCATATTGTTAAATCTTGGTTGCTTTTGTCATTTCCTGGTTCAATATGCTTTTGATTCCTTACATTTTCTTTTTTCTATCTCTCTATCTTTTGTATAGAAAAAAAAGGGGGGCATAATTTTAGATCCTCTAGCATGTATTTCATATTTGTTCACATTTCACGTCTAATAGACAGGAGAGGAAAAAAGTGGAGTTAAAAAAAAAAACTTTGGCACTCCCCAGAGTAGGATAGACTTCCTTTAGGTGGGGAGCTCAAACTAGAACAAGTAACAGCTTCCTTTCACTAAATCTTGACAGTTTTGAATTATGCCTCTGCTTACTGCTTTTGTTTCATGCTGTCCATATTTCTGAGGTTTCCCCTCTTGATACCTGTGCACGGCAAAGACGGAGGAGCCAAAAGAAAAACTACTCCCTCAGGGGTGGATAGACTTCCTCCAGTGAGCAAGTGCTAATTAGAAAATGTAAACAATAGCCTTAATAGTTTTAAATAGAATTTAGTAGTTGAAGGGAGGTTAATTCTTCTGTGAATGCTTTGAAAATTCTTTTCCTGTGTAAACAGTCTCCACAAGTCATTGCATTTTTTTTCATATTTTCCCTGCTTCATTATGGTCTAATCATAATACAAACACACATCTCATTTTCAGCACAGCATTTGTTTGCCAATAATCAGAGCTCAGATCTTTGCACAGGGAAGTGACACATCATTAAAAATGTTGTTAATCTGAAAACAAAGAAGATAAGCAACAAAGTACCAGATTGGAACAGGCCCTCCCGTTCTCTTGTCAAGTCATGTATTTCTTGCATGGCCAGTACGTGTGTGGCAAATACCGTGAAACAGCAGTGGCAAAGTGTTTCTTTTGCCCTTGGAGGGAAACTGGCGAAAAAAAATCCCAAACTTGGTATGTGGTTCTGCTCTAGGTGAAGGCGGCAGAGGATGACATGACTATTGTGAATAATTCATCTGGAAGATTTCTGTTCAGTGTGGTTGAGATGACGGATGGCAAAGCCATTCTGTAAACTAAGTTTTGCTGTTGCACGTGCTCGTATGCTCAGCCATCCTTCCCAGGGCAGGAGCAGAGCATGAAAGGCATAAGTTCATTGCAACTTCCTCTACTGTCCATTAGGGCAGGTTTACAGCTGCTTTGCTCTGTTAAAGGAGCCGGGAAGGAAGCTCTAGGCTCCAGCCCTTGCTTTTCCCACACGCATAAATAACAGTAATTGATAAAGACAGGCTAAGTTACAGTTGTCTTTGCTTTCATGGTGAGACTTATCAGCAAATGCGGGCAACCTACTGCTTGCATATAAAAACTCCTCCTAGATAACCCATATTCCAAACCTTCCCAACTTCTAGTAATCCATTTTGTAAGCATGTTTTTATCTCTTCTACAGAAAAAAAATAACATTGTCAATACTTTTTCCTCTCAAATGTCATTTCAATGTTATCTACAGTCCTCCAAGGTCAGCAGCCTAAACACAGTGCTTTTTCTTCTCAACACAGCCCATGCGCAGCAGGTACCTTTCAATTGATTTTCAACAAAAAATCTTTTGGCAAGACTTCCTGTAACATCAGGTGTTGCAAGAAAGCATTTCTTCATGCAACTTTTTACAAGCAGTTTTCTTGCATTGTGTAACAACAACAGTAATGTTTTCTGTAATTCTTACACTTTGTATAATGTTGAAAATTTAAATCTGTAAATAGCCAATTGTTATTTCTTCCCTCAGCTTTTGCCTTCTGCGTGGATTTATACAATCATAGAATGGTTTCATTTGGAAGGGACCTGAAAGTATTGTAAGGCTGCCATAAGGTCCCCCTGGAGCCTCCTCCTTTCCAGTCTGAACAACCTGAACTCCCTCAGCCTGTCTTCACAGGAGAGGCGCTCCAGCCCTCTGATCTGCTTCACGGCCCTCCTCTGGACCCACTCTAACAGGTACACGTCTGTCTTGTACTGGGAATCCCAGAGCTGAACACAATACCACAGGTGGGGAATAACCAGAGGAGAGCAGAGGGGAGAAACCACCTCCCTTGACCTGCTGGCCATGTTTCTTCTGATGCAGCCCAGGATGCAATTGGCCTTCTGGGCTGCATGTCCACATCGTTGCCGCAATTCCAGTTTTTCATTCACCAGTACACCCAAATCCTTTTCCACTGAGCTGCTTTCAGTCCCTTTATCCTCCAGTCTGCACTGATACTGTTGATTGCCCTGAGCCAAGTGCAGCACTTTGCACTTGGCCTTGTTGAACTTCATGATGTTTGCATGGGAAAGCTAACAGAATGAAGAGTGGTATCTCACATGATGACAGGAGCAAGACCATGAGGTGCACAGCCAGAGCCTTCCCAGAAGCCCAGCATGAAGAAGATTTCTCTGAGACTCTAAAATTTATTGAAATCACAACAAGTTCATACTCAGTAAAGAGATCTCAAACAATGAATACTTTAGATATCTCTGATCTGTTGAGTTTGCAAAATCCAGGTCAAACATCTTAAAGTTATGAGAAGGCTTAAGAATCATTTTATATTTGGGATAGTCTAACAATGCACACATAGAAAATTTCTGCTGGCTATTGTGACTTAGCTATCATGAAATAACTAATGATCATGCACCTGAGGCATCAGGTAACAGAGTTCCAGCTCATACCTGGCAATTCCCATGTCTGGAGCTGGGGACTGACTTCAAGGTGCAAAGCCTGATGAGGTTCAAGTAGTCCCAGCTTCTTCAGCTCAGCAAGTTTGTCCTGTCTGTAAGGTTTTGTTAGTACTTGGTCCCTCAGAAGAAATGTGATGCTTAATTTGTTGAAGACTCTTCTTTTGGTGGAGTAGAAGAAAACTATGAGAAACTCTCACTTGAGAGCAGAGAAAGCTTTATATCCAGGTGGCAGCACCTGCAGAAGAATTTGTGGTGAAGACAGCCCAGCCACAGCTATGTGATTCACCTGGCTGCCTGATCTATCCACTGTTGTGGATTCACATGATTGACCCTCCAGCCCAGAACTGCAGAATGCCTTTTAGTTAGCCTTTGTTTTATTACTTGTTTCTATTCTTCTTGGGTACAAGGTATTATCTTCTGACATGATGATACTTTGAAAAATGGATCCTGACATTATTTTGTAGTCTTAATTTTCTGCCTACCATCTCTCTTAATTTTTTTTCAGTGCTAGAATTCCATTGAATTAATAATACAGTAGTTATTTCAACTGATGCTACCAATTAGATGCATATGTTTTCTTTTCCTTCATCAGTTGCCTTCCTGTAGTTTTGATTTTAGTTTCAGATTCAAAGTTGTCTTCACTGCATTGTCTCAGAGACAAAAAATGAGAACAGTTTAAACTTTGCTAGAGGTGGGAGAAGAATGAAAGGAGGAAAAAACTTGGCAAATTTGATTTTTCAAAATTTCTCTTCATGCTAATAAGAAAACTTGATGGAGATTGAATGCCATGGATGAATGGGGGGGGGGGGGGGGGTTAGCTCTAAAAATTCAGTTAAAATCAGTTTTTGTTACAAAAGGAGTGGTTCTGAGTAAGGGAGAAATGTTTCACATAAAGATTGCTTGCTAATAAACAAGGAAGGAGCAAGGTATGGTTATATTAGCTAACAGAATAACTAAATCTCTGTGTTATGTTAAACAGAATACTGGAAAACAGTGTATAAGAATTTGAGCTACAAGATGAGGCCTTATGTGGAGATCCATTATCTGAAATGAGATTAAAAAATTGTAAACTCAAACTGAGACATAAGTACATAGGGGCTATCTGAAGTATCACGGGTACGCCTTTAAAGGAAAATGAAATAGCTTTGCTCTTGCTCAGCCTAACACTACAAAGGCTGAGCTAAGATTTCTGCCTCTAAATACTTCGTAAGAGCAAATATCAGGGCAAGAAAAGTAGTCTTTAGAGTAAATAAGAAGGCAAAAATGCCCCAAGAGGTGTAGTTTGGTCTGTGCAAGCAATCCTCTGCTCTGACAAGACTGTATCTATTTATAAGATTTTGTAGAAGAGGGGTTTAAAGTCATTCATTTTAATAACTTAAGAATCTGTATTGCTGAGAAAAGCTCAGCCTCTGCCAAAAGCTCTTGGCCAGGGGTTGTTATGGCATTACCATGTCTTAAAGAGCTGGATGGAGTTCATTGCTATAGCTTGCAGTTTTCTTACTATAGAGTCCATGTCCTTTTCAGTGCATTAGTTTGCCCTTGTGACAGTCAAGTGTCATAGATCTGTGACCAAGCTGACCCGTACTGGTATGAGCAAAGTGGGAGCATGGCACTGCTGCCGGACTGCACCTACGGTAGGGCATTTCTGCAAATACAGCGAAGCTGGCCAAGGGCCTTTCCTCCTCCTACCCCTGACAAACACATGCAAACCAACTGAGAACACTGATGCTCTGTGTCTTGATCTGTACACCTTAGATTTCTGTTCTGCAGCGGAGGCAAGTAGGGCTAGGTGGAAGGCTGGAAGGAGTTGAGAAACTTCTTACAGATAGTAAATCAATTTGTCTTGCTAGCTTTGTTGAGCCTGAAAACTGATGTCCTTTTCTCATTGTTGCCTCAGCATCTTCATTGTCCCCATTTTGACCACTCACGATTGTAAGCTTTTTTGGGCAGTGATTACTTCTTATTAGCAAAAGTATCAAGACATCTCAGCAAAGTGGATGAACCACTGAGGCAGCTTGTTAACAGAAAATAAGAAAGAACATTTGGTTCCATAAAGGTGATAAGGCCAAAGTGTAGCCTAAATTGTAATATGCTCTTTTATTCTTCAGGTTACACGTTGTGTCACCCACAGTGTTTTGAAGTTTGTTCTGGAACAAATGACCAGGCTTGCACATATTGTTAGCTTGAAATCCAATTTCTCAGCTAGTTGTTGCTTATTCTAAATGGAAAGTATCTGGTCTTATAGCATATCTGAAACCTTACCTCATGTGAAAGAGCAAATTAGAGAACTGTGTGCTTGCATTTGGGTGCAGTAGAGGAGGAAGGGAACAGAATGGATTTCTGTTTACTGCATATCCTCAAATGCTCTGTTAATTGCTTTCCTTTCTCCCTCCATCTTCTCCCATGATGACAGCAAAATCAGCTCTCATCTATTGCTATAAACTGTCCCTGTGTCAAATGAACAGATGGATATAGAATCAGATAGTTTTAATGATAGAAATTCAAGGAAGTCTTAAAAAAAAAAGAAAGATGTCTTCTAAAACATAGAAGAAATGAGTGATAGGCGCCTGCCTTAGGTAGAAGAAGGAATATTGAGATTTCAGCAGTCACATGCAGGGAGGACAGGCCTGCAAGATGTGTTGTGTGGGGGAGCAAAGGGATGCTTTTACACACACCCTGAATCCTCTTCGCTGAGATGCCACTACACTCTTGGGCTAATGCCTCTCATTGGATTAACGGAAACACAAAGCAATAGAAATTCCTTCACCCTGAATTACATTGAAGTAAGAGGTCAGATACAAACATAAATTTGAATACTCCCCTGGATGTGGCCAGGTGCGTGCTATTTAATGTGACACTGCCAAAGGGGTTTTAAGCTTCTGATGAGATGGCACAATTATTCTTATTTACAGATGTGAAATCAGAGGAAAACACTTTTTCATAAAACCTCTGATAGCTTCAGTGGTTTCTGAGCTTTTGGCTCATCCCTGGAAAGCCATCCCAAATGAGCCACAGCATGTGCAGACCTAAGCTTGACATTTACATGCTAGCAGTGAGTGCTCCTGGGCATTCACTGCATCTGCAGGCAGGTTTCCTCCTCCTTTCTTGTGGTACTACAAAAAAAATGCACTGACCTTGAAACCCTTTGCCCAGGGTTGTGCATGACATCTGCAGCAGGGCAGCTTACCTGCCTGCTGATAGGAGAAAAAACCCTGAGTCGGGTGCAATGGGCTGGAGAAGGGCAACCCTGCCCAGAGAGCACAGACAGATGTGAAAATCCCCCCAGCATCCCTCCTGATGCCTACCTAGCAAGGGGTACCACTGCAGCAGTTTGTCACTTGGTGAAAAAACAAAGATAAACCGTGAGCTGAGGAAGGAAAAGGAGGAAAGGACTCAGTGATTAAACGGGGTCTGAAAGAGAGCCCTATTGTCTTGCACAGCCTGCAAGCTAAATTTAGTCATGAGGAGCCAGCAGATAGGCAAGCACACTAGTTGGGACCCAGATGCAGGAAAAGAGACACAGTTTACACAGATTGCAATTAGTGAGAAGTTGCTCAGAAGCGCATGTGTGGAAAAGCTACAGCTTCTGTGAGTTTTAGGGTGTCCTGTTATTCTAGGTGTGAAATACATATACATTTTGGATGTGACAGGCACTGTGTGGACAACTGCTTATTGCGGTGTATAATGGAGGAAGTTATCTTTGTGGGAAATTTATTTTCCCTAAACCTCATCCCAGCAGTTTCTTTAAAGAACTTCAGAGCTTCTGTTTACTCGTTAACACTTGCAGAATACAAAAGCCCTAGTGTTACACAGGATGCATTTCCTTTTCTTTCACTCTACTTCTCTCTCCCTGAAAATCAATATTCCTCCCCAAAGTAATTTGTTTTGCTGTAAATTTAGAGTGTGTTCAATAGTTATTGAAGTAGAGGGTTAGTGGATCTGTCTGGCATCAGTCAAAGACAATCAGCAAACCTCACCCCACAGCTCTTCTAATACAGTGCAACCCTTGATGTGTTATTTCATTCTTCAGCCTCTCTTTTCAAGAAAAAGCACTTAATGGTTCTCACAGTCATTCTGTCCATTATAAAACTAAGAACCATACACAAGCAAAGGAACCAGTTGTGCATAGGCCTAGGAGGAATTTTCTGACTAATCAACTTACTGAGGAGACTTCTGGCATTTGTGCAAAATTATTTTGCAGGAAAAATACACATTATCAACGCTGACCATTTTTTTCTAACATCCACACAGAACACATGCAAATGCAAACAGATCTTCCTGATCTTGCTGCAAATTCATGCCAGAGATCATGCTAGCTGATGTTAGTTCTGCACTTTGATTATTCAAATACAGCTGTAACAGGGTTTACTTTTTAAAAATTACCATTATCTTCTGGCACCCCTTCAACCACAGAAAGACTGTCCTGTTTTAAATCACATCCTTCTGATAAACAGCCTCTTCATATGTATGAGATTCTAGCACCTTGGATGAGTGCCAGTTGGCATAACTTCCTATCATAATGACAAGCACCTTCTCCACCAGTCAACACCAGCTGAATGTGTTGATTTACATGCCCTTTGCACTGCAGATGAAGCTGCCTGACAGATTTTTATGGGGGAAGGAAAATAACAGATGCTCCAAGCTGCACCCTTCATTGTCCCATAGTGGTGAGTTTTCTGGCGTCTGCACCACTGACAACTGGAGTCAGGGCTTCCCAAAGGAGCTCAGCTGTTATTCAGGCAGTTGTTCAGAAGATCTTTCAGCTCGAGTACCTCGAGTACTTGAGAAGTCAAAATTGCATGTGTAACTATTCCTCCTTTTTATTGTCCCAATTCACTTTTGTATCATACCAATGTTAATTTAATCTGTCTGCTGAGATTGGAGGAATTCAACTAGCATGAGGCCAAAATGAATGCATGCTCTGTCTTTTGGTTAGAGAAACAAGACAATTTCAAGTGTTATTTCTCTGCATGTTCATACGGTATATGCTGAATAAAAGCCTTTTCAACTGACACAGCTTGGTAAAACTCATGTGGGCGATGCAATCGCACAGGCTTATTAACGGCATGCTATAAAGGGGGTGCTCTGAGGTCAGTTTCTCAACCTCCTGGGGCTACATCTGTGTGCTAGGGCCTCCTTTCCATGCCCAATAACTCATCTGGGACCTGGTGAGGTAACCACAAGGCTCAGAAACTGATTTCTGGATATATTTTGTAGGACCGTGCTGTGGCATGCTCAGCCATGCCAGTGTTGACCCATATGATCAGCAAAGGTGAGTCTGGGCCCAGGTAAAATCATTGGATGTGCCAAGGCACTTCATTCCTTGCCTTGGAGAAAGGCAAGGGTCCAGAGCACATCTTGTGTGTGGTGGATGGCAGGCAAGACTGGCATGGAAAAAAGGGTGGGATAATTTGTGGCTATGAGTCTGCACTATTCTGTCTGTCTGGATAATCTGAGTTAACGTTTAGTCTTAGAGTCATCTTTCTGCTGGCGTTATACCAGACAAAACTGGAATGACGTATGAGAGAGGCTCTCTCACTGGCTAGTGAGAAGAAACTGGCATTTCCAGGCTGGGTTAATTCTTCAGACAGAGATGGATCAAACTGTAGAGATGCCTCTTTCTCTTCATTGACCACAGAGGGAGCCCAGGGTGACAACATCAATGCACATATCTATAATGTAAAAGCCTACCTCTGGTGAGATGAAACTCACAAGTGTCAGTTCCCAATACTTTAAAAAGAGAAAGTAGCTTAAAAAAGAAAAATGTTCCATGATTTCCAAGATCAGAGTTTCCCTCTTTGTATATCTGATAATCTTGCTAAGTCACATCTGGTGAGATGAGCAGGGAGATACTACCACAAAGAGATGCCCTGCAGTTGTAGCTGAGGAGGGCAGAGCAAGGAAAGGCAAGAAACAAATCTACTGACCTTTTCGTTATTTAAAACAAAACAAAACAGGGAGTGGGAAATAAGAAACAGAGGAATTGTGATTAATCATGAATTAGCTAGCTCTGATTCCTGCAGTGACCCATCAGGAGTCTGCCATTTGGAGCTGAATCATTCTCTAAGGTCAGGCGTAGTGGCAATCATTTCCACTGAGCTGATACTGAGCACAGTTTACAGTCTAAACATGAGAAGCAAAAAATATCTTTCAGCACTGTTACTCTTCAGCAGGCTCGCAGGTATCTTTTCAAAGATAAACAGGCAGCTTCTGTTTAACTATGCTTGATCTCCAGATGAGCAAGGCTTAGACACTGGGTTTTGCACTGGTATCACAATTTGTGCCTCTTAAACCACAAAAAGCACTATAACTCACACCCTTTAAGGAAGCCCTTTGACAGCTCTGGTTTATTTTTTGGGCTGGAGTTTTGTTTTGTTGTGGTTTAATCCAGTCAGCAACTAAGTACCACACAGCTGCTCGCTCACACCCCCTTTTCCTAGGTGGGATGGGAAGCAGAAACAGAAAAAAGTAAAATCCATGGGTTGAGGTAAGAACAGATTAATAATTTAAATAAAGTAAAATATACTACTACTAATAATAATAACAGTAATCAAAAGTGAGATAAAAAGAGAAAGAGAAATAAAACTCAAGGGAAAAAAAAAACCCCAAAATGCAGAAATGATGCACAAAACAACTGTCCACCCCACCCCCCCTGCTGGTCGATGCCCAGCAAGTCCCTGAGCAGTGATTCCCCTCCCCTGGCCAGCTCCCTCCAGTTTATATACCGAGCATGATGTTCTGTGGTATGGAATACCCCTCTGGCTAGTTCAGGTCAGCTGTCCTGGCTGTGTCCCCTCCCAGTTTCCCGCGGCCCTCTCACTGGCAGGGGCTGAGAAGCTGAAAAGTCCATGACTGAGTATAAACATTACTTAGCAACAGCTGAAAACAGCAGTGTTATCAACATTATTCTCATACTGGATCCAAAACTAGCCCTGTACCAGCTAACAGGAAGAAAATTAACTCCATCCCAGCCAAAACCAGGACATTTGTGCAATCTGAGAGTATATCCATCACCTGATGAAAGTTTTTAATAGTTATCTGATCCTTTCCTGTTCATTAAGCATGCAATACTTTGTAAAATAGCCTTACTGTGCACCATCAGAAACCACTTCAATTGCTATCTAAAAGGCTTTCACAAAGATGTACAGCGTTAGGGGAAGGAGGAGATGAGGCACTGATCTCCCATTGCCTGGGTACCGCTGCTATCACTGCACTATTGCCTAGGTAAGCGAACAGCCTGGGGATAAAACTGAGGGTACCGCTGCACTTCAGCTGTGGCTGGGAAGAAAAGCAAATGGCAGTTACAACCGCATTTCACGTGGAAAGGATCCTGCTGGTGTGTCTTAGCTACCCAGGGAAGGCTTTCAGGGGAGGAATGGTACAGCCCTGCTTCCTGGCCAGGTGAGACACCCCCAAGTGCTCAAGGTCAAGGACATGCATGGTCAAGGACAGGCACAATGAGACTGTGGTCAAATGTATGGCAGTCTACAGGTGCCTGTGGGGTCATGCAGTAAGAGGCTAAAGTTCATCAAGGCCATATTTTTGGGTTTTGATAGTTTGCAGAAAATTGCCTATGAGCTTTCTGAGGACCAGTCCTCACCATGCCAATGATGTGGCAGACTTGTCTTCTGCTGAGAAAAAGTAGCATTTTTCATATGGTCTTCATGGGAGTGATGGAAGATTGGAGAAAGGGGAAATTACCAGAGACAATGGCAATAAACCCCCTGATTTCCTTCCATGTCTCAAAACCAGAGAGTTATATTAGGTGTTCCCAAAAGAAAATGAAGCAGGAATATTGGCTAATATCCTTGGAAATTATTACTCAAATAATTGGCAGAAATGCTTTTAGGCTTGTGTAGGTTGTTGTGAAGTTTATAAATGCTTCAGTCTGCATCTGCACAATCTCTCCTGTGTGAATATTTGTTTATCCAGAGTTTTTAACTCGGCTGTTTAATACAGTGTTTGACATTTGCAAAGCATTATTTGCTTGTGTGGAGAAGCAGTGATTAATACTAATAGACTTTTTTTTTTTTTTTTTTTGTTACAAGAAGTCTAACACAACCTTTAATCAGAAAGCGTGTTGGAAATAGGTCTTTCCCTAAGAAACAGGCAATGTCTAAAGAAATCAGACAGAAAAAGTAATGTATTTAAGGATCTGCCTTTTCCTCCCCTTTTCTAATGTAATTAACTACTTGTTTGTTCCAACCCATTCTTCCTGCTTCTTCCCTAGCAGCCCAGTTCTTTTGCTCTTGTTTTTTTTGCTGGATTTCTTGTCTCTGTTTCTGCATCAGCCAATTCAGCTATGGGAATTCCAATTCCTTAGCAAGTCTGACTGTCTCCTTGGCCTCATTCAGATAGCCCCCCATGGGATCCTATGCCCCATGGTTTTGGGTGCTCCCTCTTACTTCCTGACAACTACATCTTGGAAATTCATTATGGCATCATGGGTCAGTCCCTTTTCAGATGTCTTGTAGCTTGGGGGCTGACTCTAATCCACCTCACTACCCATCCCTGCCACAAGTATCTTCACTTCTTTTTTGCTGATGCCACTTATTCAATACCCTTCCCCATCATCTGGTCCTGCTTCTGACCTGCATTTTCAATTATCTGTTTTCACAGGAATGTGATACATACTTCAGTTGATTTTTATTCTTGAACTGCAGCTTCTTTATTACAGGCTGTGTGGCTTGAAAACAGCAATGTTTTGATCTTGAGATTTGCTGCAAGAACACTATAAAATAAAATAATTAGATGGGGGTTGGAGAAAAACTGCTCATTGAAAACTGCTCACCTCTTCTGTCTTGTATGGAAGGTAGGCGTTTCTTTCTAATTGTGCTGATTTAATTTCTAATATGTATATATACTAAATATTTTTTTCACCAGAATCCAGAAATAGAAGCAAAAATTTCCTATCTGTGTAAGTGACCTAGAAGTTCAATTCTACCCCATGATCACAATGTCACAATGGAAAAGAAGAAATTTTACAGGAAATGCAGAATAAATCAATTTTGTGTGCATGTTAAGATCCACTGTAATGTGTGGAATACTTTAATACCCTAAGGAGGTCACCAAAGACAATAACAAGACTCCCAGTGACTACCACATAGGTAGCATTGCATCCACTGCTTGACACTTGCAGGTCATGTTATTCTACCCTTTCTAATCTTTAAAACAAATTATTTTTTTTAATTGAAAACTTGCTAAGCAAGAGGCATTGCAATGGCCAGAAGAAACAGCTGCTATTATTTTTATCTAGTCCTTTTTAAATGTATTAGAATTAACAAGTCAACTTTTTCAGATCTGCAGTTTAAGGGAAAGTTGCTAAATCATATGTTCCAAGTAAAAATCAAACACTTCTGTCATGTCAGACATTTGCCAGAAAGGGGAGGACAGTGAATGGTACAGAAGATTTAAAATTGGTCAAAGATCCTGAAAAGGTGGTAGGAGATGGAAGAGGAGGGAAGGAATGTGCTAAGAAGAAACGCATCACAAAGGGAAGAGAGAAGCATGGGGACTGAGGTGGGAGAGTAGCTGTAAGATGCTTCCAGAGTGTTTTGGCTTTTTGGAACTTTTTTCTTATCTTGATATGGACTTTGTTCTGAGGTAACAAGTGGTTAGATACCAACTTACAGGATACTTGTGCTGAACACTCCTAGAAGCAAGCACTTAACCAAAACATACCTTATGATAACCCCTGTACAAGGGCAGGTCCTTTAGTTCCTGCCACACTACAGCATCTGAACACCCTCTGACTTAAGCCTGCAGTTTGGACAGGATATCTACAGACATCTGGCTTCTTGGGAAGTGTCCAGAGGCATGCTGGACTACACCAGCTACTGAGTAAATGGCTCTTGAAATTGCTATCCAAACCCTTAATTTATGGATCCAACTCCTCACTAATCAGAGAGATATGGCATACCTGCTGCTCTTCTCCCCAAGAAGAAGAAATTATCTTATCTTTGTTTAGATCCTCATTCACTCTGCCCAGTGTCTGTTAGCCAGCTGCACCACAGAACACATATGTGTGATCTGTTTCTTTAGGGCCACTCTAGCTCCCTTTAATTCCCTTTTCCCTTACAGATTTGTTTGTCAGGTGATTTTCTAGAAAGCTGAATTTCTGAAGCCAGTTGATTTTGATTTGCTTTTCCCCTTCTTCTTTTCTTAAGGAATGTGGATTCTGTCATCTCACGGTTACCCTCCCCTTAGTTGCCCTCCACCTCCCCATTCTGATCCCAATTCCTTTCTAATATTTATAGTTCTTGCAGTGTCCCATTTTCAGTTGCTCCCTCAGCTTTCTGTACCCATAAGTTGTTAAAAGCTGTTGCCAACATCGAGAAATTGCTGGATTGTCTGTGGCTTGCTGTGTATTCCTGTCCTGGATATTGGATTCACCAAAGTTACTTATTCTGTAGCTAGTGGCCCTTTCTGGAAGACAGAGCTGAAGACCAAAAGCTGAAGGCTTTGCATTGGTGATGTACTAGAGCTTTTGCTCTACCGTGTATTGTTGCTTCCTCCTGTGTTTCCAACCAGACTGCATGTCAGACAGCGGAAGGAAGCTCTCCCTAACTTTATTAGACTTCAGTCCACCTTTGCTTATTTTCCATTTTACTGTCATGGCTTATAAGCAATGAAAGAACTTCATTAGTACTGATTTCTTGGGTAATATTCAGAGAGCACTGCAGTATGGTCTTCCTGGGCTGGCCTTGAAAGTGTCCCTTCTGGGCTATCGCCATCCCTCTGAACCAGCCAATTAAATACCATGTCCCAGTTAATACGAATGTGGTGGTGACTCTTTCAGCAGAAGAAATCTACCATTTGGTGACTCAGGTCCGAGGGACCCCCGGCACAGGGCATCCACTGCAGCCCACTGGATGGCTGTACTTCCCAGCACAACAAAGCCCACAAACAGGTTGTAAGGAGGGCATACCAGATTTGTTTAACAGGTTACAAATATCATGCAGCATGTATAGCATCCCGTGTTGTCTCACCATCTCAAAATCGATGATGTACAGTAACCTCACATGGCCAGCTCAGGTGCAAGAACTGGCCAGGGTTTCTGGCAGATCTTAAACACATAGAAGGGGTGGCCTTTCCCTGGAAATCTGGAGAGATTTTGTTTATTAAAAACAGCTGAAGACCAACAAGTACTTTGATAAGTGAAACCACCCAAGATTCTAGACTTTGGTGAGGCTTGATACTTCCCAGATTCAGGTAAGGTGCAGCTTAAAGGGTGCACAAGCACTGGGAATAGATGAGTGCTCCATGTCCTGCAGGTGTTCAGAGGAGAAGGGGCACATCAGCCTTGCTTTCCATTCATCTTTTGGGGAAGATTGAAAGACTGAAATGTTGAAACTCATTTAGGCTGTTAACACATGCTTTCAAAAGGAAGAACACAGGCCTATAAAGAAATCAGTTGAGCCTTGGCAGTATATGTTATTAACTAGAGCATTTTATTAGATCGGGATTTATCGTGGAGAGGTTGAACTCTGTTTCTGCAGTTCTGTGCTTAGAGCTGTATTCTTGGAAGACTGCAATCTTGGGCTGAAGACTGTGAAATATTTATTGAGCATCTATCACTCAGGGCCTCTAGATGCAATATACTATATACCATAATAGTGGACAATAAGATTTGAAGTAATCAATGGAAAACAAACATAAAAGTTACTTTGCAGTTTGGTGCATTTAACAGCCCCTGGAGAAAACTTGGACTGTTGTAGCAAATCCAACTGAGCACAGTTTTCTTCAGGACTCTAATCCACTTATCTGCTCTTACTGTTCCAGGCAAGGAAAGGAAAGGTGAAACATTTTCAACTGAAAGCCCAACAAGTTATTGTAAAATTTTATACCATGTACTCTAACCATTTCCAAATTCTTACTGATATTTTCAAGCTCCTTTTTCCTCTCCAAGGAGTTCAATGACTGTATGAGGATGACACCAGGGCAAAAAATGAATTACTGTTATTTTGTTGTGAGGGCCCCAGTGGGATTTTGAGGGAATCAATTCAACAAAAAATACACAGAGCAAATTTACAAGGCCAGTAGAGAGGCATATACTCTGCCTGTCTGTATCATTATTATTCTTAATGGTCTGCTCTTGCATTCCTGGGCTACAGTGTACCTACAGGTGGAGGACTAGCTGTTCTTTGAGACCTGGTGCATTCAGATTCAAACTTGTGTATTTGATGGATGCAGGATACACACCTGAGGGAAGCTTATACCATAAATGTATTTTCTCTGTCAATGTTTCTTAGGCAGTCTCAGGTGCTGTACATATGCCTTTGTGCTCTTTTCCTTTCTTTTTTTTTTTTCCTGGCTTCTTAAGGACTGCCGGGAGTAATGCTGACACCCAGTCTGACTTTTAATGCACCTCTGGAGAACTACTGGATGAATTGTTTTTCTTCTGTAAACAGAATTTTGCTTCTTCTGCACATCATTTATGACACCTGTCTGACATTTTCACCGTAACTTTGGAATGGATTCTCCCAGTCCCCAGAGTTGTCATTGCTTACTTTGAATTATTTTGCACAGGAAATAAAGAGGCCTGTGTTGTTTACATTGACATACAGTCAAACAAGCACTTTTTTACTGTGCACATAATATTCTAACAATGTTCTTTAATTTTAGAAGGCTAATCTGCATTCCTGCTTTTGTAATAAGGGATGCCTTTACTTCTAATAGCCAGCAAAGGAAGAAAGGAACTTGTCAAGCCAGGAGTGAGATCACTCTCACAGATCAGATTTGCAGGTGTATTCATGTGGTCAGAAATCTTTTGCTATCCAAATACCATAAAAAATACACAGAATTTTTCAGAAGTGGCTATTTAGAAAAGATAATTTATTGATGCTCTTCAGGATAATTAATGGATGTGCTAACTTTTAGAACTTTGCCTGTCAGATATGGCAAAGCAGCTGATGCTAAACCATCCATCTCTCCTCCCAAACCCCTATATTTACATGCAAAGAGACTTGCCCTTTCTGAAGATACGTTACACAAAAAGACTAAGCATGCTGCGGCAAAAATATACCAGAAATGAACAATAAAAGTCTTATGAGGAGTGCTGAGAGAACTGAGGCTGTTTAGCTTGGAGGAAAGGAGGCTGAGGGGAGACCTTCTCAGTCTCTACAACTACCTGAAAGAAGGTTGTAGTGAGGTGGGTGTTGGTCTCTTATCTCAAGTAACAAGCAATAGGGCAAGAAGAAATGGCCTCAAGTTGCGCCAGGGGAGGTTTAGACTGGATATCAGGGAAAATTTCTTCACCAAAAGTGTTGTCAAGCATTGGAACAGGCTGCCCAGGGAAGTGGTTTAGTCACCATCCTTGGAAGTATTTAAAGGACATGTAGATGTGGTGCTTAAGGGACATGGTTTAGTGGTGGACTTGCAGTGTTAGGTTAACAGTTGGACTAGTTCCTAAAATTCTTTTCCAACCTAAATGATTCTATGATTCCATGATTCTAAATATTACTCTGTTCGGGCTGAAATAAAGGCAGCATAAATGATGGTATTACTCAAAGTAACATTTGTTAAGAACACAGATAGTTAAAATGAGGCTTCTAGAAACAATAAGGCGCTGAAGAGTAAGTATTTACAACTTTTTTCCCAATTGCTCATATGGTTAAACCTGCATTTGAAAGCTTAATTTTGGGAAGACATTAAAAATAAAGAAGATAAAATAGGACTTCTACTACTTCTAGTACAGAGATTTGCTTTTCTAAGTCTATCAAACACTTCTGTTTGTCATTTCTTAAGGGGAAAGAAAAAGTAAAAAAAAGAGCAGATTTCATTCATCCCTCCAACCCTGATGGAGTAGCAGTATTAAACACCAGCTAGGCAGGCTGGCAGGCAGCAAAGTCTTGTGTCTTTTTTTTTTTAAAAAAAAAATTGGTTGGAAACAGAAGTGCTGAGGTATTAACAGACTGACTCCTGTTCTTACCTCTGCTGTCAAGAGTGGTTCCAAAAAATGTTTATCAATATGGTGATAGGTACTTTATAAATATATAAATATAATTATAATTATAATTATAATTATAAATATAAATATAAATATAAATATAAATATAAATATAATATACATATACACACACATTCAAATGTGTAGTGGACACAGAAACTTCAGAACTCCTCCAAAACATTTTCTTCGACTTTTGTAATCTCTGTGCTGAAACTCCCACATGCAGTAAAACTCCTTTACTCTGTATTTTACTGTAGAATCATCAGAAGAAAAAACAACAAATCAAGGCATCTTTATTTCCATATTTTTGTTAGTGTTCATGAACAGTAGAAATCAGGAAGAAAGCTATGCCTAACTAGAGGCCAATGCTGATTTCTAATGCAGTCAGCACACAAAAACTGGACACCTGGCACGAGCCAGGAAGCTAGCCCACATCCTTCCTCCTCTGGGCCAGTTAATTCAAATGTCTTAACTCCCCAGATCTTTCCTCCACACTCCCAGGAATTCATGCATAAGATTTCAATGTGGATGGAGTTTGGTATCTGCAACTTTATGATGCTGCCTGATATAGATTTTAAAACAAGAAGCAGGAACCCACACCAAGGCAAGGCATGAAAAAAAAAAAAAAAACCAACCCAAGCAAGAATTTAAAAGATTAAGGGAAAATATTTGTCCATTGCATTTGTTACTTACAAAAACCAGACTCTTCGATGAAATGAAAAAGTACCCCTTAGGCCAGAAAAGAAAATGTGTCATGAGTACTGTTTGTGACCTGGTACAGTTGTGATCTGCAGGTAAAAGAGTGGCAGAAGGAAACGGAATCAAAGCATACAGCAGAGCTTTTCATATGAAACACAACTTCAAATAACCTCCAGTGAATTATGTCATTTGCCTGCTGTCTCCTATCCAGTCTTGCAGTCATGTCGCTATGGGGGCTTCGGTATGCTCCTATAAGCACAGCCACGTTGGACATGCCGTCAGTTGTTAATGCAGCCATTCTGTGTTCGGCTTTCTTGTGAGAGATGTTGATCACAATGGGGTTGTGGAAACAGCCTTGAGGGAAGGAATTCACACCTGGGAGCTGGAGGATAACCATTCTGAGAGGGTGCAGCTCAGAGATGCATCCCACCCTCATGTGAGTTCCCAGGGGGATGGGGTGGTGATTAGGACCACAGTGCCCATGTGTTCAGAGCACATCTCTGTAGTGGCACATCTTCAGTCAGCATAATTAATGCCACTCACTTCAAAGAAACCATGCAGGCTGGTCTGCCTGGTGGCCTGGCCACCTAGGTGGAAGAGGTAATGCTGTGTCTGTTGCTTTCTGCACTATGTTTCCCACTAACAAAGAAATTTAAAGCTGTATTTCCAACCAATTTCAGCTTATATCAATTACAGCTAACAATACCCTGTGCCCCTGTGATTAATTCAGACACAGGCACGTAATTGTTTGTCTTGGCAGGTTCACTCCATTGCACAGTAACTTATGGCCTGAATCTCAGAAAGCCCAAGCCATACATTAAAGTCAACAAGCACTGCAATTGCTCACCTCTTGCCGAGTCCGGCAGTTGAAGCTGCCTGGCTTCCGAACACCTTTGCCATTGCCTAGAGGACTTCCTCTGTCATTTATCTTCACAAATTGTTAATGATAACTGTTAGGAAGATGAACACATTGAATGGATTAGTAATCAGACACATATTTAAAAAGGCATAGTATCAGTTTCAATGGCAATAAATTTGTGTTACACTTCTCTGGCAATTGCATAAATGGTTTCTGCTCCTATTTAAGGCCTTGCTTTCCCTCCATACAGCATGAATTTTTTATATCTGCAGCAATAATAAATAATATAAAGTCCCAGTGTAAAAGGAGGTCTCAGCATGAGTTCTCTTTAACTAGTTTACAGGCTGTACAGGCAGTTTGGTACTTGGGTACCTGCACATCTCAGGCTCAGAAGCAGCCCAAGCGCACTCTTCTAGTGCCAGTGTCACCCTGAAGCCAAATCATGCTTTTCCAGGCACTTCAGTAGCCATGTTCCAGTGGTGTCCTTCTTTGATTTCTCAGTTGGGAGGTCTGGGTCTAGCTCCGTTTTCTTCAGCTACTGACTCTTGTTAGACTTTGCTCACCAGAGCTGTGGTACTAAGGAACCACTGAGTGTGGATCTCTCCCAGTCCATTCTTCGGGATGACCTTTTTTGTTCACCCTTTTTGACAAAGCATTTTCCACAGAGATTGCTTCTCCTTTGAAAGACCAACACACCTTTCAGACACCCTGCTTTTCTGGGCACAGCACCTCTTTGAGAAGAATGACTATCTTCCCTCCTACCCTGATGTATAACTTGCATTTAGCTACACCCAAATGCACTTTCCTCAATGTGGGAATTTACTGAATGACCAACATGCTTTGTTTCCCCAGTCCTTAGTGTTTGTTGACCTTCCTGATAATCTCTGTCATGCCTGTGATTTACCAGATGTGACTGTATATCTGCTTGCCGACCACTGGTGATGATCATGAGGCAGATCCTCATGAGGAACCAGAGGTACCAGAGGCAGATCCATGAGGAAGATAAATATCCCCATTCAGTGACCTCCTTGCTGACAGAAGCTTGAAGTCTGTCAACAAGCTAATTATTTTGCTCTCCAGCCTGTGTTTTTTTTCCTCCTTTAATTCTACATTTTTAATCAGAGTATTGTGAGTTACTAAGTAAAATGCCTTTACACAGTGTAAGTCTATTATATCAATGCATTTATCTTTAGTCATTAAATCTGTCAGCTTATTGAAGAATGAAATCATATTTGTTTGACAAGATTTCTGTTATCCAGAAAATTGTGCTGAGCAACACGAACTATATTTATATAATTTAATTCTTTTTTAATCAAATCCTTCCATTAGCTTTTCTGGTATTTTAACTGCAATTTATGTCAGGCTGGGCTATGAAAAAATGCTCCACAGATGGAGAAAATAGGAGGTTATCCTCCTCCATCCATCATTAGGCACTTTTTTTTCCGCACAGTGCTGCCCAAGGTGGTCCCAATCCGTTTATAAGAACTGAGGCATTTTAGAAAAATAGCTTAGTAATAATATAAAAAATACTTTACCCAGAGTAGGCAAAGCAAAGAAGAATAACTTTTTCTCTTCTCTTAAGATGAAGTGCAGAGCATTAAACTGATACAATTTTGGATACATTCTATTTCGCAGTTGCCAAGAAAATCCTGCAATTGAACTATTAATGGATAATATTTATTCCTATTTGTTTATTTAGACGTATTATTATAGAACAGTTTCTAGGAAGAAACCCTGCTTTCACTCAGATATTTATTTTGCCGAGCTCAGGCCCTTTCAGTAATTCTGCTTATCTGCTTTTTTTCAAAGCAAGAGCTCTTGGCATTCCCAGACCTCTTGACTGTTCCCACTTTTAAATAAAATTTTCCTTTGATAAGCCAAGAGTTTTAACATTTATTAAATTTTAGTTAGGTGTTCTGTTGGAAAATATGACTTTATTCCCACCCAAATCCACTTGAAGGTCTCTGGCCAGTCATGGTGTACATCCCACTAGAGCCTTCCCTTTGAGGCTCAGTTCCCTGAGGATCTGCATGGACTGGGTCTTGGACATCTTGCAGAGCCTGAATGAGTGACCTTGCTGGAATATCTGTTGGTGCAGGAGAGCACTGGGGAGCCTGGCCCCCTGGAGAGCTGGATGAGCACCTGAGGTGGAGTGATGTGACCACATGGGGGAAGCCCACGTGGCTTTTTTGCTGGAGTTGGACTAAGTGACATCTGTGGCCATGATCACAAGTGACCTTAGCCCCACACTTCCCAGCACAGACATACTCAGATAGGGTGGTGTGGTTCCTGCACTGTCATCTATCTCCTAGGTCCCTGGTTTCGACCAGAGTTGTGCTGAGCCTGGAGGCTGGCAGGTTGTCCCTCTTTGCCTAGCCAATACTCATTTTAAAAGCTGAGAAGGGCTGTCAGAAAGTCAGAGACTGACATTTCAACCTGTGCAACATCTAATTTTTCACCATTTCCTCCCAGCTAGTGAGAGTCAACAGGCCACCACAGCATGTGACAACCCTACAGGCATGCAAGTATGTGGTACAGAAAGAGGAATGTGTTTTGTTCAGTGTGAAGTACTTTGCTGCTGAAATATTGATGTGCCCAGGTCACCACCTGCCTTGTTCCCTCCTAACTCAACGCTTTCTCTCCTTCCACAGCCCGTGAATTGTGAAAGCAGCAGAAAAGCAAGCTGACTGTGCAGAGCAGAGTTGTGTCTCGTGTTGCTGCCTAGCCAAGACTGTGGGCATATTTCGGCAGGATAGGTGGGAACAACTCATGTCATCCCTTGCACAGTTGTTCTTCTGCATCCTTTGCTTTCCTTTCTTCCCTTTTGTTCAACTTACCTGACTTCTGACCTCTGTGATGATCTGTCTCAGCATGCCTATCCACATCACTGACTTCCACCAGTGCCATGTTAAGTCCAGCTCCCACAACAGATCAGACTTGACAAGAACTTGGCTAAAATGCAGGGTGGAAGAAAGGCATTGCCACTCTGCCTTTTCTGAGAATGTGTTTCAAAATCATCATGTCAGGTTATGGATCTGGAGACTGGAGAAAGAGGCCATGATGAGTGCTGAGTGTTCTCATCATTTGTACTGGTCTAGTATATGACTTTCTTAACAGTCATTTCGTTGTTCTCCTCTTCTTAGAAGGAGCCATCTCAGTTTTTTGGGTCAATGGTAACAACTCTCCTAATAAACATGAAAAAAAAAAGGGTGTGGAGAATTACACACCAATGAACTAAAGAAATTATTTGAATCAAATGATGACATGTTTAGAAAGTACCTGGAAGATAAAGAAAGAGTTAAGGAAGCAGTTGTGGATTTGTAAGGAACAAATTGTATAAAAATAATCTAATATTCCTCTGCAGCAGAAAAGCAGATGTGGAACTAATCTATAGATCTTTACTTTGGGAATTCTTTTGATTTGATCTTACATGACATTCTTATAAACCAGCAAAAGAAATACAGTCTGGATAAAATCACTAGGTGGTATATATAAAGCATTTACTGTATCTATACTCAGAATTAGTTCAATGGCAAAATATAAAGAGGTAGCAAGGGCTTTTCCAGAGGTCTTTCTGCTCTGATTCTGCTCAGTGATTTTGCCAGTGATCCTGCTCATACGCTTACAAATGACACAAAGCTGGGTTGAAAACAGGTTTGTGGTTCAAAGTTATCTTGATAAAGTAGAGAAAGGACATCTAAACCAAGGGCAACTGCAAAGGAAAGCTCTAAGAGGGGAGTGCTCAATGGCAGGGGCACTGTATGTTTTAACAAGTAGTCAGGTTGCTGTTTTTGGAGAAGGATCTGTGGGATTGTGATGGATCACAAGCAGAACACAACAATGCACTGTTATGAAAAAGTCAAACATCGTACCACAATATATAAACACACATCAAGTTGGCAAAACACCTAATGTATCAGGAAAGCCTGGGTGGGAATACCTTTCCAGTTTTGGGCTGTGGTTCAGTGAAGATGGAGGCCAATTGGGGAGTGTCAAAAGAACAATGTGAGCGTATCCATACTGCTGAACTCTCTTACACTCTAAAATTGGCTGTAGGCAGACAGCTCCTTGGCCTGCGCTAACTCATCAGGTATGCCCTGCAGCTCTCTGGGAGAGTGCTAGCTGGCCCAGGTCAAACTGGGACAGCAACTGCTTGTCATGGCCTAAAGGGTTGCCGAGTCTGCAAGTATATAGACATCATGAGCGTGGTTTTGCAGGATTCTGTAACACAGAAGAACACAGAAGCTTTATCTTCTAAATTTATCTACGTTATCATAGATTATACAAATGCCACGCAGTATCACCACTAGCAAGTATTACTAATAAAGTGAATATATATATATATCAAGATATTACAAATTACTTACTATCAGCAATCAATAATATAGTATCAACCAACAGTATCACAACAATCAATTGTATAGCAACAATCAATATTTTAGCAATCAATAGTCAACAACCAGTAACAGCAGCAACTAAGCAGGCGTATATACTATCACAGGTTACTACAAACTTATCACTAGTGAAGCAAGCTTATCAACAAGCTTATCAACAATACTTATGACAGATTACTTATACAGGTGTCTAATAGGGGAGTCAAGTGAATTAGATAGATTTCAGAAGAGGCCAAACCATCCCGGAGGTAGGAGGGCAAACCAAACTGACCCCAAAAGTAAAATAACAGAGAAAGAGCCCGGTGTCACAGAGCCCAGCGTCAGTCAGCCAGATCTCCAGTGAGAGCCCAAGATCTCGTAGAAAGTTCATGTGGAGAATTCAACCTGTTTAAAAGAGGAAAAGTATGTGCAGCATGCATTGCTCTTGAGAGAAGGGCTCTATTCTGGATCAAAATTAAGCCCTTCTTATATCATAGATATATAAGAGAGTGTAGACATCATCATTTCAAGCAGCCAATAGATGCCTGAAAATAGAATTTTTGCATGTAACAGACAATAGATGATGATGATATTTTCTGTTCATTCAGAACAATTTTTATTTTTCTAGAGGCTTTTCCACCTTTTCAGATGATAAGTTACCATTACAGTCCCTTGTTTTTGCACTTACCAGTGGTATATCAAGATGTCTCTTGTTTCTAGGTACCCAGAGTATACTTCAAAGAGGCCAGTTGCACTTTTCAAGGATGTTCCTGGTTCACAGGCCTGGTTCTCAGGCTCACAGCTCCCAGGCTGGCAGGTGTTTTCTTTGTCCATATACTTCACCAGACATTTTCTTCTGTTCAGTAATTTTCCCCTTCTAACCAGGTTGCCTTTGTGGCTGCTCACATCACTGGTCTAACACCTACTGCCCAGAAATTCTCTCTGATGTTATTTGAATTATAAAAATAGACAAAGCCTATGATTGTATGACCTTTATCCTGGTCTGAAATGCCTGGCACCAGCCTATGAAAGAGAGCTTTTGTCTGTGCACGCTGGTCAGATTCGTCGCCAGTAATAGTTTTGGGGCGTGATCCTTAGTATTGAAACATCTACTATGCATTGTGGATGCCAACCATAGGCCTTCAAGCCATATCTGGGTATACTGATTTCTTTGGTATTTTTTCTTATGAATGAGTTTGCTGTGTTATATTGAGTCAATAGTTCAAAATGCAGCTCTTCAAATTGATTTGAAGTCTATCCCAGGAGAAAAGAGAGCCCTCCAGTTTTTTGTAGGACAAAATGCTGTCTCAGGGGGGCATACACAGCGAGGGTTCCCTTGCTGTTGTGGGCTTTTTGCTTCAGGGTCCAGGTGAGAAAAGGTTGGCTCCCCATGAAGTGTCTTCTTTCAGAAAGCTCAGAGAGGGTGATTTGGGGGAGAGGGGGAATCCATCCATTACTGTGACAAGCAGCTTTCAAACAATGATGTGCCATGGAGATGCTGTTTTTTGGGGACTGTCTGTGTGGGTCTGTTCCTTGACCACCACTCTTGTGAGTGAGCAGATTTTTCATCCAAATGAGGTAGCTCTTCTGCTATTTCCCCAAGGATACCTGGTATGACACTTGGGTCTTTTCTTTTTGTGTTGCCCAGGGAAGTTACTTGGGTCTAGTTTTGCCCTTTGTCCCACAGAGAGACATGCAGACCCTGAGAGGTGGCTGGCACTTGCTTCTGTCAATATGGCCTGAGCTTTGCCTCTCTGCTCCCTGAGATGCTTTGGAAAATCTGGTCTAGGCATCCAGGATCCCACAAGACAGAGCCACCCTGGGAACACAATGGAGAAAAACAATAGGACATGCTATGAGGGTTTGACCATACTGTCTTCAGCAAGAGTCTCAGCTAATCCTGTGTCCTGTCCCTGATTTGGGCTGGTAAAAGAGGGAAGTGGTATAAAAACAGTGGTTCTGTGAAGAGGTACTTCTTGAGCAGGAGTTAATAACAAGACTGCTTAGCCATCTTGGATGGGCTTTCTACCCACTAAATAATCTAATCAGTTTCTGAATTAATCTAAACTTCAGGCAGCCACAAGATTCTGTCGTGATTAATCCACAGTTAAATTATTAACTTTACAACACCCACCACCATTTCCTTTAAGGTTTTAAACATGTTACCTGAGAATTTAATCAGCTGACCTTTATATATTTTGTTGTGAGAAACAGTGAATGTGAGTTCCTATTCACTCCTCCATGCTGCTAATGACTACGTACACAAGCTCCTCTCTGAACCTTTTCTTTCAAATATTAAAACATTTTGAGCTCTTTAACCTTTCCTCATATAAAAGTCATTCCATAGCTTTGACTGCTCTTGCCTTTTCCTCTGTATTTTCTGCTTCTGTCCTCTTGGAGAAAGAAAGAATCAGAACAGCATGTAACATTCACAGTACTAGCATGCTTTACATGCATACAGTGGCAAAGGATTATTATTATGTCTGTTCTCTGTTCCTTTAAGAATTCTTAATGTTTTATTTACTTTTTTTTATGCATACTGAGCATAGCAATGAGATTTTAATGGTATTGTCAACAGTAACTTGAAGATCTTTCTTTGCTGCGTGCTGATAGTTAATTTAGAGCCCATCGGTGTTATGCATGGTTAAGAATGGTTTTATCCATGTGCAATACTTTGTATTTATCAGCATATCATCTGACATTTTTTTGCCCAGTCACTCAGTATTGTGAGCCATCTGCAACTCTTCACAGTTGAATTCCATTTTATTGCCTTAAATAATAGAGCATCATCAGGAAATTTCATTACTTCATTTTTCCAGATGACTTATGAACTTGTGGGATAACATAAGCTCCAGCATGAATCCTTTCAAAGAGCTACAAAGTGAAAAGGCTGCCTGTTAACTCAATGATTTAAGGACATGCAATGACAAGAAAGAAATTTCTTAATAGGTGAGCAGTAGATGGTCTCTGCCTTCCTGTGATATTTTTTTGGCTTTTATCGGTTCTCTGGGGACTCAAATGGAAGAATATCTACAGAGGATATCACTGAATATTTCTAAAGATTCTGCCTTTTACTTTTGCATTGGTGCTACTTTTGCATAATGATCTGTTCTGTATCAGGGCAAGATCTAGTTTACCGCTCAATGAGAGCTACTGCAGTATTGTACTTAAGCTTCTCATCATCTGATCCAGAGATACGTTTTTCATTTTCATCTTATACTCTCCACCTGTAATGTCACAGAATGAAAAGTCTCTAAGCCATGCCTTCCTACAGTATTTTCAAACAAGCGTTGCAAAATCAGTTGAGCTTTCACATAGTGTCTTTTGTTTGCTCCACTAGCTCCATAGCACAGATGAGAATTTCTCCATCCCCATTACCACTCTTTCTCCCAAATACAGTAAAGGGCTACATAATAAAGAACTTTACAGAAATGACCTGTTGGCACCATCTTAAACAGCTAATTCATAGTCAGCGGCTTTTCCCCTTTTCTCAAGACTCTTGCATTGTATACAGTAGCTTTGTATTTAATCAGGGGGCCTGGCGTACTGTCTACAGTATCTCAGTTTCAATGTCTGCTTTGAGACATACATAGATGCAGTTCCCTTCTTTTCATCCACATTTGAAGCCAGGCTTCAGCAATTACATTTTTTCCCAGGCACGATGCCATGGCAGTACACAGTACCGTTTGCAACATCAAGTGACACGCTTCATTAGGCCTCTGAGACTCTCCCAGCACAGAGAGGAGGATGCTCTCAATGAGAATACCTAGCCACAAGCACATTTCTTGCTCTGCTTGGGACAGCTGGAGGAGGATGATATGCATGGTTTTGTTCCACCTCTCTCTTCTTCTTGGTCCGTGGTATTTACAGATCAGGAATGACTGTACATTTATAAAGGTGCTTGCCTGCAGGAATTCCCCCACCCTATTAGATAGTGCAGGAAAAAAAGTCACATTGGAACCAGGAATCAGGGTACAAGAAGCAGCACCGTTCTGCACGCTGTCCCCATCACTGGAGACAGTGAAGATCACTGCATGGTCTCCAAGATCTGCTTGCTACTGATGGAGCTTTTGCCATGTCAAGCCTATGCTTCATCTAACTCCCTCTGTGAAACTTTGGGAATTCACTTGGTTATTATTTACCCACCAAAATCTTCATGTTCAGCACTTGCATCACTCAGGGAAGATGGAGTACACATCTTTTTTCAGAGAACACATATATTTGGGCTCATGTCAGGAATGAGGGTATGAAACTGAGTGGCAGCCTGAATGGAAAAGAAAAAGGAAGACAGCTAAGTTATTGTGGTGTTTCCCTGGGTAAGAAATCTGCTGCCAATACTCATAGTGGATGGATCCCTCCTCCCTAACAAACCAGAGCCAGTGTGAGGCTCCCAAAGGGATTCAGGGATAGGACTGGTGTTCCACATGTTTGGTGCAGGAAGATAAACCCTGTTGCTCAGCACACAGCCATCTCCCTCTTTTCCAAGAGAGGTATGAGGTGGTGCTGTAGCGTGGAGTGGGATAAAGGTTGGATCAAATGGAAACTCTTCACTGGGTGAAACTATTCAAGGAGTAAATCCCAAGGGGTGGTTTTTCTGCTATACACAAAAAAGATCAGTTCAGAAATGGGTCTGGCAAATTTTCTGTATTTAGCCACCCAAGGCAGCATGGCTCATGCTCATGATAGAGGGGAAGCTACTCAGACCCATTCATGCATCCCTCTGAAGTTTATCCTGTTTTCTAGACTCCTCAGTTGAACCAGTTTCTGCCACAGAGAAAAACAGTTGAAAGTATTTAATCATGATTGTTAATGTGACTTGTAACATGATTATTGCATGAACAAATGAAGTCTACAAATGTTTGCCCCACTGCAGATGTGTGGGACTGTCCCAGCAATACTATGGTAATCGAAACTTGTGTGTCCTGTCTTGTATTAGGGAGGCATAAAAGCAGCTAAAATAGTTTCTTTTGATGGTTTTGCCTATATAGAGAGGATGGGGTAAAGGTTACAAAAGCAAAATGGAAGTAATGAAGCTTCATTTACCACTCTTAAACCCTATCACTGAGACAAGCCATTATTTGCAGCCAGCAAACTACTGTAGTAGGACTTTACCTCTTGCACTTCCCCATGCCCAGTTTCCCAAGTACGCAGCACCGTTCACCTCTAACTCTTCACAATTTACAGTTCCTTACATAGAACTACATGGTCCTGCTCTCAGTGTTGTCAGGTTTGCTTTCTTCCCTTCTCTCACCTTCAGTTAGCAGTTTGCAAAACCCTCTCTCCAGTCTCTAGAATATGTTAACTTTACATCTGTCACAGTTTATTTGGCTCAGATATCATCTATAAACAGCTGGGATAATCAGACAATCAAATGTTACATAGAAACTTTATTTATCTTTTAAATAGTTCACATGGGAGGGTAAACAGAGAGAGCACCACTTTGAAGGAGGGACATTCCACTGGCCAAGTGGAGGGACTTAAAGTTCACATAACCCAGCAACCAGGCACCCCTTCTTGTTGGTGAGAACAAGGTCCAGCACAGCACCTCTCCTTGTTGGGTCCTCTATTGCTTGGAGAAAGAAGTTATTGTCAGCACATTCCAGGAACTTCCTGGGTTGCTTTTGCCCTACTGTGTTGTCCCTCCAACAGATACTGGAGTGGTTGAAAATCTCCCATGAGGACCAGGGAGGGTGTGGGGGATGCGGGGTGTAGCCTGTAGCATACCCCCACTATAATGTCACCTGTCCCTGCCCTCCCTTTAATCCTGACCCATAAACTCTTGGTTGACTCCTCATCCATCCCCATGTGGAGCTCCATGCACTCCAGCTAGTCATTGATATAGAGGGTGACATCCTCTGGTCTAGTGGAAGGTGTCCCTGCCCTTGGCAGCAGGGCTGGAACTAGATGGTGTTTAAGGTCCCTTCCAACCCAAAGGATTCTATGATTCTATGAAATGTAGATAAGACAGAGTATCATTTATATTTAGAGTAAAGTATGTACAACTGTGGTACAACTTGCAGATTTCTTTGTATCCACAGCCGCAGAAGAAGAGAGAAGGAACAAATCCCCAGAGGAGCAAGGAGGAGCAGCAGGTACATGCTGATCATGGTGTCAAATGTACTTTGCTCCCTTTGACCACCCGACCCTGCTGGCCTGTGTTTCCCGGGTGAGGTACCACAGTGGAGAATTTGTGTCTATTCCTGGTACTGGAGGTATCAGAACCATTTGAGTCTCTTCTTATCTCGCTCCTCCTGAGTCAGTGCAGCAGGAACAGCTGCAGTGAAGCCCTTTTGATATCCAACCCATTCATCTCTTCTTCTGTCACAGCTCTCTGAGCGTTTTGTTTTCCAAGTCATTTGACCTGGCGAACAAGGTTAATGAAATTTTTGTGAAAGGCTGACTTCGCTCTGAGAACACCACTCACTGCACATCACCATGTGAGGTAGCAGAAGTTATTACTAGCCCTTTCAAGGAATCGGGGCGCAAACTATGGGCCACCAAGACCCAGCGGTATTTTTTTATTATCTGCAAAAAGCCTTTGGATTCAACTGTCACAACCAAATCCCTTTGAAGGGAGCCATCAGGCCAGCTGACCCAAGGGGGAGCTGGCATGGAGCATGAATGGGGCGTACACAGTTACAGAACCAGTGTCACACCTTGCAAACTGGGTAGTTTTTAGCTGGGAAACTTTTCTAAGAGAGAGAGGGGTAATGCTGGATGTTTGATAGGCTGTCCAAAAGGATGCAGTCCAAAATATAAACCCCAAAGTAAACAAAAGAACACTTTGGAAAATTGCACTTCTGAAGTCAAGAGAGCATTGGAGACCCTTTTACATTGTCTGTTCTAGTTCAGCTGGCACAAATAAAAGAAACTGTGTATTAAGCTCCATTTCACACCCTCCGATCCCACAAACACAAACATCCACTAGGGGGAAAAAAGAAATACGTTTTTGCAGCTTGGCAGCATGTCACAAGAGTGGGAAGTTGGGTCTACCTTTCCATCTGTTGCAAGTCACTTTGAATGACAGCAAGATCTCGCCCCAGCCAGCAACTAAGCCCCACGCAGCCACTCACTCGCTCCCCTCACAGTGGGATGAGAGAGATTCGGAAGAGCAAAAGTGGGAAAGCTTGTGAGTTGAGGTAAAGACAGTTTAATAGGTAAAGCAGAAGCCATGTGTGCAAGCAAAGCAAAACAAGGAATTCATTCACCTCTTCCCATGGGCAGGCAGGTGTTCAGCCATCGCCAGGAGAGCAGGGCTCCATCATGTGTAACAATGACTTGGGCAAAACAAACACCATCACTCCAAACGTCCCCTGCTTCCTTCTTCTCACTACAGCTTTATATGCTGAGCACAGTGATATATTCAGTATGGAATATCCCTTTGGTCAGTCGGGGTCAGCTGTCCCCGCTGTGCCCCCACCAGCTCCCTGTGCACCCCCAGCCTGCTCGCTGGTGCGTTGGGGTGAGGAGCAGAAGAGGCCTTGGCTCTGTGTGAGCACTGCTCAGCAGGAACTAAACATCCCTGTGTTACCAGCACTGTTTTCAGCACAAATAGAAAACGTAGCCCCATACTAGGTACTATGAACAAATTTAACTCTATCACAGCCAAAACCAGCGCATTCTGGCACCATAGCACAACAGATTTCTCTCTCACTTCTTTCCATCACCTCCAGAGATATCAATATGGTAAATAATCAAGATTACAAGCAATAAATATCCCTAATATTTATCTTGCAGTTATATGAATAATTCTTGCTCACTGCTGTTTCTCATGTCCTGGTTTCCTGCATATTTTACTGGATGATATCCTGCTTTTTTGCTGCTGCTAATAAATAATAATAACAATAATTCATTATTAAGTGCAGATCAAATATTATATATAAATAAATCTTCTAATAACTACGACACTAAAATAATCCTTCAGGGATGCAGAGAGATTTGCATAACTACTGAAAAATCCAAAACATTAATAAGTTCTGAAAGACAATTTAGAAATAGTAATAGAATTTAAGCCTAGAAAGATTCAAGAAGATTCTGCAAAGACTAGGAATGACAGATGAAGAGCATCTAATAACCGTTTCACCCATGGCATGTGAGTGATGAGCTGCTCTGAAAGGCTTGGGTGTTTTGGAAGGTGGTACCAGAGCAGGTGTCATAGTTAAATTTATTTCTCATCTTGGTCTCTCAAAAAGTGTTTTAGAAGCACGCCTTCAAAGTATTACTTAATTAATCTAATGCGAATTTCAGGCTTTGTGATCTAGTTCAAGAGATATAATAAGGCATCTCTTAATAAGGTTTGAAGAAGATTGGATTACCATGGGAATTGAAATTTCCATGGCATAAGCAGTAAGTCATGATTTTATGCAGGGTGTTATAAATCATAAATACAAGCATGTCCCCACTGAAAAATGCCCTTGAATCTCAGCACAGATGGTGTTTAGTGTTTTTCTTATGAAAACTGCCATGCAAGCAAGTTACTGGAAGGTAACTTGGAGTGTGAGTTTCCAGGGCTCTGATACAACAGAGCATATGCAAGGTCGGTCTCCATGGTTAAGTGTGGGGTTGCTGACCCCAGGGTGAGAAGCCCAGGGTACCTCATGTTTACAGCCAGTCCTCTTGGGCAAAGAACTTGTGCAAAGTCTGGTGTCATGATGTCCATACCTGACTGCTGCTGCATCTGCAGCTCCCTGTGGAAAGGCTCTGTAAGCACTGACAGAATCAGGTCTTGGAGCTTCTTTTTGAAAATGCTGGAATGTGTTAGTACCAGCTAGGATCTATGCCTTCCTCAGGTTGCCAGAAGGCAGGTATGCCACCATCAGCTGTAGGCAGACCAGAGGCATTGTGAGACAAAACAATTAGCACAGTTATTTAGAAGTGTTCTAAAAATCCTAGCTTTGTGTAAAATACAATACTGGAATGAGACACCAGAAAAGTCTAGGGATACAGAGTTGTAACAAGCTTGTGACAGCTGACAGACTTGTACCCCATCAAGCGTGAGTGCTGTTCATTCCCCTGCCTTTTAACCACTATCAAGGACATGTATTCACCAAAGCACAGCTGAAGAGAAGTTTGAACCTATGACCTAAGTGTTCAGCCTTGGTGGCATCAACACCAAAGATTGGAACGGGCTGCAGTGGTACAAATGGGAGCTGCCTCAGGATGTCTCAAGATGGTCTGTTACTAATATCTGTGACTGAGAATATTCCCTTTAAGGTGAAGAATTTACCATTAGCAAACACTTATCACAGGAATGAGTCATCATGTACGTGGCTCAAACGACAGTTAAAAATTGCAGTTTGAGAACTTTTTTTTTTTTTTTTAATCTCTAAAATCCACACTAACTAACTTTCCCTTCAGTCTTTTAGCTTTTGTGGAAAAGTGCCCTGACAAGACCCTGCACAGCCAACTTAGAAAATAAGAGGATCTGAGAGTGCCAAAGGCAAACAGATCTGCTGATATGATGCTTTGCACCTCTGCCATTCAAACAGTGCTAGAAAATCTCAAAAGCAACCACCAGTAGATAAGGACCATTGAGATACACCCAGGAGAAGGTTCACACTCAACATGCCTCTCTTCAGTATTCAAGACAGATATGCCTCCCCGCTTTGGAAGGGGCTGAAGACTATATTCAATCCAAAACAACACCAAACTCCTTATATCTTCCTTCAAGAAGAGTCTAATGGGTTCTTACAGTATCCTTGAAGTTGACGGACCATCCATCCCCAAAACAATTTAGAGGTAGTGCTGTTCTCTGCAGTGTGTCCAACTGATAATTGTTGCAGCACACAGGGAGAAGATTAACTTTGTCATTGGGACTACAGTTTAAACTGACTGTCAAGACTGATAAATGCTTAATCAAAAAGAGTACTTTATAAAGGACCTGTCAATGTTTTCTACAACTCATCGTTTAAGGGCATGAAAATTAACATTAGCTTTCTGTTTCATGTTGGTATAAAGCCAAACCCTTCCCTGATATCTGTGGAAATGTAGCTTTTGTGGTAACGGTGCCTATGAAAGCACGTAACTGGTGTATTTCTGGTGTTCGCATTTTGTCTATACTGCACCAATTTTAATTACGAAATGCACTGCAGCAAGAAGCAAAATCTAGAAGCAAAGAATCATATTTTTGTTTTTAGCCATGTGCTTTGCTTTTGTTTGGAAATTATGTTTAGACTCACCTTAATATTGTCCATATGCTGCCAACGGCCACGTTTGGATGAGAGGCTGATCCTGCACTCCTAGAAGTCAGCATGACGATGCACGCTCAAATAATGTAATGAAAAGAATTTGAAACATTTGGCAGGAGTGAAATCTGTGTGACTTTTTCAACGAAGAGGGTTCAGGCAAAGCTAGGTAAGGCACAGCTGTAGCTCGCTGCAGTGCCCATACTGGAGGTAATGGCAAGGGCTGCTATTCTTTGAGAAGTGTCTTGACTCTGAAAAAGAGAGTAGGGTAACGCGCTTCTTTTTTGCCCACCGAAAGTAATGCTGGCCTGCGTGGCCAGTCACTTTTGCAAATTTCAGCCTTCCTTTTGGATTTCTCCGTCACTTTTTTTTTTTCCAGTTGCCTCCCTGCCCATTTCCCCAGGCACAGCAACAGCTTTTCTCAAAAAATAAGTGGCATTGTTTAAGAAGACTTCACTTATCCTTCTCCATAGCTTTCTTTGAAGCCTTATTTTCATGTGGCACCTAGAAGAAATCTGCTAAGTCACTGCTGCTGGAAAGAGCTGACAGGGACTGTTTTACAGGGACTTTCTGTCACCTCTGTGCTCTTACACCCAGCGTGCTCACAGCTGGTCCTCTGACCTCCCTCCCGATCACCCATCAGTGGCTCACCAATTTTGATGCTTGTGATCAATACCTGCTTGTATGCATACACTACACATAAAGCAGCAAGGCCCTGCTACAGAAAGCAAAGAGAAGACACATTTAATTAATGAGTACATTATAGTGTCTTAAAACATTAGTGAGTGTTGGTTCAGCTCCTGTTGTTTGCAGTAAAAGACGGCTTACTGTGTGAGCAGCAAAGTGGTACAAATTTGTGCAGGTGGAGGTATTAGAGTTTTATAGAGTTTCCTTTGTGCTCTCTCATGTGGACCTGAAAAAAGACTTGGTGCATTGGTAGGGTTCAGAAGACTTTTTAAAACTGATCTGCCACTACAGCCTTGGACCCAGAGGGGCTTGTTAACAGGCTACATTAAATGAGATTAGATTGGGAGGCGTTTCCTTTCCATAGGGAACACTTTATCTCCAACATCAGAAGTGTTTCAGCTCTAATTTCTCAACCACTGACACACCACAACTCAGCTGTAGCAACATTTTGCTTGGTCCTTCCTGCATAAGCTCATTCCTATTTCTGGAAAAGCTGTATGTACCAGGTAGACATCCTTGCAGACAGTTATCCTGGGCTGGTGACACAGCAGGGAGAGCACATTTTTCTGTCAGCAAGCATGTGTTTGTTTCTGCCAACACCATATGCTATATTCCTTTTTTCAGTGCAAGAGAATGTATTTGTAGATCCTCTGCCTTAATTTGCATTTTAGAGTACTTTCTAAGAACTCTTTGTATTTGTGGTGACTGGGAAGTGACTTCTTACCAGATCTGTTCCCTTCTTACATGACAGTTGCAGTCCCAACCTTACCAGAATCTCTCCTGGGGGTTTAACAAATTCATGAACAGTTTCTACTAATAAATTCAAACACATAATAAAGACAAATAATAATCTACCTAAATCAAAGGCAAATATTCTCTGCTCTAGCAGGACTAGCAGGCAATTGAGGTTTCACAATACTTTGCAGGGTGGGGAAAGCCTAAGAATCAGTTCTAAATCATATTAATTAAAATGAATTGATTAAGTAGCCGGAAGGACCCTAGAGTAATTCCCTGTAAAAACATCCTTATCCACATTTGACCAGCTCTGAATGAGAGTGCAGCTAATCCTCCTAATATAAATATAATATGGAAAAGAAGCTTCATTAGCTCCATTGCCTGGTAAGAGTCTCTAAGCCTGTGGCAGAAAATTTAATAAAACCCAATAATCTGAGGAACTACTAGGTGGAGACTTAAAGTATTTTCTTAATGAATATCTTAATAAATCTCTAAGTCTGTGGTAGGAAACATCAAAGAAATATATTTCCCCAGTAGAGAGTCTGCAAGATCTCCCACACAAACGGAAATACGTGTGAACTGATAACTAATGTTAACATCAGACACCAGGCAGCAGGAACAAAGAAAAGCACAGAAAAGTGGGCAGGGACAGAAGTTCTGCCCTGGAACATTTCTGCTATCTGAAAGTAATGTAAGGCAGCATAAGGCGATTCTCTTCATGTATTGTATGACAAAGCTGTTCAAGATTTGCTAATGCATGCTACCATACAAAGGTACAAAACTTTCCTAAGGCTAATCGATAACCAATTTAGTATAATTTTAGAATAGATGATCTGGCATTAATATCAAATGTCCCATTTACATTTTAAATTTATGCTGATAATTTCTCATAGTCCAGAATTTTTAGAAGTATCAGTAGATGACCAGATTTCTTTAAAAATCCCAGTCTTAAAAGCTATGCAAAGACACTAATTATTTTACTCTTTCACGTGCACAATTCATGAGATCACTGACGTGCCAGCACAATTCATACTAGCCTCATCTGCCTGAGGAGAAAGAAACCAGACTGCAGACATGTAGAATTTGCAGTCTTCAGGCACTTCATCATGTGCAGTGCTATGAGAGTTCTTACAGCACTTCTCCATGCTACAGGTTTTCCAAGGAGCAGCAGGGACTTTCCAATTTGTGCAAAGTGCTACACTAAAAAAAAAAAAAAAAAAAAAAAAAAAAAAAGGAGATTATTAAACTCCATACCTTTTCACGTGAAATTCACAGTGAAAAGTCTGTTTTGATACCCACACTGTCTGTAAAATACCTACTCAAATGCAGCATTCTGCTTATTTCATGGTGTTTATTATTATAACACACAGATCATTTGCACAAAAAGGCAATATAAGAAGAACTTTTGTGTAATAATATACAACAGAACTGTAACCAACAGGACAGAAAAAGGAATTCAAGCTTTAAATGGTGGATAACACAAACATGTAAAGAGATCCTCTCCAATAAACAGTCCTTTGTCAGTTGCCTATATTGTTTAAGCTTTAAATAATATTATTAATAGTAAGTCAAATATGGAGCAAAGTGTAAGCAGCAATGTAAATCTGCATCAAAAAAATGCCAAACAGAAAAAAACTAAAGTATGAAAGACTCAAAGAAACAGCACCTCTTAGTGTGACATTCTGTCTCCTGCAGCAGTCCTACGTGCCTAATTTCAGCATCCAGCTCATGTTTTTTGTAAGGAGGATGGAGAAAGTGTTAAAGGCTTGGTGGAACGGGTTGATGACCTCAAGTGCAATAATGCTCAACAAAAGCATCATCTCCTTCAAGCTTCGAGGTACAATTGGTCCTTGGTGGGCCAAAACTGTTGTGTAGCAGATGTTCAAAGTGACACAGATGCTAAAGCAAAGGCTACTCACAGTTTCTTTCCAGTAGCCAGACACAAAGCCCAATGATGCCAAGATAGCATAGGAGAGCTTCCATAACATGATTTTGTATTTTTCCTTTAATTAATCAACCTAATGCAGCTGAGTTTCACAGCCAATAATTGTTAGGCACATTCAATTATTCTAACACAATTGCTCTGAGCCTTTTGTTTTCACACGCAACATCAACTGCAGCTTTTCATTGCTCTCTCTGGCTGTGGCCTTCTCTGTCCTCAGCTCCATCTGCAGCCCCTTTGCACTGCATCTGCATCTCCATTGCTGCTGCACATTAATGGGGGCAGAAATGGGAGTACTAAAAATTTAAAAAATCCTCACTAAGTCCTTAGGGTCTACACATCTGTTATCAGTCTAACGGTACCCACAGGAGAAAACTGGATCAGGGATAAGGGCTGTCAGCAGGAAAAGAGAATTTCTCATTTTTTTTGATGACACTGCCTCTGCTGTTGTGTGTTTGGTTTCAGGAAGATAGCTCTTTCTAATGCTTGAAAATTGACACAAAAGCAAGTGAATAAAAATGCTTATGAAACTTGTTATTTTTTCTAACTAAAAAGCAACAAAAGCCTTCATATTTTGTCTATCATGCTTTATTAGCTGTAAGCCTTGTGTAATCCAATATTTACTTTTTGATAGTGTGTTCAGTTTGAGTGCTTATTTCTGTAGAGGCCACTCATGAGCATTTTTAAAAACATGGTGTATAAAATTAGAAAATATAACCAAAGGCAAAGAAAAAACTCCAAATGAGAACACATGCTTTCACTTTTTGAATTTTTTTCTTCTAAATTTCCTTCTAAATGTTATTTCAAGGGAGCTGGGACATTAACATTTATGCAAATTTTCATCTGATAAGGAAATTACTTTTCAGTGGTTTTCATACTAGATTACACAGCCTCTGGAAAAGAGAAAGCAAAGCATGTTTCAAGTAAAATAAACTGCATTGCCTCTATACAAAGCAATTCAAGACATTTGCATTCTATACAGATGGCTGAACGCACACATACATTACAAAGCAATAAGTTATATTCATAGGAGATATTAAATTTATGCATACTTTATGAAATATGTGCAGTCTTGTAGTTCATAACTAAGCTTTTTGCCCACATGCATTCGGAAACTGATATGAAGTGGGTCATGTCTTCAGCTGTGTTCAGAGTGCCCTACTGGTAAAGCCTATGATATGTAACTCTCTCTGTCATAGTTTTTATAAAAAGCAAATACTGTGTGGTCTTTTTAAGATATTTTTAAAGTGTGTGACATGGTAATAGATCACCACGCTTCCTGTATCAATTCCTGGCTTGTTCTAGACTACCAGCAACTGGCCCTGAATGCACATTCAGAACAATTAGAAGTGCACAATGATTTTTTCTCCAGGAGCAACCAACTGAACTGGAAATGCCCTTCTGGAGTTCAGTGCTCACCTATCTTTCATAGGGCACTCCTTGGAAATGAGATGGGTCCACTTGGAGACTCCTAACAGCCGAGTGAAGGAAGTGTTTCACTGTTGTAAAATTGGAATTTTTTTCCCTCACATCATTCAGCACAGCCTACCTCTTCCCTGAAACGCAACACAACACTTACAGGGAGAAACACACCCAACTTTCCCTAAGAGCAACACATTTCCTTCTGGACATCAATAAATTATGTTGTTCCTACAGGTTGCCCCTTTCATGGCAGATACAACACCAGTGAATATCAGACCAATGGCCATGACTAACCATTGCTCTTTCTCTATACCTTCAACCTCTGGCATAGATAGCAAAAGTATAAGCACTTTAGGCATGAGATTGGTCTGAGAATTATCTGGATTTCCTATTATCTTCTCCTGAATGAGTCTATGGCAATAAGACATTTTTCTTCTGAGTTTTCCTCTTATTCAGTCTGCTACATGAGTAATCACATGGCACAGGGGAGTCAGGCCACTTCTCTGTTAGACTTATGGTCTAACAAAACTTGAGCAAGATGTTTAGAGTCATCTCAAAGGATGACTGTGGCCATTAAGAGTGTATCCACAGCAGGTTCCCTCTATCATGGCAGCAAGGAGCTAGACAACCACAGAGGGCCAGCCAAATGAGCAAAGGCTTGGACCACCACCTGAAGAGGTGTCCTATGTGCCTAATCAAGGTTACTTATGAGGAGTAGAAGCCCCTTTCTCCTTGTTACACCATCTTAACAGCCTGCCTAATGTGGCACCAGATGATGCTGACAGGTCTGAGGCAGCAGTTAGTAAGAACAGAAGAATGGGGCATCATGTGCACCCTTCTGCTGGCCAGCCTGGAGGCAGGGCAGGCCACTGAGGGGCCCTGGGCTGAGGCTCAGGTGCGGTGGGACTTGGCTGGACAGACATCAGCCATTTAAAATTTAGTCATCTAGCCTATGCTGGTCATCTAGAGTTGGTCTGAGTGGTGAGAGATGGGGCACCGTGTCTCATGCAAAAGAAGGTGTCCGAAACAGGAGGTATGGTGTGCACTGGATGTGGTGCCATCTCCGTGGATGGTGGAGGGAAGATGGCAGCTCACTGAGGCTGGGCGCCTGTTTTTTCAGGGCAACAGCTAGGAGAGAGGCACCCCACCCCTGGGGACTATGCTCGACTTTGTTGGTGACCTCCAGGGCCCGTAGGCCATCCATTTCTACCTGCTTTGGCTTGGTTTTAAACCAGTCATAAAACACAAATATAAACATCACTTTTTTTTTTTTTTTTTTTTTTGTAAAATTCCTTGAACCCTTTGGACAAGAAGGCTTGTTCAATGGACAGGTGTTAGAATCATCCTTTCTGCCTCGCAGTGCGGAGACTGGTGTCAGATCTGCCACTGACTGCAAAGCAGCGGCAGGGTGGTGGTGAGCAGCAGTGATACACCCACCGCCTGGCTGCGGACCTGGGAGGGCTGACACAGAGCACAGGTCCACCCGCGCCAAAGCAACATACTGGAGAGACCTGAGGGACTGACTTGCCTTGAAAACACAGAGCAGCACTTGCAATGAGATGTTTAGCATTAGGCAGGCATTTTACCACTGAGCATAATTAATTTACATTAAGATAGATTAAAACTTTTATTTAAAAAGAATTCTATGATCAATTCTCTTTAATTTGTATTCACTTATGGTAAAACAGTCATGCTAATCACAGAAATCATCTGAAGTAGCTATTTCTGTAAACAAGCAATTAGGCACTTCTGAAATGTTTTGGATGTGATTTTAGTATAAAATTAGATATACTCTTCACTGATAATTTTAGCATTAAGCAGAGTTCTATTCAGTCTCTATTCTTAAAAGATTTTTACAATTGCAGTGATCAATTATTATGAAGTGCTAAGTAGACATAAATACTCATCCAGTCGGCCAGAAGTGATGGACTTTCCAGGAAGGCACTCTTCCCAGAGGGAGCTCTTCCATCCCTTTTGTGGCATGACCTACACAGATGCCCTACCTGAGTGAGGACTCATAGGTTAAGTGTGAATCTGCATCCAGCTCCAAAAATTTTGAAGTATCGAGCTGTTCAAAGCAGCCTGGCAAATAAACTTCAGGCTTCCTAGGGAAATTATTACAGAGGAGAAATAAGTTATAGGAGATCTGTAACCTGGACCCAAGTTAACAGCACTTGGGGTGCCTGAAGTGACATTTGGAGATGTAGAGTGCCTCTCTTTCCAGCGGTCCAGCAGGATTCCACACATCCCAGCACCCCTCCCACCCAGCTGCTTATAACCCCAGCTGCAGGCAGGATGGCAGGAGTAAACCCTGCCAGCTCTTTTGGGAAGAGAGAGAGAATAGGGACAATTCGGTCTCTCCAGAAGAGATGCGCAGGCACACAGCTGGTGCAGGGCTACTGGCTTTGGGGAACAGTCAGGCTGCAGCCTGTATGTAGTGGAATGAAGCTGGGTTAATTAGCACGGATAATATACAACTGTGGGCTGGCTTCAGGGGCGGTGGGTTGGCCGATGTAGATAAGGCGCAGCTGTGGCTGGTGCTGTTCAGTGGTTGAGAGCCAATGAAGGGAGAGCAGCTGAGGGAGAGGAAGCAGAGAGAACTATGCCTGGGAGGAGGAGAAGGCAGCAGAGGGACTGGTATTAAGAGTATGTTGGTATGAGATGGTAAAAAGACCTTGTTGCAGCTTGATAGTTTGGAGAGTGCTGTGACATCTGTGTATGCGAGCTGTATAGCTCATGTGCAAGAAATGCTGTGTGCAAGGGAGGGCTGCAGCAAGAGCAGCTTGTCCGGCTCATCATCTATCTCGGAGACCCAGCTGCAGGCTGGCTGAACTCTGGTGAGAGGTGACTGTACCTACCCAAGGTAAAATACATTTTATAGCCCAACAGCAAATTTTCTATTCCTAAATAAGTATCACTTTACAGAAGACCCAAATCAGCTATCTCTTTACATGCATGTTTTTCAGGCTTAAAAGTTAGTATCATGTATAAAGATGGTGTCATAAAAATAAATAAAAAAAGTTAAAATGGAGTAGGAATAGCACAAATATTTCAATAAAGGTGCAGAAAACTTTCAGGTTTGAATAATACCATCTAAATATTTCGTTGCCTCCTTGAACTTCTGCCGCCTTCCTCTTGGAATGGGCAATATAAGAAATCTCTAAAGGTTTATTGTAAATGATACAGGCCCATCACTTGCTGTGGTTTCCCAGGACAGAGAGGATAAGCTACCCTGTTACCATCATGGTACCCAGCACTACCACTGAGCCAAGCAATTAATGCTCGGGGGATTGCTTACTGCTCAGATAAGTAATACTGAATTCCTTGCCTTTAAAGAAGGCTGAAAGACATTTTTTTTCCCCCAACTGAATACACACAGATAGTTTTCTGCTATAAAAAATATTGTATTTTGTCAGAAAAATGAGCCAGAAGGTATATTATTTCTACCAAACCGTGCATAAACCTGTGATCTCTCTGGTTTTTAACTATAGCATTCATTCCATATAAATCAAGCTCATTGGGAGAATCAGGATTACACATACCAATAACAGATTTCTTGTTTTCTTGCTAGGTAAATAGACCTTTTGATTTTTTTTTTGTTTGTTTGTTTAAAACAAATTAAAAATTCATTACCTTATATATTATTTTGTGGGGTTTTCTACTAAAATAACTATTTGTGTTCAACAAATATTTCTATACATATTTGTGTTCAACAATATAACCCTTCCTTTCCACCATGTGGCATTTATTCTAGCTCACAGGTATTGTTGCCATGCAGCAGAATCACATACCTTTGATTTTTCATATTTAAACATTTCCTAAAAGGCAATATTTAGAAACACTGCAATACAAATTCTCCTCATAGCCAGAGCTGAGGAACTCTGGATTCTTTACCTGGCGTCAGTCTTAGAAAGTTTCCATACTTTTTGATTCTTTGCAGTGATTTTCCAAAGCTTATGAGAAATCATTTTAGAGCCAAACTGCCCTGAATAATCCTGAATAAAGCAAGAACCGCTGAAAACTGTGATTTATTCAGCATCTTCATCTCCCACCACATTCAATGGGAGCAAAGGGAATTCAAGGATCTCAAAAAATTCAAATTCCTAACGAAGAACAACATTTTGACCTATTTAATTTCTTCTGAGAAAAGCATGGACATAACTCAATATGTTCCTGTTTGATATTAGTTTTTTATTTCACACCAATTCATCTAATGGCAGCTACATATTTTTACAAACCCTCTGACCTGTAGTACTTCTGACCCAGGATGAAGGCATAGCTGCACTGTAGTAAACAGCAATACTCCCTTGGTGCGGAACATACAGCATCCTGACCCAGAGGCCATTTTCCCCCCACCCACACCCTGCAGCTAGTTGAACATGACAAAACTGCCACGTTTTGGGCGAGACAGAGGAGACTGAACCCAAAGGGCTATTTGGTTCAAGGGGAATTTCACGTGTTTCCAGTTTTAGAGGTGTCTGTGTGACCCCAGGGTCACAGCCAAGGGCGCTCCCCATTGAGGACTGCAAAGCTTCCCAGGACTGAGCAGTACCCAAGCACATGGCGCTGGAGTCACCTGCCAGGGCAGGGGTTTTATCTTGGCCACTTTGAAAATTTATCAAACCCATGAAACACTGTGGGCAATGCTTCAGGTTGAAAGAATCAGCGCTGTGGTTGTGCCAGCAAACACCGAGATATCTCTAGATAAGGGATTAGACTGCTGCAGCAGTGTAAAGTACATCATGTTTCTGAAACCAAGGTAATGAGACAAGAAGCGGGAAACAAAAAAACAATTACAGCTACAAATATTTCAATTACATGCTGGGATATTTCAGAAAACTTTCTTGAATCTTCTTCCCCTGACCTCCACTACTGTGTTGATTTTTTTCATTATTTTAATACAAGGATGAAATAGAAACAATGCCAACCTCAGATTTGCTCTTTCTATGGTATTAAAAATTGAGTGCATTTTTGTGAAACAGATTCCAAAATATTTTTTGCAGGTAACCTTTTGCTAGTAGATCTTTTTTTTTTCTTCACAGAACTGTATATTTGTCTTAAAGATATTATATGGGAGGGCAGTGATCTGAATAAAATGAAGAATGTTAATGAACATTTACATCTCATGTGAAAAGGCTTTGTCTAAGTTGCTAAAAATTAAAAGAAGTTGTTAGATATCTTAGATTCTGATGAAAGGATTACATTTTGCATGGAACTCCCCTCTAAATTTTTGCCTACCTGCTCCAAAAATAAAGAGAAAAGGAATACTGAGCAAATTAAGCAACGGTGAGGCTGTGACATATGTAGACACCTGCAGCTGCATTTCTGGAAAGCACTTTCCAGACCAGAGCCAACCATCTTTTCTGTCCTTGGAGGGTTCACTAGCTCTGTTAGGAAGAAGAGAGTAAAATCAATAGCACTTATTTAATTCTGTGCTGGTGTATCTTCGTAACTCCCCTGTATCTTTCTCAGGGGGCAGGGTCTGGATTCAGCTTAGCCCTGAGCAAGATATAGCAATACTCTTTTCCCCGTATTTATGATTTTCTTACGTCATAGCTGTGCTTTTCCCTTTCCCTCAGAAACAAAAATTCAGTAACTATTGGAGCCTTTTGTAGAACAACAGTAACCTTACCAGGCAGGAGGACACATCATGTACAGATGGTGTGGCTGCTGTTGAAGCATGTAATTTCTGCTTGCCTTGATTAAATTCTTACAAGGCAGAAGAAAACATTTTGTTAAAATGTCTCAGGCCAGATAATTTTTTCTCATTCTGAAATGCCATAAACAGCTCAAAACTTGACCAAACTCTCTGAAACGGTCACAGACTACGCTTCTGGTACAGTATGTGGTTTTAATGTTAAAGATCAGGGAAAGCACCGTCCTGCTGAAAAGTTTAGTAAATGAGGACCTCAGATAGCCCAGTAAATTGAAATTAACACCATATCTACACAGACAGCAAAGCAAGGCAATTGACTTAGCTGTAAAAAAACACCATGACATTAGTTTTCATCCTGATTGGGGTGTGGGGACACTCATGACTGCAGGTGGGTGGTGCCCAGGGATGGTGGGGGACAGGGCAGGACTGGCCTCAGCAGCACATCAGCATGGTGGTGTGGCCACATCCTGAGCTCACGTACCTGCATGTTGAACCTCACCCAGAGGGCACTGCTCTCAAAGGCAAAATCAGTCCAAGTTTTCAGAGCTCCACCTTTGGCATCACAGCCCTTTTGCAGCCCCTGGAGACAGCAGCTCCCACCAGCACCCTTGGGCAGCCGCACATACAGGGCTGAGTGGTTTCACACTGCACACATGACTTTGTCTACATTCACAGAGTGAGCTCAACACAACGTTTTACTAGCTTTCATTTTTCTTTTGCCGTGGTAAGGACAAGGGTCATCATCAAAGAGGATGAGGGCCATTGAAAACTCAATATTCCACTACAGCGTTTGGTTTATGGTCTCATTTTGCAGCAGCTTTCTTTGTTAGGTGTGCAGCTTCATTGCCTGTCCTATAGTCCACACACTTGTTACCTGTGGGACACCATGCTCCTATTTCCAGAATAGCTGGTACTTGGCACAGGAACTGCTCTGGAGTAAACGTTACAGAAGACCTGAGTCTCCAATCTGTTAGCCAGTTTTGGCACTCTGTCTTCACAGATTTCTGTGAAGATAGATGGAAAAAGCCTGTCGGTTGGAGATCAGACCTTGCATTGCTGCTAGCTTTTACTGAAAGACTAGAGTGTTTTTTACAAAACACCACTGCATGAAAAATAGCTGTGCTTCATTTTCTGTTAATTGCCTGACATTAGACAAACCCAACTAAAATTTTGTGGTATCCCTTAGGTGATGAAACATTTACTATCTCACACCTTGAAGACAGGAAGAGGAAAATAGTAATGCTTGGAGGATGCCCTGCTGTCTCCTCCACAACATGGCAAAAGCTCACACACTGGAAAACTGTAAACGTATTCCAACTCACATTTATTCAAGTTACTGCTTTCACATTGATGTGGTGCAAGATACCGCTCATTTCAGATGCGGCTACCGACATGCCCCAGTAAACTCTTGACATCTTTTATACCATGAATTAACACTGTACTCAGATCATTAATAAATACTTGGAAAGTCTCTAAATGACCTACACTGAACTCTTTTTTTAAAGTATTTACCTTATTTAAGTGAATTTATTTTGGTATCAATATATATTATACCATGAACTGCTGGATGCAACTGTTCTGACAGATTTTGTGCACCTGATACTGTCTTTGTCCCTGCTGTAAGTCTGCCGAGTTTGGGATTGCGCAGAAAGTGATGAAGAACCTGCAGAGCCAAACTAGTTTTGATCTTAAGATGCTCACTTTGCTCTCATTAAAAGCAGCAGGTCTTGAAGCAGCGCAGCGCTTCCCAGGGAGCTCCTGTGGGCTGGTGCTCAATGGTCTGCTGCTCTGGCAATGCCTCAGTCCAGGATGAAATGGGTTGGATGCTTCAGCCTCAGCCCAGGATGAAACACTGGATGCTTCAAGCTCCTCAGAGTTCTCTGAGCACATCGGGCTTCCTCGCACGCGCGTGCGCGCATGTGTGTGTGTGCGCGCGCGTGCGTGTGTGTGTGTGGCGCTACTCATCATCCCCATGGAGCAAAACCAAGCGGCCATGCTGAGTACCTGATGCATTGGTCCCTGACTGTGCCCTTTAGACATAGCCTTCATGGCAGACATGATTGCCGTTGATAAGACTGAAGGTAGCCAGGGAATGGTTGGTGCTCTTGAGGGAGGTCATTCGTGTGGTGCTCCTGGCCATGCTCTGGGACCGCATGAGGAGACGAGCTCTGCAGCAGAGTAGCTGGTTGTTGAACTGTTTCCGAAAGCTCTTGCTGAGCAAGTAGAGAGCAAATGGGTTGACACAAGAGTTAGTGAATGCCAGGATCCGAGCGCAGATGCTGGCAATGAAATGCAGCACTGAGGTGTCCACCTCTGAGTAGTGGTAGGACCGGTATAAATAGATGATGTGAGTGGGAAGCCAGCAGAAGGCAAAGAGGCACACAAAGACCAATACTGTCCTGGCCAGGCGCTTACGGGACTCAATCTGGAAGAAGAAAAAGAAATTCAGATTAGCAGCTAGTCCTAGCTCCGATCAGTAACTATTTTTCCCAGTGCTGCAGCTTTGGGGCTAGCACGTGGCAGGCAGCACAGCTGGAGCAGGGCAACCAGGACTGCAGGAGAACACAGAGTCAAGAACCCTCCGTGTTTCTCCTCAATCCCCTTCCCCTAAAAGCAAATAATCATGAAAAATTATTACAAAAGTAGTCATTCCTGTCCTGTTTAGAGATAAAATTCCAAAGGCTTGTCACTTTGTAAAATCCCAGCTCAGCCAACAAAAGTGCGGACATCTGCATTAGTTATCCACATAAAATATATACAAACTTAGATAATTTATATGTATTATCTTGTTGTTATTACTATTATTATTATTAATTATGGTGTAGGGGTCTGGGATATTTCACAGAGTCCAGAGGCAGGACTTTCTGCCTTGGGGCCATGTGGTATATGTACACAAAAATGCTGCCAATAGCTCATGGCCCTTGGAGACCACGTGCAGCACTCAGAGGCCAAAGGAACCGGAGAAACAGAGAGAGGAAATTCTGTACTTGGAGAAACATCAAGGCAGCGGTGAGGTGAACCCTTCAGCTGAAAGAGCTGGGGTTACGAGGAAAAGACAGATCTAGGTGGTGAACAGATGAATGACCACCTCTCCTAACATAGCTTGAGCTTTGTCACGGAAGGGTGCTTTTACAATGTCAGCTAGCATGCAGTATAACCTTCATGTGGACAAGCCACATTTGTATTTTACTTATGTGTACGGGCTTGGAGTCAACCCAAGGGTATTACTCAACTGAGGGGAGCTGAGGTAAATCATACCTTGTATTTTGTCCACCAGTGCCGCACACTAAGATAACAATGCCAGTGAAAGCCACATCTTTCTTCCTAACAAACACAAGAGCCATGACAGAGGTCACCCAAAAGGAGAGGACAGACAGGGTTGCCCAGAAAGACCTGCTAAAATATGCTGCTCTCTGGGAGAGGCTGCACAGTCAGAAGTTTGCAGGTACAAAAAGTGTAGCACTGTTGGCTTTTTAGGGCTTTGTAATGTTCTTCTCCGTGGTAATCCCTGCACCTCTTCCCAGCCCCCGCTATGGAATTTGTTGCATCCCATTCCCTGTATTTGAGCAGGACCTGAACGGCCTGAAACTGCCTCTAGCTCCTAGCTCCCTGCTGCCCTCGCTCCTGCCCCCGTGTCTGGCCACGCTCCTGGGACACTTCCCCATCCTCACTCCCCTTCCAAGCTGCACAGGTAAAGCAGAAACCGAGCATCTTACACAGGCTGATCTTTCCTCTGGACAGCTGCAAGCAGGGAGTAGGCAGGAGAGACCGCACAAACCCATTCTGACTTTATTTTGTGCCTCTTTACCAGCCCCACTGAAAATCAGCCACCGAGCTCAGGGATTGACATGTACCAGATGATGATGTCTCCAGAGAGCGGGCTGAAAATTAAATCCTTTAAGAAAGGGCTCTCCTTTGCTGAACGATATATTCTTTTTAAATGTATCCTTAATTTGATAGAGGGCTATTGAGGCCACATCTGCACTATAAAGAAAGGAAGCAACACAGTAAAGAAATCGATACCAGTTATCTCAGATAGAGACCTATAGCTCCTGAATGCACTGCAGGACAGGAATGATGGACTGATGGTGCTAGACTGCAGCCCTGCCTTTGGCTTTCTTTGGAGCTCTCTCCCCAAAACCAAAGGGGGAAAGGGCTGCTTTGACTACTCGCTTTGTTGTCACTAATCCAGTCATCAAATCAACAGAAAAATGGCCTGCAGGGGAGAAAGATTTACACACATTCAGAAGGGGAAAAGGGTAAGGATTTCAGGGATGGCACATCATTTAATGGGCAGAAAACACAGCTTTCCAGCCCTACTGTTTCACCTTAGCAGCCGAAGGCTGCATGAGATGATTGTGTTAGGTCAGCCCAAGGTGATGGCAGCTGGGTGCATTATACGGGCAATCATTCAGCTGAAGAACAGCTGTGTTAGTTTAGCTTAGGTTGAAGCACACCTCAGCTGAAAGGATGAGGTAAGATAAATAAGGTAAATATGTCAAGGTAAATAAATTGTTTAGAAACAAGTTACCCTGCTGTTGCTTTGTTACTTGGACAACCCAAGGCTCAGATGCATTCAGATTTAAGCACTGACCTGAAATACCCAGTTTCCCCCTGGAGATGACTTTTTCTCTCCACTTGCTGACAACAGGAGCAGTCAAGAGGAAGCAGCCTCCATTTGAAAGCTTGGAGTTAGGTGGGCCAAATCCTGGCTAAATCCCCTCACTTGGTTCAGGACTCTCACATTTTCAGCCACACATTGTCAACCAGGGCGTGAAACTCACTTGAAATACATGGGTCCCAGCTGAGCCAGCCCATCTGTGAGCTCTGCAGTGGGATGGTTTGGGGTTTTTTATAAAACCACCCACTCACAAGTGACAGTAACAGAGGTAATTCTGCATAGTAATAAAGGAAGTTTAATAATATATATAATAATATTAATATTTATATTAATTATTAATGATAATAATAAAGGGAAGGTTAAAAGGCTGCATTATGCCAGAGCAAATGGCCTGTTTATATAAATCGAAGAAAATTGAAATCTGAGGCTACAGCTATTGGACCAGAAGATTGACCAGTCTGGCTTATTAGAGGGCAAATAACAGGTGGACAGGTCATTCTGTCCAGCACCACTCCCCTCCAGAGACCCTAGGAAAGAGGCGTTTTTAGAGAGACAATTATAATGACCAAAGAGTTTAAGGGGAGAAGCCAGGACTCTCATCTTCTGGGATACCACACTGCAAAGATCACACCACCCACAAGGCACATAACTTCAGTGCATCTGTGAAGACCCTATACTGTCCTGCTCCATCCTCCCTTCTGGACACCCTGCATCCACCACCATCTGTCCTGATCTCCACTCCCTCAGTCCCTTTCTAGCCCGTACTGGTTTCTCAACATGGTACAGCACCAGCGGAGAAGGGCTGGATCCATGGTGAGCGCAGCAGGCATCACTGCTCTTGTGGAGCAGCCACGCACCTCCCTGACACACCAGTGCTCCTGGCCCAGGGGAGCTTTGCAGAAGGGGCTTCCCTCACCTCCACTCCCTATTGCTGTGTCCTATTTGCCTTTCTAGTCCAGAGGACTGAATTACAGAGCCAGCATTTCCCTCTGTGTGGAAAGGGACTGCTCCACAGAGCAAGGCTTTATCCCAAGTCCTCTCTCTGACGAAGCAGCTGTGAGAAGTTTTGATTTTCTCCCATGTCACACCTCAGCTTCAATCTCCAAACACCATAGCAAGCTCTGCCTCTTTCCCTGCATCCTAGTCAATACCTTCCAGGGCTTTGGCATGGGTTTCCTGCTGTGTTTGCCATGGTAACCACCCTGCCAAAATCTCTGAACTTAGAAACAGGAGAAGATGCTTTAACTGCTTATTCCTGTGTCATGGCTTTTTTCAACCATTTAAAATCTTTTACCCCACCTAACCAATTAAATTAGCACAACAGATGCAGTCTGCTCCTGTATAAATTTCCCTGTATTTCCTCTTTACTCCCAGATTCACAGGGAATGTGGATTTTTTAAGAAAGTTAAGTCTCTACCTGTTTCCTCACGTGCATGTTTCCTTCCACGGGGATGTTGTAAGCGCTTCGGATCAAATTCTTAGCAATAAAATAATAATATACTGAAATGACAGATAGCGGAATGACATAAAAGATGAGAAATGATGCCATTGAGTGAATTTTGGGATGCAGCCCATCCGAATGAGGGTAAGGAGCACAGCTGACGAAGGTTTTATTAGTCACTTTGTCATGGAAAGGGTGCAGATCTGAAAACACTGCTTCAGGTATGGCAAGCAGCATGGATACAATCCAGATTATAGCAGCTCTCACACAAATCTTCATCAGTGCATGGGATACTTGGATCTCCATTGGCCTTACTATAGCTTTATACCTAAAAAAAAAAAAATAAATAATTAAATATTATATTGACCTCAACACTCGGGCATCGTATTGTTGCTTCTCATTTCCATTTAGAAAAAAAAAAAAAACCCAAACAAAACCAAACCAAATCCTTCTTTACTCAAGACTGTGATTTTTTCCCTGGTGTTTTAAATTTTGATGCTTTCAATAGATTTCTCATTTTAAACCGAAGCCACTTGTCTTGGGTCCATTCAGTTTCATATGTATTGATTCTGCATTCATTTAATTTGTAACTGACCCAACAAAGCAGGGTGCTGCCTGTATGTATGTGTCCAAATAGCATTAAGATAGGAAGTGCAATCATAGACTCCTCTTCAGAAGCAAGCAGTGTTTTACATCCCTTCACAGAATAGTGTTGAAGGAAACTGGATTGAAATTTTGCCACACATTTCGAGCTGTGGGTACGCTAGCCTCTGGCAAGCCAAATCTTATGTTTTCTCAAGCTACGAAGAGCATGTTGCCTGCTGTAATTGCTATTTGGTGGTGCAGCTGGCAACTAAGAGTTGTCCATAACTCAGTGCACCCAGGCTAAGTAGCCAGAGATGCTAAGTGACTTTCTTGAAGAAAAAAAACCTATTGCTTGCTATGCTAGATATGTAGAAGACTTTTTTTGATTTGCAATTTTGTCTTTCATGATTTCAGCCTTTCAGAAAATTGTACTTTAGAATCCAAGAAAATGAAAGAATCCAATTTATTTTGACTTGATGTGTATAATGAGAGGACCAGAAAACAGAAGAGCTTCATAATTGCTGGAGCCCTGCTCCAGCAGGAATCCACACTCTGAGTAAATCACAATTCACATAAGTGTTTAAGGAACACAGTAGAAGAAAAAAAGATAATTAGGAAGGAATATCTACAGGTTTCATAAATAAGTATTTAGGGTCATCAACATAACAATTGCGATCTGTTAGATGTTTCTTTCAGGATCTATCCCACATTGCCCATGGCCCATTTGGTCCCCTCTTGGTCACTATCAGCTCTCCGGGGATGGATGGGTGCCTGGGTGCTAGGCTGTCCCAGACACTTTTGGCATGGTGGGGTCCTTCCCCATGTGGGTGCTCTGGAGTCCATTTCTAAGCTCCTACCAGGATCCTGGCTTTTTCAGCTGGCTGAATTGGGCACTGGGGTGGGAGCAGAGGTAGTAAGCATAACACTCTGCCTGAGTCCAGGCAGCACACAGCAGGTTCCATCTGCCTGGCAGCCCAAACCCCTGCTTTAGGGATGCCTAATGTATGCAACTGATGCTGCATGTACAATAGCCTGCATTACCTTAAAGCTCAGCATTTGAGAGAGGAGTCTCTCAGTCCTGCACTGTTTTAACTGGGTAATCTCCTTATTTGCAGGATAAGCATTCCATTTCTAATTCTAAGCAATATCCTGCTCATCATACCTACTCTTTCCCTCTATGTATGAATATACGTGTATAAGTGTCTACATCTCTGTGTGTGTTTTATATACATACACACATTTAGATGCATATATTTTATACATATGCATGTATATATGTGTATACATAAGTACATACATGCTCACATTTATTTATATTTACTTTTATAAAGACTGTTCCTGGACATCTCATAATTTGCAGATGTTTCTTCATACAGGTGTCTTTTGTAAATGATTTTTCCTTTCATGGACTGCAAACACTTTGCTCAATAGTTTTCTGTTTAATCACTTATTCTCCAGCCTCTCCAGCTCCCCTTTGTTTCAGCTATACAGATGCAGGAGCCAGACATAGTATTTTTAAGGCTTGCTTAGCACCTCTTTAACTTGCACTCTGAAACTGGGAATTAAGTGGTGTTATTCCAGAAAGCAAAATCTAGTGCAAGATCATAATCTCAGGTGAAGAAAATCACAGCACTTCAGCAAATATGATGTTATGACTATTGCAGTAATAAAATGGAAGAGATAGGCAGATTACTAAAACAAAGTAGCTGAAACAGCTCAATTTATGATATGATTCACCAGTCATAGATTATTGACGGAACACTAGCTAACTGAACATCTTCAGTAAAATCTAAGGAAGACAAATGCAAAAGAATATTAACTATATATCAAGGTATCCATAAATCTAGCTAATGCAAAGTTATTTCTGCAGATGTTTATTGTATGCTTATCAACATGGCATGTTAGCATAATTATTTCAGGGATTTTCTTACACAATATAGCCAGCTGAGCGAATATTTTCCTATATTAATTACCAGTAACATGAATGAGTTAAAGAACACAGAGAAAGACAGATTCTGTTTAGTTTTTATTAACATTAATGGCGTAGGGAGAGTCAGAATATTAATCTGTTTCAAGTTATTGGTACATTTTAATTAGAGATGGCATTTCCAAACAATATAATTCTGAAATAACATAATTAGAAAGGGCTAGGAATGCTGGCATTGATTATTAGGCATTTAGTTTGTTTTTAAGGCCTACTACAGCAGACACAAAAGAAGATCTGAGAGATGCTTTGCTTGCAAGGGGCTCAATGTAGACCAAAAGCACCAGGTTGAAAGCACAAAAACATAAACCAGCAAAAACAAACATAAAAAATATGTTTTGAAATGTAGATTCTCAGATGTGGGAACACAGGTTGATATTTTCTTAAGAACCTGATAATTGAATCAAATTATTTTGCTGACTATCTCTATGACTTCTTTGATGGTGGGCTCACTCACTCAGAAATCTTCGGTAATCTATGTTATCCTCTGAGTACTAATGCTTAACTGATCAGCATGATCTGGTAGGAGTCTCCATTTCCAGCCACCTTGCTGATGCGTTGAGTCTCTCACCAGCTTGCATCTCAGCAGCTCTGCTCTCCCACACCAGCCTGGGTTCTGGACAGCAGCTGCGAGGGCTGCTCTGTGTATGGGCAGTGGGGGGATGCACAAGCGATCGGATCCCTGGGTTGGGGCTTGGTCTGGGAAACCACTGGAAGATTTGCCTGTGGTTGGTGCTCAGGGAGTGGAAAAGCTGCAGCTCCTGATTGGTTTCTGAGTGGGACTCAGAAACCTCTTTACTCCTTTTCCACATCATTTTCCAGATAGGGTCAACCCTGGATTTTATAATTTATTTGACATTTCTTAAGAACTTCAGCAAGGTAGACTGGATTTGAGCAGCAGTTGGTTCTGTTTTTCAGCATCTATATTTCCAGCTTGTGTCTGAAATATTGTTTCAAGCTTTCCACAGCTTTGTCCTCTGCAATGTTTTTTGGATGAGTGAGCCTGAGGCACATCACTTCCCAACACTTAACATCCAGCATCGGAATCACCCAAACTACTTTTAAGGGGACGTTGATGAATGCGCTTATATACCTCAGTGGAGCCGTGGACCTAGGTGGCCAGGCAAGTGAGCTCTCACGCAAAGGTCTTACAGCAGTGCTATTGTTAACCCATGCAGCAGCACGGGCTCTGAGAGTACGTGTCACATTGCATGCTCAGCTTGTCTGCAATAGATCTAGGCATGGCCCTGGCTTTATCACCTCTGCTGCTCTCACATTGTCTCTAATTACTGTTTGACACCACTTTTTTTCAGCTGAACTCCTTTCTCAACCCACTTTCAAAGAAATGTTTGAAAAATATTAAAAACCAGAGGTATGACTCATGCCCTACAACAAAGGCCAAAATTTTAAAAGAAAAATATGCCTTCCGAAGATTGAGTTGAATAAAAAATAGTACAGTCAAGAACTTGTATCAGCGCCAGTCTCTCTCCAGTTGTCAAACGGCCCAGATGAAAATGACTGGGTTGCCAATCTGATAGGAAATATGAAAGAAAGAGATGTTGACCTTTTCTACTGCTCAGTCTTTGAATGTGTCTGCTCCCACTGCGCTTGTGAAGCAGCAACCTTGCTTTATGCACAGCAGCTGCCAATGACCTTCTGACCAGGATGGATGCCAGTGCTCTCTCTACTTTGCAGTCTTGTTCAAAGAAGCCTGCACAAATAAATTACATGTGGGGCTGTCTTAAGTGCAAATAATATAATCACAGTTCATTAGGCACTGTGAGGATTTGCCCTGTAAGGCACTCCTCCCCTGCACCAGCCACAGTGACCTCACTGCCATCCTTCTTCTCCAGGTCAGTCACCAGGCCTCCAGGAGCTTGGTGAGAGGGTTGCTTCAACCCAGAACATCCAAATTCAATAACTTATAATGTATGGTCACTTCTCAACCTAATTCCCAAAATTCTTTTGGGATTGGTAGAAGCTCACGGAGGCATGCCTCTCCATTGAATCCTGGAAAATGTCTTCTACATGTCTTTTAGGATCGCTGTCATGCTCACTGAGTAATCGTTTCTCACAACCGAAACTACTGAAATGACCATAAACTGCTAAAATGTGACACACACACACTATTTTTTTTTTTGGTAAATACTTTTCCCACTGAAGTTAATGTACCAGGGAAACTGGAAAACTGTGCCATTACCTCATGCTAATAATAATGTAACTAATGATAACACCACCTAATGTACTCTAAAACTTCGACTATGCAAACATTGGTTAATACCCTACACTTAGCCCCAAAGCTGCAACTTCAAATATAAACACAGAGGTAGCTTTATCATGAAAAAGACAATTACAGGTATATTCTCCAAAGACACAGATCAAAATAACGCCCCAAATGGATGTCAGAATTTCCTGGATGCAGCTTCTCTGCTGGTGCAAAATATTTTAGCCACCTTTGTGGCCCTCAGCTGAGCCAAGAAAATGCACACTAGCTGAGGTATAAACATGCTTTGCCTTCAAAGCCATATTGCCTATATGTTCCTAAGCAGAGAGATATGAAGGGTGGCAATTTTTCTCTCACACTGGGGAAGAAATAACCTTATCCCTAAGGCTGCAGCTTCAGTGCCTCCTTTATGTTTTTCTTCCTGTCACCTTCATCCACTTACTTGTGCTTGCTATAATAGCCACAAAAAATAAATTAAAACAACTAAAGCATAGGAGGAAAATCAGATCTTTCCCTTGGATTATAAATTAACTTTGCTCCATATATCTCACTGTCTTTTTTTTGGTGTTTTTTTGTTTGGGTTTTTTTTTTAGGGAGGTAACTTCATGCTGTGTGGGGAAGCTGGTGCTGTAGGCAGCCTTAGTTTGCTTTCCTCTTTTATGATTGCTTTGTATTAATCCTTTTCCCCTTCCCTTATGTCAGCTATTAAAGCTAATAGAGATGGCACATAAATCAGCCCTCATTGTATACCTGGTAGGTATGGACTACAAAAAAAGAGGCTTTTTTAAGCTGGGAGATACCACCTTCTGCAGCGTCTTTACAATTGGAAGGTCAGTAGATCCTAATTTCAGCTGCAATAATCTGTGTCCTCTGTAATAACTGCAGTTGCTGCCATTGGCAATGGGAAAGAAACATCCTTCCCTCATGGCAGCGAAGGCAGCTGGTCACACAGGTAGGTGGCTGTCAGAGATGTTTCTGGTGACTGAATATGACAGCAAGGATTGTACAGCAGCTATGTGCCAGCCACTACATCCCTCTCATCTATTGAATCTGGCTTTAAAAGAGGCACTAAGTTGCTTTCATAACTTTTTCTTCCTTACTTTTTTCAGCAGGAGTATAACAAGAGAAAACAGCTGAGAGAGGCTCTGCCACAGAGTACTGCCCTTTATTTATCTCAATCCTTCCAAGCATGCCCATCTCCCTGCAGCTGAACCTCATGCTTGCAAGAAATATAAGAGAAAAAAAAACCCCTCACCATCCTTCCTACAGGCAAATGGGACACTGCCTCTCAAAAATGAATTTGTAGGAGTACTTAAGTTTCAAGTAAAGTTTCCTCCCAGTAGTATCATCCATTATGATGTCCTACGCTGTTTACATAAAAAGATCCTGGGCTCCACTCCTGAATTTGTACAATGATTTTAAAAAACAAGTGCATTAAAACCTGTTCAAACACAGTTTTAGAAGGCTTGCCCGTCCTTCCTTCATTACCATTCCCAGTGTTTAGACTGCATCGGGCTGGCGGAAAGATTTGCCATATTGCCGCTTTCTGTTTTTTTCTCTGAAGTGAGAAATCCACTTACAAACTTTGAATCTGTTTAAACTAAGATCTATTTTGAGATGTTGCACTAATGTGAACCTGAAACTTAAATAAAAAAGCAGAGATCAGTGGGAATGGACTGATGTCTTACAAAACCAGTCACCTAAATTGTTGTGAAGTGAAAACGCTGGGTTCTTCCCATCCCTAGTAAATGAGCTCCTGAAATTGCCACGACTTCCTGTTGCAATGACAGAAGAACTGCCTCTCAGTTAGCATGTCCCCATATTTCTTCTGTTCCTACCTGTAACTGAAAGAGGGAGGAAAGATGTGCAATTCACAGTTCCTCTGATTCCCATCCATCTCTTCCCATCTGTAAGCTGAATGTGCCCACATTGATCTGATCTTGGCCCATCAATAGACTGAAGGAGAATCTTTTCATTAAGATTTTGTAATTATGTTCTACTAGCATCACATTATTGTTTTGCCCACATAATATGAAGGACTGGCTCAATTACCATACAAAAAAGCCTCAGGCAACAGAGACAAAGTTGATGCTATGCAAAAACTGCATAAATGAAGCATTTGGAGCCTTGTTGAGTGTGAAGCTCCACTTTGAAAGCAAAGAAAAAGTCTCACTAAATATCCCAAGAAATTTATGAGAAATGCAATGCCCCAAACTTTCTTTATATTGTTTCCACCATGAATGTTATGAATATTTATAGCTCTGAAGACAATTCAATAAATCCACACAATTGCTAGACTGTCTAACGCATCAACACACTACGACAATCTATTCTGAGTCTATGTGCTTTCTGCGTACTTAGTTGAGATTATCATTATTAAGCATGATTCTTGGGTGAACATCTGTTATTAAAATCTTTACTTCAGTAAATTGCATATGGGCACAAAGACATCTCTAATGGGCTAGTCTTACATACATTGGCAGGTACTGCCTACTTTCTTTTTTTATTAATTAACATTTAAATGAAAAGGAAAAGGAGGCACTGATGGAAGTGACATAGTTCTCACTTTTTGAAGTGTGCATTCACATTTCAGTCTATACCTGCATACTGCTACATCATCCTGGAATATAGACAAATGGGAATTTCAGGCCAGGAATGACTAAGGTCAAAATTGAAACAGACTGTTTTAGAGGTCATTGAACTGCACTACACACTGGGGAAGGACAGCTTAAATAGTAAGCATTTGGTAGTGAACGTTCTATTCCTAATCATGACCATCCAGAGCATAAAATATTTCAGAATTAACTATACATATGGAAAACAACGGATGTAAACATTACTGCATGAAACAGTAGGAGTCCCATGGATAGTGCTTTCCTTATTAGAAAGATCCCCTTTGCACCTAGAGTATTTATTCGCTGTAGGTGATCTTCAGCCAAGCCTCTGAATGAAACCTCGATCCCAAGTCAAAGATTTCAATGGGCCAGCCTCGCAGTTTGTCACTGTCCTGGCAAATGGTTGTAAGACCTGCTGTTTGAAGGAGGGGTGGGACCCATTCATTGAAAAACATCCTTTGATTTCAAAACCAGCAAGCTCACACACACAGCCAGTGCCCCAGCTCCTCAATACCAGCTAATTGCTGTGCACATTTCTACATGCTCAGCGCTCAGCACAGTCAGAGAGATGTGCCCTGCTCAGCAGAGGGACGTACCTGTTCGTGCCACACGGCAACAGATCACACGCTGGTGGAGTAGCTTGCTGGTGCCAGGGTTGCAATGTGATGTATGCCCAGAGCAGAGCTGGGAGGGCTGGCACTGGCACCTGGGCCACCAGGCATAGGAAGGAACAAGCCCCAGTGATGCTTTCCATCCAAGGCTTTTCTGTCTCAGCACAAGTCTCCGGCATTCAGTGGGATGGGACCAGGGGCTCTGCATGCCTGAGGACTGAACTCTTACCAGGGCAACTAAAGCTGCAGCTTCAGACAGGGACTCCTCATCTCACTAGAGAATCAACCTTATTTCTCCTGAAAATATCACCTTTGGTGCATAAAACCAGCATCACTGGGTAACCTAACAAGTGGCATAATTGCTGGGTGTCTCACAGAGCCAGTTACAGAAATTCATTGGGGTTTCTAAAAATGGAAGTATTTCAACCCAAAAAGTCCTGCCTGTGATGTACAATAAATCAATATTGTACCTTGTTCTGACAGAAAAATAATCCATCATTGACCTTAAAATTAGCAGTTCAAGTTATAGCAGCTGTGGTGTGGTTACCTTAATTTTGTGGAAAGATAATAAAAAGTTATATACAGACACACACACATATATATATATATATGTACGTATGAAACTTTAGAGAAACAGTTTTCCTGAAGTGAAAAGCAGCTCTCAGATCAACTGACTGGGAATATAAATATAAAAGGGGCAATGCTAACTATACATTAGCAGCTGACACCCAGTCTCCACCTTTGTCTCCCACACCTTGCCCTGAAAAAACCATGCAGGACAAAAAGCTGCCCTGAATAAAAGAAAATGAGGATCCATGCTACAATCTCAAAGAAGTAATTAAAAAAATCAATATACAACAGATGGGAAAAAAGGCAAAAGTAAATGACAGCAAATATCAGAGTTTAAAAATGTTGGTGACTGATAAGGGAAGCTGGAGGAGCCAACAAATTATCAAAGGTCGCTGTGTAACAGACAAACGTGCATTTTTAAATAAATCAGGAGCAAAAATAACCAGTAAGTCAGGCATCCATGTAAATGGTGGAGATACGAACAATGATGAAACAAGGCGAAAACGACTACTACATATTTGTTTTCAAGACCAAATGTGGAGGAGGGATCTATACCATATGTGTAGTACTATAGATGTAGCAGAAAATTGTCAGCTCTATTAAAAAAGATGTGAGCCAACATTTGCTAACACAAACCAGTTTCACACCATCAGGCCTAAATAATTTACACCTAGGAGTATTAAAGGAACCAGACAGGGAACAACCGGTGTTAATTTTTTTACAAATCTTGAAAAAGTGGAGAACTTCATCAGAAGTGGAGAACTGGCTCCAAAGTTGTGAAGTTTGGAAAGCTGGAAGGTGTGACCAAGAAAACTGCAAGAATTTGGGTAACCCAAGGCCAGTTGTAGACAGAATAATGGTGAGATTAATCCTGCTAACAGATGATAATTAGTATAAGCCTGTCTTGTTTAATACATGGCAAATTTAGGATTTTTTTTTATATTGTCACAACATTATAGGTGATGTAAAAAGGGTGTGGGCCATGCTGGTGTACAAGGGAGGCACAGCCTGCATGGGCACATTGGCACAAGTGACCATGCATGTAAATACATGCACGTGTGTGTGCCAGGGCATGCGTGGTCCATCCTCCCCTAATCACATCCATGCAATCCCTTCCTCTCTCCTATGGGACAAGGGTTAAAATCCCTAGGAGGACCTCAAACATGCTGGTGGAAAGGTAGCAGTGTGTGGAGCCACTTCTAGCCTGGGTCCTGGGAACCTGCTCTAGCTGCAGTGTTATTTATTGTGTATATCAGCTGCCTTCAGCAGGCTATAAAACCTTTGCTGGGAAAATTTGCAGATGACACTGTAAAAATATTGTAGAATCATGGGGGTAAATGACCATCATCTAACAGAAGCCATTTTAACTCAGCCAGGTGTAAAACAGTAAATCTAAGACACAAGTGAGCAGACTATGCCAAAGAACTAGCGATTTTTCAAGGCAAGAGGAAACCGAGAGAAGATATTGGAACATCTCTTCCGCACCTGACAAAATGAGATATCCTGTGCCATTCTCACTGTGTCATGGCTTTAGTGTGATCAGTACCTGAGCTAGCTAGTATAGAGTAAGTCAGTTATATGACGCTTAAGTCCTTTCTGTGGCTTCAGTAAACAGGCAAAAGAGACCATCACCTCCATATGAACTTTCAGCTGCATGTTGGGGCTGAACAATCTAGTGCCATCTTTGACTGTTTTTGTCATAGAATCATAGAATAGTTTGGGCTGAAAGAGACCTTTAAAGGTTATCTAGTCCAGCCCCCCTGGACATCTACTAGAACAAGTTGCTTAGAGCCCCGTCCAACCTGGCCTTGAACACTTCCAGGGATGGGGCATCCACAACTCCTCTGGGAAACCTCTTCCAGTGTATCAGCACCCTCATTGTAAAAAATTTCTTCCTTATGTTCAACCTAAACCTACCTCTTTCAATTTAAATCTGTTGTCCCTTGTCCTATTCCTACATACCTTGGTAAGAAGTCCCTCTCCATCTTTCTTATAAGCTCCTCTAAGTATTGAAAAGCCACAGTAAGGTTTCCCTAGAGCCTTCTCTTCTCCAGGCTGAACAACCCCAACTCTCTCAGCCTTTCAATTATGCTCTTAGTTAGATTATTATGCAGTGGTTAGAGGTCAGATGAATTTCAATTTGAATACGACACAAGTTTTAAGCCGTGAGGATAACAGGATGCCAGAGGCACATGAAGGGGACAGAGTGATATGTGTACCTTTAGTCTGAACGTTCAGAAAGTTGCCTAGAGTCACTGAAAAGATCTTTTTTAATCCAAACGCTGTGAGTTATTCAGCAGCCTCGGTGTATGGGTACAGGCAAGAAATGCTGCTGAAGTGGATGGCTAGTGCAGTCAGTGCTAGTCCAGCATTTGCATTTCTTGATCTTGGGAGAACAGAGACGGTCATTTGACCGTACATGTCTAAATTTCATGCTTCAGGGCTGTCTTCAGCTGGGAACAGATAGTTTTTCCTCTCGGGGTGTCGTGGTGCTGTTTTCTGTCCTGCCTTCCCACAGAGCTGCAGAGACTGGCCGTACCCAGAGAGCAGACAAAGACAGGATGGGCAGAACTCTGGCAAGACTTCTCTTTTGGTGTTCCACAGTCTTCCACCATCTGGTTAAACTGGTCACTGGCCTGGTGTCAGGAGGAGAGTTTTCTGCAAGGGACTCCAGCTTTCTGCCTTTCTTCACAGCACAGCAATTGGCTTGCTGCTAGGATGCCCTCTGGTGCCTCAGCAATGTGGGGGACCCAGGCACTGCCCTCGCTTTCTGCCCCAGGGCACAGGCTGGGCTTCTGGACACCACCCCCCCTGCTCTGCCTGAGGTCCTATGCAGGCAGTGTGGGGGGAATCAAAGAGCCTGCTGGGAGCAGGAGCTCAGGCAGGATCTCATGGCCTATGGTGTCCTACATGGTATGGGGTGAAGTGGGCATGTGGGTGCAGAACTGGTGAGAAACAAGGTGAGGGGGCTCCACCGGGCTAGCGGTGCACTCTTTTTTTCAAAACAGGAGGAAAACAGGTTATTGCAAGGGCTGTCTGTGAGCAAGGCAGCTACTGAATGTTTCACAACATATACAGGGCAGGCTGTGCCTGCTTCTCTTTTTCAGCTCAACTCCCTCCTGCTCTTCTCAGTAAGGCTGTCGTCCACATCTGAACACCAAGTAGTACCACATGAATTGATAGGACCACTGTAAGCTTGTCTCCCTGCAGCGATGCTGACGTCCCAGCTCACCACGTTCAGTCTGACACACAGCCGGCAAATTCTCCGTGGCCAGTCGCTCTACTTATTAACAGTGTGTACAGCACTTCATACCATGAGACCATGACAACTGATTGGGGTTTTCACGTTTTGCTGAAATGTAAACAACAGGTAATCTAACATTTCTTCCTTTTGATTGCTTAAATATTGACAGTCTCCAGCACATTAGCACTGACTCTAACCTTGGATTTGTGCACTGGTCCCACTGATATAAATGGAAGCTCTAATGTTCCTGGTTATAGAAGTGCATCTACTGTGTTTTGCCCATCTGCTCCAGCTAATCAAGATATTCAGACAGTTTGTGCTGTTTGATCTGTTTCTCTTGGTGCAGATGGATGCAGGGATGGAGGAAATGAGAGCTAAACCCAAGGGTTCTAAAAGTGTTTATATTATATTGACACAGTGGCCAGCAACACAGGATCTAAGACTCTGTACAGTGGCTGAAAGAGGTCTGTGTATCTCTCTCCTCACACACCCTGTGCCATCAGCACAAGAAGAGCAGAGGCATGGACACCGTGCCAGCAGCAAGGGTCGAGGAGGGGCTGCGCAATGCTTCAGTGGGAGGGAAGGCTTTGGGCTGGGGTCCAACACGCCTCTGGTTTTCTTCCCTGGCTTGGGAAGACCGATGTTCCAGCTGAGATCGCATCGGTGGATTCAAAGTACACATTGGGGTATCATTCTGCCAAAGCACATCGGCTGGGTTAGAGGCTGTCTCAGTAGTTCAGAGAGTAGCTTTTTCTCCGTCACCCTTTCAAAACTTTCCTGAGGCTGCACAGTAAATTACAGCGCAAGTAAATTGCTCCAACATAGTGTTTTAGCGACCTGAAGGGATTTCATGAATGCTGTGACTAGACTGCCCAGAATAAACTCATAACCACTATGGACCTGACACTTTACAACTGACGGTATTAAAAAAAAAAAAAAAAAAAAAAGAAGTGTCTCTCTGTAAATCAACTTGATGGAAATCCAGTTTGGCTTTCCATAGCTTTATTTTAGGGTGGGTGGCACATTTCCCTTAATCCTCTTGTGGAGACATAACCCAGTGACTGTAAAATAAAACACATGAACTGACATGTAGATATTACTTTTCCTTTGGTATTGTATCTAATATTTATAGTAGGGGATGAAGACACCAAATCACAGAAGAGATGAGTGCACTAAACAAAGATTGTTGCATATTTAAAAGTACGTTTCTAGAGATTCTGGATTTGTTTCTTTCCTTCCACCACTGTGTTTTTAGAAGAGAGGGTTGCTTAAAGTTTTTATCTCTTAGATAAACAAACTGTCACATGAGTTCAGAGTAACATCAAAAGCTCTGGCTGTGACCCACTCCAAGGGACCCAGCACAGATGGAAGCACTGCAGCATCCCTGCAACCAACCTTGCACCCAAGCACTGGGGCCAACATTTCCAAAGGTAACATCCTCATTTCAGGTCTCTCACATGACTGCAATTCCTGCTGTCTGCAGCTGGTCCTACCAAAGTAAGCCACCTAACCTCACATGTGATGTCACCCGATGTGTCTCACTACCCTGTCACTCCCTTCCACTACAGGACAGCAGATAGCTCTGGCTGGCAGGCATTGCTGCAGTTTTCTGGTGCTAAAATCCAGATAGTCCAAGGTGCTTCAAGTAAAGATGCTGCTCGTAAACTCCAGTTATGCTTTACGCTTACCCTGCTGTGTGCTTGCAAAGCCAGCATTACTTCAGGAAGGTTTCACTGCATGAGCACCAGGGCATTTTGATTTTTTACTGTCAGCAGAACAGTGGGGAAGTATGATCAGTGCTTGACAGCTTGGGTAATTCAAATGCAAATGTATAAACCCTGTCAGTCATGGGAGAAACAGTCAATTAAATGAAGACATCTCCCATGACAAGGGCAATTAAGAGGGCTGCTTTTCTTCTTACTGTGCAAAGATTTTCCTTCATTTCCTGCCACTTGCTGAGCCAGCCTTGGCTTTTCTGCCTGGGCTAGTGGCCCAGGTGTCACTGCTCTCACAGGCACCTCTGTACCCCTTCCCTTTGCACCGAGGAGGAGGAGGAGGGCAGGCTGTTGGGCGAACCCAAACTCCCTCTTTGCTGGGATGAGCTGAGCAGTAGCTGAAGAAATGTGCTGCCTCGACAGAGCAGAGCAGCAGGGCAGACAGATGTCCTTCCCCTGTCAACCTCATTCACAGTCCTTCTAAAACACACAAACACACATACACAGGCATCGACTGCTTGATTTCTTGCTCTTGTATACTGGCCCTGGCGCCTTATCACTCATGGGGGGTGGCTGTAAGCACACCGCAGGCCTTAACCCTCTCCTGCCCGCTCTGTAAATTCACCAAGCTCACAGGGAAACAGGTCTAGCCCACAGGTCCCACTGCTCCTGCAAATGCAGCTGGAGAGATGCAGACACCACACAGCCAGCTGAGTAGTACCACAAAAAACACATTTCTAATATTAACATTTTTTTTTTAATTTTCTCCCTTTCTTGCACACTGTCTCAAATACTTTAACTTTAGCCTGATACAATCTCATGATTGTACCCAGAGCCAACCTAAGCACCCGGGGATCCTTTGGCTATGCCCTACCTAACCCAACCTCTGCAGGCATCCTCTTCTGCCTCCGTGCACGCAGAGCACCTGGCAGGCTGGGAGGCTCCTGCTACAGTAAAAGCTGAGATCAGCAGTTTGTCCCTCTGTTTCTCCTTGAGAAAAGTTTGCAAGTGAGCAGCCAATCCTCTGGACAACCACTACGTCTTGGCAGCTCAAACCGCTGAGCAGCTTTAGGTGCTTGCTCCGTGTGGGAGATTGGCACTTAGCTGAGTGTTTGCAGTCACCAACAGAGGATCGATTCAGTACGATTAACCCTGCCTAAAACACGGGAAAGTGGCAATGGAGAGAGGAAAAGTGTGCCTTGGGGAGGCATGCCTTTGTGCCCCTGATGTGGGCTGTGCAAAAATCTATTAAAACTGAGTCCCTCATTTTCAGAAGGTGATCCAAAGCAACTGACATTATTTGTACAATTGTCATAACACGTAGCATGTGTCTCACCGCTCGCTCATGTACTGTATCTGCCATCACACCTACCCGCTGCCTTTCATCTTGTGTTTCAAGGGTCACAACTTTTGAAATGACCCTGTTGTATCACACTGCAATGCTTTTCTTTACACAGCAGATTTCTGACTCCTGCAATGCCAGGTCTCTCTAGGCATCACCACAATTCCTTCAGTAATGCCAGCAGTTGCTCTCAGTTGCTTTTGTCAATGGAAGGGAGCTGGAACTGAGGGTGTTTTATTGTTAGTTTTTGCAGAAGATAAATTATAGACAAAAGGCCTGTGGTGGACTGACAGGTCTCCCCTTCCTTGAAGACGGTGCCATGTGATGCTATTCACAGCAGATGGTTTAGGGAGTTTTTTTCTCTGCCATGGTCTATGGCTTTGATTCATGAGAACAGGGACATTCACATGCCTCATGCGAGCAGCTCAGATCGGGTTCACATCACTGATCATTAGCCATCTCAAATACGGGCATCTGATCTGTGCTAAATCACAAGGTTTCCTCTATACCCAAGGAGGGAGCTAGGTATCCTGACATGGTGATTTGTCCTGTCTCCTCTGGAGGTGTCTCTTTCCATGGATTAGGGGACACCTTGCTGACTATCCTGGAATGGCTCCTCACCTCAGACAGCAAAAGCCAAGTGAGATGAGCTGTGCCTGAGCAGTGTTGCCTGCTGGACTTCTGGGTTCTTGTGTTACCCTGGTCTCACCACCATGGCCCTGACTTCTGCAGGTGTTTCCCTGCAGTGCTGAGCTGCCACTCATCCTTCATGCAACACCGTGTCTGACCTTGGAAATGGTTATCCACGAAACCAACCCCAAGTGCCAGGGTCAGCATCTCCCTGCCCCAGGGGCCACAGCAAGGTACAGGCAGACCCATGCAGGCATCACCATGCTGGTCACAGTCAACTTGCATCTCAGAAGTTTTCCCTGTACATTTTAAGTTTATTTTCCTAATTATTCTGATGTGGTTAATACTGGGGCCTAGAATTCAGGGTGACAGTTTTAAGAAAATAAAGATAGACTAATGGGCTGTAAGCTGACAAAATATAGATTGGATTATTTTGTAACAAAATTATCCCAGCACTGCTGTTAATATACTATAACAAAAACTTCAGCAAACATAGTAGATAAGGGCCATTTGTGGTTCAATGCACAGCATTTCAGATTCATATAGCTAAGAAAGGTAAAAGTTTCATTATTGTTTCCTTCTGCAGCGGACAATAGATGCATTATAAGAGGGTAAACTGATCTCTTGGAAATGGGAATATAAAGTCTTCTCCCACATGCATGCCCCTCTCCCTTATAGCCAAGTGGCATTGAAATGTGTGGTAAAGTTTGCTCACCAGTGCAGCACAATGGTTAACAGGATCCAGATAAAGCTGAGATTCAGAATTTAAAGTCACCAAACCCCAAGCTTGCCACAGCTGCTCTTTTCTGTTCTGCTCGTCCACTTCATGCAAAAATGGTATTGATGTGCTGCTCAGTAAAAGCATTTGCGATATTTACTTTATGTGGCACATGATTGGAGAGCAATAAATCTCTCTAACATAATCTTCCGTATGATGTATTTTTCTTTTCCTTACACTCCTTAAAACAACTTACGTTACAGCTTTGGAAAGATGAATTTCCTGGATAAAGATTTATTATTTTCCTAACATTTTCTTCAGAGCAGGCAGAGGGGCTCCAGCCACTGCACAAAACTCAGAGTAGTCCTTTCCTAGGGAATTTGTGCAGTTGTCCTATTTCCCCAACACTTCTAGAGAAAAGTGCTTAAAGACTTTTGTCTACACATAGTCCTGTTTGTCATCTGCTATTGGGACTGAGAGCGTTATTTTTATATGTACCCCAGCATGGAGGAGTTAATAAACATATTGGCTGTTCTGTCTGTGAAGCACTATGGAGTCACCTGCTTTCATTGAGGTCATGTACTGTATATTGAAATATATATGAACTACCCTGAAAACTGAACAAAAATAGTCTGCTGATTTGTATTAGGTTAGGAGGAGAGACACAGAGTGGCATGCAAGGGGCTACCAAAAGCAAACCTAATGTCACTTCTTTGTGACCAAGAAATACAATCCCCGGGGGTTTTTTTTGAGCAAACCAAAACCAAAATGATTTTTCTCATTGGAAATCTTCATACTTCTGTGAGATTTTCTAATTTTAGCACAGTGGCAATATATTCCTTAATCTCCTTCTGAAGCATCCAAATTAGAAACAAAATATCCTGGCTCCTCTGATGTGCACAGGAGTTTCTATAAAAGCCAACAGTCTAATAAATTCTTTCCAGAAGGGTAGGCTTCATCCTTCCAAATAACATACAAATTAAAATATCTTCTGAATTTAAATCTGAGTGCTCCGAGACAGTTTTCAAAAGCCTCACAGAAACCTAAAATAGATTAGAAGCATATCATTTGTTAAAGTCAAACTTGTTTTCAGATACTCTAAAATAGCTATCACATGTTATTTTTACCAAACTTTACTGGAAGACAAAGTTTCCGAACCAACAGCACAGATCAGTTTCGATTGGATAAGGGGCAAATGGTTTAATCAAGGAAAGTACACTGGCAACAGTGAACTGAGATTCCTGGATTCAGACATCCTCATTTGAATATTTGAAACATATTTCATGAAATACTGCCTCACATGTAATTAGCCTTAAGAAAGCAAGCCACTAGAAAGAATTGGTTCTAACTGCACTTTAAATTGCTGCTCCAGCACCTTCACACTTCATGAAATATGGATCAACTACCTTTTTGGCAAATGTGGACATGATGTCTTTTAACAGGGCTTCATTAATGGCATTTTCTCTCTCTGGTCTTTGGCTTCATCTGCTTTTGTTTTCCTTATAATTAAGCTAGACTCTTTGCTAAACTGCACAAACATTTAGTTTAGCCTAGAAAAAAATTGCTTTCTTCAGTCTGTGTCCTCTCCAAGTTGTGTGTTCTGTGAACTAGAAATTAACTGAAGTTGCTCCTTTTCCCTCATTAGTTAAAAAACGTACTTGTTACCTGAAAATATACATTCAGAATCATGCATTTCACGGAGTCATGATTATGCAGACTTCTTTTCAAGCCTACAGCAGCTGGCTTACCTGTCAGCTGAGAGAGCAGTGAGGGTGAAGACAGACACCCCTACCGAGGTGAGCTGTATGAAGGGGATAAGTTTGCATCCAGTTCTGCCAAACAGCCACTCATCAGCAAGGTACCTGCTGGCGTCCACGGGCACGCAAGTCACTAAAAGCAGCAGGTCTCCCAGAGCCAAGCTGGAGATGAACAAATTAGGGACATTTCTCATGGATTTCACAGTACAGAAGATCTTAATCAAAGTGATATTGCCAATAAGGCCTATCAAAATGATGATCCCGTAGATCGTGGGGATGGCGTAAAAGAACGCTGGGTAGAACCAGTCATCACCGAGGAGGGAGAGGTTTGTACTGTGGTTGACAGAGATGTTGTAGAGAATGAAGTTATCTGTTTCCAGGTCTAGCAGGAGGCACTCTCCAGATGCCATTGTCCTACTTAGCTCTTCTCGGAAGACAGCTTTCTTCTTTGAAAATCCTCAAGTAAATTTCTTGCTTTAATTTTGCTGCTGCTTGCTGGCTTTGAACAGTCAGAAGAGTTTAAAAGTCACATCACTTTGTGACATATCTTGGCGATAAACAAACCAAAAAGCAACTGCAGCTTGCTCGACAGCACTGTTCCCATAAGGTGAAGGGAGAACATCTTTTAGTGTAGTTTGGATCCTGAAACTTGCATTTTTTTCATTGACTTGTCTCGCTGTTAGGTATTCCTCAGCTCTGGAAGGCCATTGATCAAATTCAAAGACCGGTAAGCGGGAGGCATTTTCAAAACCGAGGCTTGTTAAATTCCCAGCTGCAGGTCTGCTGAGCAGAACCAAGTCCGGAACAAGGGAGCTATTACTACAAAAAGCGAGAACTTTTGGTAGTTGCTGTCGCTCTGCATTGCCAGCCTCCCCCCCCTCCCCCCCCCCCGCCCCAATTTCTCCCCCTCCCACCCCCCCGCTTTCAGCACTTGCCGGCGGGATGCGGGGCGAGGCGGCCGCGGGGCTGGATGCGGCGGGACGCGCCGGGCAGCGGCTGCCGGACGCCAACGCTCCCGTCCCCGGCGGCTTCCCAGGGCGCCCGCGGCGCCGCCCGCGCCCGCCCCCTGCTGGACAAGCTGCTCACTGCCGGGGGGTGGGGGGCGGGGAGACCCCCACACCAGTCACCCTTAGTTCTTTAGCTGGAAAAAACACCGACAGCAACAACAATCTGCTCATTTATACCTGGTGAGATGGGCTGCAGAGCCTCGCCAAAAGAAATTAAAAAAAAAAAAAGAGAGAAAAAAAATGTACTTTTGTTTCCTACTGCAAATAATGTGATCAGGAAAGCAATCATACCTCCTTAAATAAGACACACACACACACACACACACTTTGTTTGCACGCTGGTATTCAATTGTTCCGATGAAGGAGGATAACGATACAAAGCCAAATTCAATCCCCCCGGGGCAAATGAACTGAATAAAGACAATTAAGATAAAATCAACATTATACTTAAGGTAAGCAAAGGAGTATTAGCTCTATTTCACCAGTAGTTAACCAGGGAAGCCTGAACTCTGCACATTTTTTGTTAATGTTTTAATTTAGAGGTAGCAATAACATTGGACAAAGCTTACCGGTCAATGTCATCATTTCTGTTTAGGAGGTGTCCATCACACTGGCATCTATAGGTAATGCGTGTTTAGACGCAGAAGAGAGAAACTTCCTTGGCTTATAACAGTCTAAAAATGCTCTTTCTTAGAGCTTAATCAAGATATAACTATTACTGATGCCTCACTGCTTTACAACAGGCTATTTATGATTATATGCAAGGGCTTTCTGGATTGTGGAGAAATGCAGTTAATTTGGAAACCAGCCTGCAGAATTAAATGGAGCTGTAATTTACATTCTGTCTTGCAACAGCTCATTTTTGTAGGCAAAGGAATGTTTTACCAACTATTAGAATTACTCAGAAGCGAGGGAGGCGATCCAAGTCAGGCACTAGGGTGTGATCACTGGTTTCTAGATAAAGGAAGCATTTCAGGACACAATCTGGAAAATCTCCAGGTGCTCAGGAGCCATGTCCCACAGTGGGACTCGAAGCAGGAGACTTCAGTAGCTGTTTTTCTGCCTCACTCTTGTGACCCAGGTCAGTGTTTTCAGCTGCTTTGCCACTGTTCACTCTTAAGTCAACAAAAGACTTATGTGTACCCTTAACTTTAAGTAGGGCTACTTACATACTTTTTTCAAGCCAAATACCCAAGAGAGTGCTGTGCTGAGAGCTCGAGGGAACAGAAAGGAAGCCAAATTTTCTGGTATTCCTTTCAGAAGAAAGCCTGTTTTTAAAAATAGACCTGAAGTCGCTGCTGTTAAAAGCAGAGGATGCAGAGTGACTGCTCAGTCTGATCAGGGCTTGCAGGCGAAACCACCTCTGTGGGTCAGGACCGGCTCTGTGCAAGGCTGCCAGGCTGGGTAGAGGCCATCCAGAGGCAGCACCATGCTCGGCACAGCAGGATCTGCCGAAGGCACGGGGAGGTACCATGGGAGCTACTGAAGCAGCTGAGCCACAGCACGTGGTGGAACATATCTCCCAGAACTTCCTCCAGGATATTTGAGAGTCTGGTCAGAGGGGCTGCATGACAAAGGGGTGCATGCTTCCCCCTCTTTGCTTTCTGAGCTTTGGGATAAAGTGGAAAGGGCATTGCTCGGAAGCAAGAGGAAGGAGTGGCCACTCAGTGTAATCCTGATAGGCCCCGGTGCCCAGCAGCCTGGTCAGCAATTGACTGTGGCCTGCTCTGAGTAGGAGGTGGGACCAGAGACCTCCTGTGGTCCTTTCCCATTCAAATAACTTGAGACTCTGGGATTTGTAAACCCACCACCCAGCGACATAACAATTCTAGCTCCCATCATGAGCCTTTATTTTTCCAGACGGACAACAGAATGGTCTGTTTGCCGAAACCCCTCTAGTAGAACCACCAAGACATCATTCATCACCACTTAAACTTCTGCACTGAAATCTCTCATATTGTTACAAAGCACGGTATGTGGCAAGGGAGGAAAAAGTATGAGCAAAGGGGAGGAAAGAGAATACGTGCTGGCACTACTTCTTATCTTCCAGCTGACCGTGGTATTCATCACTCTTCTTTTGAGGTGAGTGTGGGCAGATCACCATGTCCCAGGTGTCTCCATCAGTGACAGAAGAGGCTCTCATGACCTCTGGGAGGATTCACTTTGCCTTCATCTTTGCGAGACTGGTATTTGATTCCAGGAAGCACTTCAACTCTACAGCTACAGCTTTATCATTTTCAGTTTTGACAAACCCAGGCTTCAGGTTTTACAACAACCTCTTTTGGCCATAAAGAATAAGAAACTGAAAAGGCAAATGCAGAAAAGCTGAAACAAAAGCAAAACAGAAAACCCCAAACGAAACCATATTCTGTGAAGCTTGAAACTTAGTTTAGATTATAAAAACATACATAATTTATGTCAAATCTAATAGGCTGTTCCAGGGCCCATGGCTACTACCAACATGGACACAGGTTTTATTCACAATTGCCTAACCTGCAGAGGTTCCCCAGAAGTAAATGTTGAGTTTAGTTAGAAATGTTAGAAATGTTGAGGATGTTTCCCAGAGGTGTTTTTGTTTTGTCATAAATTGCATGTGAGAGGTTTTGTTTATTATAAATGATGTACCTTTTTCATCATGTCACTCTAGCATTTATCTTCCCTGAGCAGGCGAAGTGTCTGGACATTTGTTTGAGCATAGCCACCTCTGCTGTAGTGTTCCTTCCAAACTCCCAAGCCTCTCTCCAAAGAAAGGTAAGCATCAATACCCATATTTCACCAGTGGAGTGACCTTCATGCATACATACACACAAAAAAAGAAGTGACCGGCACAAAGTTACTTAACAGGCTGTTGGCAGAGTTGTAAATAAAATAATGCAGGTCTCCCGAGACTGGTCCTGCATTATAATGGTTTTCTGTTGGACAATGACAGATTCCACAGCTACTTTCAATACATGCTTTTTTCAGCTCTCAACCTTTAGCCAGCCTCTAAATGACAGCTGCAAAGAGACACTCTTCTTACTCTGTAATTGTGCACAATGGGGAGATTTGTGAAAGAGCTTGATGGGTAAAATTTTCAAAAGCAGTTAAACCTATTTGAAAGGTAATGACATTTAGGCTCCTACATTGCCGATGAGCTCACCACTCAGAAATGGAGCCAGAGTTTCAAACAAATGCAGTCTGCACTGAGAAAAGTACACGAGGACCTGTTTTGCAAAGGCACTTGGACAACTGCAGCCACCACAGGCTGGTTTTCAAAGAGCCCAAACATCCAGTGCGCCGAGGTCTTTTGAAAGACACTGATCAATTATTCTAAACACCTAAATGGTCTTCTTTTGAAAATCCCATGCCACAGAGGGTTTCTGAGCCCCTGTGAGGTCCCATGGGAGATGCTGTGGTGGTGGGAGTCAGAGGATGCCGCTGCAGACCCTGAGGCTGGCCGAGGCTGGCATAGCCATTGCATCACCTCAGAGGAGATGGATAAACTGTCTTCCATAGTCAGGTGTCAGAAGAGATGTCCCTGTGCTTAGGGGTCCACTGGTCCCTGATAGCTGGGTTACTGGAACTAGGAGCCAGTGAACCAGGGATTACTACTCCCTTCGGAGCTTGTGGAGTGCAACATCCACTGATTTACCAAATATCCTCCTTCTGCAAATAGTTCATCTCCCAGGCGGAACAAAGTGATGGAAAGCATCCCACCTATAATCACTTCAAGCAAATTCTTCAGTTTTATTGCTGTCACCCTTACCTGCTCATATCACAGTCCATGTCTCAGTTTGTCACCCTGTTTCAGTCAGCAAAGTTAACAGTGAATGTTCACAAAAGACTAATTTTCTAACCCAGTCCATTCTAAGGATCTGATTTATAGAAGAGCTTTACACACAGGTAATTACATTAAAATATGTATTTTTTATTTATTTTTTTTAAGCAGTGACCTGGGCTCATCCCTGCATGACTGGAGGTTAGAAGGACATGGGGAGGGAACTGAATATAAGCCACACTGTAAAAGCTCCCTGAGTGGATACTATGTGCTGGTTTCTTGCATGTGTGGAAATGGAAATGAGGCATTGTCATGTTTTCTCCTTCACCGAACAGCCTTGCAGATGCTCAGCCTGTAGTGCAAATGAAGATGCGGGCCACACAATGTGAAGCACTCCCACTGTGCCTTTGAAAATAGCTTATTCATCCTAAATTAGACAGCTCCTTCAGTTTGTTATTGAACTTCATACATCCCCTACTTACTCCCAGCATTTCTTCATGACACACAGTCATCAAAAACTGACAGAGCTGGAAGGGATGCCTGAACTGCATAACGCCTAGGATGCGTGCTCACAGGGAAGGAAGTATTTGAAGGAGAGACCGTGCAGATATTTATTTACAGTAACCTCCTGCTAGGCTTGAAGCACAACACAGCCATGACGGCATCTGAAAATGTAGCTTGAGAGAGTATGTTTGCATGGCGGGCCAGCAGGAGCAAGGACCCAGCCTTCGCTGGGCAAATGGGATATGAAAAGGAACGGGAGAATGAAAATTGCTGCCTGTGTGAGATGTCCTCAAGGAGGGGGCATTTGGAAAAGATGCACAGAGTGCTGGTGTGAGCTGATTGCAAGGAAAAGGGCCTTGGTAGCAGCTGTCTGCACAGACTGGAGGAGCAACATTGCATTTTTTGAGAGCAAAGAATGCTGTAGTAGGCAAGATGTGAGATAATGGACATCTGGTCAATAAACCTTAGCTACAAAAGGGATAGGAAAATCCACATTGCACATACTTTATACAGACCTACCTCTGCAAGACAGACAGACCTGAGGATGCAGAGAGGAACAAATGGAAAACGGGCTTGAATGATAAGCAATCAAGAAAAGTGCCACACCTTGGTGCAGAGGAAACATTAACATCTCTTTTAACCGTGCTGAGCTCCTGCTGGCAACTGATTATTCCCAAGGAAACACTGCAGGACAAAATTCCCATCCTGATAGATGTAGGCAAAGTCACAGAGATTTAAAATCAGCTGCATGAACAGGAGACATAAATCTGTGGATGGGGACAGCTCGGAGGGGCAAAGAAGGGTACAAAGGGAAGATCATCCCAATATCCCATAAGCAGATGAGGGGAGACGAAAAGAAGCCATCAAAGATCCTGAAGAAGGGAAAAAGTGGGCAGGAAAAGAGAGGGCAGCTGAGAAAAGCAGGGAAAGCCAAGATTTTGTGTTAAGTGTATAACCAAATATATCATCCTAAGTAACTGCCTGGCCAAGGAAAGTGAGGCTAGTGGCCCAGTTTAGGATAGATTAGGCTACAAAGAAAGAATTACAGACTTTGGTGCAAGAATTTTCAGTGCAGTGGAAGGGAAGGAAACCAGATTAAAAGTCTGGGCTGCAGCTAAAGAAGAAGACGTTTTTCTTCCATGCAGTTTGTTTTCCAGGGTAAGAGGAAAAAGAAAAGAAGCTGGGTGCAAGGAGGTTGGGGACAGCAACGAGGTTGGGGACAGCAACATTAGAAAGAGCAAGGAAAGTACACATACCCCATGCTTGTCCTCAGTTTCCTAGTTCTTCCTGAAGGGCACTTTATAGCCGGGCACTTTATAGCACAGCACTTTGGTCAGAAGTTCCTGGAAGGTGTACATCTCCTGTTCTCGGCTGTCAGTAGAGACAGCACTTCCCTGCAGCTGCTGGTCCTTAGCAGGGATGTGGAAGCATTTCCCTGGAGAGACAGCTGAGAGCACAGCATGGGAAGGCGTGCATGCTGTGAGGCACATAGCCTCAGGACCATAACAACAACATCAAGGCTACAAACCCATCTGATTAACTACATTTTTTCAAGACCATCAGAGCGTGCTGAACTCCATTGGAACCATTAGGGGTTACCTCATCACCAATTTGAAAGAAGTTACTTGGTAGGTGAAATTTGGGCAGAGTCAGGCTGAGTGTTTATTTGGCAAGGCCATAAGATCTATGTTGAGACCTCGAATTGTGCACATCAGCCCTTAGCTGGGTCACTTCACCGGCACCTGTAGGTGCTTATTTAAGAAGACTAAACCTTCCCTCCTGGCCCCTGGCATGCAGACACAGCATTCTGGACCCGCCAGCACTTGTACCTCCTTCCCTGGGCTGAGCAGTGCTGATGGTTTCACCGCCAGTTTTGCTCCACTCCCTGTTACATCACACTACCCTCCTGTGAGCTTCTGGGTTTTGAACATTTTTTTCTTTCAGTGTTGTCACTGATGAGCAGCTGGTGCAATACATTACTGCTGAACACATGTTATTTTCTCTCTTTTATAAGGAAAGGCATGCTGAAGATGTGCTTTCCCCCCCCATCTTAGTTGTCATGGGAAGGACAATTCCCCATGCTACAGAAAGCAGACAAAAATTGAAATGTTGTTATTATTAATAATAAAAACTATACTCTGGGAGATAGGAACAAATGAAACAACATTGCATCAAATACATATTTTTTTGGGGGGGGAAATGGTAAAACTCATTGTCAAGAAGGCTGTTTAAACTTTTTTTCTGAACAAGCGATTCAAAGCTAGCTGGCCAAACTCACCAAGCAATGTACTGGAGGCACACAGCAATGTAATGTTACCATTTACCATCTTCGTATTGTACTTGAGGGATGCTTCAGAAAGAAAATCACATAATATAGAGGCATTCAATAACGGCGACTCTGAACAAGTTGTTCCTGTTTACATCTAGTATCCGATTTGCTTTCTGTTACCGTCTCTGCCATGAGAAGGAGAGCAGCGCTCGGGTGAGGGAAGCAACTTGCCTTCTGCCGGCCGGGGGGAGTGGGGATGCTCTGGACCAAGCCCTGGGTGAAGCCCAGCATCAGCCCTGCACCCCCGGCCCGGACCCGCATCCCCACGGGGGACAAACCCACGCCAACCCTTACCGCTGCGCTCGAGAAAGCCCTTTGCGATCTGCTCAGGCTGACCGGCTGGGACGGGACCGCTTCTCCCCGGGGCTGGCGGGCGGGAGGTTGCCGCCCCCGGGGGGGTGGGGGTGGGGGGGCGGCAGGGCAGCCGGGCACCCCTCCTCGCTCCCCCCGACCCAGGACAGGGCTGAGGGGCTCCCCGGGGCCGGGGGGTGCTGCCCGCTCCCCCCCGCGGCGCGCCCGCTGCCTGCGGTGGCGCGTCCCCTTACTGGGGGCGGTAGGATGGGGCTGTGTGTGTGTGGGGGGGGGGGGGCTCCTTGCAAGGTCCGAATTTTCGTCTCGAGGAAAAGGCCCTGCAGAGCCGGGGCCGGGTGTTCCTCACCGGGAATTCTCCCTCCCGCTCAGGACAGCAACCCCAGGACTATCTGAGCACAGGTAGCAAGAGCTGGGGGGACAGCACAAGTGGGTAGTTACAGACTGCCCCGTTTCTGCTGTCAGTGTGTCAGCAGGAGAGATAAGCCAGCAAGGAACAGGTGGCAAACCATAAAGCACACAAAAAAAGAAAATAATCTGTAAGAAGGTTACAGATAAAGCCATGAAAGTAAGAAGGCTGGAGAGCCAGCTGTGGAGGTATTTGGAAAGCATCCTACTTGAGCACTTGACAACAAGTCCACCCTCTGGGACAGAGAAATGACTGAGGGGATGTCACTATGCTCTTGGGAGGACACAGAGAAATGGGGAAATGAGATGCCAGCAAATTACTCCACTTCACTGAACTGTGCTGGTGGTGATGGATTTGGAGGATCTTCCTACAGCAGTGAGAAGAAGAGGCAGAAGTTGGACAGAGCTTCTGCTCTTCTCTCAGTTTGATTTAACTCTGGTTTTATTTGTGTGGGCTGTACTCCCTTATCCCCACCACCCATTCGCAGGACTCATTTTAGTGGCTGTGCACATCAACAGAGCATCTGGTTGCATCCTCATCACTTAACTCCAGCTGAATTTAAGACATGAGGGTGCAGGTTAGCATGTCTGAGGAGCAAGGGAAGAATTGGGTTTTCTGGAAAGCAAAACCATCTACCAGTGTAGCTGAGTTTCTTAAAACACATCCTATGAATCTGGCAGTGCTGGGTTTTGTGCCAAGAAATGGGTTTGCTCTGGCAAAAGGTAGCAGAGGGTAAGGTGGTGCAAATGTCACACTGATGTCTAAAAAGTGGGGAGAGAGGACCAGGGTGCTGCAGGACAGACACTTTCCTTTTGGGGTGTGAAGAAGACAGTATATTAAAAATAAAACCAGTAGCTAGGTGGAGAAATAAACAGTGTTGGGGGAAAATCAACACAATGTTCATTGAAGTCATAATTCACAAACCTCATACTATTTAAGTTAGAAGTCAATGAGGTTGTAAATAAGGGTAATCAGACAATATGTGAAAGCTTGGACTCTCTGAAAGCTTTCAGAAACTTATGGTTTAATAAAGGTTACAAAATTGGAAACCAAGAGTAGGAATGAGGCACTTTTCCAAGGAGAAAGGCAATGAGGGGCAGGCTGGGGAGCCACCCTGCACTCTGTGCTGGCCAAAATATTCGGAAGTGATCTGGTAAAGGGAGTGAGCTGTGAGGGACCAAAGTCAGTTGGTGGTCCTGAGCTGCTCAAGGCAGTGACAAGGAAAGATGATTGCTAAGACTGGTAGAAAATTTGGTGTTTGGGTTGATGGGATGGACAATAAATGACAAGAAACACAGTTTCATACTCATGAGAATAAATGTCTTCGACTAATCGTATCCATATTTGACAGGATCTGAACACCCTGTTTCCAGTAAGAAAAGCAACCTTGGAATCACTGTGATTAATTCCCTGAAAATGTCAGCTCGGTGCACACAGACCTAAAGTTAAACAATGAGGAAGGAGTAATGAAGGAATAAGGAGGGAACAAGTCACTTATTTTAATGCCTGGGCTTTCTGTCCCTTGCAAAATGTAGCAATAATTGTATTAAAGAATGGGAACTGCTCTGCATGACAAGAAATGCCTTAATCTGCATTTGCAGGCAGTTATCACGTGGTAGTGTTTGAAGCTGCTGGGACATACTTTTTTACAATGCAGCAGAGAACAGGACAGTGCTGAAGCACTGGCTGGTGATCTTTTAGCTTTTAGCTTTTTTGAATGGATACTTAACATTGTCTCATACTGAGAAATGAGTTATGTGCTACCAAACCCATGGATATTATTGTCCATACCCCCCGAATTCAACTGTAGGCTGACCACAAAGACGTATAACCACCATTGACACAGATCCGCAAAAACATCTAGGAATAAAAGTCCCATTGTGATCACTGGGGATTAAGTACCAAAATGCTTTGTGAATCCAGTCATCTGCAGCCAGCTTCTTATTTGGTGGCTGTAGATCAACTGAACCAATAAAACATGGATTAAATTTTAAATTATGATCTCTGGATGCTCTTGACATTCTTGTTCTAATTAATATATTGACATATCCAAGGCTTATGTTCTCTCATAGACGCTCATATTTCATCTGTGAAGACAAGGTATGAGCCCTGGGCTCTGCCAATGTGCTAACCAATACATCACTGTCAAGAATATCCCAATATCTCAGAATCCAAGCTGAGATGAAGGTTACGGTCTATCAGTACTCATTCCTGGGGCTCAAAGGAGAGAGTTGATGTTTGATGAAATCACCACCTCAGTGGCACCTGAAAGAGCTCCACAGCTCTGCTCATCAGCAAAGTTTACATTGACTGCTAGAGGTGCCATAAGCTTAAGAAGTCAGAATATTAGGGGGAAAAAATGTAAAAGTCAGATTTTAGTTTCACCATTATCAGATCTTTTAATTAGCTAGACAGAAAGGCAATGAAAGGGAACTACAGTTTCAGACAAATAAGGATTTCTGTGGTAGCAACATGTTCTTAGTTTACATGCACATACCACGTAGGGCATTTACTTACTTCAGGGTAACTTTTGTTCACCATGCAATCTACTTATTAACATACTTATAGTGTGCTTGTGTTAATTTGGATACAATATGCTGTGCCAGAAAATGCAAAAGAACTTTTAAAGCTGTCAGTAACATTTTGCACACAAAGATTGCTTCTGGCTGAGTTAAACTGATTTGATCATATTATGCTCCTGTATGCTCAGCAGATATATGTTGTTTTTAGAAGAGCTTCACCTTTCAGCAGCCATGGGGCAGGAGCTACAATATTAATACTTATTCACACAACACAGAGCTCCTAGGTGGTATGGAATATGCATTTTTTCACCCAAATGTCAAATATCAAGTAAACCCCTTAAGGAATTTGTGATCATTGGTAGTTTCCCTGCTAGCTGAATTCCCTCTCAAACTATCCCTGACTCTTATGTTAAAAGCTGGGATGGAAGAAAGGGCAAGGAAAAAAGGGAAGAAAAAAGGGCAAGAACATCGTGATCAGGTGCTGTACCATCATGTACATGGTATCTTCCAAAAAGTCACGGGTGATTAGACTGAACAATAAAGATACAAAGTTCAGGCTGCTCTCTGCAATGTAGAATGTAAATGGACCATTTCAAGTGTGTTAAATGTGATGCAGGTAAAATGAGACCATGTCCATGGTGGTACCTAAAACAATTTCCAGACAGAAACAGGATCCAGCACAGCTGTAAAGCTTCAGCCACATCTGGAAATGCAGTACAGGATTTGTGATGTTTTTCAAACTCTCAGTAGTCAAATGGGAAGTTTTCCATTCATGCTGGTAGGCTGAACTGTGAACACTCTCTACCGATGTCTGACCACAGCCATCTTCCTGCAGTGAAAACCTTGCCTGAGCTGGACACTAAAAAGTATCGTTACCTGTGCACAGAAAGACAACCTGCATTTTCCATCTGAATATCTCTGATTTGAGACTAAAGAACCAGAAAAGCTAGAAAATGTTATTATGAAATCTCTGTGAGGGAGCTGATAGATCAAATACCTTTCATGACAGTGAACCTCTATGTGTGTAAAAGGAATTTGAAGTGCTCTTTTTACCTGGGCTAACACAGCAGGTGGAGGCCCTTCACCTCACTGCCCAAGCTTTCTTTTGCTCAGAATGGTTATTAACAGTGCTTATTCAGTGCTTCATGAGCATAAAGTAACCCACATCAGTTTGTCTGTGGACATATATCAGGATTCAAAAAACTACCCCTCTCCTCGTCTCTCCCACGTCCATTGTTTGTTAGAAATAGAGGAAAGAATTTCAGATTTTTAGATTAATGCCACAGGCCCTGCCCCAGCAGCATGGGGAGAGGTGCAAGATAAAATATATCTTCCTTTATGTGATTCCTTTTTTTTTTTTGAGGTCTAAAATGGGTTGATGCTTCCTTTTAGGTTCAGACATCACAGCCTATAAATAGAGGTAAACATGTTTGCTAATGGATTATGCCCTGAAAGTGAAGTAACTTCTCTTACAAATGTGATTCTTATCAGACAAATAATAAGAAATGTTTTGTTCTGGAATTGCTGCTATTTACTAATGATTTATAGAAACCCCAATCTCAGCCAGCTAAGCAGCTCCTTATCAGTGTAGCTGTCCAGCAATTCCAGGGCCACTGGAGCAAAGCTGTGTGAAGTACGTGGTGACTCATTTCTTTTTCATTGAAGAGAGAAACAGACGATGAGGATGTACTGAGACACAGCTGACATCTAATCCCTCTGCCTGCAAGGCAATTAGCAGCGCTAGGTGTGTTACCTTTGGCAGAAATGCTTGCTCAGAGTATTGTCTGAGGGATTCAAAGAATGAAATAAGAGTGAAGTGCCGTTACACAGTGAGCCAAACGAAGCCATAAACGAAACTCTTAACCACCCTTTAAATAAAGATTCTTTCCCTTAAAAAACCCAAACAAACAAACAAACAAACCAAAACAAAACCCCAAACCAAACACCTGTAAAACATTATCACAAGCCCTGTCAAGGCTCTCATGTTGTCCTGCATCGTGACTCTCTGCCAGCTTTTGTGCCCAATGACATCCCCTCTCTCTGTGTTTCAGTGACTCTGTTTCAGCTCGCTGAGCACTTCTGCTCCTATTTACAAGTGCAGACACAGGTTTTTTTGGACAAGTCTTAAAGCGTATAGATCTGACTGATGTGAGACAGTATTTGAGTTGACATGTAAAATGAGAAGTATGCTTCTTAATAGCTATTTATTTCTCCTTGGAAATGCTGAATTCACTTGTGCCATGCTGGCAATGATTTATGTTTATGAAGATTTATAACTCAGTCATAGATACTCTGAAATAGCCTGAGTATCCCACAGCAAGTGTGTGACAAGAATGTGTTCAGGACCAGAGAATATTGGACTGGGAACCGTAAGACCTTTCGTACCGACATAATAATACTTTGACATTTTATTGCTTTTTCTGCTATGGCTACCATTGCAGCTGCATTATCTGTACTGGCATTGGTCAGTACCTTATTCCACAGGTGAGATTAGTGAGACTACTCATGATGTAAGATGTTGCTCCCTGTAAGTGATGGTATTATGGTCCCTAAGAGTTTAAATTATTTGAATAGTGCTCAAATTACATGTGTGGAGACTATAGTACCAAACAGGGATAATGAGTTAGATTGTATGTGTGAAAGTAAATCTTCTTCTACCTTTCTAAAGCTAAAATATTTATGAAGGGAGCTGAAATTATCAATTACCCAACTGCCCTTTGTATCAGAAGCATAATTCCTCTTTCCTCACTATTGCAGAGCAGTGTTTTTCACAGGGCAATCTATAAAATGAACAGCCTGGATATTTTTGGAAGGAATCTTTCCTTTTTCATTAACCAAACAGGGTACAAATCACAGCAGGCTTGATAGTACATTTTTCCTTATGTGAATTGAGATTAGTCAACTATTAAGTTATCTGGTATTGATTTTACATGCACTATCAACCAACTCCCAGTCAGCAGAAACTCTTGAGACTGTGAGAAGTACAGTCTTTAGCTTAATGTTGTATTTTTAAAAGGTAAATGGTAAAACATTATCTGTGGCAATTTTCACAAAAATGTTCTCCTCCTTTTTTCACCCATCTCAAAAAAATACATGGACAGCTTCCTTCCATAAGCAGTTGTTTGGCAGAAATTGTTCTACACTCAGCTGAGGAAACCTAATCCCCACATTTTCAGGCAAGCAAATAGTACATTAGTACTATTATTATTATATACATAAGTACTCTAGCTTTCCCTCATTTCTCCGTGACTGTCACTGGAACATGGTCAAGACAGTTCCCTTGTTGTGCAGGGGATGATGATTTCTCATTTAGATCTGTGAGATCTGGGAGTGCTCAGCATCTTGCAGAACAAAGCAAAAAATCTCCCCTTCAAAAGCCTGTACTAAATAATATCCCTGGCAAACCAAAAGACAATCGTGGGGGTTTTTTTGATCCAGAACAAAATAAGCATGTGACCAATTCCACCTCAGCTGGAAGGTGAGCAGTGCTGTCCTCAGAGAAGAGGGTATCTTGCAGGCCACACAGAACCTATGAGAACAGCCACATGCCAGTCCCAAAGAGCTAATACCTCCTTGCTTCTGGAGCTGCAGAGCTGCAAAAGGACAGAGGCATCGGCACAGAGAGCAACGACAATGCAAGTGCTGGGGTAGCAGCTTCCTGGGAAAAGCAATCGCTTTGCAAGGCCAAAGCACAGGCCAGAGGTAGCCTGAAAATAAAAGTGCCTTCGCTCCCAGCAGCAAAGCTGGGTCACAACTTCAAACACAACTGCCTAAAGACACCCAGCAGCACACGCTTGCTCCTGAATGTGTGCTCCCAGCTCTCCAGAGAGCAGAGAGCAGCGCAGCCCAGGGCAGCTGGAAACTGCCTGAAGGATCGCTTTCCCAGAGCTCTGCCAGGTCTGTGCTGGGTTTCCCCTGCCATGAATTTCAGGCAGCCCTCTTACACCAGTGTAACAGGGACTCTTCTGAGTTATCTAAGCTTCATTGAGTGTAATTTGGTTGGGACCAGAAAGCTGGATTACTATCGGAGCCTGGTACAATCGCAAGCCTTGTAACTCTCTCACTGATTTAGCTCTCTTCCCCATCGGGGTCTCTGTGGTGAATGAGGTTGTGGTACTGCAACTGCTTTAAGCTGCAAAAAGAGGGGGACAGCTGTCAAAAGGGAGGTGCTGCCTGCCCCTCCACTAGGCCGTGCATTTTCCACATCCACCTTTGCACTCCCATGAGCACTTGTGCACCTGGGCAGCCTCAAGAAGTGGGTCCAGCTGACAACAGGAGCAGCAAAAAATGAAGAAACATTTTTTAAACCCAGATTAGCTCCCAGCCATGGCCAGAGAAGGCCAGTGGAGCCAATGGAGCTGGAAAGACTTCAGCGGGTAAGCCGCACGCTGCAGGAGTGTGCCAGACCATCCCCACCTGCTGGGTGCTGCAGAATAGAGGGCAGGATCTTTCAGCAACCTATGCCAGTTCTCAGTGTGTGTTGGAGCTACCAGGTACTCCGTAAGAGGCAACTCATATGCCAGGAAGCAGCTGCCTCCTGTGCTGATGGTACGTTGGGATACCATCAGGAGGGGACCACGAGCCCTGAGGATGGCAGTGCAGTTGGGCTCTGCCTCCCAACACCTGCAACAGAGGAGGAGTGCCAGAAAGGCTAGAGAAGGAAAAGATACTCCCACTTTCTGAGCTGTAGGAAAACCTCCAACACCTAACCAGATGCAGTGTATTCTTTCCTCTCACCCCAGCACCACCTTGTCTTCTCCATCCCATGACCCTTGGTTTGGGGGTGGAAGTTGCCAAGGGAGATACCACGCACGAGCTCAAGCGTGGGCAGGCAGGCAGGCACCTCAGGGGCAGGCAGCCGCTACCTGACGCTAAAGGTGGATGGTGTACCCTCATCCCTGCACCACACACTACAGCACTGGGGGGAAGTGTGTTATCTTCAGTGCCTCGTGTGCACTGACTCTGGCTGCAAGGTGCTTTCCCCCTGATGCCCATCATAGGAATAGGGAAAAGGCGGCGTCAAAGCGTCCTCTCTAAGTGTACAACTCACGGCTGCTTGCAGCTTCTCCCCAGCCTTTAAACTCCCAATGTTCCTTGAAGTTTCTTTACCAACAGCAGTTATTCCTCTGATAAAAAGCAGGCTTTTTAACAACAGGTTTTTTCACTCCACTGCCTTTAAAGCAGGGCTATAAATCATACTAAATGCCTCCACATTATGTAAATTGGTTCCTTTGCAGAACATTTTTCATTCAGTATAAACAGAGCAATTACACCCTTTGACGTTTGCCCAAAATTGCTATTTCTTTTGCCCTTTCCAAAGAGGAACTTTTCATCTGTGTCATATCTCTTGTGTTATGCATTGAATGAGAATGTGTTGCAAATGCTTCGTCCCAACCATCCTTTTCAAAAAACAGCTGTGTTTGACCCTCTGTCTCTCTAGCCCTCCTTCTGACGTGTGTCCTTTCCACTGGCCCACACAATCTCCTTCGCTGTTTGTGCATTCCGCTCGTGTGTTAGGTGATACTTTCCCTTCAATTTTCTTTCTCTCTTTTCAGAGCATATTTTATGCTTCAATACAAGGCATTCAAAGTGTCCTCTTTCACCATGTCATGGCGAAACTTCTTAGGCAGCTTCTTTTATGTCAGTTCATTCATTGGTTTGCCAAAGCTTCTGTAGGTTTCTATCTTGTTCATCCTAGGGATATCCTTGACTCAAACAGTTGGGTGCTAGAGCGCTTCTGTTTCTCTGCAGTACTGATGGTGCATTATATGCTGGCTTTGTATTTTGCATCAGTCACCTATAATAATGAGATTTTGAATCTAAAGATCCAAGAGAGCCTGAACAAAACAAGAATGACAGCAGCAATTCCAAAATATGGCTTTTAGAAAAAGGCATGGGAACCCCAAAAATACAGCAGAGCTCAAACATTCCTAAGGTATCTACAGAACGACTGAAATAGAGAGACAGAGATGGATATTCTCAATTATGAGTTTCTTTTATCTAGTTAATGACCTAATTAATTACTGAGGATTAAGATCAGCTTTGCGTGCCATTTTTATAAACTGAAGATGTAAGCTAAGGGATATCCGGCTTTGAACATCCAAGGTGATAGCCGAGTTGCTCGAAGTCAAAGCTACAGCGCAGTTAAGAAACTCTGATATACCCTTCTGTTAAAAGATGAATTTTGGTGCAGTTAAAGTCAGATAGATCTTCTTTATTGCTGTAACTATTTCAGATAGAAAAATCCATGAGAACAGTTTGCTTCTCTATATAATTTATTTTCTTAATTGTTTTCCCACAGTGTTTCTTTAGTAACAGAGACACATGGAGTCAGTCACCCTGACAAAGCGCTCTTGCAGTTAGCAGTGTTTTTCAGACTGAAGTCCCTATAGGCATAGCTAGAAACTAGCTGTTGGCTTTGTCCCCACAAGTGTCATCTTTCCTTGTCCTTCTGTCAGTGTTTTTGAACAAAAAAGTGAAGTAATTCTTCTGCAGACGTAGTTTTTTAGTCAGATTTACCTGCAATGCTGTAAACTCTTCAGCACTTCTGAAGCTAAAGCAATGAAGTGTGTCAGTTTTTCTCTTGGCCAGCATCTACAGTGCATCTTTAATTGATACAGACCTTACTGCTGTTGTCTAGAGAATGCTTTTTATTATAGTCTTAGTAGGAAGCTTGTCGCTATACAATTATTTGAATGTTTCCAGTCTCAGATGAATTGACAACACTGACTCTGCAGAATTTACGACAGAGTGAATTTTTCTTGCTACATCTAATCACTTTTATTATTTTTTAATTTATTTTCCAGCTAATTAATGTTCCAGTGGCTGGAGAATATATTCACTTTGTCAATCAACATCATAGTTCTTGATAAAAATGTTGGTACCTCTGCAATATCAGGGCTCTGCTGAAGGAGGTTTTGCTCACTTCGGAATAACTGGCTGTTGAAGTCTCAGTTGGCTTCCAAAACAACTGAACACTTCCAGCAAACCCCATTTTTTGCTTCTACATCACCAGCCCCTGACAGCTGTATCCTCTTTTTTTTTGAGGCAATGAGCTTCTCCTTCTTAATTTTCTACCAGCTAATTCTTTATCCTTAACCAGTCCATCAAACATCCCACTACTTTGTTCTTGTAAACAGCTGATTTTTTGCTTAGTAGCACACTGTCATGACAAACTGTCCACAAAAAACCCATGGAAGATATTGAATGGTTTTCATGTCATGGGTAAGGCAGACTGACGGCATGCTTAAAGCAATTAGGATCAAGACCATATTGTTTTCTTACAGATTGTCCTGTCTGTATGTTCTTTCCTTTCTGTGACCTGGAACAATTTTCTTTGAAGCTGTCTTCCCATTTGAGCTTTCGGCTTCCAAACACAGCCCAGCCCTATAAGAAGTGGAGATGAAGGGCAGGATTTTGCTTCACGCTTCTGGCAGCTGCTGTCAAAGAGTCTCACTGGAAATATTCTTAAAATCTTCAGTTGCTCTCCTTGAAGTGAAAAATTGCTTACCTTCTTATACTAAAGCTGGAGATGTTTGCAGCCACTGACCACTTCCATGTATGAGACCCTGTCTACGCTTTATCTTTGCATTTCAGGGTTTACATGATGTGTTTTCCCCGACCTCAGAGGAAGAGTGAGAAAGGAAAAATCTATGGATCTTAAACCTCTCAGGACTCTCGGCTCACAAACTGAGAAATCATCTTCTATGAGAGTCACTGTTTACTGTCTCCAGTCAGAGAAAATGCCTTGTGACCAAAATTGTAGAGTGTTTATTTAAATGCTTAAAGGCATGATGGTTCTTTCATTCCCTGTTAGAGAAGGTTTAGCATATCCTTTTATTTTATTTGAACACAGTGCAGGCAAATAATCCTCTTTTTTTTTTTTGCCTCCATGGCAACCCCTTCTCACTCTCCTTTTCAGGCCTTAGTGGGGGAAACCTTCTTTTCCTTCGGGCCTCCCAAAAGCTCACTGCCAGCCCTGGACACTTCAGTGCTGTCCCTGAGCCCTCCTGATTAATTACAGCCCCACGTGGGAGCTGTTACACGCTGTTCCTGCTGCCCATGGGCTTCAGATGCAGAAGGGGAACTGACCTGTTTACAGTAGGCCAGCACCTGCCTTCGCCGCACAGGGTGTAACGACGCAGTGACTGCACGACATCAGAGACATTATCTGTCTTGCTAAAAGCAGCGGTGTTAATTTTGAGCAGTGGATTATGCAGGAAATAAGGGACAAATTTATGTTCACAGAAGTTTGCTCTGCAAGATGCCCCCTGAGTCAAATGCTGAGGACAGGGGGAGAGTCTTCGTGCTGAGTTGGGCTTGACCATGCTTTTGGCTGGACGATTTGAGAAGAAAGGGCCACTCATCCATGTGGAGCAGGTAGAAACATAGTTAGAAAATTGAGTAATAAGGAGATTTCCCATGGGGCTTGCTCTGCACGAGTACCATGTGAGAAATCTGCAATGGGCCAGAGCCAGCATCCCCACTGGGACTAGGACTTTTGAAAGGCCAACACAGCTGTCAACTTTATTTCCCGTGCTTGCCTTCTAAACCATGCCTGTTTCTAAAGTCCTGGCCACTAGCAACGATCCCTAGTGTTGATGTAGGCTGTATCTCCAAGGAGAGCAGGTCTTTTCAGAAGAAAACTGCACCAGGCTTTCTCACCTGGACATATCACCACTCTAATCCTGGACATATCACCACCTTTATCCAACCTTTTGGTGTATGCTGCAGTGGTGGGGAAGGGCGGCTTAGTGAGGTCTGAAATCCCACCCTAGACAGAGCCTCTAGCAGCAGCAGGAAGCATGGATATTTCATGTCTAGAGTTTAAATATTCTGGATCCGCTAGACCGTAGAGGTATTTAATCTTGGCTCATTACTGTGAGTGATCTGTGAATATTCTGAGGAATAAAAGCGGGGATTTAGTTTTCATTTATTTTCATAACAATATTTGTCATTTATAGTAACTATGACAGCTTCCTGAATTTTGGGAAAGCCTTAATGAATTCTTACCTAATTTAATGAATCACCATGGAGCCCACATTGCATTTCAAACACTTGGAGTGTGCCAGTCATTATTCACCTGCCTCCAACTTCAAATCAACAGCTCTGGGAGGCAAAAAAATGAAAAAAACCCCATCTGTTGAAATATACTCAGAGAAAACATTTGCTATTGCTTACAGAAATTAAACGTCTTTGCAGAAAATGGAATGATTCTGTAAATGCTTCGCAACAGGAGTAAATTTACCACCAGTTTGATTTGTAATGATTCAGTCAGCAAATAATAGAAGTAAGCATTTGATGATAAAAATTACTGTTATTTAGAAATATGAATTTGAGACTGATGCAAAGACAGTCTTGATAGAATGGCTTGAGTGTTTTGCATTTTAAATGGGGGAAGATAATTGGAGACCAAGATTTCTTGGATACATGACTTCATGATTGCATCATATATTGAGAAAGGGAAGCTTACTACAAAGGTTTGTGAAAAGGATCTTGCAAGCTGAAATTGCAGACCAAAGCCAGCAAACACGTATGCTTCATAGCATAACTTTACCTCAAAATCCCATATAAAATTAATTACATCCTCCCAAACTGCTCAACACCACTAAGTCAAATTGATACTATGTAAGATGAGAACGAGTGTATTAACCAAATACAATTTATTTTCTTCCCTTCTTTCTCATTCCCAGGTGGAAGATGGCAAATATGGAAATAAAATCTCCACATAAATCAGAGGCAGGTGGAGTTTCTTGTTTGATGTTCTGAATATTTTAATTTCTTTTCTGAAGTGTTTCTTTCCCAGTTCTTTCTACTAAATGTAAATGAAACTAATGAAACTTGTGCTGAAAAAAGTGTGAAAAAGTATGCTGATGGATACTGTGACAGTCTGAAAAAAATATTGGATAGTTCAAAAAGTCATTAGTGTCTGCTGGGAAATCTTTTCAGTGCAGAATGGGACTGGCTGTACTTGCCTTTGCAGAAACTTATGTCACATTAACTTCTGGTAGGAGAATACATAGGTGGCTGACGGCTGTATGACATGTAAGGGCATGCAGAAGAATTAATTTCAAAAGACTTAAGTAGACAGAAACTTGGACTGTGCCATTTCATGCTTCTTTTCTGTCCTGATTTTCCTATGGAAAATCCTCGACAGATTGTACTTGACTACCCAGTAACACCCTTTGTCTGGACTCTCAATGATTAAACAGATTTTGAAGTACCAGCCACTTACTATAGTCATGATGTTAGGTGAGGACGTTCTGAATAGGCAGAGTATGGCGGAGCTAAATTTTCACTACACCCTTGCAAGGGAGATCAGCTTCCTTGTGCTTTCATGCTAGATTTCACCGCTTCAGCAAAACATCGCTTTGGGCTGTTTAATGACATATCTTCTGTCAGCAAGGGTGTTTATATTTTAGTTACGAGGCAGTAATCTCTTTTTGTGTCTGCTATAGCTTTGCTCCACTAAAAGCAATCATTTTCAAGGGAGGAATGTCTTATTATTTGATAGTAAATTCAGTATTTGTTAGGTCTTAACGGGTTTTGCTAGGATAATGCTTTCAGGTCTACAGGAAGAGTGTGCAGATGCCTTGGGCTACCTTTCCCCCTGCTGGGGTTTGCACTGTGGGAAAGCCCAGCCCTGGGTAGGCAAGGGGCCATGGCTCAGGTCCCAGGGAAAATGCTGGGAGAGGGCAAGCCCAGGGGCGGGGGAGCTGAGCTGCGCAGCGCGATGGGAGAGAGGCAATGTTGCCGCTGCACCTCTCCTTGCTCCTCCCAAGGCAGCCCACCTTCCTCTCACACGCTTGTCTTCAGCAACTGTGGCCACAGCACTGGGTGCTTGCACCCCTGCACCTAAACCTGGGCTGGCAGCCTCGCCTGCTGTGCTGCTGCTGCACTGGCAAACCGGCAGCTGCGCCTGGCCACGTTGACGTTTTCATGAGATTTCTGTCTTCTTGCTGTTATTGGCTGGTGCTGGGGCAAGCCAGGGGTGCACTGAGGTAACTGTGTGTGACATGAGGAGACACAGATCTCCTTCACCTTGACTGTTAATAACATTTTGGCTTTTCACTCTACTCCCTCCATACTTAGGATGTGCGAGGCTTTGTTTATCAGTGTCTTTTGAAGAGTCCTCCTCTGAAGCCAATTTATGAAGCGACCATTCTTAAGGTTGTTAATGAATCTTAGCGAAGGAGTGCCACTTACAGCTAGCCATTATGTGTTACTGCCTTAGCATGAAACACTAAAGGAGTATCAACAGGGATGACGTGTGACTGGATGTAAAATTCCCTAAGGGCTCAGTATGGAGCCCATGAAAGCCTCTGAATCACACACAAATCGGGCTTACAAACACCTTCCCCTCCCTCCCAGTTTCAGTGGTTGTATATCTTGAAAGAAATGTTGAAAAACATTTCCATGATAGTGTACAAAACATACAGATATGTACTCAGTCTTCTGCCAGGCTGTCTCTTCACGACTTGTGTAAATGTGTAAATGCATATATATATTGAAGATGCGTATTTACCACCATTAAGCTCTCTGTGAATGTACCACGTCACCCTCAAGGGCAGACTAAATGGGTAGGTCCATGCTATGCTGGAAATTATTCTCTCCGTCTCTGTCTCTCTCTCTCCTCTTCAGCAGTATCTGTAGTCCCGCGCAACTGCAACAGGCTAGTCTATCTAGAGCAGTAATTAAGGCAGGGTCTGTCTGTAATTAAGAGCAGGGGTCTGTTTTTGTAATTAGAGCAGGAGTCTGCCTGCACTCCACAGTGCAACCTGCTCCCCTTACTGCTGTGAGTTCTCATAAGATGATCTTCAGCATTAAAGCAGGATTAAAATTCAGAAGACATTGCACAGAATAACATACAAAATCTGGCAAAAAATTACTTTCCAAAGAATACCCTCTTCATCAAAACTTTGCTACAGTCTCTAGAACACAACAGAACCTCTATTAAGCTTGTAAGACGTAGTCTGCTGAAGCAACTAAGAACCCATCTTCCAGACTTTGAGATGTTCTTATACTAATCAGGGAATTCTCTGTTCTCTTTGTTATATTGTCAGATTTTTTTTGTTTATTTGTTTTGATGCAGTTCTCCAGAAGGATGTAGAGACTAGGCATGCTATTACAGATTTAAATCCAGATTCAATTTGCAGGTCTAGAGGAGCAGTTCTTCATACCATGCAGTGAAACACTGAGGAGTTCAGCCTGAGAGAGGGAGAAATGTAAGTAAACAGGAGCCTGGCACTGATGAGCGTGCATGCTCATTTCAATCTACATATGCAAAAGTTACTCTGCAACTGACTGGTTTATACATCTGAGAAGAGAAGGGAGCAATACTGAAAAAAATAACTAATTCAGAAGATGACATGACCACTTAAATTCAGTTTTACATTCATGCCTATTTTTGGAGCTGTAAGAGAGACACTTCAAATGTAAGTCACTGCCACTTGAAAACAGCTCACGAGAAATACTGAGCAATTGGCTCTCTCTCAAAGAGGCTGAAAGAAAAAAGTGATTTTTTAATTTTCTTTGTGATTATGAGGTTTCTTACTCTACTCATTCACCATGAGAGCAGATGAAATTTCAGTTTTTGTGAAAAGATACAGATTTTGCAGGATCGTTCTGATACTCCATGATGTTTGAAAGGCTTGTTATTTACCAAATCTGTTTTCGTGTTATGATTTCAAAGTATTCATTACATATTAATAAAAGTATTAATAGAATAGTTTGCGGTATGTTATTAACTCATGTTTTTCTTTGTGCAGGGCTGGTTCTGGGATGTATTTCCAAAGTAACACTGCTAATTTGTACTTTCAGTTTGAAGGCCTTTGCATGATGTTAGCGCACAATGAGGGATAGAGTGTGGGTCTACATATTCCTATCACATCTTACAATAAAACATGCTGCTTTTCTTTCAAAATACCCTAAGGGAGGAGTCTTATTTTCAATCTGCAAGTGTATAAGCTTTTACTAGGTACTGACATCAGGCTGTAATATCAAGCAGAGATGGAGATGGAGGAGGAGGAAGACCTGCTGATACAATGCATGCGAACACCAGTCTCAATTTCTACACACATTTATGTCTATACATATAAATCAAATTGGTGTGAAGCAGCCACATATAAATCAAACTGGTGTGAAACAATGAATAATTCTTTGCTCTCTGGAGCAGTCACGGACACCACATCTGAACCTGTTCCAGTGGTATTGCTACCCAAGGCTATCTCTGACCTTGGAATGCAGCTAAGTGACAAGAATGGGAATTGGTAATAAGGGCATGATGCTGTTACAACTTTGGGACCACAGTGTGCATCTCTAGAGCTGTTGCACCTCATAGTCATCTGTTTTAATGAGCATTTCCACTGTCCTCATCATGTAAAGCTGTCTTAAGCTGCTTAAAATGTCGTTGATATTAGGATGCTTTGTGGACTTCATCCAAACGTGCAAAAGGACAGTTTCTAATTCTTAAGCCTGGCAGAACACCAGCTACTTGAAACTGGCAGGGCAATGCAAGATGCTTCTAATGTCAGTGAGAGCCAGGCTGAATGATTTTGTTTTACCATTAACTCCCTGAGCGGAGACACAGACCATACTGTGTTTATTTTAAAATCACAGAACCCTCATAGGAATCATTACATAATTTATTTAAATTGTGGTCTAAACAAAATACTGTTTGTTATATTGCTTCAAGCAAAAATTGTTTCCAGGGAAATTACCTTAATGAAAATACTTCCCTTATTTCTGTTATTATTCATACATTTCTCTTATTATTCACATCCTCCTGTGGATTTGCTGACACTAGCACAGTTGTACACATCTGATTTTTTGGGGGGGCATTGATTTGTCAGTTTTATCCCATCTTTTAAATAGCAATGAAACAATAAAAATAAGCAGAAAGTAGGCATTACACCTACAATTTCAAAGATGACAGCTCATTATGGAAATGATGGCAAAGAGCTGAAATAGCAAAGACCTTCCTACGTCCCAAAGCTGAGTCAACCTGCATGAGAGGATGAGATTGTAGGCATGTAGGGAACTTTTGCACTTTAACAGCTTCTCCTTAGATAAACTGTCAAACATCCACCTATATTTTCACCCCACCCCAGAGAGTGCAGCACACACTTTCAGTCTGATGTGATGAAATGCCATCTGACCGGCTACTGCATGGCCCCAGCATCTCTTCAGGAACTTTGACCATTTCAGAGCTCTGGGCCAGCTGGCCTCAGATGCAGGGACTGTTTCTCAGTCTTATCTTCCTTGGTGTTGACATATCCAAGGGGGCTCCAGAGGCAGGTGATCCTGTATCACAGACATTTCCTGGGAAGCAAGAAGAATGCTGTCTGTAGTTAAATGGCATAGCTGTGTTTTCAGCATATTTTCATTATCATTATAAAAGGTATGACAATAATATGCTTGGCAGCTTCTCATCTGCCATAAAAAGTGTAGTTTTAAATGCCAGCATTAGTTGGGCAGAGATAGCCAGCATTAAAATCTTGTGTGATAGACTAATCTGGGAGCTACGACTTTCCCATTGTTGTTGGTGGTGGAGAAGCTCTCTCCAGAAGCTGACTTTCACCTTGTAAAAGGCTATAGACTCCATATAGTTACGCAGTTATGTGCAAAGCTTACGCTGACGCAGAACAGTTCAAATCCAGGTTACTGTATCATACAGTAAACAAAACCAAAGCAAACCTCTGTAGCTAAGCATAACCTAAGATGCTTCTTCTAAGCAGGCTGGTGGAACAGTGCTAACCATCTGTGAACCTGGACCATTTGGCACTTCCAAAGCTTGTCAGACTGTAGTGAAAATACCCAGGCACTTTACCATATGCAGTAAGAATAAAAAAACCCAACAAGCTGTGGTGTCTAGCAGCTGGTATGTCACAGATAAGTAAAACCAACCGAACTAAAACTGTAACTATTGACATAAGAGACATAATAACTGCCTTAGGCCAGATGGTGAATGCAGACTAGCATAGTTTTACTGAGGTGAGTGATTTTGTGCTGGTTGATGCCAGCTGATGTGCTGATCTTGAAGCATTACTGACTGAACTGGGGTAGCGTGGCTGCAAGTCATGAAGTAGCAGCAATGCGTCTTGTGGTAACGTGCAGATTCATCAGAAGTGACATAACAGCATGGTTTTCTCTATGGGCTTCTTGATGCATCCGTGAAAGACTGTTTTTATCAGGATTTTCAGTGCATACAAAATGGCTGTATTGGGAAATGACATCTGAGCTGCCCAGTGGGGCACTGGGCAGCATTTCTGCTTTGTTCCTTTTTGTGAAGACACCTGAGCCTTTACAAACTGAGTCCCAAACCTGTTTTCACTTGTATTGCTCTAAATCACAGGCAACACAACTGAGATTAATGCACCTACAGCGCTGCAAACTGATAAAAGCTGATGTCTGCTAAAGAACCAGCATATGGTGGGCAAAAGCAAACAAAATAATTGCTTTCATTGAAGATAGTTTCCAATAATGCTAGAAGTACTTGAGCAACCCTGAGTAGCTGGAAGTCTGGTGAAGGGTGCAGGAGTGCCAGTCCTCGGCAGGGACAAGGTGCCCGTCACCGGCTCCCTGGGTGGCTTTGCCACCTCCCTCACCCAGTTGTGCACAGCTACCACCCGTGTTGCCTCCTGCCTGCCCTGCCCATGGCGGCCATCTTTGGGCTGGCACGTGTGTGTCTCTCTGCAGAAATCCACTGAGAAAAATGAAGGGGACATGACCTGAAGTTCACTTCTGAACAGCAAACAAGCCAAGTTAAATCATGCTCACAGGCAAGCAGCTGAGGCAGCACAGCAAAGCTGCATGGCATCGGCAGCTACCGTCCTGGGAGCCCCCGCTTTTAGGTTTCACTGCTTGCAGTTCAGAGGCCACCCCACAGACCAGAAACTCTTCACAGCACAGCCAGATCCCTCCTCCGAGACAAGGCGGCTTCCCAGCTGCTCTCAGAGCTTTCAAAGTCATTGCAATCCATTTGGTTCAGTTCTCTATATCTCAGCTCTATCCGTCCATATGTGATAGATCTGGCCTTAGTGGTCTCCTCTGTGCCTGTTCATTCCTGCTGCATAAATGAACCTTATTGCTCCCTTCCACCCCTTGTTTCTGTACAAAACAGTACACTGGAAAAATTTGGGTTAATAATATCCATGCAAAAAATACACTTGGTGTCTGTTATTTTTAGCCAAGATGATTTCCCTTTGTGTAATGCACACTGCAGCCTCACAAACATGTGAACTGCCTGAGTTGAAAGGGCAGCAAGTTAATCCATAGTAGGACAGCTAAATGGTCAGAGATGAGAACCTCTTCAGCTGGGAGACAGGACCTCAGGAAAAACTGAAATATACCCATCATCTCGCATGTTTCTGCAACTGAAAAGGAAAACTCTCACTTGTTTTCCCACTGGTGTCACTTTAGCATCAGATAATTATCCTTGACTGCTGTTCATGATAGGTTAGAAAGAAAATTAAGATTTTTACAGAATCTCTCCCACTTATAAAATTAAACATCTGTCTTTTCCAATGATTTAATACACCTTACATGTATAGAGAGATGTACACTCATGCATACACAGATACAAATATATGTATATATACACACATATATATGCATACATAGTCACACACATAGAAGTCTAGCAGTTGCCAGAAATACTTACCATGTATATATAATGTCCTGCTCAGTCCCATTGCCTGTGAATTCCCCCCCCCCCCCCCACCACCACCCCCAAAATATTTTGAAAAGAACCTTTTCTTCTTTTGGGCAGTATTAGCACTGTAAGTTAATTCTGTATCCTTTTTCCTCCAGATATTTTGGATCACCTACTTAGAATGAGAAACTTCAGTATAATTCAAGTTTTTATAATTTTATCGGCTTTACTGCCAAATAAAGAAAATAGCAAGTAATTTAGACAGGAGGGCGAGACGAGCTAACATGAAGTTGCCGAATATCAGATTGCACCAGTCCTCTCCCAGTTTATCTGGCTTTCCAGCTGCTTCCCTCTGATTTTTTCTCTCAGCAGTGAAGTGGTACCCATACTGCTGGTGCTTACGTAGCTGTGCAGAAGCTTTTTGTAGTCTCAGCATCCTTGCTGCATTTACTCAGCGTTGCTTCAGTGAATTGAATTACTACACTGATTATTCAGTACAGGGAAAAAAAACCCACCACCACCACCAAACCTAAAACCCCACAGTAAGGATGGATAAGGCAAATTACTTGCTTTTTGGAACAGGTTGGTAGATTCTGTCACTGAAAAAACCCCTGATAACCTCTAATGACCCTATAAAACGAACAACTTTTTTTCCTCTGAGTGCCTTTAAATTATTAGTTTGTGGAATTCTGACCATTCTTTTACAGTTTCAGTGCTGTCACCAGCTGACTCTTCATTTCCAGGTGCTCAGGTGACTTTACTGGGGGTTGTAGCAAGCACACAGATACAGCACTCACTGGTTCTGCCTGCTACAGCCTGTTTGCTTGTCCTGTCAAAATCAGGAGTGGCATGAATTTCTGGTCCAGAGAAGGAGATCTTTTCCACTAGACTATGTAACCCTCTGCCTCAACAGCTGGAGAAACAGAGGCTTTGATAGAAACATGAACTGTTCTGATTCTATCACTTTTTGATCCATATCACACCCAGGGAAATGGTTGAGTCACCACCCCTGCAGGTATTTGAAAGGTGTGTAGATGTGGCATCTGGGGACACGGTTTAGTGGTGGACTTGGCAGTGCCAGGTTAATGATTGGCCTTGATGATCTTAAAGGTCTTTTCCAAATTCCACAGTTTTATGTTTCTATAAGCCCGATAAATCTAAAACAAAATAAAAATCCCAGATATGTAAAGCTATTTATGCTCTCTCATTTGTTTGTGGGATTTTGCTGTTTTGTGGGTTTTTTTTGGGCGGGGGGCAGGTGGTGATTTTATTTTTTTTTTAATCTGATGAAAATAATAAAGTGATACTTTGGTAATATTTGTAAAATTTATATCTAACCTGAGTTGTACACAAGTATTCATTTTGAAGGTCACCAAAACACTGAGATATTCTAATAAAAGAAACTCATTATTCAGATTACTTCCAGCCCAGCTGGAATTGCTGAATCAAGACTAATTGAAACTAATCCACAAACCAACCATTAATTTGAAGAATAAGACTATCAGTGGCCACTGTTAGCTGCAGTTAGAGGTTTACCAGACAAAGAAAATGATATGCAAAAACGCATATAGCACAATTTGATAACGGTGAGTGATTACTCACTCACAGCTAGCGTGTGATAAGCTGTTGTGGTTCAAAGGGAATGTATTCTGCTTATACAAGGCCCATCATTACCCAGATACAATGAACCATGTAGCTAAAGGATAACTTTTAAACAAAATGCCTGTACATTTTCATCATATCAGCCTAGGCAGGTTGAACAGCTTCTAAGGGACATAATAGTTTTTGTTTTATTACTAGTCAACTGTAGCACTGATAACAATGTTCAGTAGCAATTTAGGTAAGTGGCAGCAAATATGTGGGGGCAAGTTGGCAATTAAAGAGTGCGCTGCCCTTAGATGTTTGCTGTGAAAGGTGGTTTTCCCTTTTCTTCCTTTGAAATGTATTCTGTTATACAATGACTATGGAATAGGGCATACGGTACAATTTAAAATCATTGGGGAGATAGTGATCAATAAAACAGGTTATACTTTAAATAAGTAGCCGTAGTTTCAATTTTTTCCCTGGAACACTGAATGTTGATGTTAAAGCTGTAATTATTTCATTTATGAGAGTATCTAAAGTCACAAACATAAATGTTTCATCATTTAGACAGAGCAACTCATGCCCCTTTAAATTGCTTGTAAATTGAAAAAAAGCCACCAGCCACCCAGCAGTGTCTGACAAAGACAAAAGGTTTATCCAAATAGGGGGAAATGATACAATTAAAAGGGCAAGATTTCTTATCATGGTTCTTGGAATTGCCTTTCTGGATCTGACAAATAGATTGTTCAGGTCTGCATAAATAGACAGGTAGGTCAGAATACTTCACAATGAAAATACATTCAACAATAATGCTGAATGCTTTGGAGGAGCAGATCTGATACTGACAGTGGCCAGATAGCCTGTAAGGGAAGGTTCTTCTTCAGGCAGTTAGCACTTGCCACATGCCCTCGAGCATGCAGAAAAATGTTCTCTGTAACTGTGTCCTATCAAATCAGATGTTCTCATTACGTGGAACCGACTCTTCTGTGAATTGCTAAATTCTTGTTCTCAGCATTATCCTGTGGCAGTGAATTTCATGCACTGCATGCTATGTGAGAAATATTTCCCTTTAGCCTTTCCATTTCATTTAATGTCACCTTATACATGTCTTCTGAGAAAGGGTAAATGAGAGTCCTTTGAATTACCTTCTCTGGATCATTCATTACAATGGGCAGAAGTGGTGCAGCTTCCTATCACTGTTGGGTATTTCCTCTTATGACACCCTGTTTTCAGTTGCTTCTAACCTTGTCAGACATGAGCGCTTCAGGCTGAAAATGTCAGTGCTACATGCCTGTTTTGAGCTGAATTTTTTTTCGGAGGTTTCAGGCAAAGCGGATTACCCACTTCTGGGAATGAAGAAAACAACTCAGAGAGGGGGGCCTGGAGGGAGCAGCTCATTTTCAGTGTTATGAAAACCCCCATGATCTCATTTTGTGAGAGCGCTAAAACCCAAGCCCTCTGGCTTAGGGTCTTGGGAACTGTGGGCTTTCCATCAGAAATCTATCTGTTGCCACGGTGGGGAAATCTGTGCATATCTATCCTCAGTCTGAGGAACCTCCACTCCCTCCTCCTTCAGTAAAGGTCTGGGAGCTTAACGGGTTCCTCCCCATTGAGCATCCATCCACCCTGTGAGGACTGCTCTGTGCAGCCAGGTGTCCAGGTCTCTGGGTGTCCTTTTCTGTGGAGCAGTGGAGACGTTCACTGCCTCACGATGTCCAGTTCAGCCTGGGAGAGGCAGGCATGGGAAACTTCAGTGTGGGGACGCCGAGGCTGAAAGGGGAAGAAAGGAGGAGAAAGTCAGGTCAGGCAGAAACTGGAACTAAGTGGGTAAGGAGACTGGGCACTGGGGGGAATCAGACTCCCCCACCACATGTGGAAAGGCTGAAGACTTCAGCTGCATCCACCCTGTGCTTCCAACCGGCAGATGAGGGACAATGGCCAGGGTGTCCTAGCCTGGTCATGGTGACCCACATAGAGCAGGAGTCCAGGAGACCTGAGTTGCCTACAGGTGATCCAACCCCAGCACCCTACCATGATGGAACCATTACCATGTGAATGAATGAAATGAAAAAATGGAAATGAAGCACTTCAGAGCTAAGAAATAATAGATTTGAGTTTGTCAGTGTGAAGTGATTCCATCTTTCTTCGGCACTTTATTTTGAAGTCTTCGATTATATGATCACTTATTATTTTGCCCAAATGTCACATCCTCAGTCAAAACACAGAATTAAACTTCCTAAGGGATAAAGATCAAACAAGCAGTAGAGGGGACAGGTCCTTGTAAGGTCTCTGTACCATTTACTAAAGACAATGGAAGGATTTGCAGGAGCCAGTCGGGGGAAAAGGGATGGTTATGTGCTGCTGTGGAGGATCAGCTACAATAATTGCCTCTGCCACCATCCTCCTGTGCAAGACCAGGAAGGCATAATGGTGAGCTTTCCATACACGGTCAGAAATGGTACATTCTTCATTTTCTGTGATATGTGATTTGAGACCCTGGGATCAGGTCTATCGAAGCACTGAACGCTCAGATCTGCTGCTTGAGTTCAAATGAGTTACATAATGCTCTGAAAAAATAAAGTCCAAAGTATACTAATTGGGTACTCAAAATTGGTGGGGTTTTTGATTATTTTTTTTACTCCTAATTGCTGTGTCTCAGCTCCCTTTTTGCAAAATGGATCCGTACTTAATAGCTGGGTAACAAAAATACAAGTCATTAACAGATCGAGCATCAATAGATATCATGGGAACAAATGAATAATTCTGCCTCCAGTGTGTGGTTTCAACAGCCTGCAGGAGGTAAAACATGGAGCCAAAGCAGTGAGAAAGGAGAGCAAAACTCAGCAACAAAGAGCTGCTATATCTTTATTAAAAAAAGCTAAGGTGTCTAGCAAAAAACCAGTATCATGTATTTACCAGTGGTGGGTAAGCCTACACTGGGACTGGTGCTGTAAAAGCAGTCAAAGAGACATGTCCCTGAGTTAATTTTAGAGAAGTTAACTCAGCTACCCAAAGCAGCCCAGCCACAGCCCCAGACGCCTCAGGGATGGCTGCAGAGCTGCAGCAGGTAGCTGCAGAAATACGTGATGAGTGCTGGGACCTCCCAGCTGCAAGGACTGGGCTGACACAAGGACATGCTCCGACTGATGCATGGCCACATCTGTGCAGCAGGCAGGGCAGGCAGGCCTGTGGGCAGGCTGGAAACACTCATGGAACCAGATTCAGCTTGTGCCTCCTGAATTTTGAGCATTTGGCACTGCATCCCCAAGGTCATTCTTTTTAATTTAACCCACTGTGGGTAGCTTTCTACAGCTGTGGCACAGTGCTCTTCTATTACCTCTCCAAAAATAAGAGGGTCAGTCTCCTCAGTCTCTGTAGTTTTTCCTTAACTGTAAATCTCACCACGGTGGTTTAATGACCCATTCTTGAATGACTTTGGTTTCTGACCTACCTTTTGAAACAGAATCACCGAAGTGAATATTCCAGAAAAAGCAGCACTGCTCATTTATAGCCCTAACTAGCTTGCTGTGGCATTGATGCTCACTGAGCTGCTCTGTACTCTGTTCCCTCTTCTCCTCTTCTGAGAAATCCATCTATACTGAAACATTAAAAAACTGTGACCTGATAGACATAAATTTTCATATCCATTTTTTCTTCCATTAACATACCAAGACAAATAACTGAATACTCCTTTGAGTTGAAAAATTGAAGGTGAGGGAGGAGGCGGAGTTAATTTAAGCATGCCCTTCCAGTTGATCTTCAGATTGGAAACCTGCATTAAAAACCTGGAGTGAAAATACTACTTATTTTTTGAGGTCTTTGACTGTACTGTTCTTGTGAGGAAAGGAGGATGGTTCTCAGAAAAAGAAAACTAGAAAGCTATCATCTATAAACAAATTCCTAACAGTCTCTCTGTTTTAGAAACAGTTTCTTTGCTAGCACAGCATCAAAGTGCATTGCAAGTTCATTTTGCTGAGGCAGGTCATGAAATCTCAATCATACAATAAACTGCATCTGATCACATCTCAGAACACATCTGTAGATGTGAAGGACACAAAATAGTGCCAGCACTGCACTCATACCGAAGAGTTCCCGCTTCCATGAAACTTACTGAAATCATTCTAGTTAATATATTCCAAAAAGAATCTTAAGGAGGTGGACATAGTACCGGCTGGGCTTTTTCAGCACAACATGGAAAGTACGGTACCTTTTGGCAATGATGTTTGGTGGCTCCTGACTTCTCCAGTCACAGGGGCAGAATGCCTCTAGACATGCCCAAGGCTTATAGCTCAGGGGGACTGAGCTCTGAACAACTTTGCCCGTTTCTGGGACAGGATGACTTGCAAACGCTGCACACAATAGATAAGGCATGCAGGAGATGGGAATTCAAAATGCAAACTGTCAACAAAATTTGCTTCTCACCTAAAATGCAGGCAGTGACTGCCTTTCTCCATCCAAAACTGGGCAGCTCTTCATACAACATTTCTTCAGCAAGAATGAGATGGATGGGGTTCCCCAGCTGAAAGGATGAAAAGGCTGACATCTTTATAATTTTCAGTCACAAAAGATGTTGTTTCTTAGCTTGATGAAGAACTCCTATTTGGAGTGGCTTAATGCAGGCTAAGTAGTTATGATAATGGGGAGAAAATCAGGAAGTGAATAATAATTGCACTTGTCTGTTCATGATTAAAAGTGATACATTAAAAATGATGCCATGCTTGAAAGATAATTTAAGAGGGTATTCATTTTGGTGGCGTGAATCATGTAAGTCCCAATAAACCTATTCTAAACCCATTCCTAGTAAATCAAACCTATTTCTAGTAAATAAACCTACTTCTAATTTGAAAAACGTATTTTCTGAACCATTTAAGACAGCAGTAGGAGCACAATAGAAACATTAATTGGAATGAAAAACCTTCACAGTGTCAATTCAGAGGTGCTCAATGACAGCATACAGTCATTGCAAAGAATCTCCCATCCATATATAAAAACAGTGAAGTGCTACTATAGCTGAATCAATGTTCTCTTGAAGTGGATGGGGCAATTTGTGTTCTTAAAACCAAGAACACATTTAAGAGTTACAACTCCATCTAGAGATGCACTAGTACTCTGTGAGTACCTCCAGTCAGCATGGAAGACAGAGGCTTAACGGGGCATTGTTAGCGTTAATGTGTTATGAAGAAGTGGGTAAGTTTTTTAACCTGTGAGACATTTATAGGAAGAGGACTCTGAGTCCTGAGTATCTTCTGTGGGCTGCAGACCATAAAAGGTGAAAGCAAGGGCAAACGTAAGATGAGGCTGGGAAACATCTGCATGTGCTTTCAGCAAGTAAGAAGATCCTTGGGGTAAAACTTCAATGGATAGAAATGTGGACAGCAAAGAAATGGGAAGTACTAAAATTTTAAAAGCACTTGAGTCAAGGAAGTGACGGTGTTAGCAACAGCTCTTCAGCTCATAAAATAAATAACCTTAGAGACAACCCAAAATGTATTTTGTAAATTAACACAAGGACTCTGAGAAAAAAATGGGCACAAGTGTGATTTCTACTGTAAAGGATGCAAAAAGGTTTTATAGGATGAAAAGGCCTAGAAGGAGCCTGGTGGAGTAGGACTGAATGCATCAATCAAGTGATCAAATGACCAGAAAATAAATTTTAGGCTTTCCAAGATATATGAATACAGACTGCGACTCTGGTATGGGCAAGGAAGTCCATTGCATAGCCCCCACCAGGCAGCCTTGGCAGGCTCCTGGAATGCACCTGGTACATGGTCACATGCAATACCTCTCAGTGCAGGGTCTATACTAACGGAGTCATAAAAACTGTTCCTTACTCCAAAGACTATGAAAGGAGGATACTGGAATATAACGTATACATATGGGATATCACAGGCTGATAATAAAATTTGCTACATTGTTTAGGAGACAATTATGTCACAGGGAAGGAAAAAGGAAAATAATAAGCAAACTGAGAGTTGTACTTGGAGGGAGATAGGAAATGAGACTGAAGGGCTAAAGTATACTAAAGTGACAAAATCAAATACCGTGTTTCAATCCGAAGGAAAAATAACAAACTCACTTCCCAGCTTCTCCAGATGTGCATCCAGTATGCAACTGCCATCAGCATCCTCCGTGGGGTGATCAGCTCAAGCAGACAAGGCCTTCCAAGTCCTTTGGGCACCCCTGCATGCTGACTGAGCTCTGGTGCTCTTCAGGGCAGATGGATGCTGGCGTTGGGTGAATCTAACCCTTCCTTCTCCTTGTGACAACTTTGATGTCTATGTGAAGTTAAACTGAGGTATTAAAAGAACTGTCTGTTCTATCCAACATTGCAGCAATATTACACTTAAGTACATGAGTTTAATAGAATAATTAAGTTCCTGACTTAGTAAAATGCAAGAATTTTAATTACACAATAAATTTAATTAGCATTAAAAGTTAACCTGCACTATTTAATATTCTCTCACTTCCTATGTTCGCCATTTTAATATCAATATAAATGTTTTAATATTAATAATGATTATATTAATAATTTAATACTTAATATAATTTAAAGTGTAGCAGTGAAGCAAGGCAGGTGCAAAGAAAAACATTTAGACTTTAGCCTTACTACTGATAAAGCCTAGAAAATACATCTACTTTGACATAGGGAATTAGGCTAGGGAATAAATTCAAACTGTGAATCCAAGTTATGAATTTAGAAATGTTGTTTGGGGTTTTATATATGTATATATACACTCACACACCCACAGAGTCATACATCACTTGAATATTGGTAAGGTTTAAATGGAAATTTTGGGTCTAAGATTGACAGATTATGAAAAGCAAATATAACTTGGGAATTTTTTTTTATATGAGCTGAAAGAATGATGTTACATGCGTGGAATGCTGATTAAAATGCAGAATTGGGAGAAAAAAAATCATGGCAATCAATGCAGATAGTTTAACAGCAATATAATGCAGCGATCAGCGATCAGCATGACCACTGATGAATCGAGAGAGATGTAACTAAATACATTAAAGGACATGGCCGAAAGTGTGACTGCATGATAACCCACATGAAAAGTGGTGCTTATGAGCAGAAGAAAGATCTTCTCTGTCTCAGGGAGGTGGTCAGCCAGAACATGCATAGACCCAACCAAAACTGACATGGTTAAAAATATTTGCCTAGATAACAAAATGCACAACTATATCGTTTAACATTTATCTTTGCTTTGTAGGTTGACTTTATTACTTATAATAAAATGTCACATTTTATAAATTTCAGAGCCTGTTTGCAGTTCTGCTTTTTATCCTTTATTCTCTCCCCTTTTCAACAAAGCCTTTGGACAAATTGAAGTAGGGCTATCAGTCAGGGGAAGGAGGTCTTTTCTGATCTAGTACCCTTAGTTAGTGGCTAATTCACTGAACAAAACAGGCAACAAATTCACAACTGTATATGCAACACATAACATTAGGCAGTAGCAAATTTCCAACTGTTGCCTTAATATTTCGCATTTAAAACTGTAAATATTTGTCTGAATGAAGGCCATCTATGTTACGTTCACAAAAGGGACAGTTGCCAAAGGGATCAGTTTTCAGATTGTAGTTCTTTGGTGAGTGTTACAGGGCTGATGGGTGCTTTCCTTGCGGGAGACTGGCCTCCTTCCCAGAGAGCTAAATCACAGCCAGGTGGCAGCTTGCGACTTGTAAGAAATCCTTAATTGCGCCTTGATCAGCTGCAATAGAAAAGATGAATCCAGCTTTCAGCGTCTTACTGATGGCAAGATTTCTGTGGGCAGCAAATCATGCCATTCTGCTCTGGAGTCTAGTTCACTGCATTGGAAAGGTGCTGCAAGAACAGTCCCTCAAATCTAATGGGAAGCTGTGTCAGATTTATACCAGGGTCCCTGAAATGATGCTCTTTCCTAGGTGAGGAAGTCCATTGTCAAGGAATAAATCACAAGAGTGTTTTATGCTATCTTGTAATGATACCCTTAATTCAACTCTGAACTACTCAACCTCAGATTAATAGGACAAAATATAAAAAGTGGTTATGGCAGAGGGTTAAATAAACATTCTGGCTTTTCCGACTGCAGCTGGAAGGATGATTCATAAGGGGAACAAAGCAATCGTGAGAACTGACACCAGTGTTACTGGGCATGCGTCTTTGCTTTTTCCATTCCTGAAGACGGACCCAGCTCAGCCTTGCCGAGTCTTCCACATCTGACGTAATGACCATCCCTTCACATCACAGGACATTCAGGAATATTTGAAATTCTAGTTTAGAATAAACAACCTCAAAATACCAAATTATTAATATTGAGTGTTTTTTTCCCCCACTCATTCAGTCATAGTTGATTCCAAATAGGAGCACTGCTAACATCAAATACTTTCAAGTGGTGAGCTGATTTCCCCCAGATCAGGAGATTTTTAAAAACAATTTCATTTTCTTTCTTTCCTGCTCTCTAGTATCCTTCAGATACACTCAATCTCTACAGATCTTTTCCAGCAGCTATGAAACTTGGAACCTATTTTTTAGGTGCTGAAACCTGAGATTCTGACACAGGAACTGGTGGCTGAGAGTTCGGCATCTGAGAGGAACACCTTGTCTCACACAGTCAATTTACGATAAAAACCATAAACTGAAATTATTGCATGCCCAAATCTTGCACTTCTTGTTCTCTACAAATTTAGGTCCATCTAGATTTCTGGAGCTTTTGGGCTATGTTTATTCTAGTAAAGCAAATACATACATACATATATATATAAAACCTAAATTAAAGTAATAGCTAGTCATGTAACTATCAACACCCAGATCATTTATAAATGGTAAGAGCAGTTTCTGTTGTGCTTTTGCCCTGAGCCACCTAGCACTCCCCAAACAATTCCCAGGCACAGTTTGCAGGTTAGGACAAGCCGTTCCCAAAAAGCAGTTGTAATGTGGCCACCTTGTCTGAAAGTGGGAATTTTTATTTTTTTTTAATGCCAGAAGAACATCCCAGGAACATGTTACTTATGATTACAGAGGCAGCCTGAGATTCAAATGGCAGAAGAGCAATTCCTGTACTTTTGCCCTTGAAGTAGTTTAGCTGTCACGTTTCATTGGTTACAAACAGGTTTTACCTTTATGGTTTTGTGTTCTTAAAGCAAGACTTCTGTGACTGGCCTCCTATGCAGAGTGTAAAATAGCAGATATTACTTCCCCTGTGGTATTTCAGTGGGTGACTGAGGCTATGTCCACGCTAGCAAGCAGCGCAGAGCAGTCAGATCTTCAGGTCTGTGGAGTGAAACAGCTGGTGCTAGTGAGGACCAGACATCTGCACTACACGATTTCTAGTGGTTTTACTTACGAGTAGTTACTCTGGGCCCCAAATAGCTGCTAGTACTTAGGCATATTAGATATACTTCTTGGATGACAACCTTTGATTGAATTTCATTGCAAATTAATTTAGTCCATGTGCTCCAAGGTGTGCCCCACAACGCAAACCAAAGATGAATTAGGGATGATTAGGAGTTCTGTTTCAAAAGTGCATGCGTTTCAAACTAAAAGAGTAATGTAGATACACTCTGAAACAGATCAGTAAAAGAAATTATAGCAACCCACATAGCTGTCCTCCCCCAGGGCTCCCTGTCCCTGGGGCTGAACGAGTGTCTTGACAAGTGAGTAAATACCTTATTTCCTGAACACATTATCACCCGATGCTTATACAGATATCTATAGAGAGATAATTTCAGGCAAATGTTACAATGAAAAGGAATGTAGGCATTTTAGCCCCAGGTGCAGACAATAACCAGTCTGAGCCTTTCAAACCCTATCTGGTGATAGTATTTCTGGCACATTCCCCAGCACCGTTTCCAATGGCACTGGGTATGCAGTCAGCACGGGCTGTTCCCCTGGCCTCCCCCAATCTTGGCTCTGTGCCACTGGCAGCAGCCCACCTGCTGTGCAGGTTCACTGTCACTGTGTCACTACAAGAAATTAAGTATAGTATGAAGTAAATTATGCAGCTCACACCTTAGCCCAGGTGCACTCCTTGGCCCAGACTCTACTGCAGCTTCCTGGGGTGACGTTTGACATTTCTGTAGTCTGAAGGTGGTGCAGATGCCTTCCTGTCACTGTGAAAATACATGTATTTCTATCATGCCCTAACTGGGATTTTCCTCCTCTCTAAGAATACGCTTTAACTAAAACGAGGTTTAACTGACCGTCATTGATGTTATTATTCTGGCAGTTCATCTGGGACTTTTTTAGATATTTTATGAGCCTTCCAGAGTATGTCACCACAAAATGCCCTTAATAACTGATAGATCCTTATGTGTGTCCAGATGCAGACATTGCTCATCACTGCTTGTGACAGCTAGCTGCCCAGCCCTGCCTTATGGCTTTTTGGAATGTCCTCTGGCTTTATTCTTGGCTCCCCCAGGATTTTAAAAAAAGAACAAGCTAGTTCATGACTTGATGTCCTTAATATTTAGTGCTCTTCGTGAACCCTCTTTAAAAAAGGAGCGACCAGGAAGATATCAAGGAGAATGGGAGCGAGAACAGGCAAAGAAGAAGAGAATGGGAATAGCTCTTTTTCAAAGAGAAGGAAGAGAGGCCATAGGGACGGCATGAGGCACACAAATGGGGGAAAAGCAAACAAGAAGAGACAGAATGAACCAGGAACAGGACAGCAGAGTCAGGATTATATGAGTGAAACAGGAGAATAAAAAGTGCCAGCAGTTTTCGGGTGTGAATGTTTAATATGCAGTTCTGCTCCCTGTGCTGCTTTGCTCCTGCCTAGGAGGCAGCTCATTTCAGTGACCTCTTCTGAGGAGCCTCATCCAGAACCACTATCTCCTAAATTCTTCCAGAACATTCTTTATGTGTGCAGGTGTTCACCATGACCAAAGTAATCTCAACACCATACTATGGAGTAACCTTGGTTCTTAGTGTTCCTCAGAAATACATTTGTTTTTTTATTTAATTATTCTTTTGTATTTTATATTTATTAAAATAAAAGCTGAGGACTTGTGTCCATTAGTATCTATGCTTAATTTCCAGATCGCATTTATCCAATTATTGCTTTTTTTCCCTCTTGAAAGATCTTACACAATTTTAATATCTTTTTTAAATCAAGGTTTATTTTCAGTTTTTACTAGGTGATAGACAACATGAAATATTGCATGAGGACAGATTAATACATAGCAGCTTCTTATGAAAACTGGGTGATAAATGACGCTGTGCATAAGTGAAAGATGAGCTGACAAATCTCAGAATGATAGTGTTTCTCTTTAATGTCTTTGCCACAGCCTGCTCGCACATCCTCCTTTGAACACAGCTTGGGATCAGACTATCTATTTTTCTTTTCAAGTTGAAACCAGAGATCCATTGAGATGATATATATTCTGCTTACATGAAAAAGCATTTCTGATTATGATGCATTCAGCCAGGATCTGCTTCTGCAACACCAAGACTGTTCTCTCTTCCAGGAAGACTTATTTGAAAGTTAAACAGCAATAAAGTGAAATCATGATGCAGTCTGGGAACCATAATAGAGGTCTTTCTTGTGCCTTTTAAAAATACATATATTCAAACTTGTGGAAACAGTATCGTTTAAAGTAATCTTTCTATGATGACTAGAAGGGAATGACTTGCAAAAGAAGTGCAGTAGTTTCAGACAATCAAGGCTCAGCTGGGTTCATTTCAAAGCTCATTGCTGAATGGAAGATAGATTTGGTGTGTCACCTGCAAAACAGGGGAGTGTAAGGGGACATACCTGTCATTTGCATTTCCTGCTCACTCTCCTGCCATGTCGCACCATGGGCACCAGCTCCATCAGCAAGGCCAGGTCTGGGAGCACGCAGCCTCGTGCCAGGTGTTAGGGATGGCTTCAGTAACCAGATCCCTCCCATTCCCTTCCAGAGGACAGGGAACAAAGCAGCATGCAGAACCCTGAACGATTTTGAGCCAACCAGCTCAAAAGGTCTGGGGCCCACGGATCTGGAGACCCCTTGGGTGAAGCTGGTCCCAGGTGTCTCCGCTATGGTGGGCAGGCAGGGGAGCTGTCGGGGACTCGGGGTTTAACCAAGCCACTCATTTCCCATGACTGGTGGACAGACAAGAGGCAAGCTTACTGCTTTGCTGTCTGTACCGAGCCTGGCTGGGATGGACTTAGCTTTCCTCCTAGCAGCCCATACTGTGCTGTGCTTCGTAGTGGTAGCTAGAGCGGTGATGGTAACACACTAGTGTTTCGGCTACTGCTGAGCAGTGCTCCCACAGCAACAAGGCTGCCTCTCCAACCCGCCTTGTGCCCATGGGCCAGTAGGCTGGAGGTTGAGCAAGAGGCTGGGATGGCACACAGCTGGGACAGCTGCCCAACCAAAGGGATAGTCCAGACCATATGATGTCATGGTTAGCAATAACAGCTAAGAGAATGGAGGAGGGCATTCGTTATTAAGGTGTTTGTCTTCTGAACCAACCACTATTTGTGCTGAGCCCCTGCTTCCCAGGAAGCACCACCTGCTGTGGGAGGTAAAGCATAAGGGTTTTTTTCTTGCTTTGCTTCTGCATGTAGTCTTTGTCTTTTTTCATTAAACTGCCTTTATCTTGACCCACAAGTTTTCCATCTGATTTTCTCCCCTCTGTCCTGCTGAGGAGGAGCAGTGATAGAGTGGTTTGGTGGGCACCTAGTGGCAAGCCAAGGTCAACCCACCACACTATCATTCATCCCCTCTCCTATTACACTTGTGGAGGACTCTGATCACTGACAGAGAAGGTCAAAGCAACCTAAAAATGATAAAACCTATAGGCAGCTCTCTGCTGTGCTTCCGAAATTGTGGTAGGGAGGGAAGACGTGGACATATTTAACTCACAAAGGCCATAAGTCTGGCCTGAGCAGAGGGCTGTGAAGAGGCTGGGAGACCCCTGCTCTTTGTCATTACCATCTGGCTTCATTCATTTTAGGAGAGCAGTCCCTGTTCCCAGGTCCTTCAGTCAGGTTCTTCTCAACATATCCATTACATTCAGATTTCGTTCATCAAGGAGTTAAGCGAAACCCAGAGGAGACACACTGTTCACACTTTTATGCTTTACATGTTCCAGGCAGAGTTGTTAAAGCTACTCGACAAACTAAATCAGTGTATCTGGAAAGGAATAGTCTTTACCTGCTGTTTCAGGAGATCTAAAGGTCTAGGATATGTTGTCTAGGCAAGTAGCTAGTGACTTCCAGATCCATATACCTCACCTTAATGATCCTTCTTTTGTCAGGTATCCCTTGAGAAAAGAGGCTAGCACAAAGGGTCTACAAAAACAAAGTTCTGGAAGATAGCAATAATGGCCCTTTGAGCCACTGGTTCTTTTTAGAGCATTGGAGATCTAATAATCAGGCCCTAACATATGACAATGCAACAAGACATAAATTTTACCTCTAATTTCATGATCAATATAGTGATGGTGAGAATTGAATCTGTGGACCTCAAAAAAACATTAAACATGAATAAAAGGCTTTACTAAATCCTGAAAGATAGGATTAAGGATTTCACCTGTGCTAATCATTGAATTGGCAAAACCATCACCTACCACTCTTTTCATGGTAAGAAAAGTCCTTTGGAGTTCTCATGCAGAAGAGAAGGTGAATAAAACCAGCAATGGCAGCATGGGAAATGTCACCGAAGAATTGTGGAGGGTGCTTTTTCTTGATGCAGTGTCAGTACAACAAGGATCATTGCACAGAGCAAAAAACATAATCTGAACCAGTCCCAATCTTCTTGCTACCATCCAGTTGCATCACAAGCTGCCACCGGCAGCAAAGTCAGTTTTGGATTCTCTGAAGGTTTGACACAGTGACCTACGAGTGATATTAGCTGGATGAGAAAACAAATCTTGCTCATCTTGTGAAAACAGCCAGCTAGAGAAACTTGTTTCCTTGCGTAAGCCAGAATTTGGGCTGTCAGCTTTTATGGGTATATCTCAGGCTCCTTAAGAAAAGGTTTAACCTTGTTTTTCCTCAAGCTTAATGAATAGGAAGAGATGATTGTTTTGCAATGTGCTCACAGTGTCCTATCCACATGTGCTAACAACAGTCCGTTTAGTCCAGCATGTGAAGACAGATGCAGGAACAGTGCACCTTACTTATCCTTATTCTGGAACAACTGCTAGGAAGAAAGGAAGAAAAGGTGGAAACCAGGAACCTTTATGGAGGGGTCAGGGAAGGAGAAGAGTACATTCACAGCCCAGAACAGGGCTCCCTGACGTGGGGGAGCTCTATTAGAGAGTACTGCTATCTTGAAAGACTGTCCCAGCATGAGGATGCTCTTGGAAGAGAAAAGCAAAAAGGCAGGGTTACAGGCTTGCTATTGTTTGAGTATTTTGTAGCTGCAGCCCCAGCCTGGGCTTTTATTTGAGAGTGTCACTCATAACCACAGCACTCAGGAAACCTGCTGCATGGGAAAGGTCTAATTAACACTGAATCACTCGTCCACTGCTCACTGCCATCCTGCTGCTACAGGGAGCAGGCGACAATAAACAGCTCAGTGTAGGTGGCTTTTTTTTATTAGCTAACTTGGAGGCTATTGAAAGGAGGGGGTGGGAAGAGTGCCCCAGCTGAGAATTAAGCAAAAAAAAATTGATTGAATGCGGGGTTGGGAAATGGCAGTACTGCCATAGTTAAGCGAGCAAATACTAGTTTGTTCTAATACTGGAGAAGTGCAGGCAGACTCTCATTGTTCCCTCTCAGCTGAGTCACTGCTTTCATTGCTGGGTGTTAAACGAATCATTCCTGTCATTTTCCACTTTGTTATAATTTGGGGTTGTGTTGTGTTTTCAGCCCTTTTTTAACCAGTCTAGAGGAACGCTGAGATGGTTTGTTTGCAGAAATGATACCCCCAACCCCAACCCTCCCATGGGAACCATGTCAGAGATGTGTCTGGGGAAATGTGGGATTACAGACTGGTGAGGGTAGAAGCAAAAAGCATCTGCTATGGAGAAGGCACCTGCAGGGAGAGGAAGGCCAAGTCTATGTTCACTTTGTGGCCTAGAGCAGCAGAGCCACTCTGGGTCAAATCTGCTGATTGTTGCCATTTACGGTGCGTGTTCAGTCTTCAAAGTGGTTTTGGTCCAACGCAAACTAGACTGGTGCCTCTGCTCCAGGCAGGCATCAGCTGAGATCCAGTCCCTAATGGGAACATGAGAGTCTGAATCAAAGGCTGGTCCCAGCTCCAACCCAAGTGTGGGATGGGGGGTTTGGACCAGGGACTTTGGGAGTAGGCCAGAATAAGTCCATCAGACTGATGATGGAGTGGATGTCAGGGCCTCTGCACCAATATCTGAATTCATGGGTTTGCTGCTATTGCCCTGACCTACTTGCTAATATGAACATAGGCAAAAATGTTAAATCTTACCTTACAAAATAAAATATTGTTTGATTTTACAAAATAGGTATTACTATCCCTAATGGGGGCCAGAAAACACAGCAGATGTGACGTTTCTATTTCCCTCTCATTGCTGTTTTGGGAGACTGAGAAATGTAAGGAAGGGGGAAAGGCAGTGTGACCACAAGCTGTAAGTAGCATATATCTAACTCGACCTAATAGGGTGAGAGTGGCTGTCCCCCGATGGGGCACGCTTGCAGTGGCACACTCAGCTTCAAAGTGTGCAAAAAAAAGAAGTCCTTGGTTTGGCTGTCCTACCTGAAATCAGGAGTTTTTCTAATGGGACCCATCAGGTAATAACAGTTATTTCAGCCAAGATGTGCCTCATTACCGCTGCTTTGAAGAGCAGAATTGGGCTAATTAATTAAAAGAGTTTGGGTCATGATCAAGCCAAAGGACATACAATTTGCTGATTAAATTGACTCAAGACACAGCTGCTCAATGTGCTAAAATAATAGTATGAACCTCAGGGCTATTTTTAAGAACTGTTGTAATTTCCGTAACGGCACAAGCTTCAGTAAAGTACTCTTCATGGTCTTTCTGTGCAAGTAGCATTACCTTCATCTTACCTGAAAGAAACAATCTCACTTCAAGCGAACTTAAGTGTGGAGTACCCATAGAAATTTGAGCCCTGAAGGACCCACCATTGAGCTACTTTTAAAAGACTTGCTTTGGTTACCTGTTTTCTGGTAAAACAGAGAAGAGTATAACTCTTCAATATTGAAGTTACATTTTTTGTGTTCTGACAATTTAAAATCTCACTAAAAGAAAATTTTCTCATGAACCAAGTACTATCTCTACTATCTCAGGTGTCAGTGTAGCAGCACAACCATGAATTATTTGCAATAATTAAGCTGAATATTTACTGCTAAATTAATTCCCTAATAAAATAGTCTTGTGCACTAAACACTACATTTCTGTCAGAAAATTATGTGAAAGAGTACCTCATAGATATTTTCCTTATGTTTTGAAATGAAGAGCTTTTAAATGAACTGATGTTGCGAGTAATTAGATTGCTAGAAGATTTGTTTTCTATCTTGAAAGAGTATATTATCTGAATTTTTATAGTGGTGTTGTGTCAGAAAGATAGCATTTTCAGTTCAGCAGCTGAATGATATGAATTAACATATCTTAAAAAAATCATTCCATACAACCCATACCATGCTCAGCTGATCACCTCAGATGGAACATCTGCCACAGGTTAGAGAAGGACAACAAAGATGATCGAAGTTACAGACCAGCTTTTATATGAAGAGCAACAAAGTAAGTTAGGAGTCTTCCATGTCCAAAAGAGTTGACTGAGATTAATGCAGCAGTTTGTATAAAATCATGAGTAACTCTCAGATTGTGACTAGGCAGTGACTGTACACTGTTCTCTAGCATAAAAAGAAAGGCACCAAATGAACTTAGTGGGATGCTGATTCAGAATAAGGAAAATAAAATTCTTCTTCACACGTTGTATAATTATACTATCACGCTTACTGCTTTGTGGTGTTGTGGATGCTAAAAGTTTAAATTGGTTGAAAACACAGTGAGACAAATTAATAGAAGAAAAATCCATTAAAAGCTGTGAAGTACAAAGATACTGCTTAAGGTTTAGGACTGTCTGAACCACAGACTGCTGGACACTAAAGAACACATTAGGGATTGCTACGTGCCTGGCCTGGCCTGACAGTAGGTACATGCAGCCATGGTTGGAAACAGGATTTAGAGGCAGCTCGACCTTTGGTCAGCACAGCTATTCTCAGATTTTACAGCCTGTTAGAGTCAGGATCTCTTACTAGCACTCACTACCTGTGTTAAGTAACATCTAACAATGTAGGTCTTAGCTTTTGCCCCTGAGGAGCTCCTGGTCTTTGATGCAGGCTGACACAGCTAGAAAATGTGAGGATGGAGTAGAACACTGCACCTCACAAAAGGATCCGGCAATTCAAAATGTACTGAAGATCCATATGGGTCTTAAGTGTTGCTGAGTGTGAGCCGTTTCAGGGAGGAGTGAGGAAGCAGGAGGGCAGAGGGAGGGAATTTGAAGCTGCAACAAGAAAGAAGCTTTCTTGTCACTCCTACTGCATAGCTTAGAGACTTAAACAGCTTTTGAGATGAATCATGTAATGGAGGCTGCAACAATCTATGTCTAGAAAATCACTCTACTTCTAGCCTAGTTTTTTGGTTAAGTGGACACTAGAGCATTGCACCATACTGTTCTCTTGGTCTCGTGAATAAGAACAAGGCCTTTAGCAGCCATAATCCCTTGAATCTTTATTAAAGCCAGAACTTTAATTCCTAAGCTGCCCCTTTCATATGTCTGTAAAACCATAATGTATATTTCCTGTCTTAATTAGTGAAGTTAAACAAGTTATGAACATAAAGCCCTATCCTTATCCTTGTGGCCTGCTGTCCTCTACCAAGTCTTGACAGAGTAAGCCTTTCACAAAACACAATATATATTGAACAGATTTTTTTAATTGCCTACTTAGCAGTTGGGTTCTTTTTTTTCTTCACCTGTATATTCAGAGGTATTTTGGAGAGCAAACATCAATACTGTCCATTTACTAAGGAGATCACTGGGTGGCACAGCAGATAAGCTGAATGCCCCCGGTGCTTCTCAACATGCTAGCAGCTCGCATTCCTGTCCCCCAAAATCCGTCAGACCCCCCAAATTGCTTGTGGCAAATGCCTGGGTGTGAGCACCCAGTCCTAGGTGTTTCACTGCAAGACATCTCAGTGATGTTGCTCTGCCCGACATTCAGGACCATAAATTCACATCCGTAGCCACACCGCTTACGTGTAGCCGAAGATGAAAGCTGGTGTGAATCTATGAGGCAGTGCCCTGCGCGTGGTACAAAATGAGAGCCCCTGGGGAAAGGCATACCCAGGGCATCATTTTTGACACAGCATGCTACAATTTCCCGTGCAGCGCTTACAAGGCTTTCCAGGATATTTCATTAGAAGGAGTGATCCCTGAAAAGCACACACTACACTGCTCTCATTCAAGAGGTCTGACAAAGACTGCGGAAATTGCTGTAAGGACACCTGCAGGAAGGCACTCAGACATGGTCTGGAGAGTGACAGATGGGAGATGGCTCTCGCTGCAGTCTTTTGTGGACAAGAAACACCTCGCTAGCTCAGATTGCTGACTGTTTACTGTTAATACCTTCATTTCCAAAGGAAATTCAATTTTGCAGCTGCAGTTTGTTGGCCTAGCTATCGTCCTGTCTCCCATTGCCTCTCCAGTACCTACTGAACTTGCTCAAAAGGAGTGAAGAGTGGGAGTCTCAAGAACACAAAGTGTTTCTGGAAAAGCCGCAGCCAGGTAGAGGGAAAATCAGATTTGCATCTCCATGGACAGCATGCAGCCTGAACCTGTGCTGCCTGGCAGCATCTGGCCAGCCTGTCAGCATCCACCTACAGACCCACTGGCAGGACCCTGGTCCCTCTGGACCGGTCCCAGTGGTGTTGCCTCCTACATAGTGTGGGCATCCTATAGGGGGGTGAGGAAGGGGAGAGCTGAGGGGGTACTGTTACTGCAAGAGGAGCAAAAGCAGTGGGGCTCTGCTGCTCATCCAAAACAACTGTTTTTTCCTGGTAGAGCTTTTGTTCTAGATGGCTATCACTGAGCACTGCTGCAGCTGCTCACTGGCCTGCTGATGACATCAGCCATGTGCTGCTTTAAAGTCAGTCCTATTGAAATGTAGGATCTTAGCCCAGACTGCTGGTTTAGAGGGAAAAGAGCTGCTCCAGGAAAGATGACAATGCAGAAGCCTATAGATATGCTAAGAGGGGCAGAAGGACAGCACAGACTTTGTGACACTCCTACATTTATCTGACTGCAAGGGGGCAGAGGAACACAAGCTGCTTTGCAAATGATGCCTTCACAAAGCTGCCAGTGATCAGGCACAGCTCCAGCAATACCATTCCATCCAAGCAGGCCTCAACAGCGTGCAAACAGCACTGTTGCGTGCAGAACTGGTGTGTTCGTGGTGTCAGACAACAAAAAAGGTGAGAGAGGATGTGATGGGGATCCACAAAAACATCAAGGTGGTGGATGAGATGAATGCAAGAACTGTTAGTCAACAAACCCTAAAATCCTAGAAGAAGAAGTCACTTAGCAAATGAGTAGGCCAGTCTGAAGGGGACAATAGAAAGTGAACTTCTGGAACTTGCTGCCCTAGGAAGGAGGCAGGCAACATCAGCAAGCTCCAAAAGGGTTTGGACAAACTTGGACAACAAACCCATAAGCAGGCAGTAAAAGCAATAGGGCAAGAAAATAGCTTCCAGAATCCCTAATCCAGCCTTTGTGGGTGCTGGGAGTAGAAGGGAATACCCCGCACAAGGTGGGCTCACGCGCTATGACAGGCTCACCTGCAGTAAGGCAGATGGCAGAGCTAGAGGGGACCCTGGTCTGACCTTGCCAAGCCCCTTTCTCCTTCTTATGTCCTAACTGCAACAGCTACAACTGAGAAACTCTCCAGAAGTTTCCATTAAGTCCTAAGTGGTGTTTCCCACATACCAACATCAGACTTCAGTGCTTATGATGGTTCTTGAGGCTATCCCTGAGAGCATAGTTTTCCCTTTCACTGTGTCTTTTTAATTATTTTTTTTCCATATGGCTTTAACAGCCCAGAAACTCCATTTCCTTTTGGAGGACACACTATAATCCTCTCAGCAAAAAGAAACAGAAGGCAGAAATGAGGAAGAGTTATTCCTTTGCCTCAACCCTGGGCAGACTGGTAACAAATGAGGAATAGTGAAGACCTTATACATATCCTTACTATTTGCAGAGAGCTGAATGTTAACAAGCAGTTTGCAACAAGAAAAAATAAAGAAAAGTTTTGGATCAATCTCATTTTCTGTGCTCCAGCTTATTACATATGTCATTTAATAAAGAATGATTTTCACTATAAATCTTATTTCCTCTGAAAAGAAAATTAAGAATTATTAGCAGGGAGAAATGATTAGTCTTTTGAGAAACCTACTTATGTTGCAGAGCTCAGCTGCCAAATTACTATAAAAGTCCCTGGGAGATACTTTCTATGCAATATGGAGAAACAGCATGTAACAGTCAAGACTCTTACAATGTAATTTAAAACAAAGCAGCACAGAGCACAGGCTAAAATCCTTTTTAGCCACAGAATAAAAGCTGTCATGAGAAAACAAAGGCAGAGGCATCTGCACACTGGCTGGCAGGCAAGTCTTGGCAGGGCACTTCATGCCAGTCTTTGTAGGAGGTTGTAGCAGGTTATTTACCCACAACAAGAAGTCTACACTTCATTTGACTGCATTGTGTATTGCCAGGAAAGTGCTTGGGATTATAGCTTCTCTTGGCATTCACCTTGACAAAAGCCCATTTTTTCCCCCTCTAAGGAAATTTGGGTTCAGATCAGTGTCCCACAAAAGGTGAGAAAGTAAAAGCTTTTTGTAAGAGAGCTTTCCTTAACCTTTGCTGTACTGGAGACCAAAACACTGGTGTTCAGGGGCCACACATCAGGCCACCTTCACCTTCTTCAGGACAAGGTGTGGATGCTGAATGTCATTTACTCAGTGTGTGTGAGCACCATTGTGCACTACCACCCCCTCCTCCAGGCAGAGACAGTTGCAATGTCAGCAGTTTAGTAGGGGGTGCCCAGGGATCAGTGTCTTTGGAGCCAAGAAACCTTACCTTACTGGTGTGGTGCCAGCTTGCTCTCTCACATTGCCTGTCCTCTTGGGAGAACTTAAGCCTCCTAGTTTACTTGACTGTCTTTAAGCCTGCTACTTTTTAACTTCCAAAAGGTGCAACTCCCACACTCTGTTACAAAAATTTGATGTAATTGCAGATTATCCTGTATTCCCTCTTAAAATGCCCTTCAAAAAGCAAAGGATGCCTGCTGACTTTTCTTCTTTGGCAGCTGTTTATTGCTTTGGGAACTGATTATCTCTGTGTACTGCCGTATGGGAGTCCTTCACACGTGTTACTGGAGTGCAGCTCACAGGGAGGCAATATTGCCATCCTTCCACGTACCAATACCCCAGGATCGATGGCAGAGTGGGTGTTACACCACCTGCAGCCTGCGCACAGCCAGGCTGGTCTTTCATGGACAGAAGGAAGAAAGCAACCAAGGGGCTTAGGTGTCCTGCAAGGCTTTGGCAGCTGCTGGAAGCAGGTCTGGCTCCCTCCTCATCCCACCTGGCCATGCCCTGGCGAGCTCAGGGTGGCTGCTGCTCAGGGCTGTGGATGGCTCCATGGGGGCTCCTTCCCAGGGTAGGTACATGGCCGCTGCCAGCAGTGCCCTGGCACACATCCCATCTCTTTCCAACCATACTCAGGAAGAAGGAAACCCCCCAGGACAGACCTCCATCACCAGCTAGGACTCACCCAAAGAAAGAGAAAAGCATCTACTTCAAAGAGCATGGCTATGATGTTTCATGTCCCAGCAAGCTGTTTCCACCTGTACATTCACTTACCAGTAATGGTCATGTTTCTGCTTTTCTGATTGTGTTTTGCTCACATTGAACATGCAAAATTCATACAACTGGAAGAAAATGTATAGAAAGAAACATTAATTGATTTCCAGTGTCAGCGCCAACCACAAAGGTTCCATCATTTTCAATTTCTGAATTTATGTAGATGCAAAATCACTTAGTACCAGAACTGCATGATACAAACAGCAGCTGCACACAGCCCATGGAGAATTTATTAAACACCAATGAAAATGGACAAAGCAGGGAAAATCCATCACAATTTCTGGAAACAAGAAAAGTACTTAGAGGGCTGACTGCTAGTAAAACACAGGAGTTCTGCTTGTAATTTGAGTTAATTTCTTAGAGGAGCTCTTGAGACAAAAGAAACAGAATCTCCAGGTGTTATTTGTACAAAATATTCACTGTTTAATTACAACTTTCTGGGCAACAATTTTAAACAAACCATAAAATTGAATTGTGATGAGGAAAGGTAAAGGCAAGGTGGAGCAAGGCAAAAGACAAGGCAAGGAAAGGGAAGGAAAGGACAGGGATTTGATAAACTGTGATACAAGTACAATTATTCGTCTCAGTCTGTGAGGAATTAAAAGGCAAGAAGAATCATAAAATCTATATGCAGACAGCTGGTAGTCTGGAGTATGTATGCCTTTTGTGCCTGCTCAATGAGATCACCCAACATGCATAACTAAAATTGCCCCTGTGTCCTTTCTCTGAGTGAAAATACGTTTTTGTATTGAGTCACAGCTCCTTGACTGGAGCTGACTCAGTCCTGCTGAAATCAACCAGGTTACTCAAAGAGAAAAAGTTTCAGACTTTGCTCAATCTTTAGCAAATTTTATGTCCTTCAAAATGCATTAGATTTGGTTCAAGGTATGGGAAATAGTCTGGGCCAACTTTTATCTTCTGGAGATGAGTTTATTCATCCTAGTGAAAAAGGGTGAGTCACTTCTTTCCTCCCTCAGATGATAAGCCATAGACTGTAATGAAAGTCAGTTGGAATTTAGCATCATAGCCACTAATGGTATCATAATTAAATCTGGTTTTAGTAGGAGGTAGCAGAAGAATACCCAGTAGACAAAGTAGGGGCAGGCAAGAAAAACATTTAAATAGAATATAAGATGCTTTTTTATTTTTTAACATATGTTTAACGTAAAAGCAAGTTATTTTTCATTAAGCATTTTGTCTCCCAGAGCAGAAAATAGCAATAGAATGCAGACATGTAGATTTGTTTCTGTACACCAATTTGTGTGCCCTGGCACATGCTCAAGTATGTGCTATGTGAACAGTGCTTCAAATCTGCCCACAGAGTCTGGTACCATACAGGATCTGAAGCAGAACTAAGCTTTCAATGAAGTCCTGTTACAGGAATTTTATTACTGTAGTTAAAACGCAAATATATTCTGTAACAAGCAGGCTTGTTGGCTTCTTGGCCGAGTTTCTGGGGTGAGCAGTTAGATGATGACTTTATTTGCAGCAGAAAATGAATTGTTTTCCTACCCTATTCCACTGGACTTGTCACTGATGCAGTGCAGTGACTACCTAAATTCTGCAGAGAATCTAGATTTGTCATCTGCAGAAAATACTCTGTGATGTTTTTTTCAGCATTAAGTGTTACCCTTCAGATGGGGAAATGTCTTCTCTTCTAAAAGTTTTAGCTGGAAATACTTACACAAGGACATCATCTTCTTATCACAGTACAGCAATCCTCAGAGCATTTTAATCACCGAGTCCTGTATTAGGAAGCTCTATTCCTTTTTGCTAACTTGGCCTGTTTTACTTTCTCCACCCTTCAGAAGTCCTCAAGCACCTAGGAATGAAACAGCTTGAGTATTTATTAGATCACCTGCTTTAGTGTGGGCTCTATCTTCTCTCTGAGAGTTGGAGAAGCCTCTTGGATGGGAGGAAGGTGTTTTTGCAAGCAGTGCTTGGAAAGAGTCGTACTGACACAGCAGAGCTCTCCAGAACCTGATGACTCAGCCCCATCAAACATCCACAGCTTCTCTTTCACTACTTTGCTTTTTAATACCACTATGCCTGAAACCTAGGAAAACTTTCATTCCTGTTCCCAAATAACCGCCAATAGCTTAAATGAGAAGCACACATCTCAACCTACAATGGCTAATCTCATCACTTTTTAGCTACAGCTCATTTATGCTCATCCTTCTGGAGCTGAACACTTCTTCATCACCAGGCACTTCATTTTCACTTAGCTGTGCCTCAAATTCCACTTGAACTGGGAAATTTTTTTTCGAAATTTCCTTCAAGCCAGATTCTTGGTGGACCTTGAAGCCAATCAAAGAAGCTGAGAGAGAAGAAATGGTCCCTGCTTCCAGATACACATGACAAGATATTGCTAAAAGGCTGAGAAACTTTGCTTCCAGGACCCCAGGTCCAGACCAGGCCTGCTTGGACATGTGTGGTCCCCAGAGAAGAAGGTTTGGGCCTGGCAAACAGGGTGAGGATCTGCTGGAATTCTGCTTGACTTTCAGTAGAAGCTGGACAAATGTGAGGTGACCTTTTGGTCACTTACAGCCACCTCTAAACTGACTAGCTGAAATTATCACTTTTGTACTCTGTGGCTCTATCACCTACTGTCTCCCTCTCTTTACTCTTCTCAATAATTAAACTCCAGGTTACTTTATAATTTCTGTCATCTACTGAAAAATAGTGCATTATATATGAAGAGGCCAAATTTCATAGGCAGTTTCAGGACCATATGGTAACCAGAGCAGTATTCACTAAACGTGACCTGAGAAGAGCCTTGGGTAGTTCACGGGAAGTAAAGAGTTAGGAAATGAGTTGTTTGGGATGGATGGATGGATGGATGGATGGATGGATGGATGGATGGATGGATGGATGGATGGATGGATGGATGGACGGATGGATGGATGGACGGATGGATGGGTGGGTGGGTGGGTGGGTGGGTGGATGGACGGATGTGGAGGGCAGGGAATGGTATACAAAGCCACCCGCATCCTGAGAGAGGCATTGCAGAAAAGTCCTGATTTTCACACATTTACACGGACAGGAGAACCTGCTGGTTTCTTGGAGGAAAATTCTAGTGTTACCTCCAGCCTCTGCAACAAAAATGTTCACGGCACTCCTGGGAACAGGAGGAAATGGTTTAATTTAACCTAACTGTAGTCTATTAAAGTAGTGCATAGCCTTATTTAACAGCAGGTCTTTAAAAGCTAATGTACTGAACAGCTCTAGGTGTAAAAGACACTAAGTAATAGTTAAAACCACATCCCACAGCACTGGAATTCATAAGGAAAGGGAGAATAAAAAGCATTATAAAAAATCAGTGAAGTGGCTGTGAAGCAAACAGCAGAGTGGAAAGGATGCTGCTGCAGAGAGCACTCACACAGTACCAAGCCATGCAACAATTCCTGCAACTGCAGCTGAGACACGCTGATGGCACAGAGTAGTTTGTTTGTCCGACTACATATTTCATATTTTCATGAGCAAAGCCATGCACACGCAGCCATGGCCATGGCTGCCCTGCCTAAGGGAAGAACTCACAAAAGAGGGTGATATCTAGAGACCATGACATCTCCTAAAAGTGGGACTCGGGGAATTTAGGCACCCAAGCCTGAGAAACTACTACAGAAATCTGTTTGTCCAGCAGTCACCTAGACATATCTGTGTTTTCAATAGCAAAGTTCTTGGGGTGCTTGGGAACATACAGAAACACCCCAGTCTAGCGCTAGATTCTGCTGAAGGTCTCCTGTGATCTGAGAAGAATTAGAGTCACTGAACTCCACCTCACTCGCAGGAGAGCTTGTCCAGTAAATATGCTTTTAAATGCTGAATAGGCACAGATAGCAGAAGCCGTGGCTGCCATGGCAGCCTTCTTTCAGACACATCCTTGAAGGAAGGTCCCACTTTTCACAGTAGCTTAGTTGGGTGGAAAGCTCTTGTCATGTCTCTTGATGAAAGTAGAACACAAGCAGAGGTGAAAGTTTCAGCAATCCAGAGGGAGAGTAAAGGAGTGGTTATGAAATTTCCTGGTCTCCAATCCAGTCCCTGGGACTGTTCACATTATTTGGGGTGTGTATATATATACATATATATATATATAAAAATAAATATGACACTTTCCTTAGAAGTGAAATGCATGGGCCTGAATTGCCAGGCTGATTTGCTTGTGGTTTTTGTTGCAATTGGTGGTCAAATAGGGGGAAAAAACCCTCAGAAAAACAGCAGGCATAACTTATGATTACAAACCAGACTTAGCAAATTTATTTCAGACAAACTTCTCACTTGTCTCTCCATCTCACCTGTCACCTTCATTTTCCCTCTCCCCTATTTCCACCAGCCTCCAGACTCTGTTCTCCCATCCCTGTGAGGCACAAGGTATTTTCCCCATTGGCCTCTTCTCAATAAGTGGTACTGTTGATTTAAAACTCATTAGTGTTTATTAGTAACCTGAATACCAGTTACCACTTACCAATCTTGATTTGAATCTCCTCTTGCTGAAGAGGAAACTGAGCATAAGTTTCATGCTTCTTGTTTGCATATTCTTAACCTAGAAGAAACTGCACAAAATGAGTCAGACCTCCCAGGGTAGGTACCTCACTTCAGGAAGGTGTCCGTGAGCAAGACCTAAACATTTATAACTGCTTTGGCAAGGTGACTCTAGGAGGAGAGGGACTGAGACTCACACCCTACTTTTAGCACATTCCATGGCAGCTCTTTGGTAAGAAGGCAGAATATGCAGGTGTTGTCTGTACAGATAAGAAGGAAGAAGTATCACAGAGGAGGGAAAGGAAAAGGCAAAAAAACAGAGTGGAGACAGGGAAAGGAGAGACATCAACCCTCCGTAGATCCAGTGTAAGTGGGATATTGAGCAGTATTGCTTGAAAGAGCAAATTAAAGGGAAAGCTCAAAGGCGAGAGGAGACATTTTCTCTAAAGCTAGTGATAGGGTTTTGGACCTTGAAGGGCATTTTTACCCTGGAAAGGGTGATCTTCAAATGAAGCTGGTTGAATGGCCAGGTCCTCTTGTAGGAGACTGGATGAACCACAGACCTACAGAAGAACATGCAAACAGAAAGCTTCTCTAGGAAACCTTGTCCAATATAATTAAATCATGTGTTGTGGAAGACGTATGATCTCTGTAGCTGATCAATGATCTGTTCTATTATCTGAGGCCAAGAAGTTCTGCTATCTATAGGCCATTGGCAAGCATCTATGTGATTAACTGCAATCATCACCCAATTTGGAATATTCTCTTTTAATTAACTCTGTGTGGCATTTCATCCACATCTGATTATGTCCAAAAGAGAATCTCTTTGGACTGTGCTAGGTCTGCCAAGCATCTTTTGACTTGCTACAAGAATGTTTCTCTGTTGTGGGAAAATTATTGCACTGGAATGATTATACTCAGTTCTCCTCTCTGTAAATGAGAAATGCAAACTAGAGGAAAAAATAAATACAATCTGAGGGATGCATAATAGTAAACATGGTATTTTTCCTGATTAAACCAAAGACAGACATGCCTCTTATCATCTGAACTCCAAACTCACAGGACCACTCCCGCTTTGAAGTATTCCTGGGAGTAATAATTTTCAAAACTCTTGCCAAATTTATCTCAGTTGACAGCACATTGAAGAGAGTTTTGTTAAGGACATCTGCAAGCAGAGCCCAAGATACTCACACTGAAATACATTCAAGCAGGTGTAAAACTGGTATCTCCCTCTGGTTTTGTTCACTGTATTATTATTTTCAGCTATACACATACAGAAACATGCAGAAGGGACCAAATCCATTCTAGTCTGGTGGTTTTGTTATTGCAGAAGTAAGCAGATGAAAAAGAAAGCCTGAATGTGACAAGCTGCATATAGCTTAGGGTTGTACTGGCCTTCAAAGATGAGAAAAAGTTCAGTGCTGGAAAGTAACAGAAGTCACAGATAGGGAAGGTGAGACCTAGGCTCAAGTCTTGCTGCTCCTGAGGTCAGGAAGACTGAGTAGTACCTGTGACCTGTGGTAGGATCATCTCTGACTAATCACACTGACATTTTTATAAAAACCTACATCCTTAGAAAAACAGGAGTAAAAAAGAAAAGTGAGTATTTTATTGCGGAAAGCAAACAATGCTCTTTTCCACCAAAGCTTCAGCCTGCTCACTTTTCCACCTTGTTTATTTTTAGCACTGTCTGGCAGAGAAAAATGACACTGCTGTCTCCAGAAACATCACCTTGGGGCCAGTGGCAAGGAACCACCTTTTAAGCCTGCCTTTTAAGCCTCACTTTATCTATGTTACATATTGGTATCCAAGCATTTCTTAATTGTATTGATTAAAACATTAGGGTATATACCTATTATTGGCAACACAAATCACTCCGTTATATCAGACTTAGGTCAACACTTATTATCATGTTACCAATGTTTATACTATTATTATGGCATTTTAAACTTGTACTCTAATTAATCAAAAACAATTGCAGCAAACAAAACAAACATTGTAATTTAACATTTCTTTATTTTCCTTTCTAATCAACAAATAAGATCATTATTCACCTTCTGGGTAACAGAACTGCGTTTATATATCCATAACATCTGAGGTTCATTCTCCTTATTTAAAGCAAAATTCTCAGAACAGTATTTCTGCACAGATTTGTTCAAACTGAACTGTTCAAATGAAATTGTTAAAACTAAATTTCCAAAGTTAGGGAACAACTTTGGGATTATACTGACTAGCTCTGTCAATGCACAATTTGCTTAACCTATATCAATATCAAGTTCTATTAATAAACATTTTCTCATTCAGCTAGTTCTCCTTATTAAATGTAAAGTCTAATAGTAAAATACATCCCAAAATCTGTATGACTTGTTAAGAAAGAAAGGAAGGTGAAAGAGAGAGAGGAAAGGAGTGGAGAGAGGGGCAAAAGGAAGGAAGGAAGGATAAAGGGGCAACTAGACAGTTTATTCTGATTCTAGGTCACTTTCTCCATGAGAGGATTTGTCTTTGTATTGGGTTTGCACGGCAAGGTTTTGGTAGCAGGGCGACTACAGAGATTACTTCTTTGAGAAGCTGCTAGAAGCTTCCCCTGTGTCTGACAGATCCAATGCCAGCTGGCTCCAAGATGCACCTGTCACTGGCCAAGGCCAAGTCCATCAGCCATGGTGGAAGCCCTTCTATGATAACATATTTACGAAGCGGGGGAAAAGCCTGCACAAGAGCAATTGCAGCTGGAGAGAGGATACAAGAGAAGCAACTCTGCAGACACCCAGGTCACTGCAGAAGGAGGCAGGAGGGGCTCCAGGCGCTGGAGCAGAGATTCCCCTGCAGCCCGTGGCAAAGACCATGGTGAGTCAGGCTGTGCCCCTCAGCCCATGGAGGTCCACGGTGGAGCAGATACCCACCCACAGCCCATGGAGGACCCCACACTGGAGCAGGTGGGTGCCCAAAGGAGGTGACTGGGACCCCATGGGCAGCCTGCACTGCAGCAGGCTTCTGGCAGGACCTGCGGCTCCATGGAGAGAGGAGCCCAGGCTGGGGCAGATTTGCTGGCAGGACTTGTGACCCCATGGGGGACCCACACTGGAGCAGCCTGCTCCTGAGGGGCTGCACCCCATGGAAGGGACACACACTGGAGAGTTCATAAAGAACTGCAGCCCATGGGAAGGACTCACGTTGGAGAAGTTTGTGGAGGACTGTCTCCCATGGGAGGGGCTCCATGCTGGAGCCAGGGAAGAATGTGAGGAGGCCTCCCCCTGAGGAGCAAGGGGCGACAGAAACAGTGTGTGATGAACTGACTACAACCCCCATTCCCCATCCCCCTGAGCAGCTTGGGGTGGGGAGATAAAGAAAATCAGAAGTAAAGTTAAGCCCTGGAAGAAGAGAGTGGTGGTGAGTAAGGTGCTTTTAAGATTAGGTTTTATTTCTCACTCTGATTCATCTGGTAATAAATTAAATTAATTTCCACAAGTCAAATCTGTTTTGGCCGTGATGGTAATTAGTGAATGATCTCTCCCTGTCCTTGTCTCAACCCTTTCATTATATTTTTCTGTCCCCATCCAGCTGAGGAGCAGCTTTGGTGGGCACCTGGCATCCAGCCAGGGTCAACTCACCACAGTCTTGAAGAGTTTATGGGGCACACCATGTGAAATGGACCAAGAATCATGTATTTTCCCTGATCATTAGCTGCTTTTTAACTGCAGATAATATATGTGAGGTTAGACTAAGCCTACTAAATACCATCTGGGGTCTGTGTTAGAATGTTATTATTTGCAGAGAATCTGATTTTCTTTGTATATGTATTAGAGATCAAGTACTGCACTTGCACATAGCCTTTCTGTATGTAGTTTGAAGGTAATCTATAGAATATATACACTCACCCATTATGTAAAAATATTGTATGTAGGCTATGTATGGTATAAGTCTTACGAGTGAAGAGACACAGACACAACAAATTTCGTAGGTGAGATGAAGTATAGCCCTCCCTACAAAAGTTTTCTATAAGCAACGTTCAGCAGAATTTCAAATATTTTATTCTTTGTCTTTTTAAAAAACATAAAACATTAATACTTAAATAATTACCCTTTTCCCTCCCAAATATGACATCTAATTTGCCTTTATAATTATTATAACCAATTAAATGATTAATCTTCCTTCATATCCTAGAACACAACGATAGAATTATATAATTGTTTAGGTTGGAAAAGACCTTTAAGATCATCGAGTCCAACCACCGCTAAACCATGTCCCTAAGTGCCACATCTACATGTCTTTTAAATACCTCCAGGGATGGTGACTCCACTTCCCTGGGAAGCCTGATCCAATGCTTGACAACACTTTTGGTGAAGAAAGTTGTCCTAATATCCAACCTAAACCTCCCCTGGTGCAACTTGAGGTCATTTCCTCTGGTCCTATCACTTGTTACTTGGAGAAGAGACTGACACCCACCTTGCTATAACCTCCTTTCAGGTAGTTGTAGAGAGTGAAGAGGTCTTCCCTGAGCCTCCTTTTCTCCAGGCTAAACAGCCCCAGTTCTCCCAGCTGCTCCTCAGAAGACTTGTGCTCTAGACCCTTCACCAGCTTCATTGCTCTGCTCTGGATACGCTCCAGAACCTCAATGTCTTCCTTGTAGTGAGGAGCCCAAAACTCAACACATCATGCAACTTGCAGCCTCACCAGTGCCAAGGACAGGACATCATCACTTCCCCTGTCCTGCTGGCCACACTATCTCTGATACAAGCCAGGATGCTGTTGGTCATCTTGGCCACCTGCGCACACTGCCAGCTTATATTCAGCTGGCTGTTGACCAACACCCCCAGGTCCTTTCCCACCAGGCAGCTTTCCAGACACCCTTTCCCCAGCCTGTAGTGCTGTGTGGGGCTGTTGTGACCCATCATTTCACCCTGTTGAACCTCATACAGTTGGCCTTGGCCCATCGGTCCAGCCTGTGCAGATCCCTCTGCAGAGCCTTCCTGCCTTTAAGCAGATCTTGGTGTTTGCAAACTTACTGAGGGTGCACTGGATCCCCTCATCCAGATCATTGATAAAGACATTAAACACAACCAGCCCCAATACTGAGCCCTGGGGAACACCACTTGTGACCGGCCGCCATCTTGATTTAACTCCATTCGCCATCACGCTTTGGGCCCAGCCGTCTACCCAGTTTTTTACCCAGTGAAGAGTACACCCATCCAAGCTATGTGCAGCCACTTTCTCCAGTAGAATGCTGTGGGGAATGGTGTCAAAGGTTTTACTAAAGTCTTAGCAGACAACATCCACAGCCTTTCTCTTATCCATCCGCTAAGTGCGTCACCTTGTCATAGAAGGAGATCAGGACAGTCAGGCAGGACCTGCCTTTCACAAACCCATGCTGAGTGGGCCTGATCACCTGCCTGTCCGGTACATGCCGTGTCATGGCACTCAGGATGATCTGGTCCATAACCTTCCCTATCACTGAGGCCAGGCTGACAGGCCTGTAGTTCTCTGTAACCTCCTTCTGGACCTTCTTGTAGATGGGCGCCCCTTTTCTAACCTCCAGTCAGTGGAACCTCCCCGGTTAGCCAGGACTGCTGATAAATGGTGGGAAGTGGCTCGGTGAGCACTGAACACTTCTGCCAGCTCCCTCGGTTCACCTTTCAGCTCATGGGATGGCCTGCTCCTGCATCTTTAAGATTTCCTTCTTGCAGAATGTCCAGCCTTCCTGGCCTCCTTGCCCCCGGGGACTGCCTCCCCGGGGACTCTGTCAGCCAGGCCCTACACAGACCGAAGTCGGCCCTTGGGAACACCAACGTAGCAGCAGTGCTGCCGACCCCCCTCCTCACTTCCCTGAGAACTGAAAACTGCATCATTTTGTGATTGCTATGGGCAAGATGACCTCCAACCATCACATCACCCACAAGTCCTTCCACAAACAACAGGACCAGCAGGGCACCTTCCCCAGTTGGATCCCTCACCAGCTCTGCCAGGAAGGTCACTTCCATATACTCCAGGAACCTCCTGGACTGTCACTTCTCTGCTGTACTGTATTTCTAGCAGACATCTGGTAAGTTGAAGTCCACAACAGGAACAAGGGCTAGCAATTGTGAGACTTCTCCCAGCTTCTGATAGAATATTTCACCTGCCTCTTCATCCTGGCTGGGTGGTCTATAACAGACTCCCACCAGGACAGCTGCCTTGTTGTCCTTCCCCCGATTCTTACCCATAAACACTCAACCTTACCATCACCACATTGAGCTCTAGACAATTAAAACACTCCCTCACAGAGCTACCCCACTGCCTCTGCTTCCTCTCCTACCCCTTCAGAAGAGTTCACAGCCATCCACTGCAGCACCCCAGCTGAGCGAGTCATCCCACCATGTTTCCATGTTGGCAACCGTATCACAGTTTTCCTGCTGCAGAATGGCTTCCAGCTCCTGTTTCTGCCCATGCTGCCTGCATTGGTGTAGATGCACTTAAGTTGAGGTACTCATCCTGCCACCTTTTTGGGGGGAGAAGCCCTAATTGCTATGTGACCATTCTCAGGCACTTCCATGGCTTCTAAGACATCGACAACCCTTGCGTCTTTGCTCTTGCATGGACCTCCATCCCCTACCTCCACTGAGACGGCAGACCAAAGCACCTTGCTAGCACACCATTCCTCAAGCATTGTGCTGACCCCAGGCTTGCCTCTAGCAAGCCTGGTTTTATCCCTTTCCCCCTTCAAATCTAGTTTGAAGCTCTTTCAATGAGCCCTGCTAACTCCTGTGCGAAGATCCTTTCCTCCATTTCCCCCCTTTGTTTATGTCACAGCAAGCTATTTCAAACATTAAAAGTATAAGGTCCCTCTCTCCAAAAGGCTGGCTTGGTAATCCCCCTGATTTGCATACCCCAGAGCATGTACTTTCTATGCTTATGTTTGCACAAATATAAGTGTTGCACAAATCTGTTTTATCTAGCCAGGCTCCATAAGGAACCAGACAGCTTCTCTTTTTTTAATGCCCAGAACACCTATCTTGCTGCCTTTTCCTCACTGCCTCCTGAATAATTTAGCAAGGGTGACACCTTTTTCAGCCCGCCTTGCTGGACTCAAGGTTGTGGGCAAGTCATGGCCACGAGCAGATGGCTACAGGCACCTGTGTGGCTCTGCCAGGGACCCACACCACTTGGTGAAGAGCAAGGAGCCGGAGAAAAAGTCAGCAAAGAAGGAAGGTATGCAGAGCAGTGAGGTGAGGGAGCCCTGCAGAGGGGCACATGATCTAGGCATGGTGCCCACTCCCACCACTGCTTCTGTAATTTAGCCCAAGCCTTTTCATGAACAGATTTGCACAGTGCCCATGAAGAAAAGACCTGAACACAGGACTTCCATCCACATTGAACACCCACATACCTGACTACAAAGACATGTCACACTCATTCCCTGTGAATCTTATCTTCTTTGCTCTCTCCCTCATCCTCCTTCCACCTTGTCTCTCATCTGGAGAGTGTGAGCAATGTCTTCAGCCCCGCTCTGCCTTGGATGCTGCTCTCCAATTTCCCAGCAAATGCTTTGACCAAAAGGCAGTATTCAAGCAATAACCTCCCTTGCCAAGCCCTCCTTAAACTACCTGGGTCTCTAAAGGAACTAGTGGACAAAATTGACCATGAATTTAATCTAAATGCACTGCCTTGAATGCAAGGAACATATACTTTAAGTACGCAATGGGGTGTGTATGAGCACACATCTAACAAACACGATGCAAGAATAAGACTCAACAACGGGCAAAACAAGAGGGGGAAGAGACAGGAAAGGTCAGGGTGATTTCAGCATCACAGGATTATTTAGGGGGATATGTACAGATCTGGAAAAGTTTGCTGTAACTTGATTTGTTCCCGCTGTCGTCTAGTGCTTGCTGCAATCCCTTCTCCTTCACCACTTTCCTAGGGAAAACCTCAAACATTTAGAGATTTCCTTTCGTATTGTTGGGCACTTAATCTTTTTGAAAAGTTGTTCTAGATCAAATCGGTATTTCATCTGGTGAATATTAGAGACTCAAAAAGTTTTATTACACAATTACTATCAGCAATGATAGGTTTAAGCTCAGAAGATCTCGTATTGTGTATGTATTTTGCTGGCTAAATTTCAGTAGGACAGTATTCCCAACATCTTGTGCTGCAGAGATAAGAGACACAGTTAAAGGATGGATGTAATTAATTTCCAGGAGACCATGTTTTCCTTTCTTGTTTGATTATTACATAATTACTTTTTATTTGATATATTTCAAATAGCAAATAATAGCATTGAGTCAGTACCAAGATAACTATGGCTTAGCAACTTATTAATGTATATCCAACACTACATGGCTTACTAGAGAGAAAATTTAAGAGTATTTCAATCCTTCCTATGTCTGTGTAATAACGTACTAGATCCTGCATAGCTGTAGTTATCTCTAAAACACACTTCAGCTGAAGTACATGAACTGATTACCATTCACCTTACTTGATATACCGTTAAAGGTCAGACCTTGTCTCTACTTCTACATTCTTTTTGTTACTTCCCAGCTATACATTTTACATTTATATTTCTAAACTTTAATAAAATTCCCTGAAATGGTCCTTCTGTAACTTCACATCTTAAAAAAAAAGCAAAAAAATATCTCCACAGTCATTGTGCCTATAATTTAAATACTTCTTATGAGTTAGGATGTTAGTATTTTGTTTTGGCATTTTAACAGAAACTGAAACGTGTAAGGTGGAAAAGCATAAAACATCAACACATCTAAATAAATTGATGGTTTGGGGGTTTTTTGCTCATAACGGAACAGCAGTCACACATTAAATGCATCCATGTGGAGCAAGAACGGAGCACAAGGAAAAGCCAGTCAGAGAGCATCCATTTTCTGATCACCATGAGGGAGGGGAGCTGCCCCAAGCTGGCAGTCCCTGGGCTGCTCTGCCCTGCTTTGCTATACCGGGACAATGCTGTGGCTGGGGAGAGGCAGGGGCAGCAGGCAGGGGAGGGATGCAGTGATGCGTGGGTACCAGAAACTCAGCAGAGCAAGCTGGTAGCTTGGAAGAGCTTGTGCCCAGCTTGGTGTGCTAACGCTGTTTATCCAGATCGGGAGTCTGCCTTGTCAGTTGGCTCCTGGTGTGTACAAAGGGCCTTGAAGGGGCTCCTGCATCTGCAGCGCAGGGCAGGGAGCTCTGGCAAAGACAAGCAGGGAGAAGAGCAGATGGGCAGCTGGTCCTTGCAGGGCCCCCATGTGGAAAACTGCTAATTACTTTGTAAGCAGGTAGGAGTGCAGGTAAGTGTTATTGACAGTGAGGTATGTTTTCTTTTAAAATGCTTTTCTCCTAAATGATGCTTTGCTCTAAGGAAGCTCTTCAGTCACCAATTACAGCTTTTCTTGTAGCTGGAGAGAACAAAATTACCAAATGGAAGCCTAAATCAGATTCACCAATATAACTGTGTTTTACTCCTGGGATCAGCACCCTCAAGCCATCTCACGGAGTGGCAGAATCAAGTAATGCTGTTCTCAGAAAAAATGCAGTAGCTGAGGGGCGAGGACCAGTGGGGTACTCCAGAGATGAGGAAGCATCAGAGCATCGGAAGTGATCACCTGGTGATTATAACAATTAGGTTTGGGGATATGAAACAACCCTACATTTGGTTTATTTCCTTTGTAATTACAGTTGCATTTTGGTGACAGAAGATGGGCAAACCACAGCATCCATCATCGCCCTGCTGCACAGAGTACCAGGGCCATAGCTGCGGCAGACTGCCCGTGGACAAGATGCAAAGCAGGCATAATTGTCTGCAACTGCCCAAGCTGCTTCCCAAGGGGAACTGCCACAGCAGTTTTACTCCTCCTGGCCAAATGACCATAGCAGCATAAGGCTACTGGTTCAAAATGGAAACCTGGCCAGCTGTCATGGCAACTCTGCCAAGGTCTAGCCTGTCTGGTCTGCGCCATCTTAAGGTATCGCTCAAGAATCCAGGACTGACCAGCCAGAGCCATCGGGAGAAACGTAGTCAACTCCTTTCACACAAGGCAGGAGGGGTGTGTGTGTGTTGTGTCAGGCATCTCTGCAGCACATCATACTCCGTCACTTCTTACTGGACCCTACTCCTAGCCCCAGCTTAGGTCTATGCACTGAGCCATACATTAAAAATGCCCTTTCCCCCTCCCTTTTCAACCAGTCTGTGAAAGAGCCACAGTTGAGGTTTAAGTGCCTGTAATTTCACACTGCCAAAGACTGCCAAATTTCTTGGTGGAAGGCTAGGATGTGATGTGGTATTTGGAATGATTAAGCTGCCTTTATGTACCACAAAGGGCACAAATGCCATTAAAAACATGACTGATGTAATGCATTTACAAATCATTTTTTGAAATAACATTCACAAAACAGTGCTAAAAAAACTACTTCAAATTTTGTGAAAATGAATCCAAGTGAAACTTTTGTGGGTGGATATGGTCTATGAAATCACTTAGAAGCTAAGCCCCTCTTAGGGCCATCCACAGCAGATGGGTTTAAGCAAAACAGCTATTTATCTTCGTTCTTACAGCTTTGGCACTCCATCTTAACTGCTGATGTCCAGTGGGTCTGCAGCCATTTCTAGGAAAGATTAATAGTCCTCATCAAATGTAAAGTATTAAATTTTTCTTTCAGGACCTGATTATTTTGTTTAATTGTAAGCTATGTATGGAATTTACTCTTAAAATTATAGAGAAATATCATGTAAAGTTCAGATCATAACAATTACAGGCAGGGAAAGGAAAGCACAAAGCAAGCATCCATGAAACTGTCATTCTGCAGATATAAAGAGCTCTCTCTCACGGACATTAAGCTGCAGCTGGATGTTTTTGAAGCTTTAAAGGTACAGATGCCCGTCTGTGCTTCTAAACATCACTGCATTCATGGGACACAGGTTTTGCTCAGCACTGCACCAAAGGTGCTCACCAGCCTGCAGATGTGTTGATCTTGAGCATCCCATTTATAAACACCTTCAGGAATAAATCACAGAGAATAAATCTTGAGCTAGCAGGAGAATGAGCAGAGTGATCTAGCTCTCTCCAACCCCAAATTTATAGAAGACCTAAATGATGTAGTCTTCATATACACTGATAATAAACTTAAGTTTCCCTTGCAGTTTTCTCCCTGGGATCATGGCATGCCATTTGTATGCAAGGTAAGGGTTCCCACTAAAATGAATAAGGCTGTTTTCAGAGGTTTTCTTTTTAAATTAAAAAAAAAAAATGTTAAAAAACACCAGCCATTAAGAATTTGTTAAAAAAACACTGGGTAGTAATGTGACCATGTCCCATGAGATTTTAATTAGTGGTTTCTGCTCTATGATCTTCACTTACTGCAGTGAAAGTAGAAAGGGTTAAAGCAATCTAGGAAGACAATCAATATTTCATTTATTTGGAGCTAAGTGACAGCCAAGATACACACTTCTGATGAAGATGTTTGTAGGACCCGTGCTTTTCAATTTTACAAGCACTTGCTAATGAATCCTCCCAAAATCCTACAGGAATGGTTAAATTTATTCTCATAATCTTATAGCATTGAAACACAGGCGAAAAGGCTAACATTTCAAATGTGGGTGTCTTAAATTAGGACTTCATCCACCTTCTGATCTCTAGGCAAAGGTCTGGTACAGAAGTTCAGTGAAGCCAGCTAAGTTTTCAGTGAGTACTTAACTGGGTCCAGAATAATTTCATATCAGTCCTATAGCAAACAGGATATGCAAAATTCATGAACCTTTTAAGAAAATTGGCTGTCCTGGTGGAAATGCTGGGGTTAGAATTCAGATGTTTCTGGCTTTTGTTCCCTATTTTGCATTTCTGGCATAGACGACAGGATCAAATAACAGAGCTCAGTTTCTTTTATTCTAAATAGCTACAGGAATATGCAACACACCCTAAACTGGTTTTAGAAGATGATGTGCATAATGTCAATTGCTAATTATGTTTGATTAGAAAAAAATATTTCACTATTAATCAACCAGTTCTAAATGGTCTGCATTAAGGGAAGGTCTACTGAGTACTGAAAACTACCAAATTTTACTCCAAGACACATTTGTAGAAAAGAGTGTTGTGTTATTTAAACACTTGAATCCTGACTAAAAGGTTCTGCTGTATCATCTGGTAAATCTGATCCCATTTCTAAGAAACACTGGAATTTAATTACAAACGCTTGTAAGTATATCATACATGATGATATACTCACAGATGTTGAGTCCATCAACAGCTTTCTCTGAAAATTAACACCACATAGCAATGGTGTTTTCATGGGAAAACAGGAGGCTCACCAGTTTACTGGTGTGTATATGAGTTTTTCTAAGACAACAAGGCTTTTCTAAGATGTTAAACAACAAAACAAATTGATTCAGGCCTGTGTAAATAATAATAGGTTATAATCTCAGATGTTGCACATCTCACTGATAATATTTTCAAAGGGTTGTTGAGCAGTTAACTGTATAACATTCAGAAAAAATGCTGAAAAACATATAATTAAAATGCCATCGAATAATGAACTTTACGGTTTCCTTTAATATTTAGTACTTAAAAGTATGTACACTGAAAATTAATCTAGAAAATCCTTTCTGAGCAATAGATTTGAAGAAACACTGCTCCAGCATAAAGACAAATATATTAAAACAGCTGAAGTGCTCATTCTTCTGCATTGTGATATGTATATTGGAGTGCAGTGACAGACTCTTGCAATAGTTCAATTCTGCTGTTAAAGGATACTTTAGAATCTGTATTTTAGAATAGTACCACCATCTCATAGTAAAAGATCTTTTCTGGTATAAGCACAGGATGTAAAACAAGCCATTTTTAAATCAAAATTCTTCACTTCAGTTTTAGCATCTCAAGAAAGCTTTGCAAATAAAACTGCATGAAAAGTGTTGTAAATAAAAATGTACCCTTCACCCCCAGAAAAGAAAGAGCTCAGCAATGATATTATGAACTTCATAAAATCATAATGGCATATTGGAGGTGAACAGCAAAGTTACGTAATTCAAGAACTAGCAAGAGTTCCAAAACAATCAAACACACAAAAGTATTTTCCCCAAGTCATGAATCATTAAACTGGAGAATTTAATGTTAGAGGTAATTTTGAAGGCCAAAAACTTGAGTGGAGTAAAAAATGATTCAGATGAAGAAGGAAAAAAATCTGTCACCAGTAGCTCAGCATCAAGGTGCAGCTAGAATCTGTGCTTCAGGAGGTTCATGAACTGCGGTGAAGCTGGCAGATTATGCTGGGGAAATGTTGCCCCATTCTTAAAATTTAGCCCTTTTTTTTCCTGATACACACCATTATACAAATGAAGCTAGAAGGACCATTGGTTTAATTCAACAGGGTGCACATTCTTACTGTTCAGTAAAAGGTGCACCACTGTTAAGTGGCATAACTCCAGATCACAGGCTAGGTATTTTGAGCAATTAATTTCTGCTCTATTTTCTTGCTAACAGTTTTGGAAGACATATCTTTTCTGTTATAAACTGCATTTGCAGAAGTATTTTTTTCAGACAACAGAGGTAAACAAATCCATATACAACAAAGCATGCCAAAGAAGAGGTCAGTCAGGGGTAGGACGTCAAATTATTGCATTGACATATCCAAACTGGCCACAGAAGGGGAATCTCTGGTGCAGCCATCACATCATCAGAAAGCTCTCCACAGCCTTCAGGGTGGAAAAAGACCAGCCTTTGTACATTTACTGGAGTTTGGTGTGTTTCAAGGGTGCACAGACTTCATGCTGAAGTGAATGACACCGTGGGATGGGCTGGGTATGATTTCTCAGGTTTCCCATTTGAGGTCAATTGTTATGGCATCACTCACTTGAGGTAGAAACTGTAAGACTGTGGAACCACCTATGCTATTTCAGATCAAGGGATAGAAGTGGATGCTGTACAATAACAATAATAACAACAGCAAGACATTAAAGCATTGCTTGTGGCTTGGTTCAGCTGCCTGCATTGGCAGCTGTGCCATGAAACCAGCCAAAGGGAAGTGCTGCGGTAGACCAGGAGCGAACAGTTAAGGGTGTGGCGTTTGGTTGCAAATGACAGTGCAAAAGCCTCATCAATGCAGTGTAATGCCTAGAACAATCCAGCAGTGGCTAAACCAGCTGAGATCTTCCTTATTAAACATTTACTTCTGGGTAATCTTCTCCATGTTGAACTGGAGACACCCCAGTATGTGGGCATGCGAAGGAAAGTTTCCTAAGTAAAAATGAGATGTTCCAGACCACTGTTGTGGGTCTAAAATGGGCATTGTGCAGAAGGATGGTGAAAAACCATGGGAGAGTCACCTCATTTCTGAAATTACCTGAAGTATGACTGTAAGAGTGACTTACTGCTCCAGACACTGTCTGGGAAGAAAATAATTCAAGCAGATTCACTGCTGACTTATTGCCAGGAATGGTAATATTTTGAACAGAAGAACATTACTATATGTATGTAAAGGTGCCGTGGTTTAACCCCAGCTGGCAACTAAATACCACGCAGCCACTCACTCCCTCCCCTCCCCCTCCTGGCCCACAGTAGGGTGGGGAGCAGAACTGGGAAAAAGATAAAACTCAAGGGTTGAGATAAGAAAAATTTAATAACTGGGGAAAAAAAAATAATAATGAAAAGGAGAGAGAAGGGGAAAGGAACAAAATTCAGAGGTAAGGGAGAAAAGCCAGACAAGTGATGCACAATACAACTGCTCACCACCCACTGGCTGATGCCCAGCCAGTCCCCCAGCAGCTATCAGCAGGCCCTGGCCAGTTCCCCCCAGTTTATACTGAGCATGATGTTCTGCGGTATGGAATATCCCTTTGGCTCGTTCGGGTCACCTGTCCTGGCTGTGTCCCCTCCCATTTTATCGTGCCCCTCCAGCCCTTTCGCTGGCAGGGCCTGAGAAACTGAGAAGTCCTTGACTTAGTATAAATGCTACTTAGCAAAAATTAAAAACATCAGTGTGTTATCAACATTATTCTCATACTAAAACAAAAACACAGCACTGCACCAGCTACTGAGAAGAAAAATTAATTATCCCAGCCAAAACCAGGACAAAAGGGTACTTCAGAGATTGTTTGGCTGATCTTTCCTTTTTTTTCCTGTCCCTGCAATTGTATCACAGTGCAATGGACAATGGGAGTGGCTGTGGTACCAGCTGAAAGGACCTTGTCAAAATTTTAGGTCTAACAACAGTAATCTCCCTTAGAAGTATATGATGGTAATTATCTTAACACAGTGAAATGCACGATACAAAGAAGCACTTGACAAGGCAAATTATAGTATCTGAAGCGTAAATTAGGCACTAGATCAGTAGACATGTAATTAACCAATCAAAAAATATCACAAGTGGATTTTTCCTTGTTTCTGTCCACCCACAGTAGTTTAAACTTCCCCTGGATCTCCAAGTGCAGAGAGATGACACCTGTTAATCTATTTCTCCTATTGGATATCTCCATGGGTACCTGTATCCATCAAGAATTTCTTACTCTCTTATAATGGGACCAGTCTTGGACTTGGGTGTCACTGTCCTCTTTTCCTTTCCTGCAAAGTGACTACACTTGGTTTGGAGCAACCCCTAGATCTGAGGTAAATCTTTCCAAAAGGCTACGGACCAGGTCCTGAGCAGTCAAACCAACCCACCAGCAACTGCATCAGTTCAGTTTAGTTTTTCTGACAGCCTTTTCTAGGAGAAACACTTTATTCCAGGGGACAAGATTTCTTTTTAGAACTGTTGTGGTTTAACCCCAGCCAGTGACTAAGTACCACACAGCTGCTTGCTCACACTCCCACTGCCCCAGTGGGATGGGGAGGAGAATCAGGGAAACAGGTACAACCTGTGGGTTGAGATAAGAACAGTTTAGTAATAATGATAATGATGATGATGATGATAATAATAATAAGGGAGATAAAAAAAAAAAGAGAAAAAGAAATAAAACTAAAGAGGAAACCAAAACAATTCCCCCCCCCCCCCAAAGAAAACCCCAAACCCTAATCCAAGTGATGCACAATAGAATTGCTCACCACCTGCTGATTGATGCCCAGCCAGTCCCCAGGCAGCAATCCCTCTCCCTCAGCCAACTCCCTCCAGTTTATATACTGAACATGACATCACATGGTATGGAATATCCCTTTGGCCAGTATGGGTCAGCTGTCCCGGCTCTGCTCCCTCCCAATTTCTTGTGCCTCTCCAGCCTCCTCACTGGCAAGAAGCTGAAAAGGACTTGACTTAATATAAACACTGCTTAGCAACAGCTAAAAACAGCAGTGTGTTATCAACATTATTCTCATACTAGATCCAAAACACAGCCCTGTACCAGCTACTAGGAAGAAAATTAGCTCTATCCCAGACAAAACCAGGACAACAGCTCTGAAAGAACCCATGTATCTAACCCAGAAGCCAGCAGGAGCAGTCACTGCACAAAAGTCAGGCTTGCAAAGCAGGGCAAGTTCTCAGGATACTTGAAATGCATACCTTTGTAAAGTTTGTGTAATAAATATTCAGTAAATACACTTAAGTTCAAACCAATCTTTTTTTCTAATGTTAGCTCTGTTCTCAGGTGTGAGATCATCCAAGAAGTGCATCTGTTCATTTGTTTGCGCTCATACTTCTTTAAATCTCTCTTGTAGTCTAAAGCTCTGTTAGCTGGGATTCCCTAGGTGCACTAAATCCCAAATAAGAGCAGGTACCAAGTACTTTGGGTATCTCACTCAGAATGTTTTATAATTTTTAATTTTTAACTAATTACGAGAATGAAAGGTTAGATTGAGCTTGTGGAGATCTATTTTCATGTTTGTTTTTCTTTTTTTAAGAAAGGTAGTAGGAAGTACAGCAAAAATCATGTACACATGCATATGGCTCACAAGTCAAGATCAGGAATTTCTTAAATATCATCTTAATTAGTCATACTCAGTACCAGGCAAATCCTTATACAGTTTGTGATTTTAACATGATATGTGAATTTCTAATACCACACTGGTAGTGTTCACAAACACCATAATATTATAAATGAAAATTTGCAACAAATAAATGCAAATATGGAATCATTGTTTTCATCTTTTGAGCTCTAATGACATGCTTAATTAGAAAAAAATGGCCAAACCCATAAATACAGATGATTAAGTCAACCTTCAGCAGAAGCTCTGGCCTGTAAAACCCTTTTTCAAGCTGCCTAGTCCATGACTATGAATAAGAATGAAAGACTATCTTAATTGTTAAACCTAATGTATTCTTTAAGACTATATTTGAAATTATTAACAGCATTGAAATGCTGAGAAATATAAGTTAATGAGCATTTATCCTTGAAAAACATTACTCTGGAGGCGAATCTGTTGATGCCATAAAAAAAAAAATAAATCATTACTTGTTTTTAATAGGTCTGTGGGTATTTAAAATCTAAATTAAAGGTACCTTAATGCATTTTTTATTTTGTTCTTGCAAAATTTTAACAAGAAACCAGACAACTACTCAATTCACTGAAAGTGCATAAACCCAAAATCAGACAACAAAGCACAGAAGGTAAACTGCCAATTTCCAAGCTTTCACCCAAAGCAAGCCCAAAACATTTCTTTTCCTGAGGCCTAAACATTTCACTTGTTCTTTTCTTGTTACTTTCCCTTTCCTGGGAAAGTACCAGAATTCAGCTTCCCTTGGAAGGTGCTGTTCCAGGAACGTGGGGCCACTGCTCCTCAAGCAGGCCTGCGATCAGCATCTGTGGTACCTTTCTGCCACTACTGATCATACCATGGTCAGAAAATGACCATCCACCTGCCTTCATATCAAGTATTAGGGTCGTAAGAGCCAACATGTCTGTTTTTCACCCTTCTCTGTCCTTGCTACTCTTTATTTCTATATAATTTTCTCCTTATCTGATTCCAAATTATTATTGAATGTAACAGGCTTGTTATTCCTGCAGAAGTGGTATATTGGCAGGGTACTCTAGGAGACGCTTGGCAAATGTAGTTAGTAATCTGACTCTGTTCATAGAAACATAAGCTTGTAAGATTCATTTTGATTTACTGTTGACAACATAAAAATGTCCTATGTTATATTCTGCAGAAGAATTTTTGTTACAAGTTGTTCTGAAATGAACAGCAAAAATCATCAATCTATACAGACTCATGTCATAATCTTCATTGTTTGCCTTCTGTTCTTAAGGCAAATTAATAACAAGTTCAGACCTTGGCCATTAAGCCCTTAACCTGCAAGAACTGAAGGAATACACAAATAATTCAGCGGAAGATTAGGTGACTACTTCCATGTTCACAAGGACTCTTCAGGACGGGGGCCCAGAGCTGGAGAATGGAAACAAATAATATTACTTCACCTCTTCTTCCTCAGTATATCTCCCCAAGGCCAGTTCTTCTTGCCTACTTCACATCAAAAACTCCATGTATTTGCAAAACTAGCAGCGCTCAGCAAAAGCAGATTTCCCCTTGATGTATGTGTATTCAAATAATTCTAGGTAATTGCTGCACTGTATAGCACCATTTCACTGTCCTAACTTATCCTTCCCCAAATGCTACTGTATAACCCACCATTCAAACTCTGCCCTTCACTTCAGAATACAAGCAGAAATACTTGTAACCCATCTGTAGTTTCTCAGTCAAACTGTATTGTTGAAAGCCATGTCAAGAGCTGTTTATGTCGTTGAAACCGAAAGAGGCATCAGTCCCATATTTTTCTCAACATAAGTACAAGCACAGAAAAAAAAGTCCTTGTCCTAAAGCAGCTTACAGTCGATATCAGGTATTAGAGGCAAAAACTGAACTCTGAGGGCAGTGCTGGGTAGTGGTGGTCCTACCATATAAACATCCTAACGCAGGGATGATACACATATCTTTAATGATACACATATCTTCTTTAATGATACACATATCTTCTAACAGACACTTTAGGAAAAGTTTACTCGGTTGCTTTGATGTAACTAAGGTACCCAAGAGGTCCCGGTGTATGCAATTTTATTTCTTAGGGCATCCTCAAACTCAAGTAAAATAATCTGTTTGAAAGAAGCCTTGTTTCATTGCTTTACAATACTTGCAGTTGGTAATATTTTCCCTGAATTATATCATGGAAAAGTACAAACACTTCTGAGCAGTACTTCCAGCCCCTACCACAGTATGTTTCCCAGTTTCAGTAATTAGTACCTCTGAGATATTTAATCTTAATTTTTCTAGCTTAGTATGTTAGAGACTTACTTAAATTTTCTTTTCAAAGGTGTAGTGCCTCAGTTCATCAATAATGAATGATGCACACAGAAGAGCAAGAAAGCATATTTAAAGCATTATGTGTAGGATGGGGTCAAAACTTTTTTAATGTTTACTTTTTTGTCTCAAATTTTTGAATTTTCTTTCATTAACTGCTAGTGAGTGAGATACTGTAAAGATGCTTTTAAAGGCATAAGATGTTAGCCTGAGTCAAAATGTTGTAGAGCTAAGGGCCAGTAAGCTCATTCATGGAAATAGTACTCAAATTCAAGAGAAAGTATCTTGGATAGTGAGTTTTATCATGGGTTTCTAGTCAGTCAAGAAAGAACTGGGCATGTCGAGTGGATAAAGACTTAAGAAATTGTTTCCAGTCAACTCTATTTATAATAAGTGTAAAATTTCCTCTGACTTTAAATAAAGCTGGGTAGAGCATTAAAAGTGACAGCAAGGGAAATGCACATTTAGCGCTACTAGCAGGATGCTAGCAAAGCAGCTTTATTTTAAATTGTCTAAAGCAGCAGAAAGGTGACTATAGTTTCAAAGATATTCACTAAAGAAACACTGAGGCACAAGTTTGATAAGAAACATCAATTTAAAATAAAATGAGTGATCAATTTATGCATAAATACACTAAAGAATGTGATTCTCTTCTGTGGATGTATTTACTGAATATGATCTTCAGTTCTTTATATTATCATTTTGAGATTTTTTTCAGTGACTGTCTGAACTAATAGAAGCTTTCAGACTCTGAAACTATGAAAATGCACTAAGCTTCAGCTGTCAAGCATTAAAACTTAGTGCACTGAATACAAATCTTTCTCACTAAAGGAGTGAAGCAAAACAACCCACCATATTTATTCACAGATTTAATATATTGAAGTACCATTAACATTCAGGACTCCATCTTAAAGTAATTAAAATGCAGGAAGACTTAGCGTGGAGGTCATTTAGTAAAACACCTATACAGGGGCATGAAGAAGGAGGCTGGCTAGAAGAGAGAAGCAAGGTATTTTAAGAAGGAAGACAGATGCTTGTCGACTCAGAGGTCCAAAAATACCCTCAGAGACCCTTGCTTATGAAGATATGTCTACACATTTTTATAAAGTGTAAAGATATTTTATCTGAGTGCTTTGTACCTAAGCTCCCTGACACATCACCAGCACTCTGAGGCTAGTTTTCAGTAATGTGTTCTTTGTACAAACCACTTCTGTCAAGCTCTCTATGTCCTGAACCATGCATAGGAAAGGTGTGTACTCATCTTGGTGCCTCAGTCAGCTTGGTCTTGAAGCCCTCTGAAAGGGAATTCTGGTCGGTAGACCTGGCTGAAAACTGGGATAAGCTTTGCTGCTGCGGCAGGTAACACATGTACCTTCTCTTTGTTTCCTCCAAATGCTGATAATTTCTTTAAACCATTTTTTTTTTAATTTCAAATTAATTTTACTCAGGACTAAAAGCCTCATTTTATGGTCCCCTGACTCTCATCAGCTGAAATCAATACTTAGATAAATTACTATTTTCCTGAGATTTAAATGATTACAATTTCTTTGGCTAAAAGAACCCCATTAAGTACCTTATGAGCCAGTAGCAGATTTAGTGGGCACATTTGCCTCCATGCCATATGACATAGTTGTGACATCTGAAAGAACAACATTAACCAAAACGGTTAGTAAGCAAAAAAGCTAGTAGTGATGACAGTCCCATATAATCTGCTGTAGTTTTTTCTCTACACTCAGCTTGTTTTTTCAAGAAAGCACTTAAATAGGTAAGTCTTCAGTATGAAAAGAAAGGACAGCCTTGTGATTAAGACATTTGATCTGCATTTCAATTTTAGTCCTGGTCCTGTCTTTTTATTGCATCTTACTGCCTCACTTGATTTGCCTGATCCTCATTCTTCTCTTCTATAAAGTGGAGAGAGTCAAATCTTGGTCGAAGTACGAATTGGAGGCTGATAGGAAACTTGCCTTTGGAATCTCAATTGCTGAAAAGTGAAGTTTTCCTGTTCAGCCATTCCTACCTCCACAGCTTTTGGAGCCAATTCTTGATTCTTTCGTTAATCACATTTTTAAATTTTGATACTCAAGGGGCTGAAGTAAACTAAATACGAGCTTTAGGTTTAAGTGTCATGATCTACTTGTTGCACAAGGCTGGGGGAAATAACACTTGAAAAAAATGCACTGGATTTACTCAGGTTCAGGAGAAGTAGCAGATTTTGGCAGCAAGCTGAAGATAGCTGGGTAAGATGAAGTGCAGCAACAGAAAATACTTTAAGCTGCTGGAGAAAGGTGTTAGTATTAGGTCTGGAAAAGGCAGGATGCTGGTGACTTACTGAAGGACCACCCAGTAGGGGAATGACTTACTACTTCACAAAGTAGCCTCAAAGCTTTCCTGAGAGGCAGGAATTTGCCCATGACACCACCATGGAGCGGCTGAGGGGGGGATGCTTTGTCCACTCTCCTATACAAAAGGTGGATTCATAGATTCCTCAGAGCCCAGGCAGTTTCCAGTTTCCAAGTTACTGTGTACCAGCAGAGCAGATCTAATCTGTGATGCTGAAAAGGTCTCCTGTGTGCCAAAGAAGGTCAGCTCTTTGTGACTTATGTTCATTTCTGTTGCAGGCAATGCCTGTGTAAAACCAAGTAATGGCATGTTTACACCACTCGGAAGTGTGTGTGATCTCAGTGCAGATCTGGGGATGATGGCCACTAAGCTTATCCCATCTGGGGATGATGGTCACTAAGCTGGGGTCCCAGAGGAAGTATGTTTGCACAGGTGCAAGGCTGTGCCCAGCCAGTTAAACCTGCTTTTCAGAAAGCTGGTATCTATCTATCCGTGCTCTTCTGGACTTCTTTTGCAGCAGTCAGCACTTCACACTAAAGGTATTCACTACAGTCTGTTTTTCCTAGGCAAAGTACCAAAAAAAGTTAAAAAGGAAAATTGTACCACCACCCCTGGTCTGCTTGCTCTCTTGGAGTATCACATGGACATACAGGCTTTCTACTCTTTTGTCACTATCTCCATCTGAACTGTAGGTTGAAATGGTCAGAAGACATTGACTGAAGTACCAGTCTAAAGGTGCAGCACGGATTTCGTATCAGCACTGTTACACAAACAACACAAAGTTCTCCTTTTCCTTCCCCTACAGCAACACTGCCTCTGGAGGGACTGAGATCACAGAAGATAATCAGCTGGATTACACAAATGGGCAAAACTGAAGTGATGCTGCTCACTCAAGGGCTTGTAGTCATCTGGGCATGAAGCTTGCCTAGTTTAATAAATGCCAATTAATATCCCACATAGCAACATATCTTTGAGGATATGTACCCAAAGAGTGTGTATTTTTCTATGTACGCTGGCTTCAGGTACCACAAAAGCTCATCCCACCTGATGCTTGCACCACGTAACAAGTACTGTGTAGAGATCTCCAGCCTCACAAGAGCCAGGCAGAGCCAGGCAGTTCCCATGGTATCACATCGTAACAGCTTGGACATTAAAGCAAAACAGCTGGAAATTGCTAGGCAGGCTCCTCTAGCCCAGCCCAGCAGTGCAACACAGCTGTACCACTTCTTATACCAGCCAGCTCCATGCAGAAGCAGTTCAAGTGCCTCTGCACTGTTTGCCAGTGCTCCACGTATCAAGGTTACCTCACTGGGTATTTGAAGAAGTATTGGTAGTTACTTTGTCTTCTGTTAAGCGTGGTATAAAAAAACATGCAAAAGAGAATCCAAACCCATTCTTTTTTAGCCAAGAACAAGTTTAAGCATGCCATCTGTGTGCGATGTCTGCAGTGGTTATTTTAGGGTTATGTTCCTTTCTAAAGTCCTTTATATTTCTGTATAAAAAAGTCCTTTTGCTATCAACCTCTGCTGCCAATTCTACGGCAAACAGGAACATGACCTTTATAGAAAGTAAACACAAGCGGAGCAAGAACTGCCAAGCAGTCCGACAGTGCTAATACCTCTCTATGGAAAATAAACTCCGATGATAATTTACGGAGTTGAAGATCAAAAGGAGATGCATCCACACTTAAAGTGTAGCAGCTACTTTCAGATCTTAGAATTGATCTTTCCCTTAAGCCAAGCTGCTACCTCCTTTCCCTTGCTGTGAGGAAGCTTTGTTGAGGACAGCTAGGCTTGTCTGGCAGAAAATGAGTGCTTTTAGCAAGTGAAGGCCGAGTTCAAATCTCGCACAGGGACTAATATTTCACTTCAGAGGTGGCCTCACAGCTGAGTGAGGGCACTAGAAGCGTGCTAGTCATCAGAGATAATCGCATTATTGTATTTGATGGGATTCCAGTTTCTCCACACACGAGTATGCTTTAAAGGTACACAAGTCAATGGGAGCCGTCTTTGCTGCAAATGATAGGAAACATCACTAGGAGTGTATCGGCTTTGGTATACAGTGTGGTTTCCTCTGGGTCTGTGGCAGCTAAAAGACCTGTTCTCTAATACCAACTGCTTAAGTGGACACTAATTTCAGTAGGAAGCATGATGAATTTAACTGTCTTTCTGGTTAACATATTTATCTTACATGCCCAGCGTTCACACCACAGGATAAACAGAGGCTTGAAATCAATTAGCGAATGTTTGTAAAGTTCCTTACAATTTAAAAACTTAAGTGCAAGCTATTATTATCTTCTTGTTATATTTTTGCTATCATTAATCATTCTGTTTTTTTAGGGGCGGGACAGCTGATAACCTCCTTAAAATCTGATTCATTTATATTAATCAGAACTATTATCCCAACCTTTCCCAGAGTGAATACATAAACACTGCCAAAACCTAATGGTTACGTTATGCGTATTATTATTCCCTTTTGACCCAGTTGGTTAACAAAACTGGCCAACAAAGCTGTGGGGTCTTCTAGGTTATTTCTCTTGGGTAAAGACATGAATGGTAGAGTCAAGTGCCCTAGAAGCTGTGTGTGCGCAATTTTCTCGCACTCAAAGGCAATCCAACAGAACATGGCAATTTCTTTGCTCGTAGCTGCAAACTGCTTTCAGCCAAGGTTCAGCACAGAAAAATCTTGGTGCACTTCTCCCATACAGTGCTGCCCATGCTGTTTCACTGTGGGCCCAGTCTTTTCTTGCTCTCTTTCTCCACTTTTCTGGTGTTCCTCTTCTCCTCCTCTCCATCAAGATGCCAGGCTACAACCAGCCACTTCCCTCGATCATACCATTTCCTGCTGCACACCGTTCTTACGTGTGGTTTTGTTCAGACCCATGACTGGCTTTCACCTGAGGTCCATACTTGGGTTATATCACACCTAATGTATGTAAGAGAGGAGCTGAGACTGATTGCTGAGAAGAACAGAAAGCACAGTCAGGTCTTGGATGGGACGGTAAGAAAGTCTCTTCCTAAGGACCTAGCTGGGACTGTGTGACTTTTGTTACTGAAAGAAGGTGGACCAACAACAAGAATGTGAGATCAGTCCCCCTTCAAGAATGATGCAGGAAGGAAAAGATTTGTTTACAAGCCCTTTTAATTTCTGATTTTCTGAGTTCTGCATTTTTGTTAGTTTAAGGGTTTTGTTTTCATAAACCTAGCTTTCACATTTGATTTGTTTTTTCCCCCTGGAATTTCTTACTTTAGGGAAAAGATTCATGCAGATCCACATCAAAGCTCTGGGAAGCTTCACCACAGGTGAGTATTTATAGTGTGGTCTGGGGATGAATTTTGCAAGAAATTTGTATTTAGAAAAATTGAGCAGGCACAGCACAAGACTTGGCCAGGATATAATAACTTTTCACTGTAATTATCTTAATGCCTATACTCAATTGTCCTAGATGACTGGCTCTGAAAGGACTTCCATGAAAGAAATCAAAGTGCCTTTTCTGGCAAAGCAGGTTATAAACAGAAGCTGAGGGAAAGGTAGGAGAATTCAGCGTGGGAGAAATACGCTCATTCTTGCCCTTTTTTCAGACTACATCCAACCATCTCCTGTCACCCCACCAGCTTGTCTGTCATCTGTCACACTTTCAATTGCCTGACAGCAAGACAGAAGGAAATTGCTTTGGATAAAAGTTATTGACTGTGTCTTGAGAAATCTGAATTAAATCCACAGGTCTGTCCCAGGGTGTCAGGATAATACTGTGATAATCCTAAAATAGCTTCTATAAAAGCATCCCAGGCTGCCCTCTGCCAACCCACTCACTGAAGGGAAAGAAAACTTCACCAACCCTTCTGCTGGTGCTTTTCTCTGCCTTCACCTCAGAGGACACTGACATGTTGTACTTACACGTCCTAAAAAATGCAGCCGAGTCCAGTCTCCATAGGGGACTTCAGGTGTTTCTGTATTGCAAATAATTATTTCACAAACCTATCAAAAGTATGTATTTTCCCTCCATTTACATTTTATGCGTGGACTGCAGATGGGGAATTTTTAGTCTGGCAGTTTTGGCATCATGGTCTGATAGTGCCAAACCGTTTTGATGTGTGCCGCACGTGACCCAGCATGCACGGAGGCAGAATGCTCCATCTCTGTGGCATGGTATCTTTTGTCCTAGGGTGTAATTAACCCCAAAGGTGTAAACAGATCTAAACCAAAAAAGAAATAAAAACATATAAAAGCATTAGCTGAGTCTTAACAAAACTACAGTAGGACTCAACAAATGCTCGCTCCATTCACAGCCCTGAAGCTAAAGCCGTGTGGACCAAGTATTCAGGAGCTCAGTGAGCCAGGGCACTTGCCTGTGCAGGGATGAACTGCGATGGTAGCAAGCATGAATTTACATGACAGCTTTAGCCTCTGCAGCACCTGGGACAAAACCTGACATCAACACATTGTCGATTGTGACCGGAAGAGGTAGGTTTCTTTCTCTCTCTCAGGTTATTTCAAAATTAGAAAAAAGTCTTGCTGTTGAACTAGTAGGACAGAGGGATACCAGCATCAGCCTGCCTTGCATTATATTTAACTTGGTGTTACCAAATGGCATGCACGATATACTTGTAGCAATGCATGTCATTCCTGAGCATCTTCCCTTCTCATCTCCCACCCCCACTTCTTCATAGTCAGAATAATAACTTTCTGATTCACTGTTATTATATGTCAATCTCCTAAAATCATATTGGCAGACTATGCTGATCTGTCTGTATATTTTTCTTAGTCTCAGAAAACTTTGTTTCTTAACACATAAAAGAAAAAAATTGACAAGCTCTGAAAATACCTTCCATTGGCTTTTTTTCTGGTTTCAGTTATGACATTCTCATTCCAGTGGCCTCCCTGACTGCAGATGGTGCTTACTGGATGTGCAGAAGTATGATCTGTAATTTTAGAGTAAAGTAGCACCTTTAGATTCCTACTTCATTTTGATTTAGCCAAAAGACACAGCTTTGAGGCTCCTTAGTTCCTTTCTGGAAATTCTTAACAGTATCTGAGTGACAAGGTACTGCCTTGCACAACCAATGCAAATCCCTGGATCCTAGGTCTGGCAAAAGTTGAGGCTCTGGAGATGGAGAAGTCTCTGCCAGGAGGAGAAGGGAGCATTATAACATCTTATTCTTTGTCTTTTGTGAACTGCCTGGGCTCCTGTTGGAGACAGCTGATGCAGCTCACCTTTGATACAAGCACTGACCACAGTTCCAGTCTAATTACAGTGTGGTAGATTGTGTCTATATGCTTTTATAGCACTTGCCAGAATGGTACCAAAATATTTCATGGGTAAATTAGGTCTGTAACGTTTCCTGGTGGACATCAGTATCCTTTGATGCTTTGCTGGAGAAGCAGGCATTACTTGGCACAATCATTCTCTCTTTTCCTTTTTTGCTGTATTAACCTACAGCAATGCATACATCTTAGTAAAGAGAATAGTTTTGCAAGATGCTCTGAGAAGAAAGCTAATCCAGAGTCTGGTAATATTCTCTGAAATTTTAGGTTGTAGCTCAAGAACAATGTCTTGTTCAGAGTCCTTGTGCTGGGCTCCATGGAACTGCCCTGGTAAGGTCATGAATGAGTCATGAATGATGATGAGATCAGTAATATAACTTTACCCAGAGCAGTGACCAACAGTCTTGGAAACTGGAACAAAGATTTTGAAATGACTGAGAACACAGATGAAAAAAATTGAAGCCAAAAATAATGTAGTAATAGTAGACCATGTCCCCAAGAAGGTAAACTGTTGCATTCTCCATTACAGTGCAATAGTCACCTGTGGTTGAAGTTTATGCCTGTGTATGTAGTAACCTTACTATGCATCATCTGTCTTATATAGTATGAAAGGAATTTTAGCATTGAAAGGTCTAATGAGTTAAAGTGTGTTGGGATACACAACGGAAAGAGAGACTTACCCTTGCTGCGGACCAGGTTTGGGTTTTTTCTAGTGAGGTCATATGGCAATAAGCTTTGTGACATGTTAATTTGTTAGAGCTGGCATGGGTTTTGACAAGGCAGAAAGAAAAGTTGCTTTAATTCTTAAAATGGGTAAGACATTTAATGAGACGAGTTATTTTCATTTGAAAATATTTGATATATGTGTAAGATATGTCATCGTGAGGTAAATGCAAACAAAATTAAACCAGAACACCACAGGACACAAGTTTATTGCCAGGTGATAGATCATCTCTAGCTAATTAATGAACATGTAAAGTAGGCAGGCTGAGGATAAAGAATGTGTCAATGAATTGCTTTTTGGAATGATTCCTCAAGATGATGTCATCATGGCTACCATTTATCTTGTTTCTGCCACACTGGGTGTGAGTATGGAGAAGCTTCTCTGGTTTCGTAAAGCTATCTTGGATTTTAGCAGTAAAGATGGTTATTCCAGATTTTGTTTGTTTAAAGAAGCAAATCTCATTCAAGCTGCAAAATTCATAGATTAGAAACTTCACTAAAAATCAGGATTAACACATGAGAACCTCAGAGAAGATAGAGCAAATATGGGGGAAAAAAATGTTGGAAGGAAGTATTGTTTACTCCTGACCTATAGTTTAAATGCAGAGTTCATAGTCTTGAGAAGGAAGCAGCAAGCGGAACTTTCTTCCTGTGAAAGAAAAAGGCAGTCCCTCAAAGTATTTCTCCCTGCTTATCAGGTTTATTTCAGTCCTGCTTGGACTGAGGCAGATGTCTACCTCTCAGTGCCAGTCTCTCCTCAGAATGAGAACAACTTTGTATAGTAACATACTAAAAAGGAAGCAGCGGTACCTAACAGTACCAGCAATGGTCTCACCAGCAGCAGAACTGATGGTATCTCCTCTGCCATTCGACTAGTCTCATATGGATGCTAAGATGCAAGGGTTAAACCTGTAGAGTTTGGGCCCTGGATGGGCAGGATCTCTGAGTAGTTCTTCCTGCACACCAGATCCCAACCCGACTTGCATGAGCCCACCATGACCTAACTATGCCACACAGAAGGGATCAGCAGTGCTGGTTTTTTTACCAGGGACCTCTTTATGATGGCCTTGCCCAAAGAAAATCCTGGTTGAACCACACGTTTATGGACCCCCAGCAGTTCAGTTCTGCTCTGCGCCTTGCCTTGCCTCAGCACTGACCTGCCATCTCTGGTGTGGGACACGGCCTGCACATGGAAATGTGACAGCAGCGGTGTCGCACTTGGGCTGCAGGGAGCTCCAGCCCAGGCTGCCCTTGTCTCTGATCAACCCCTGCTCAACAGCTGAAAAAAGAGCACAGCAGTGGGAGAACCTCGACACAGGAGAAAACAGAGCAAGGCACACATTTCACTGGCTCTCCTGGCTCTGGATAGATCTTGCTTGACCCCTGTTTAATCAGACTGCACAGAGGAGATTCCTAAAGCTGGAGTCTATGCCCACTAGACTTCCCTTTTCACCTTGCTTCCTATGCCCTGACAATTCTGGTCCCACCTACTTTCTGCAGAGACAAAATATGTTTATTAATATGATTGCTGGATAAAAATAATAGCAACTCCCAAACTCAGTAATGTGAGAAGGGGTCGAGAGAGGACTACATGCACCTGCGAGCATAAAGAGAAGCAAGAAAGCCTGAGATGCTCCACTTATTAGAGCACTGAAAACATGCTACACACACCCATCAACTCCAGCCAGCTCAGAAGGAAAGATGACCCATACTCATCCTGCGGGTGCTTACAGTTAGGTTAGAGGAGCCTGTGTGCCTGTGGGCTGCCCTGCGCTGAGGGGCGGCAGCACTGCAGGCTGCCTGTGCTGCCCCAGGCACGGGGGGACAGGCACTGGGCACATCAGCCTTCCACCACGTGTGGAAACCTCTTGGCAACACTTGAGGCATGCACCTCCCCTAAATTGTCCCATATAATGAGTCTGGAAACAGGTAGCTCCTACTCAGTCATTTTAAGTAGTTTTTCTCTCAGTTAAGGCATGTTCAGAGAGTTTGGGATAGACTGGAATAGGTAGCCCCTTTGCTCACCTGTCTTAGTCCTAACAGAGCAAGACAAGTTAGCAAACTACGTATGGCAGGACTACAGCAGGAGGCATGGAGTGATTCTGCTTGATCTGTGGGACATCTGGAGTTGTGCATAGATTAATGACCTTGTAGCTTGTGGGACATTTACCAGATGGAGGCTGCCAGGATGAAAGGCAAGGACTCCCCGCACTCTTAATAGCACTTTTCATCTCCTTTTTTAAAAAAAAAATTCTGTCTCCTAAATTTAATGTTTGCAGCAGATCTGAAGGAACATCTCTCTTGCATTCCCCTCCTACAAGCGTGCAATTGTTTCCCTGGGGTTAGACGTCTAGAAATTACAGTGACTTTGCAATTAAGTTTTTACAACGCTTGTTTGTTTGGTAAAAGAGCAGAGCACGGTGAAACTGCCAGGGCTTGGTGGCCCTCTCCCGGCCACGCCTGTGCCATGCACTTGTCCTGAGACACGAACCCGGCTGCAGCGCAGCCCCGCACTGCGCGCCGGGCGCTGCACCTGCCTGGCACCTTGCTGGCAGCAGATAAGAGCACACGTGCAAAATAAAGCAAGAACTTGAATATAGTTACTTTGGATTAAATGGGACGCCTTCACGTTTTCTGTACTGGCATTTTGACTAGTGGCACGCCGAATAGAACCAAAGCTCCTTTCTCACCTGTAGTAGGAGGCACTGTTCGTCACAAATAATTGTATAGAAGTACATCGATCATTACAAGCAGAATCCACCTCACCTATCTTTGGTCCCTCAGGTCTTTTGACACCTATTCTATATTACTGTCCTTTATGGTCACTCACTTGTCTTCTTTCAGGTTGAGATGAGACGCTGTCTAAGAGTGTCTGTTTCGCTTTACCTCAGAGGCAAGTCCTCAGAGCCATCCACCAGAATGTAGTCAGTTAGCTTTCCTTCTTCAGTCTGAGAGCCTGGTTGTCCTCTTATTTTCATCAGGGTGGAAAACAGCTATTCCAGTGAAGTCCATCACATTGCCTTAGTGTAGAAAATGGTGTATATAAAAGCAGAACTGGGGCTCAAGTATCTTTAAGAATAAAGGGGATTTTTGCCGCTACTGGAATCCTTTCCCTTCCTTCCTCTCTCCCCTTTCTCCACCTCCCATCCTTCCTCCGTCTCTCTGAGTGGGGAAACATACAGGACTTGTGAGCCTCCTCTTTTGTCTGGAAGTATGACAAATTCTTCTGCTTTGATTCTAAATATTTAAGACTAAAATATTTGAGAAACAGTATGCTGACAACATGTCTTTCATGAAGACTGATGAATCACAGCAGGAAAAAGAAATCAAAATACCCTTTAATGATATGTTGCTGATGGAGTTGCCTGGTGACAGAAAAGACTGAGCAGTGCTAAATAATGTAAAGCGTTAGGTCACCGATACAGTATAATCTGAATTGTCTGGTGAAGTGGTGAAATTCAAAGGTTTATGTTTTTATAACATCATGTCATATGTGTAGGAACACAGGAATTCCCATAGCATCAGGAACTCTGTCCTGAGAAGCTGTAACTGTTTTTTGCATAACTTTTTTAACCAGCTGAACTTAAGTTCTCAATGCAACCACAGAGTCATAAAAACCCACAACAACAAAAAAAACCCTAAAAAAAAAGGAAAGTCAGAGAAGCTAAAAATGTGCTTTCCTTGTTAAAAGCTGAGGTATCAGTTCATATCATTTATACAACAGAGGGTTAAGGGTTTGAACAAAATTTCTAAGAACCCACATGAGAACAAAATTTAGTTAAAGAGCTCTTAGACCTGTAGGACGTAATGAGCTGCCAGGACTGGAAGGAGAAGTTAAAAACTTTTGTCCTGAAATAAAAAGAAAAATTACTTGCCTGGAAAAAAGAGGAGATATCAAGGCATACAGTAACATCCTACAATGACATTGTTAAAGACTTGTTGATACCCAAGAGCAAGAAGAAGCCTTTCTTGAGCATTTCAGAAGTCTGTGTGATGTCAAGTTCTCATTAGTTTGTCTCTGAAATTTGCACACTTGAAGTTAGCTATGAGTATGTAATACAAATTGATAGCTGATCTAAACCTTTGTTAGCACAGCAATTCTTTGGAAAGCCTAGCACAGAAAGAGCTTTGTGACCATTAAAAAGCTGAATGTATCACTCTTATTTGCAGCAAAGTGATTACTTCCTAAAGAGTAGGCTCACAGTATGAAAAGACTGACGGTATAAGCAGACCAGATTTGTCCTTGACTGAGTGCCAAGCCCCTAAACCAGACATAAAAAACCCATATATGTTCTCCATTTGAAAGGCAGTTCAGGACGGTCTTGGTAGCAGGCAGCACTGCCCAGCGGCAGGGCTGCTCTAGGTTGTGCCATCACATCTCAGCTTCAGCCCTGCTACAGCTCGACTGTAAGAGGGCACCACTGCGAAGAGCCACAGCAACTCACAGCATGCTAAAGTGACACTGCAGCCTCGGGAAAATGGTATTAGGTCAGCTGATGATGGTTAGAGCCTGGTACGGGAGGGTACTTACATTTCCAATTTAGAACAATATTCTGCTGTAGACGTTTAATAGTCCTAAATCCTACTAGCCACTGTTACAATGAGCAACACATTAGAAAACCTGAATATTTATTATAATGCTTTTCTGGAAAGATTTGTTATCATTCTTCTGAGATTAGCACTGTTACTACAGGCTCATTCATACTTCTTTGTATTTACCTATGAAGGCAGGAGAGGGTCACGCAACTTCTGAGATGATGAGACCTTCCTAAAGTTGCCTTGTGTCCCTTATGTATTGGCTTGCTCCAGACGGAATCAGTCCCACACAGGCAGAGCTATTCTTGTCGACTTCCACAGACTTTTGGTGCTGGAGGAAAAAGCAGTTCCTACTCTTCCTGAACTTTTAAGTCCTGAACTCTGAATTCAAAGAAAGACCTGGAATTGCTTCACAGACTCTCTTGCTTTTCTAGTTCTCCCATCACCTGTTCAGTAAAACAGATCTCTGTTTCTCTCTGGGACAAAGCAGGAAGAGAGCTGTCAAATGTCAAAACATAAGAAGTCTTTAGACTGTGAGAACAAAGAAGCTGGCAAAATATGCATTGCCCTGCCTATTATCAAAGGGCTTCTGATCTGCAAGTCCGAGAAGAAAGAAAAAAAATATCATTCTGGGTGCCAGGGTGCTTTAGCCGTTGTAAAATCATATTTAGGTGAAGTTGAAAACAAAACTTCACTTTGAAATGAGAAACAAGTATTTTAAGTGTCAAAAAATGCTCTCAATGTTTCTCCTTTTCACTTTTCCAATACTCTAAATGATTCTGTCAGTTTGGTTACAACTTGCAAATAATTTCAGCCAATTCTCAAATGGCACTTTTTTTGTTTGGTTTTTGTTGTTGGGGCTGAGGGGTTTTTTGGCAAATGATGTGACTTCTTTTTATCTTTAAAGCAGGAGATGGAACGGCTCTTCCTTGTGAGACCCCATTCCCTGCATGTGTACGGGCACACAGTACTGTGCACAATCCTTTGGAGAGGGAGACGGGGCTAATACTTCTTTCAGCCTCAGAAAGAGTGAGCTGAATACTAATAAGTTGCTAAGACATTCTTTCCCTGTCTCTCTCACACTTTGTAACCCATCGGGATGTACACAGACTCAAGTGTCAGGGAGAAAACATCTTTCCTTTTCCACCCTAAGCAGCTGCATTTGTTACAGTATGTCTATCATGCCCCATCCCGGTATTTTTAGAGCACAGAGAGAATTAGTTGCCTATTTCTAGCTCCCAAACACTGGATTAGACAGACTGAGGGTTCAACTGAATACAGCCCCACTGCTACGACTCTTAGTAATGACCTTGGCCAGTCATGTGTGCCCCTGCTAGTGCTGCAGAAAAGAACTGCAGATTATTTTTCCCCAAGTAGCATACATACATTTTTAATTTCCCAAAGAGTCTGATTCCCATGTGGAATTATACATCACTGCTAAATCACTGCTGTTGAGGACCTCTGTCCACCTGGCCATGGTGAGCAGAGCTGCTGATGGCCAGGGACTCACAGCAAACCATCTGGACCCCTGGAAAACCATCTTTCCTCATGCAAAACAGCAGATGTGAGGGTGACAAGGCACCTCAATCTGACAGCCTTGGACTTTGCCTACCCACTTTGTCCTGGTTTTTGGGGGAGCTCATTTCATTTTCTGGAATCAAAGACCATTTCTTCCCCTGCTTGAACCCTGGAGAGCTGCTCCTGATGGTCTAGTAGGTCAACAGTTTGGTCCAAGCTATGTATCTTGCATCAGATTGCAGGGCCTTGGGGATGGTGGGGATACTTTCTGTTTCACTCCGGCAAGATGTCTCTTTCTTCACATAACCAAAGTCAGTTTGTAGGGCTGGGCAGGATGCATGTGCATGTGTTAGAGAAGCTGGAGCCAAAGTGCCCTGGTACATACCCGTGCCACAGGCTCAGGCCCATAGTATATTCCCCTTGAACTATGTAGTCACCTGGACATCTTTGTTTTAATTCTGACCTTGATGAGAGGCTACAAAATGCAAGGGATGCTGGAGAAAAGGAGTACTGAGGGAAACGTACCTGTCTGGTAGGTCGCAGAGGGGAGATGTGTATTCAGCAGCAGAGGTAGCTGTTGCAGAGGGAGGATAAAGTGCTGTTTGGTTTTCATGTATGTGTTGTGTTGATAATACAGTCATTAAACAATAATGTTGTAAGAATGGTTTTAGACTTTCATCTAACAGCTACAACTGTAGCAATTAAAAAAAAAAAAAAAGCAAATGCTGATGAGCAATAACAACATTATGGGAAGCATAACAATTCAGAAGTTATTTAACTTGTACAACTCCCAAATGAAGACCCAATAAAGCCGTTCAGACACAGCTGCTGGAACTATCGCTACTGTCAGAATACAGGTTACTGAAACAAAATACATTGTTAAAACATCAGTTTTAGGATGACAATATTTTCATGGGATGCACTTGGAACAGAATTATTTTTCTATCATCTCACATCCTTGAATATCAACCTTCAGTCTAATCTGCATTATGTAAGTTGGAATCAGCCACAGGGGTTGCATGGCCCAAAATGGAAAAAACCTAATTTTTTTTTCTGCTTGCAAGACTTTCTACATTAATGAATCTGCCTTAAAATAGCCTTGAGACCTACAAAACAGAGCATCCCCATTGACGGTGGGTGAAACATTTGGTCTTAACTACCTGTAAATAATTTAAGTGCTGAAAAGTTTGGTGATGCTGAGTAGGCCTAAGGCACTTTAATTATCTAACAAGATTCTTAGGGAACTCCAATAGTGTTTTCTGCCTCATTAGGATGGAAATATAATTTTTCTCCTATTTCAGCAGACGCCTCCTCACCAAAAAATAAAATGTGCAAGCTGGAAGTTAAAGACTAGTTAATGGTCCCTTGACATGATCATACAGAAGTAAAAAAGAGTAAAACCAGCATATGCTATGTACACAAAAAAAAGACATTTCAGCCTAGAAGTTAGTAATTTAAAGAAAATGTGCTGAAGGCCATGAAGAGCTCTGTACCTCCACGGATGGCAATTACAAAGTTTTGTTCAGCACCCATTTCTGTTTGTTGCATAGTTTCTAATACTGTATTTCCTATCACTAAAAGGAAAAGAAGGTGCTGTAAATCAAGTTAACAAGTAGCTTTTTTCAAGCTGTAGTTGGAGCACCTACTTTACTGCATGTGCACATACTAGCTGTGTGTCTTCAACCAGGCATGCTATGGTTTATAACTTTCATTCCACATATTATTAATTACTTGTATTTATTATGGTTGGTTACTAGTACTTAGAAAGCACTTTTTATCAAGAGACTGTGTGACGGCTAAACAGATTTTGTAAAGGAAAGCAACTTTTGAATTTAATTTTTTTTTTAAATTATTGAAGGAATCTAAGACTTTTTCAGAAACGATGGGCAGCAGGCCTTGAGCTTCCAGTCTCCAGGCTGCTGGAGAGCTGGCTGTCAGGGACGCTGTTTATTTATTGCCCTCTGCTGGTATCATCCCTAAATCTGACGTTTCAAACCCGACTTGTCTGCCATTTGTCTCATCATTTACTTACAATTTGCTGGCAAATGATATCCTAGAGGAAAGGCAGATTTGAAGATTGTTACTGGTAGGATGAAATGTCATGTGCTTAATTGTCAAGACATGAGGATATTCGCAAATGAAGTGCTGAGAAGCTGAATCTCTTAGGTTATTTCTGTAAAAGGGTCTTTAAACATGAGAAAGATTATGAGAACATCTCCACAGAAATAGACCCCTGAGAAAGGGAATCACACTTTGAGGAAACTGAAGAAACTCCTGCTGATTTTCTTCTAATAGAAAGCTCAAAGCAGTAAAACTGAGGTCAAGGTTCACGATTGTTTAAGTATTCATTGCTTCGCTACATCATAAAAATAATGTTTTAGATAAGAAAATAAAGTAACTTATCAAATAGACTGAAAATGTAATATTTCATTTATCTTTTGTGCAGACAATGTCTCTGTTCTTTTTTACATCATATAACAAGTGATTACGCCCTTTGGGAGAGAAACTACATCCTTTGCTTTAACAACAAATGCATTCAGCCATAGTAATATTAATAGCAATATTTGTTAACAGATGTGGTGCTACTCAATTGCTGACAATGTAAAAAAGAAAAAAAAAAAATTTCATTTGTGGTGTACTCCTGTTCCTAAACCAAGAAGCACTAGCTTTAATAGTGATGGTTTGTAGGAAGTCTCAGGGCATGAAGTCTAGCTGTGTCCCCTCTGGTTTATCATCCAACCGCACAGCTGAGCTCCTGGTCCCTCTTTCCCATATTGTCTCTTTCTTTCATCATCCATCTTCTTCATCCATTCCTTTTCCTCCTCCTCAGCTCCTATCTTCATCTTGTCCCTGACACTTCGCCACTTGATATGGTCAGATTTCAAGACCCGTTAAAGGCACCGATTCTTTACCTAACCTTATTTAATGTATAAACCTAGCTATGGACTGTCACCTGAAAAAAAAAAATTGTAAGCACAAAATACTGTAGTGGTCAAAGCATACTCTTTAGAAACAGCAAGCCCAGGAAAGATACCAAAAGCAGTAAAATGATTGCTCCCTTTAGGAATTTGTTCCAGTGTTTTAATTTCCTTTCGCAACAACTTTGCCTACCTTTTTATTTGAATCCAGCTTCCCCAGATGTTGTTACAGTACACCATCTTTCTCTCAAGGATCAAATACTGGTTTAGTACCTAGCATTTTCTTCTTGTGAAAATACTCACAGAAATCACATCACCCATGAACTTGCTTTTAAACAAGATAAATAGGCTGAAAGATTTAAGCCTCTCATTATACCACATTTTCTCCAGACCCTCAGAACTTCTCTCTTTTCCTTTCTCTTTTGTCCTCCAGCCTCCCTTGCTACATCTTCTTGCTCCCAAAATCTCTCTTCTGGGAGAAAAAATAAAAGTAAAATTCCGTTTCTGCTACTGGATGAATTGAGGATGACTGATCCTGTGATTCCAGGCCAATTTCAGCTCTGAGCAGCTGGAACATACTTGGGCTGGACAGCTTTCAGAGGATAGACCTGAAAAGCCTTCGGCGTTTGCAAATTTATGCTAGTTCAAATGTTGCAACTCAGCAAATATGGACGATTTTTCAGAGAAAGAAAAAGTATGCCTTCAAACCCAGAGTGAGTTCTCTGCTCTTGAAAAAGTCCGAATTCCTGTTCCAAAGCAGGAAGATGCCTGCTGGCACTGCTGAAACAAATTGCTTGCAAAACGGTTTCAACTTAGTAAAGTATCTGTTCTCTTTTAATTTCAGTCCTGGAAATAACCAGATCACTTCCACTGAAACTTTCTTGCCCTCAGAGTTTCCACCCCACTCCCCTGGCCCCTGCCTTCCCCCCCGCAACCCCCCCCCCCCCCCCCCAAAATAAAAAAAACAACCACAAAACAAACCAACAAAAAACAACAAAAAAAAAATCAACCAAAAACCAAAACAACAAAAAACCAAAACCCCAAACCTAAACCCCTGATCGGTCTAGAAACATTCAGCAGGTACATTGAAGTTACATTAAAAAGCAGCAGGGTAACAACATAACTAGCATTCATGCCAGCCATAAAGCTGCAACAGCCCTGGATTTTGCACTTTCCATTACCCTTTTCCAAGAATTCCTCTTCTGTTAGATTTCTGTATGTCTCCTTTTATTTTGGTACTGAACATCTCAGTTATTAGTCAGTGGAGTTAAGTGGTGTATTTAATGTATATTTTCTAATCCTATTTGGAACTTAGTTAAAAAAACAGCTTGTATTTCTTTAAATACAAGCCCCAGTTTACTTGATACATCTGTGCATGTGTTCTGCATTCTAGTATACTGGCTGTAAAGTCCAATATGAAATAACATTACATTATATGACTGTCACTTGTGATTATGCAGTCCCCTTTGCCCCTTGCTTTTCACAAATGTTAATATCTCTAGAACTGTACAGAGAAAGCAAGCCCTGAAACACCTTTGCTGGTTTTCCATACATTTCTAGAAAATTTTGCAAAAGGACTTATGAATATTTATTACAATCATATATTTGAATGGCTCTTATAACAACTTTATCCATAAATGGATACTGCACAGCACAGAATGAATAAGAAATTGCTGAGTATACTGAAAATTCTGTATGACTTCCTTTGCTGTTCTAAAGCTCTCCTTTCGCTTTGCCGTGCAAGCGAGTTATTGAGATCTGTGAGCAGCTGGTTCACTTCACACCACAGAGGAATACATCAGTCCTGACTAGCAAAGCAGAAGATGGACTGTACTGTATAAGGAAGGCTGGAATTGAGCTAAGTCATGTTAAATTAATGGTAAAGCTTTCAGAAATACCATTTTATACATGAAGCTCTGCTACTTTCACAAGTTGCCCAAAGCAAAACTCCTCAGTTGAATTATTCACTGAGGGCACAGCGAATTCTTTTTTCCCCTGAGAACTGATTTTCTAACTCCCGTTGAGGATGTATATTCTTCGGTCACGGCACTCTCCTTCATGCTGGATGGGGTTGGATTGATGCTCTGCAGCCGCTGCATTCCCTGGTAAATCTTGCCAGGACAATCTTGACAATGTGAGGCCAACTGATTTTCCAGCTGCTATTCTTTTGGCTGATCTGCATTTGCTAGGAGACACCAGATTTGCACAATTTGTCATCAGCTTTTCCCAGACCGCTGCTAGACATATCCCATCATTCATGCTTATTAATCTTTGTGAACCAAACCAATTCAAGCAGGAGGCAGGTGCCAAGCTCTCCCCAGAGCATCGGTTAGCACTGAAAGCAAGTTAAGATGGATGCGCGGTGACACAGGTTGAGAAAGATTCAAGGCACCTAGCAGGTGCTGGATGTAAGCTGTAACCTGAATGAACAATATCCATAGCCATACCTTTCCTTTTTAATGTGTACCATAATGACACCTCTAGTTTTCAGGAAGCCTCCAGGAACTCCACCAGTTAACCCAACTCCTTGCAAGTGCCATGGAGCAAAACTAGCCAAGAAGTCTCTGCTTCTCAGGGTAGCAGGATATCACCCACTGGAGAGCCCCTGGTACCTCCACCCTGTTGGAGCTCGGTTCCTTGAGTGGGCCTTGCACAGAGCTCTGCAGGGCACAAAACCTCCCCATGTAGGGTCAAGACTGGCAGCAGGATTTGGCAGGGGAAGGTGCCTGCATCCTTCACCCAGGGCAGCAGGGTTTTCTGGCTGTAGGACTTGGCACTCCTGACTCCCTGCTCTTGTGAAGGACCTGCTCAGGGTCACCACAACCACCTTTCTCATAGCACAGGACTCTGCATTTCCAAGAAGGTGCTGCTCAGCAGCAGTTCGGCCAGCAGGCAGTAGTGTCAGCACTTGAAGAGATCTCCAGTGCCCCAGAGCCTGAGTCCTACTCTGCCCAGCCACTGAAGCTGAGCTTGCATTGTCCAATTATAAACCATAAGTGGAATGCTTAAAATCAGTAAAAGGTGAAGGGGGGAAATGGACATGCTGGAAAAGCCGCATACTTCATTTGTTCTAAGTCTGTCTCCCCAGTCATTAATTTTTCACCTGCGGTCTTGGCAATACACTACCACTGAGCCAGAGATTGTGGATATAATCAGGTATCAGCACTGTGAATCTCTTCTCATAGCACAGGCTTTATAAAGCTCCATAGCAATCCTGAAAATGACACAAAAAGCAGGAAGGGTCTTTAAGACAGAAAAGATCTGCTTGGTAATGGCTGCAACATCACTGCATGTGCAGAGGAGCTTCCAGGACTGGGATGTGTCCCAATTAAAGCCTTTCTAGATTGAATAGCAGAAGCTAATTCCAGAGGAGGGGAGAGGAGGATGGGTCCCTCTGGCTGGGAGGGAAGATCCATAAATGTTCACGGGCAGGTGGGACAGAAGACTTTGGTGATGCTAAAGCTGTGCTGAAGAATTGAAGAAAAAGTGGGAAGGGCATCCTGCAAGCTGACAAGTCAGGCAGGGAGAAGACCGTATGTTTGACAAAAATGAAAAATACAAAGGATACTCCTCGGTGTAAGGGGACTAGTCTGTCAGACCCTCATGCTGAGAAGTGGGAGCAGCTCTAATTCCTGAACATCATGGATAACTGCACTTTATAGATTTATTTTCCTCTTTTCTGTGTTTCTAATTCCGATTTCTGTGGTCAAATGACATAATAATTTTCTTTTCTAGAACAAACTTGCTGGTTTGTGCTTAAGTTTATCTGTTATCTAGGCTAAGTTCCTCCTGGCTGACATTAGGCAGTGACCAAGCAGTAAGCCACAGCTTCAGGAATCCCACATGATATGAAGGGAATTGTAAGAACAAAAAACCTTCCTACTGTTTCTTAGGGGAAGAGGCAGGCATAAAAAGATTGTATATACATGTATTTACTAACAAGAGGAGCTCCGAAACTTTGGTATCCTCTGATTATCATTGCTGCCATTTCTAGGAGGACTTCTAGATACATACCACTTGATGAATAGCCCTTTATTTCTACAAAACCTTTCTAGAAAACCCTTTACTTATGTAATTTTTCATATCATCTCTATTTCGTCTCCAGCTATGCTGGCAAGATGCAAGTCTGCCTGATTTTCAGAAAGCTGATGGAGAAATATTTCAATTCTGATTTCCACATCAAACAGATTTAATCAAACAATAACTTAAAAGGAAATAAGTAGCTTCAGTTAACTAGGCAAGTTCATCACTGCAACAGATTTTTTTTTAACCTCAGTTCATAATTATAGTGTTTAGAATCTTCTATGAGGAGATATTTTAAAACAACTGGACCTTATGCCTTCAATAGTTTCACTAACTCAGGAAAATGCCAGGCAGAACGTGTTCATTGAGAAACGGTATTTCCTGAGGTCTCTCTGTTAACATCTCAGGCTTCATCCAAGGGTCTGGAAGTGTATGGAAAAGTCCTGAGCAAGAATTGTTCAGACTTGGCAAGCTTTTCTCAACAGCAGCCTGTGAAAGAACCTATTAGGGAATTTAATGATAGACTACAAGAGTTCATCAGCCACAAATTACATCAGTCCAAACGCTGGCAGAGGTTCCAGTTAATGCATTAAAATACTTTTGCCCTCTTGAATGGATCATGGGGCCAGGGCATAGAAGAATAACAAGTAACATAATATCTACTCTTATTGAGCAACCTTTGCACAACTATTGAGTTTCAACTGTCTGCTGTCAATGGTGTTTGTATTTTTCCTAAATTGACTGTCCTGACCTCAAAAACTCCTACTAACTGGGCTAAATAAAGGAAGGGTGGCTGATGTGGGAAAGGTGCTCTGGAAGTAGGTTACAGCTTGTTGTCAGGCTGACAGGAAAATGCTGTTTCTGCAAACTCTCAGCAATGCCAACGCGACCGCCTTTCCCCAACGCTGGGCTGTTCTCTCCCATGCCCCATGGCAGCATGCTGCACTCTCAGTTGTGCCAAAATAGAAGTTCTGCTCAAGGCCAAATATAACCCTTCTTCTCACCCCTGACCCAGATCGTTTCAGTGATCCAGCCACAGCTCAGCCCTGACAAAGACCTCGACGGGCAGAGCGGAGGGGAACAAACACAGGGAGGGGTGGGCAGGCAGGAGGATGAGGGGTGCCACTTTTCAGTGAGGTTTTGTATTAGCAGGTAATGTGGGTCAGTAGGAGCAGGTCTCTAGAGTGAGAGGGTTGTGCTGAGGACCTGGTGCCTGTGCTACGACCATCCTGCATGGGACGTGTATCCAGCTCTAGCCCAGCCCTGCAAACTGAATGCTCTGATGCATTCATTGTACTCCTGAAGCACCTTCAACTCTTCAGTTTTCCCAACAAATTTCAGTCCCTGCAAACCAAAAGTGCCCTGTGATCACTGTACCAACGTGCAGAGGGGGTGTCTGGGCTGGGGACATTTGCTTTAGAAGCTCACCCCTGAGCTGAACTACTGCACGAATGTGGGTACATGCTGCAGTGCTGCCATAGCCCCATTCAGCCTCAGCTGCTGCCAGCAGGGTGGACATGAGTGCAGGTGGAGGATCTCTCAGCTTGGTTGTAACATTGCTGTATCCATGCTAGTGGCCTCCTGGGCTTGGGTCCAGGACCAACAGTAGTCTCTGAAGTCTCTTACCTGCACTAGCTGTAGAACCAGGTGGGCACTGATCAATTGAAACTTCACTACTGTGTTCCTCCTCTTGATTTTATCACAGAACTTCCACAGGTTGCCTCACACCTTGCTTATCTTCCTTGGTCAAAAGTAGTCCTTCTTTATCTTCACAGCTCACAAACCAGATCTCCAAGCGACACAGCGCAGCCTACAGCAGCAGCTGGCAGCAGGCAGGACCAGGAAGGCTCCACAAATGAAGCTACCCAACGCACTTCTCCCTCTTGCCCAACCATCCTAAAACGAGAACCCCACCTCTGCTATCCAGGCATTGGATGGGGCCCATAAGCACTGTAGGTAGAAAAGGATGCATCAGTATAGTGTATGTCCTCCATGCTAAGGGCTGGAGTGATAACTCACCCTCTCCACGAACAGCAGGTGAGGAAACGCGTTCTTGCACTGTGGTCTTTGTTTGTCCTATTCATTTTAGGTAATCTAGGAAGGTATCCATATAACCTATTCAGTTCACCCACTTCCAAGACTGGAGACAGAGAAAGGCCCCAGTACAGATTCAAGGATTGGATTCCACAGCTGGCTGTTCTATAAAAAGCCTGAGGACAGGTGTATGGCATAATGAATTAGTCTTCTTTTGGGTTTTTTGGTTTTTTTCTTTCCATAAGACACATAAATGTCAAACAGATAAACTAAAATGCCTTTTGTTTTTGTAAAAATGCACTGAAGAGCAGAGCAATTCTGGTTTTATTGTCACGTTTTGGACACTGCAATTCCTATGCTACAGCTACACAAGAGATTCTACAGCATTACCAAGAGAATTTATTGAGATTACCATTTTTATAATGAATTAATAAGGATGACACGTTTAAATTATGTGCTTGACAGGAATATACTATTAAAGCCTATTTAAAATTAGAAAAGGAGCCTTTCTTTACCTAAGTTTTAGTTCACAGCTTATTGTAAGAAATAAATTGTACTGCTCAATTATTTACAATCCTAATGGTGTTGCTTTAATTGCTGAATATAGGTAATATTTTATTTATAGATAAATATATATTATGTTTACTCAGGAGTTATGGGAGAGCAGTAATTATATACACAAAAAATATCTGAAAAACTGCAAATTACAGAAAATAATAACTGAAGACATAAAATTACGTTTATGTTAGTAGAAAAATTACCTCTTATTTGTGACTAAATTCTGCCAATAATATATTACTGCTGTCTTCATATTTTGTGCTACAAAATTAACTTGTCACTTCTGCAGTAATTCTTTATGAAAGCTGTATTAAGGTCATGTCAGAATTTCTAAGCAATCAAAAATATTTCACAAAGGCAATGGTTAAGCATTAGAAACTAAAAAAAGAATCCGACTACAAGATTACTTTATGAGCGACGTTTTTGGCCACTGAATCTGAGTGTGTTGGAGCCTGTTAAATATTAAGAGACAAGCACTACGGAAGGATTAGCTTGCACTGAGCAGGTACAGCGAGAGGCAAACCCTTCATGCTGGGCCTAAGCAGAGCTGACAATGCAACATTTTTTTATACCTCTGAGGTGAAAGCAGGAAAGTGGATGCCTGTTTGATATTCTAAATGGACAGATTTTTTTGTCAGAAAAGTAAAAGTAAGCGGAAATAAGAGGAAATTTTCCAGTTCTTAGCACTGTTCTCATATTTGGCAGTTATAAAACATTGCAGATAAACATTATTTAATAGAAATGTTTTAAAAATAAACTTCTTTTTATTTTACTTGGCAAAAAAATCTGAAAACTAGTTTGTGATGGCTTTTTACCCAGGAAATCTAACTAGTGGGAACAAGAAGTAGGTTCTAGCATGTGCTAGCCTCATGAGTTTTCACTTAATCTTTGCCTGCTGTTTTGATCTTTCTGGGAGTGTCATTTCAGACAGAATTACTGAAGATGCTGCAGCAGTGTCTTGTTAGTATTATCCATGCTGTTAGAGTTGCAGTATAATCCTGACCAGCTTCTACAAACTACACTGTAAGCAGGGCTGGATCTGCTAAAAGCTCAGTGACTACCCTCAGATGGGTTATTTTGCCACAGGAATCCCGCTTAGGAGCTGTGGTTGGTGCCTGGGTGCAAGAGGCTGCTGGTTCTCCAGGCTCCTGTGTGCTAATGGCACTCAGATTTCAGTATTTCTCTCCATTTTCAGTATTCCTCTCCACTACTAAAAGCTTCCTAGGTGACAAAACACGAGTCATACAACTTTTCATAAATCGCAGAATTCACAGAATGGTTTGGGTTGGAGGGGGATCTTTGAAGATCATCTAGTCCACCCCCCTGCCATGGGCAGGGACATCTTCAACTAGATCAGGTTGCTCGAAACCCCATCTCACCTGACCTTGAACATTTCCAGTGATGGGACATCCACAACATCTGTGGGCAGACTGTTCCAGTGTCTCACCACCCTCATGGTAAAAAAATTCTTCCTAATATCAATACATAAGTTTGAACTCCTAGTCAGTGAAGGTTTATTGGGATTCAGAGATAAGCAGAAATGTAAGTAGGAATTTCAGTAGAAACATTTAAGTGGCTTAACCTGTTAGATAGACCAGCTGGGACTAAGACCTGCACTGACCACTCTGGGTGACCAGCTGAATGAGGGCTGAGGATGTCACAGCATGAGATGAACTCCAGGTCTGGCCTGTGGACAATCACCCTGCTTAAGGCAAGTCTGTCTTTGGAGAGACTTTTCACCCACCCTGTTGGAGATACATCCATGTATCTGTGTCAGCTGAGGGAACACACTGCTTCTCACAGAAAGCAATGAGTCCGGAAAGGGCTTGGTGATCACTCTAATACAGAAATATCAATAAACAAAAAGAAGTATCAGGCTAGGGCTGGAAAGTGATCTTGCCCCGATATGCAGCAATTGTTCAAGACTGCTGCTAGAATAGTGTGCCTCCAGGGGGGACACTGGAGAGGAGGGATTCAAAGGACACAGAAAATGATCCAGAATGGGGAGGGGATTCTTAGGATGCAGAAGGATCGAGTTATTCAACTTGTTCAACAGAGGGTGAGAGGTCTTACAGTCATTCTAGATGGGTATTTATACGTGGAAAAATGCTGGTTTGGGGGTTACTTTTACAGGCATGAGTTCATGGGAAAGAGGGAGGAGAAGGGTTGCAATCTACTAATGGCACTGGCTGAGGCTGTGCATTGGCTTTGTTAGTGATAGAGGAGCAACACCCGCACATTCCCCTCTTCCACCCCTGGAAAGCTGCACAGCTCCTCCAGCCCCAGCTCTTCCATACTGCTGGCAGCAGCTTATCAGGATCCAGCAGCTAGAAGCTGAACTCTGCCAGATAAACTCAGCCTTGAAATCGGACACAATTTCCTTGAAATAAGGAAAATTAACAGCTGGAATGATTCATCAGGGGAAATGCACAGGCTCTTAAAATGAAATTGTCTTTCTAAACTGGCTGTCATCCAGTTGCAGAGAACAGCTCTATGTCCTGTTTATGCAGAAGACCAGAGCACATGAACACAGGGGTTCCCTTCACCTCTACAATCTATGAAAGATACACCTATTTTTATAGATAATTTTGTTCCTGATCATGCTGACTTTGCAGTAGTGTGTGTTCCTGAGCTGACCCGAGGCAGGATGCAGTGCTGCTTGATTTGCTACTTGTCAAATTTGGCAGATACAGGGAGGAGGGAAATGGATCACTTGCAAAAAACAAAATATGCATTTTCCTCATTTTTTTCCCCTAATGTCAATCAGTGTGGCTGCTGAATAAAAACAAAAAATGAGGGCAGAGAGAAAAGAACTAACATACAGTACAAATTTTCATGTCTGTTTGGTCAAATTTTCAAAATGAATACGTGGATGTAAAGAAATTCTAGCTTTGCAGGCAGAAGTACCCATACAGAAACAGCTCACAGATCTCAGTAAGCAGCTCTGGCAGTTTGCATTTTATTCAGCTCCATCCCTTTTGGTGCAGCATGTCTGATCAAAGCCCACAGTGCTGATGGCTGTGCCTCCACTGACACGGATGAGGACGCACCTGGGAGGAACTGGAATGCGGTTGTGCCCCCTGCTTTCTCCTCTGATTCCAGTGCCTGCTAGCAATGAAATGGTGGTGTATCACTTTTGCTTTACACACGTGCTGGCCAAGCCTTAACATGCATTCAGAGCAAGCTATTTTTCTTAGGCATGCCAGCTGCAATGCAGAGTAAAAGGAAGGGCAAACAGGCACTTAAAAGAGCTTTGAAGCCCTCATTGCAATGCAGTGAGAATAAAAGCCTCTTTACTGCCAAAAAAAAAATAAATCAATTGGCAGCGGTACAGAGTCTCTTTTCACTGCATCCTCTGCTTACACTTGCACCTTTACTCCATCATGTTCCTTCACAAATTGACACCATTTAAGACACGGCAGCACACATCGTCTGGAGCTATTACATGGCTGGCTTGGGAGAGCTCCCTGCTCCTCTGTTCTCCTAACTCACCTTGATCACCCGCCTTCCAGCATGGAGGCAGATACAGCACAGAGGTGGCAAAACCTCCCCACAACCCTCTGCTCAGTCAGGATGCAAGGCTGGGTGCCAGCTGGGCCAGCACTACCAGGACCCAGCTGCGGGTTCCCCTTCCTACAGCTGGGTTTTGGTCACAGTGATGCCACAGGCTGGCTCGGCAGCTTTGGCCAGGCATTTCCCATCATGGAACCGTTGCTTTCCTCTGCTCCCTCATCTTGCAAGCTCCTCAGGTCAGGGGTTCTTTTCTTTTGCTGGGCACTGTACAGTATTATATCAAATAACAAATAAATAGCCTGTAACAGTCCATGTTGTTCTATTCCTCCCCTGGCTGCATGCATAGCACCTCTGTTACATGATGCTCATCCACCCTAGTCAATCCAAGGAGCTTCCTGGACACAGGACCACAAGTGCCTGCCTTAAACTGCCCTGATCCCCATTTTGGCTGAGCTAGTGCTCCCCCAGAGCAGCTTCCAAGCGCAGCCTGGAAGTGAAGGCAGCAGGGTGGCCATTGCTAGCCGACAGTGTGCCTACAGCTGCCTCCATCTGCAAGCCAGATGAGCTGGCACGGACACAGGCTGTCCCACAGCAGTCGGTCGTTATGCCCAGGGAGACTTCTGGGCATGCTTCATTTACAAGTATAGCCACATGAACACGGTCAGCATGCCCGTGAGTCCATACAGCACTGACACAGCCACTGTCTGTATGCAGACAGTGCGTAGCTGTACCCAGAGAGCAGGTCCAACAGGTACAAACATTGTTTTTTTAAAACCAAGCTGGACTGAACTCATAGCCCAAAAGGAGTGGGAGGCGAAGCAGCTTCATATCCATTTTATTGCATTCATTCCTCAGCTGTTCCAAAGACTGGAGTTGCCTGTGACATAATTAGGGCTCTATTGTTCTGCCTATAAAGTGCCCTGTGCTACAGCTTGTGGTACAGTCCTTGTGAAGAAACCTTGATGGCAGCTATCCTCTACTGATAAAAGATTTCTGCAATCATACCCTTGGCTTTTCCTTTATTTACTGAAAGGGCTGGAACAAGAAAGTCGATCTTTACATTGCACAAAACATACCAGAATATTGCAAATAGTGTATCCTGAATAACCACCTGGACAAAAATCTACATTTAAGTGCTCCCAAAGTCTAGAAGCTTAGTACTCCAGGCAGATTTTGCATTTTGATATTCTTATTACTCAGCTTTGTACCTGAAAAGCAAGGAAATGTGAAAGTATGAGGTAGTCCTAACAATTATTCCCTAAATAATGGAAAAAATAAGCTTTCCCTGGAATAATGCTTGCACCACCTTTTTCCAAGCAGCTGCACAAAACCATTACACTTTGCAAAATTAATATATTTGCTTGTCTTTGGAAAAAATACATTGCACATATCAGCATTTAGTTTTGATAACTTAAAGAATTGCTATCTCCAAATGCCAATGGTTATGATTAATAGCAGGCAATTTTACTTCGAAACTGTCCAGATTTTACTGTAGGAGCCCGCAGGTCTTAGCGGAGGACTTGGGTTTATAATGAAATCTGAAAATCCTGGTTTACTTATTTTGCATGCCCAAGCCGGAGGGATAATTGAACTAGTTTCTCAGAAAAGCAAGCTGTAAAATGCTTGTAAAATGAAAAGCCGGCCACAAGATGGCATCTCGTTCTCACAGTAACGTTCAGCAACGGGCAGGACTGTTTCTGAAAAGAAAATGAAGCGGTGATGGGCATTTCAGGAACCCAAAAGCATTTCACCCAGGGCAGTCGCTCACAGCACTGCCCAGCGTGGCACAGGGCTGGAGTCACAAGCACGTCTTCCTCTCCCCCCACCCGGACTGTGGTTTCCTACACTCATGGGTCCTAATGAAAATTTTGGACATAAAGACTTTAATTGCTGGAATGAGGAAAAAAAAAAAAATCTGAAACAACCATTAATATAATGCAGGCAGTTTGAGACTTTTAAAGGGAACGTTGATCATTAAAACACATTTGAAGAACCTTTTACTTGTGAATTACTCCAGAAGACAAACTGTGGCTGATTTTCTTGACAGTAAAATACTTTGTCATTCTCAAGGATGAGACAACCATTTTCTATACTTCGTCACTTCCAGTACATGCCTAATATCTGTGCTATGTTTCCAGTTATCAGAGTGACGAGGCACAAAATAAGGCTATGGGCTCAGCTGAGAATTACTTCAGTAATATTACCATGGGGAAAATGTGACTGGCCCTAGAACTGATACATTATGAAAGCTAAATTTAAAAATACACACATTTTAGCTGACACTGCTGTTTGAACCCGAAGGCTTCAGAAAATAAATGTCTTTTATTTCTTATGTGCCCCTATTAAGTAGTACCTTTCCAGTTTCAAAGCACTGTATTAATTAAGGACTCAATATGTGAATGTGGATTCTCTCCAGCCTCAGACGTTTCCTCCCCCCAGGTAACACTGTGTCCCCCTGCACCAGCACCCAGGGACCTCAGCGCCATGGGGAATGTGGTCCCAGCACAGAGGGAGAGGACAGGCGATAGGGCTCCAGACTGCCCTCTGCTCCATGGCATCAGCGTCAGCATGTTCACCACCATCTGATTCCAGCTAAGGTTCAAACAAGAGCCATGGGATGAGGGACGCAGGAGGGAGGAACTGGTTGCTTGCTAGCTAGAAGCTGCCTAAGATCTCCCTCTTGGCCTGAGTCATGCCTCTCTGCACTGGAGGCAGCTGGGGTTAGAGGCAGCCCTGAGAGCAAGGGAGCGCGGGTAAGCAGGCAGAAAGCAGATGTGCTGCAAGGCAGGCAGAGTGGCCTCTAAAATCCCCTGAAACATCAGTCTATTTGGACAAGAGAGTGTCTTGTAAATCACAGTTCTTCCGAAGGCTGTTCCTCTAAGGGCACGTGTGTACATCAGTCCTTGATCAGGCACACTGCCCTACTCACTGCCACTGTTCTGCTCGCTCTGAAGTGAAATATCTTGTAAATGTTCTGTAAATCACAATCTAAGACAGAAAAAATGCTGCATCCAGCTGAAACCGCAGTGAGAGTTTCAGAGAGCGCTGCTATCATCTGTATTGGATGACAGCACCTCTTCACAACATTTGACACGGCATCTGTAATGACCATCAGAGGTCATGAACCCACCACAATGGCTTGTCAGCAAGCCACCACTGTGTTTCCCAGTAAAACACTGAGACTTCAGCTCTTCTGCTAAACTGTGAATATTGACTGCTGCAGCACCTTTATCTTCTGAAGTCTTTCACTAATGCACAGGACAAGTATCCTGATGCAATTAACATCTGAAATCTAAGGAACAAAAGCACAGCCCTCTTCAGCTGTGGCCTGGAAAAATGCCACATCAAAGTTTTCCCAGGCTCTGCCCTTCTTGTAGCTTTGTTAGGTACTCCTTGTGCCAAAACACTAAGTGAACGATTGTGTGCTACTCCCATGTTTATTAGTGGGAGGCAACATTTTCCAAAGCTTTGTCTGTTCTTGAACCGAAAGAACCATGCAATTAACAAAACCAGTAACCCCGGCATTATGAGAAGTGTTCAGAAAATATCAGGGAAAATATAATTGAAATTGTCCTTTTCTTTCATACATTAAATTCTGTGTCATTTTTATCCAGCCTGTTTAAAAATGGCTCTGTTCTGTTTGCAGTGAGAAAACAATAGCGTAGCCAATTTATTCAGAACATTCAATTATTTGAGATCTGTTAGAGAGCTTCAACAAAGCCTGTGTCATCATGGAAGCTCATAAATGCTGTTACATATCCACATACACCTAATGTGACATTCCTGACACTCCATTGCCTGAACAGCTGCAAAAAAATATACCTTAAGACACACTCCAGAGCTGAGAGCATCTTGCAAGAGCTTCCACAATTTATAACACTGACTCGAGGGTGTTTTTTTTTAAGAAAATTAGTAAGGAATTTGTACTTAGAATTATTAATACCTTCTTTCTACTACTGTGGCTTAATTCCAGCTTTTTTCCTCTGCAGTTTTCTTCCGTGGGAGGTATTGCTCCATCCTGTCCCGCAGAAACCCCCTGACACTTGGAGAGAAGCCCACACTGAATGCCACTGTGCTGGCAGAGCTCCCCAGAACTTGAACACAGGGTACACACGACTGCTTTGCCTATACACCACAAGCCTGAGCTTCCCAAGTCAGAGCAGGAGTAAGACTGATCCAGATTTGAGATCTCTGCACATAGTTTTGGAACCAGCTCCTTCCTTTACCAACATCTGAGAGCTGGGACTTTACCATAAACCTGTGCCAGTTGCCCCCCGCCCTGCTTTCCCATCCTGACCCAAGAATGAGTGACTGCATTCTGCTCACCGTTGATTCTGGAGTTTGTCTTGAGCAGTGTGTCTATCTCACAAAACAGATAACGGATGCGGTCTGACAATCGAGCCAACTGAGTGATGCCTAGGGTGAAGTGAGGGCCTCACAGCCTGGTGATGCTTCAGGGAAGGCCAGGAACACCCATATCCCTCATCCATAACCATAAATCTGTATCTGTACTGCGTGGTCCCCACTCTGTGCTGAATCACTGGGTCCAGCTGACCTTCCCGAATTGACACCTTGTTAAGGGCCAGTCGGCACACAATAATTGATTTAGTCCCACTTTGCCACAAGTATTAAATCTGGCATTTTAGAATCTTCTTTTTGGAGGACAAGAACTTTAACCATGGGACAGGTCGATGGGCCTGGACCTCTCTCCTTCCCAAGCAGGGAAGCCTCTTTGGTAAGATTTGTGCCTCCAGCTACATCAGATGTTACTCAGGACAGTATCACTAACAAAAGCACTGTACTCTTAACTCAAGCTTGATTTTTGAAGTAAGTGTACTTACCAATGGCAATTTTGAACTTGTTACATCTATCACCTTAATAAATCATCTATTTTTTTTCAACTTTGTGAAAGTGTTTCAGTGAAAGTCCTTAACTGGACTCTGGCAAGCAAATGTTGACTGATGAGTTTCTGTACATAAAATCCTTTAGACTTAAACACGTTGACCAAGTCAGAGACTAGGATCGTATCTGGATGCAAGTAGACTCCTCTCTGAGAAGTTCAGAAAGCAAGGGGATCCTCTCTGAACCTCATGATTCAACAGGAGGGCTGTCTCCCCCGCCACTTGTCAGACTCTTAACATGACAAGCTCTGAAGATTACCCCTGCTTCTACCTCTGTGACCAAATCTAGGAGCACTTGAGTTCTGGTACCTGAACTAAAGCAAGAACCAACTACGAACTGGCATTTCTTCTCCACTCTGGTTCCCACAGGCAGAATGATCAGATGACAGCTGCAATGTATCTGCAGGTAAGTACTGGTGCAGCTTTAACTTAAATAGCTAACACTGAAGGTTTTCCCAGAGTTTCAATAGTATGAGTCCATGTCCTAAAAGACAGGTGACATGTAGCATATAACACATGCAGGCTTATCAGATTTCAAATTGAGCGGATCTTCACTAAGGTTATGCAAATAGTACAAAGACATAGAGTAAATAATAAATGCAACCTGTACTTCCCTCAGTTACTATTCCTTCAAGTTGGAACTGGATCGTTTAGGATAGTCATACAAGTCCCATAGCCCCTTTACTGACCATTATGCTTCTTTTGCCATTGAAGGTCAGCCTACCTGACGTGGCAAGTCCTGTGGTTAAAAGATGTTCCCATGCATAATACCTCCTACCACAAGAACCTTCTTGACTCTTTCTCCTTTTATCCCAAAACTCCTCACATGGCTCCATATGGTACAATCTGCTCTGGAGTTGTGACCAGCACACAATGAATACTATGTTCAATCAGGCCTCCCAGCATCCAATGCGGCCATGATATCTAAGCCTTGCCTTGAATTAGAGTTAATTCAGATTTGCCAGTCATCACAGGGAAACGAAGGGAAAGGAAGCCACACAACACACAGTCAGTACAACCTTTGTTGTACTGCTGCCTTTGTAGCTCCATGTTTCATATTGGTGTCACACTAGTACTGTCGCAGATTATAGTGAAAATGGTCAGAAGACCACCTTTCCTACCCAGGCTGCTAACTCCAACAGCCTGACAACAAATATTTATTTAATGGGGCTTCTGTTTTTCACCTAAAAAGCCATCCACCAGACACATCTTCCCTTACAGATGTTTTATCCAGATGCTTACTTCTACAGAGAGTTTGCATTTTTTTTCTTCTTTATGCATCTACTCATTTGTGGTATAAGGCTTACAAAGGTTTTAATATTTTTCTGGTTTTACATGGTCCATAAGCACTTTATTGTGACACAAAATAAATATTTCCTTTCAGAATGTGTATAGCCTAGGGACAGATCACAGACACAGATGCGCCTCAGAAATACACCAGACTGGAAACATCCACTGTTTGGTTATCAAGAAAATTTTCTACTTACAGTAGACCCTTTTCCACCTTGGTCACAACATTTATTTGAAGAACGGTATGCTATTGTTCAGGAACACAGAACATATTAGGCCTTGAGGAGATGCCTGAGCATTGCTCTGGTTCCACAAGTGGATCTAATCAACTAGTGAAATCAGTAACAACTTTTCAAAATGATGTTAAAGAATCCTTATCAAATGAGTATTGATGACATCACTGTACACAGAATATGCTGCAGATCAATTGGCCTATAATCTTCTCTTTTCCCTGTGAGACAGGGAAAGGTAGCACCACAATGCCAGTGATAGAAATAATAGTCCAATGGTGCCATTTCTATGTCATGTCTACCACATGCCATTAAGGAGATAAAATGTCAAAAGACCACTTTAGATGGAAATGAAGAGTACTTCCCTCTGTTTCACCTCCAGCTGCCCCTACTATGACTTGATTTTCATGTTCAGACTGTAGTTTTCAACCCAAGGTGCAGGCACTGTGCCAAAGTGGTGGTGAGGATGTCCGGTATGATGCTCAAGGGATGGCAGCACTGACAGCAAATTGTGTGAAAACTGCACTCACCCACACAAAACCAGCCTGAGTCCAGCTGGACAACACTGGATACAGATGGAGGGATCAGACCACGAAGCCCCGTGCTCTCATATTTGAAAGCGAGGTATGAAGACATCTAAATGAACCCCTGATTTAGTCTGCAAGACTCCAGACTGTATTTGCACAGTGCCCAGCACACTGTATTTTGGAACCTCTAGGGATCAGAAAATAATTGTTTCCTAGATAAGATTTAAATAAGCACTATAGAACTATTTTAGCAAATAAATAAATATGCATTCATGTGCTGGGTAGCTTCCTTGACTCTAAGTTAAAATGACCTAATAAAAATATCCAAATGTTTCAGTCAACTCACTTTTTTATCTATGTGACTTAAAAGAGGATTATCAGGTGGCCATATTATTTACGTATTTTTCAGCCACGAGTAAGAAAACTCAGTGATTGGAAAAGTATCCCAATTGGGACAGATAATATTTATGTGATACGTGGGCTGACTGGAGATTTAAAGGTGCTGTTTGTTATGCTACAGCCACTTACGAAACAAATGATCTGGCTCCAACATAAACTGTTACACTGAAAACAAGCCAGAGGGAGACAGCTGTCAGTACATTAAAAAGGCATTTTCTCAGACAACAAAGACTTAAACCAATCATTTTATAAACATATTTCTTTGCCCAACCAGATTTCCATAATTCTAATGGTTTGTCTGCTGCATGGAGAAATAAAGTAAGTTTTTGCTCATATGATTTGTCAGAAAATTCTGCTTGGGAAGAACAGATGGTGCTAAAAAATTGAACAAGGATAACAGCATTATCAGGCTTTCAACTACATAATCCATTCTTTCTACACACATTTAAAATGGAAGCACTGCATACCACAAACCTTTGACTGTGGCCAGCCCACAGTTTACATTGAAATGACACTGTTCCCCGTGTCAAGGATCACATTTTGAGGTAATTTTCTCTGTATTTGTGACAAAAGCCTTTGATTATACATTAAAAACATGGCCAGACTTGCCAGTGGTGTAAACTTGTATCTCTCTATTAAATTGGTGGATGTAGGGATTTACACAGCATAACAATCCAAAGTCACACTTTCCAATCAATCTATACCGTATTTCATGCTGACACAGGTGACTGCCAGGATAGGTCTTAGGGAGGCTGATCCTCCAGACAAAGCTCAGAGCACTGTCTCTTCCCCCAAAACATTCTGTATTTTATCGTCCAAACAATTATTCCTGGATCCCTCAATGGTTTAACTCCTGAAATACCACCTCACTGATTCTCAGCCTTCTAGAGAAACCAGAGATCCTGAATCACTCTGTCCTTCTGCACCTGCATATTCAATAGCCCAGAAAGTAAAAGTAGCACTCAAATGTAAAAGCCTGAAATACCATCCCTCTCACTTCAGAAAATAAAATAAAATTCAGCACCAAGGTAATCCATTACCTGGACTGCTGTGAGTTAGTCTCAAGAATCATGAGTACAGAGGGGACAAGAAATGTCAAGTTCACTAAGTCAAGCCAGGGAATTTATGAAAAGGGAATGGGGTGGCTTTACAACCTGTTAATGTCCGTGCTAGCACGGATAATTTTGAGCTGACAAGCTACTGTTGGATAAAATATATTAATTTACTTTGATTTTCACTCTTGTTCAGTGAGCCAAGTCTTGACAGAGCTATTGTCTCTGGTTTTATGTGAAACTTACTTTACTTGTTACCTTTCTTAAAGGCACAGCCTCTGGTGGTGTTTTGTAGAAATAATTCTTCTTCTTCTTGCTTGCTATTCTTCCCTTTTTCCTTCCCTTCTCCCCCTTTTTCTTCCCCTCCTTTCCTCCCTTTCTTCTGTCCTTCCCTCCTTCCTGCACCTAAATCTCAGCCCGCTGAAGAGAGAAAAATTAAAAATTACCTATATGGATGCTAAAGACTCAGAAGCCAAACAGCATGGAAAAGGAGCCTCCAATGTATTTATTTCTAAATCGCATAGTGTGGGGCCAGGCTTCTGTGGGCTTTGAAAACATGGAACTGATAACAAGGTCACCCACTAGGATTTAAAACTAGGGCTGTATCTACAGAGAGTGGCAGGTAGCAGCTGTGCGCAGATACAATCTGTTAAAGCAGTAATAATGATTACTGCTCAGCACTCCTCTCCAGAAGCAGCACCACTAATGAAAATGTGATCTGCTGTAACCTAAATATGTCATTATCAGCAACTTCTAAGACAAGTCTAACAGCACCAGTTGCATACAGCACCAGCAAGGCCCACAGCTTCTGCTTCCCAAGAGATGTCGAGGCACTGGCTCCTCTCTGCAGCACAGGGAGAAAACAGCAATGACATAAATCTGCCTGCCTGGTGTCTGGCAAATCTGCCTTTTCCTCAGAGGTGGACCCCACACATCTGGGTCTGTCTGGCTTTGGAGGCATCTGTCTGCACGGGTGCGAGGGTGGCTGTGCCTGCGCCCAGGAACCAGGAGCACCCTGAGATCCAAAGCCTTCCCTGAGCCCCAAAGTTCATCCCTGAGCCCCAGCCAGCATTGCCCCTTGGCACGGCGACATCCTTCCCTGGTGGCCCCTTCCCTGGCCAGATGCTGTGCACCCCACCTGAGCAGGATGATTCAGCCCTTGGTGGAAGGTAAGTGTAGATGCTGCCAAAGACTCCTCCAGTGTAGTGATGTCTACACTGGAGAGTTATTCAGGGCTCTCAGCCAGTTTTCAGCCTGCACCCATCCATCATCCATTCCTCAGTCTGGTGATTTCAGTCTGGCGCTGCTTTAAGGCCCAAAACTGACAGCACCCATCTGTTTCTAGGACTGGGCAGACCTGCAGCAACGGTGCAGGCAAGCTGGAGCCCTCTACATCCCTGTCCCCCAGCCCTGTCACTCCCAGCCACACCAGGGCTCCCGCAGGTGGCACAAAGGCAGGTCCCAGCACACACAGAACTGCCAGCTCTGTGCTCCACTGCACCCAAGCAGGTACAGAAACAATGAGGCGACGGGCACATCAGTCATGCTGTGGCATGGAAACGTTTCCACATTGGGCTAATCCATCAGCTCAGAGCTGCTCACCTCTGAGAGGGGACCTCAGCAACGTGTGCAGTGGGCATACACCCTGCAAGCATCAGATCTAAACGCACACTTCTGGTCTTAAAATTTGCTGCGGAACTTGTCAAGATACACAGAAAGAGTATTTTAAAAGCACACCACTCCTAATTAAGGAGATACTCTCATAAAAGTGGTTTTGAGTATTTACTACACATAAATGAAAAGGAAAACCTATTATTTTTTCTCAGCCTCTTACTATTACTAATTTAATCAATTAAATCAGCATAAACTACACCCATTTCCAGACTGCACCTGGGTTTTATGATGTTGTATCACCACTGTACACAGAGTTTTCTCAGGAAGCAACAAAGAAGTGTAGTCAGTAACCTTTTCAATTTGCAAGTGTACAGTCACTAATCCTTTCTCAGACACAAACGTGCACACACATACGCACAGACACACTCCAACCTCTTGCTGAATGGAGGTTTCTGACACCAGCCAGGTTGTGAGGCCATGTCAGACAGTGAATTGATAGCGATACCCTCTTCTCTACAGTGACATTCTCCTTAACAAGTGACCACCCTGCTCCTTACCACTTGCTAGAACAGGAGAGTCAGCTTCACTGTAAATATTTGCAAAGCAAGCTTTTATGCTTCCATTTTTAAATCACTGTTCATTACATTGCCCATCCCTTCTATGATGAGATAACTAGCGTTTTCTTCTGTGTCCACTTTGGTATCACAAGCAGTTCCATCCAGCTGTCTACAAAGACATAATTTTTCTTCTGGAATTTGTGAGTGAATTGGTCATCCAAGAGAGAGGAATCCAGCTCAATTAAACTGTTTCAGTGGGAGGTATAAAAAACCTGTATATTCTGTATGACAACTCTAGATGTGATGTTCTTAGGTGTGACGCTGCCTTTGGGAAAATTCAGGCGAGACCTCCCATTGTATTTATTTATTTTCTTTAGACGGTATTTTTAACCGATATGTGTCATAGGCATCCACTTGACTAGCTGTCCTCATCTGTCAGTCACCTCCTCAACTTAGCCAGCTTGGGTGTTGCATGAAAATAGAAGGGTAATGTGGGAAAAAAAACAGACTAGTTTAGTTTGTCTGCTAAATATGCTCTAAAAAAAGTGGTGAGATAATCATGTCTATCAAGCAGCTAAGGTAGCATCTGCATCTGTAGCCTCCCCAAGCTTTAATAACCAAGGTACACTCAGTACTTAGGAGAGGAAGAAATCTTTTGACAATGATCATTTGTGCACAGAACTATCACTCCAAGAAGACACCCATGACGGAGAAACCACCGATCTCTAGTTTTGGACAACCACACTGCTTTCCTGGTTTTGCATTTGCATCTGTTTCCTTTTTTAGCTAGTTAGCTGTGTGATTAATTGTAATGGGAGTTGTTCTGGGTAACACAACTAAGAGTGGGCTAAAGAAGGCGAGCTGCTACATAAATTGTGCTGTTTGTTACAGCTTTTAAGTTGCTTAAACAGCCATACTGATAAAATGTTGGTAACCATCTGCTGCCAACATTTGTAAATAAATATAAACCAACCTAAATATTCCCTGGCTTGTTGCTCTGTTTCAGGCATGGGTCTTCTGCATTTGGGTGGTGGTGTTGGTGGTGGTGTTTCTGGTTGGTTTTGGTTTTTTGAAAATCTATATGTAGTTTATGCACAGACATAATTTCTTATTATGACTGTTTAGCTGCCTGGGGGTGATTCCAACTATGCTGTTCTTTGGCACCACTCAATGCAAATTACTCATGACTACACAGAGAGGTAGGATGCCTAATTCTGATTGTTATTATTTTTTATTATTAATATTATTTATCAGTAGCAAAGCAAGCTCTAAAACTAATTTCTCCATGGCAGACTGGGAAGAGAGATTGATTGCAAACTTTCTTCACAGGAGGTCCTTTTACAAATCTGAGCAAGTGAGACAAACTTGTTTAACTTACAGAAAGAAGAGATTTTATAGCATTTAGGAGCCCTATCCAAAGCTCAGCTGTGTTTGGCTCTATAGAAAAAAAGAGACAGAATTTTGAAAGTCTGAATCTTTAGTTTTGGACTTGCATCAGGGTTGACTGTATTATATACAGCAGTTCTGGAACACCACTCATTTCAATGCATACTCTCCCATGCATGCTTCCTCTCCGACTTGCGACACTACAATCTCTCTTTTGTTTCTACACAGTTGCTTACTGGGAAAATATAATATTATGAAAATTGTACTAAAAATCAGCTGTTGGGTACTTCTTCAAGCACCTACCACAAAAAATGTTACTTGTTGACTGTTGCTATCATTTTGCACCATAGTGCCCAGGGAAATAAAATCTGCTTACTCTACGATCGGATTTCCTTTCTGACAGCTTTGTCTCTGCAACAAACAGTGCCTCTAAGTTAAGAGTGCTCGAAGGGAAACTTGCATTTTGGGGAAAGTGTTTAAAATATTATGAAGAAATGAAAGGACTCCTTCATAGCCAGATTTTCCTATTAGAGTGTTACTTTCTGACAACTGGTAGTTAAGTTTTACAACATGATTTTACAACTCCTCCAGCACATCAAGGACCTGCACATTTTAGACATCTTTTTCTCTTTTGTTGATGCTCTGCATTGAGTTATTGCCTCTTATTGAACATGACTTCTAAAAAGATTGGTGAGATGTAGTAGAAACATCTCTTGATTAATTAAAAAAAAAAAAGTTTAAGTATTCCTTTCCCATTAGAGAGATAGATCAAATATGAGCATAGCTGTATTATTTTGCACAAACCAATGATCTTTTTTTCTTTCCATATGACTGCAATGCTTATGAAAGCTGCCAGGATGCATTAAAATCATTCATGAATTTGTAATAAGGGTCTTAGGTTCCACATGGCAAGTATTTTGCAGTAGGAAGGATACACTGCCAAAGGATTCATCTTTGTTAATAGCACACACTGCAGTTTTGAAACACTGGCCTCTCAGACTTGAGCAAATAATTGAATGTCCTTTTGGCTTTGTTTCACTAATGACCCATTGGAATATAGGAGAATCCTAAAGTCAGAGAGTAAATAGGGTCTTCTAACTGAGACAGGGTTCTAACTGTATTTGATATGCTACTGTAGAGATGGAAATAAAAATTGAGGCTTGCACTTGAGGAAGAAAGTGTTCAGGGCAAAAGGAGGAGCTACTTGGCCCTCTTGCAATGATTTGTAACAAGTACTAAGATTGGCATTAACAGAGTGTGAGTGGACACATGTGTATGTGTTTGTATGAAAGTACCAGAACAAGCAGTAGAACATGTATTAAAAAGAAAGGTATGCACATGAGGAGAAGGAACAAACTGACCTAAAGAGAAGGTATCAGACAAGACAAAGAACAAGTCCAGAACCATAAAATACCCAAAGGCAACAGGACATTAATGACATTCATGAATTTGTGAAGGGTGAAACAAAATAGTGAGGCAAAGTATCCCAGACACATCCCCTCCTAGGGAGCATAAAAAGGAAGTCCAAAATCAGTTCATTTGCCAATCAAGTAACCCAGAGGCACAATGAAGACTTAACAGACAGCATCCTTATGCTCTGTGTGATCACAAACGTGACCTTGGCCAGACCATTTAAACATGCACATTTTGGTGCTGCGGAGTATGTGGATGTGAAAGCGTAATGGGAGGCAGTCAACTACTTACAGAGATATTTTTATAAAATCACATTCCCTTTCCATAAGATATCATGGTGAGTTTTGTCACACTCATCTCCTATGCTCTTTAGTTCTTCAAAATCCTTCAAAACCTAGAGATCCAAAACCTAGAGGTCCCAGGTACATACCCTTTCAACTGATGCACACGTCCTTCTGGCAAAGATGTTTGCTGAAACTGCTGTTCAGCAGCTTTAAGATGGGCTGAGGGTGGCACTGCAAAGACAGGCTTTACAAAGTAATGGCAAGAGAGGGGGTACAAACAGCGTAAACAAGAATTCACATGGATAAAATTTTCTCACATGTGGACACAGCCAGCACAAAATCTAAGCACCACAAATTCTTCTTGAGCCTTTAAAATTAGGGAGTAAATGATTTACAGGCCTTTGAGTGCCCCAGTTTCATCCACTTCAAACACTTCAGTCAAAAATGGTAATAAATGAAGGCCTTACAGACGTCATCCCTTCCTGGTAGTGGCAAGATCTAGGCAGATCATGTAAAATATTTTCCTTAAAATGACAGTGGAAGTTATATTGAGTTTTCCAGAAGGATTTGAAATGAAAGCTTAGCGTACTACTGGAGGATCAGTGTGGAAGCATGGGAGATTTAGGAGTCCGATTATAACATGAAACATTTTAGGTTTAGGTTACCATTTCAGATTCAGACCAGTCTCCAGGTTTCCATGACAAGTTTCTATCTGATGAAAATTAGGACACACAAGTCTGTATCTTCTGTCCTGGTTACACAAAGCAATGCGCCAATCTGGGAAAGTCAGAAGTTGGAAACTGGATTATCTCCTTAGTGCAAGAGGTAGAACCTGCTGAGCTATGTTAGATCAGGCTCTTCACACAGTCAGTTCAAGAGGCCTCACAGGGTAATCAGTTGGGCATGCCTCATAGCAAGGACAAAAGAGGACATACATGCCTAAATGAGGAATTCCACGGACTTAGGGTGATCAAACTGTATTACAGAAAACCTACACAGTGTTTTACACTGAATGTGTCTGACTTCACAAGTGTCCTAACCGGAGTTGTACTCTGGTATATTAAAAAAAATATATCTTTATCCTGGGCAAAATTGAGCAGCTGTGCACAAGCCTATCCAAGCATTCCTTCATCTGAGGGAATGGATCTGGCAAGTATGTACTGCTTAACCTGCAGCATCAGCCACTTTACAAACTGCAGTGGCAGCTACTGCTTTCTTAGAACTGACAGAGGATGAGCAACATACACATGAGATGCTGTATTCAACAACTCAAAGTACTGACACAGCCTCAGAAATCCCAGCCTCCCCTTTCCTTTCCTCTCTCCCTTCCTCCCAGTGACTTACCTTGTGAAGCTGAAAAGCCAAGCCTCCTCACACACACACGTCCTTCAGAAACCATTCAATTCTTTGCTGCACTGTGGCACAGTTTGTAGCAGCGGAGCAGGAAGGAAAGCTAGAAGCCATGACAATTTCTTCATGAACGTCTGCAGAGCAGTTAATTTCTTCACTTGTGGGGCCTCTGAGCACTACTCCAACAGAAACATTGAAAAATGAAAGAACATCACCTCAGCAAAAGAGAAATATGCTGCTTACTTGCCCAACATACACAGTGCTACCAGCTGGCTTGTGTGTGTCTCACTCAAACAGCTGCTGCGCCTTGCACCAGGCTCAGGATAATAAACACGGTAAACAAAAAGAAGCCCTTGGTGACTGGTAACTACCACATTCCCTAACCTCATTTGTGCCTATTCAGACACTTTCAAAAGCAGGTTTTTATTTTCCAAAGCAAATGACACGTGTAAGGCATAGTTCAGACTCTGTAGTTCTCACAACCAGGCTGGAAGACCACACTTCAAACTACTCCTTCAGCTCTGAAAATTCAATTTCAAGGACAAACATCTGTGATACTTTATTTGTAGCTGTGCCTATCGCACATGTGGCCTAACAATCCATGTTTCTGAAAGCTATACGTGACTATTAGAAACCGATAGTATTTTAAAACAAGTAATTGTCCAGAAGTCTCTCACTGGCAAACCTGTAAGCCCTACACAGAAAAGACAGGTGGGTAAGAATTCCAGGCATGAGCTGATGATTTACTAGCACCCAGCAATCAGGCTACTAGATTGCACTAAATAGTTTTTCATCAAGAGAGAGAGCTCCATGTAAAAAAGGAGCACAGCAATGAAAACTGCCGTTTACGGGCTTATGTATACTTACTTTGGCTCCACTGAGATTAAGTGTTCTGCATGAATCATAGTGGTACACCGATAGTTTGGCCAACGCTCAGACAGTACATCAGGGAAGAGAATTGCATATAATAATGCAACATCCTGTTGGGAGGCTTAAGAGGCAGAAATCTAGCAGTAATCACTTCCAAGGCTAGTAGCTCAGTTCTTATTGCCTTCATAATGACTCCACAGTTATTCAGTCAATGAAAATGGAGTCTGCTATTGAGCATCAAAAAGATAAATTAACAATAAAATGAGTCTCACTCATACATCCACCGCCTACTTTAGCGGAGGCCTGCAAAGATACAGTATGCACTTTCAAAGTATGCTGCCCTCTTCTTTAAGGTGCTGAGGTGGTTGAAAAGGAGGCAGGAGCAGCGCCTTTCTTTACTAAATAGTGGGTTGCTTTCTTGAAGGACAAAAACCCCCAAGCTGTTAAAATTGAGTATACATTTTTTCCATTGGAAATAATAAATAGTTCATGTTATAAAAGCCTTTAACACCATGCATGAAGTGCCAAATGCCAGGATGTTTGCCTTATTAATTTTGGTGTAAAACCCAATATCCCAGACAAACCCACTATACTCTAATTAACTAAACAACCAACCAAAAACCCCAAGCAACCAATCAAACAAAACTCCTCAAGAACTGACATAAACCATACCAGGCAAACCTCAAGCAAACTGAATCTTATGTGATGTAAGCTTCCCTCCTCCCACCCTGCCTCCCTCCCCAGCTCCAGGCAGCTCTCTTCTGTGTGTCAAGTCATGCTGCAAATAACCTAGAGAGCAAACTCTTGGCTGGGGACCCCGAATGTCTTATGGTCAATGGATACATCCCCTGAAGACTTGCCTTACATCTAAAATGGAATACCAAGGATTTTACAGCTATAGCAGTTAAAAGATCCATCCATAATAAACAAGGAGGTTATCATTCATGGCTTAGAAACCAAAATACTGAACTCATTCCTTAAAATCCATCTTGTTAAAGCTGGTTATAAGACAATAAACAAAGGCTAATGAACAGAAGACTCACTGTGTCATGTCTAAAATTAGACTGCATGACATTCACATTGTCACAGGTTTGTGGAATACTTAAAGGCTATTATATTATTGTTTTAAGCAATCATATGTATCTTTATCAATTTGATAATTACAGCTAGTTCAGTATATTGCTAGTTCAATGGGTAAGTGACAGTATAATTTCTTGCCGGAACAAACAATGGAGTCTGTATAAAGAGGGGTAATTAATATAAATTGCAACACTGCAAAAAAATGCAAGCAGCAAGCCTTCTGAAGTTCCTGAAAGAAACAGCACAAACAGAAAGCACAGCATTACCTCCCTTTGTCACTGCCCTCCTGACAGAGGTACTCAATCCTGAAACCAACTCACTCCGTTACTGTATCATCACCTGTACAGCCAAAAGCAACCTCGTTGGCAATGGCCAATGTAAGACACAGCAAAATGCCAGGACAGGAAAAGACAAGGCATCATGGAGCTGGGAATGGGACGAGGGGCAGGAGAAGTCAGGATTTAGATCATCTGAAACCGCTACACAATCGCACCTTAAATTGCTTAATATAAGCAGGGTCATTTTGAGATAAATGAGTTAAGGAAGGATCGTACGAATGGTAATCCGGGCAAACTTGAGGACTGCATCCTCCAACTGGAACAGTGATGAGTAGGCAGGACAGGCTGAGGAAGGCAGAAAGCATCAGCCGAGTCAGACCTGGCTAGACACGTTCCCACCACGCCTGATATACCACTGGTATCATATGCCTTATCATACCACCTTAAAATGCATATAGTAGTGATTCTGACCAGGAAGAGACTTCATTAAGAAACTCCAGGTTAAAGTCTGAAGAAATCCGGCCAAGTAACAAAGACGAGGGAGGAAAACAGTGGGACAATTGCCCTTGCATTACTGGCTGAAACCGTAAATTGAAACTGAGCAGGAAATCTGACAAAAAAATAAAACAAAGATACAGGATCAAAGCAAAGAGTCAGTGGAGCTTTGAGACTTTGCCTTTATGCCACCAAAATACATACATTTCTTGAACCATCTGGGTAGTTCATCTGATTTCAATCAACTCAGCGTTTGTAGAATGTGCAGCTTTATCCATATGCAGAAATATTTCACTGAGCTGGGAAGTGACAAATTGTAATACAGGTCTGGTGCAACTCCTTCAGAAATTAATTTCTGAGCTCCCATTACCTTAATGGTGCTAATATACTGGAAGTAGCTCAGATGAAGAAAAATAAAAGTTGGTTGCTGGCTTAAATAATGATTTAGAAGATCTAGAAGCACCTGAAGTGTGCATGCACTCCTAATGGAGAACTAATAGGATGTATGATGCTAAATTCAAGAACTGCGAAGTGCAGATTAGGAAAGAGATCATTTATGAAAAGCTTTCTGAACAACAGAGTATTTTTAGACCAGGGAACAGCCTCACAAGCAACAAGCAGAGCTGCAATGCATGGTAACTACTGAGGACAAAGTAATACACTGGTATAAGGGAAGACTTTTTGAGATAACAGATCCACACACATCTGTTCCTGTGCTTGATGAAAGGCAAGTTCAAACGAGAATGAGATGGCTGCTAAACAAACATTAAGTATGTCAGGAACAAGCCCCTACAACAGTAGTCTCACTTTTTACATGACCTTTAATATCACAATTGCCTTATCCATTCAGTTTGGTTTCATGCATGCCTCCTTACCCCCATCTCACTTTTCTCTACAACTACAACCTCTCCTATAATGTGGGAAATACACTTGCAGTTTTCCTCAAGTACAATTGACCATAGCATTCCTTGAAATGCCAGAAAGTTGGCTTTCCTCTCAGACCTTCCACGTTTTCACACAAAAGCACTTCCAGCACTGGTTTCTGCTGCCACAGCTGGTTTGTAGCCATAAGGATAAGCTTTTTTTAAGTGTCGATAATAAAAAGTAAGAAAAGCATGGCACATCCCAAACCACTTGGAGCTGATCCTAGGAGAGCTGCGGAGGGGGGCACAACCTTTTTGCCTAGTGCTGTCCGTCACTGTTACACCATTAAAGCATCAGCGGGTTAAGGTCATCTTTTCTGGCCACTGCCACCTTTAATGCTGCTGGGCAGATGAACGCTAATGATGTAGAAAGCTCTAAGTCCTTAAAAGACTTTTTTTTTTCTTTTTTATTTCTTACAAGCTGATCCGACGCTGGCTGGAAAAGACACATCTGCAGATTTAGTCCAACTAAAATTTCACCGCGTCTTTTCAGCCTACGCCAATTAGAACTAACCCCCCCCCCCCCAAAAAAAAAAAAAAAAAAAAAAAGAAACAAAACCAGCCAAACTCCCAAATCAAGCTCTTCGGGCACGGAAATTCTCCTTAAGCTGCACACGAATAAAAATAAATAAACTGGATTTGCGGAACACAACACCGCTAAATACGTGACAGCGGCTGTCCCTGCGAATCTAATTTCCGCTGGCAACCATGGTGACTTTGGGGAAAAACTTCCCGGGGAGAAGCGGTGCCGCCGGCCCCGGCCCTGCCCTGCTCCCGCCGCATCCCCTCCCGGGGGTTGCCCCCCGCCCCGCGCCGCCCCGCCCCGCGCGCGCCTCCGCCTCCAACCCCCCCCAGCGGGGCGCGCACGTGCTAGAAGGAAACACGGGGCGGCGCAGGCGCGGCCCGGCCGCCCCTCCCTCCCCTCCCTCCCCTCCCCTGCCCCGGGGACGGGGCGCTCGCGGGAGGAGTCTCAATCTCCGGGCGCCTGATTGACTGATGTCATTCCCCCAGCGCCGTGCCTCGCCGGCCCATTGGCTGCCTGCGGACCTCTATCTGCATTGCGCTTTCTGGTTGGCTGTTGCCGCGCCGGCTGTTGCCCAATCCTAATACGGACCAGGCGGATTAAGTTCCGTTAACCCCGCCTCCTACCCAGCCCCTCTCACCGCCGCCGCCGGCTCCTCCCCCGCCGCCTCTTCCTCCCTCTGATTGGTCAGTGCCGCGCTTCTCTCCTCCCGCCCGCCGCTGCGCCGAGCTCCCCGGTTGGGTGGCGGCCAGCTCCCCCAGATCCCCGCGCCTCGCCGCACTGCGCGTGCGCCCGCCTTGGCCCCAGTCCCCCGCTACCGCGAGCCGCCAAGCTAATAAAGTTTTGTTGGGAGAGAGAAGGGGGGAGCAGGGGCGCCGCCCGGCCCCGCCTACCGTCCCTCCCTTCCCCCCACCCCCCCCACCCGCCTGGGAGCGGCGTCCGCGAGCCCGGCTCCGCCCCGCCCGCGCGGAGTGGGGGGGGGGGGGGGGAAGGCCGTTGAGGGGCGCGCGCGCGCGCTCGAGCCGGGCTCGAGCTGTGGGCATCTCCCTCCCCTCCCTTCAGTCCCGCTCGGCAGCCGCGGCGGCAGCAGCAGCAGCAGCCTGGGCAGCGGTGCCGCCGCCTCCTTCTCTTCGTCCTCCTGCCCCCCACCCCCGGGGCACGGTGAGCACAGCCGCGTGGGGACGGGCTCGCCTCCCTCCCCGCGCCGGGTGCGGCGGGACGCGGGAGCTCTTCTCCCTGCCCCGGGTTGCGGGACCGCTCCTCTCCAGCACGCCCCGGGGAGCGGTTGTTAGCGGCCGAGGGAGGAAGGGGGCGGCCGGCGGCTCTCCCTCTTGCCGCTCCCTTCCCCCCCCCCCCCGCCAGCGTACAGACACACCGTGCGCCTCGGCGGCAGCGCTTCCCCCGCTCCGCACGCCGGGCTGGGACGGGCGGCGGCCCTCGCCCGGCGGGGGGAGCGGGCTCTGCTCTCCTCACGGGTCGGGGCGGGCCGCGCGGCCGGCGGCGCTCTCGGGGCGACCGCGACCGCTCCCGCGCGGGGAGGAGCCGCGGCGGGGCCGGGAGGGTCGCCTGAAGGCGGGGGGAGGCGAGGGGGTGTCGTGGCGGCGGCGCCGGCCGGAGGGGGGGCGGCTGCGGGCTCGGAGGGCTGCCCCCGCCGAGGGAGCGCCCCGGCACCGCCGCGCTGCCCGGCCGCCGCCTGTCTGCGCTGGCGCTGGTGGGACTTGTCACCCGGGACTAGGCTGGGCTTTCTCATCGTATTTCGCGTCTGTCATATTGCCTGGGAAACTTCCTCAGCCCGATACAACTTCGAGCAAAAAGAGAAAAAGGAAAAAAAAGAGAAAAGCCATTTGCTCGAACGCTGCAGCTGCTGGAAAACACAGCCGACAAGTTCCTCAAAATATAATTGCACCATCACTCCTTTAGAGGAAGCGAGACCTGGACCATAGGACCGCAGGGAAAGCACTCAATCTCTACTCCTTTTGTGTAATGTGAGAAAAGACTAGGCTTTTCTATGCCGTAGGACTCTCCGTTGGGAGATTTAATGCCTTTTAAAGTATTCCGAGGCTTTTCGGAAAGATCTTAAGTCCAAATTGCTCCTGCTGTAAGGCTCTAATCCGGTGAATTGAAACTGAGTTTGGGTATTTGAGGAGACCGCTGTGCTGGGATTTTTGTCATTTGCTGTAGTAAACGCAAATGCAACCATACCAGTGCTGGACGTGGTTTGTCTGAAATTTTGATGTATTCCGTCACTACCTCTGGGTTCTAATACCCGTTTCTGAAACTTGTGTTTGCTTTCTGCTCTCTTTGCTTTGACTGACCTTGTTCAGTGGAATCTTTTGTATTACTGGTACTTCCAAATCTTGTGTAACATCTGCCACTGCTATAGAAATACATAACGTAGTTAGGTTTTTGGATGCTATCTTGCTTCCTGTTTGGTTTTCATCACCAAAATCTTTTCAGAACTGAGAGACTGAGATTAATCCCTTTTCCCCCCCCTCCCTTTCCTTCTAATTCAACAGATGCAGTTTATGTTGCTTTTTAGTCGCCAGGGGAAACTGAGACTCCAGAAGTGGTATGTCCCATTATCGGACAAAGAAAAGAAGAAAATCACGAGGGAACTTGTTCAAACTGTGTTAGCCCGCAAACCGAAAATGTGCAGCTTCCTGGAATGGAGAGACCTGAAGATTGTCTACAAAAGGTTGTTCTGTCTCACTAACCTTGTAATTGCCATAGATCACAAACAGTGTAATAAGTAGCAAAAAAAAAAAAGGTTGATTTTTCTCTTCCCCCCGCCCCCCACCCCTTCCCTTTGCTAGTTATGGAGAAGACTGACTTTTCCCTTGAATCTAATTTGATAACCAAGTAGGAATCATTCATGTGTAGAAAATCACTCATGCATTTAGAAATGTGCTGAAGAAATGAGATTTCCTTCTACTTCCACAAGGAGTGGAGGTTTTTGATTCTCTGTTTAGATTCAGACAGTACATAAATGCTTACAGATATGAAGTATATAAGATTTAAGAGGTGATAAAGAAAATCTAGATTTTATAAACATTTACTTCAGGCAGTGACTTCATAAACTGCCTGAAAATGTAACTTACTTCTAAAGGCTCATAGAAATAAGAAAATTACTTTGCACAGTACCTAGTTTGGTTTTTTGATTTTTTTTTTAATAATTTTTTTTTCTGTGAATACAAAAAGGCATTTGTCCTAATTGAAGATACCATGGGTAGCTTTCTTTTGTTGGAAGTACTGCATAATTTTCTTTGCAATAGTTTAATTTCTCAGTTGTTTCCTAACTTTTCTAGGAGTATTTGGCAAGCGTTTTTTAGCTTTGTGCTGATCTTTTGAATGTATTAAAACACAGCAGTGTGAACGTAATTTTCTCCACAAATAACAGTAATCCTCATTCTGATGTGGTAGACTGCATCTCTTCCAGCTAAAGCTGGTGCTACAAAACCTTGGGTTATCTCCCTTCCCTGGTTAGTTATAAACTTCAGGAGGTTTATCCGTTCTTTTCTCTTTGTGATAGTAAATAACTTGTGCCCTACAATAAATACTGTTGTATTCTCTCTGTAGGTAGGACAGAGAGAACTGGAGCTCAAATGAAGTGTTTGTAACTCTTTTCCAGTGTACCAAATGGGTAGAATCAAAAAGGTTTAGATGTTTTAAGTCCTGGTTTCATATATACACTGGTGCATGTAACATTATGCATGTGAATATTAGCAGTCTAATGCGTGTAGTTCTCTAACACGAGGAGGAAAGAGGAGGAACAATGTGCTGAGGCTGTACTTAAAGCATGCACGGTTCATCCTTCTGCCTCTTGATTTCCTCACAGAATTTCTTGTACATACATGTAGACAAGCTTGCTCAAATGCTTTGTGTGCTCCCTGAAGTGATAATGCCTTCAGTTGCTCTTTCAGCTGGCCTTTTATGGGACTAAATGGGAAAAATTAGGCATGAATAGGCCAGTCAATTGCCTTCCTTGCCCAGTCTTGAACAGCAGTAGTTATTCCTGTGGTGAGCTGATTCCACAGCTGCTTTCCCTCCCTGTCTGTTTCTTGCTGTAACAACTACTTGTGGCCTTTTGTGTCTAGGGAACTGGTGGAAATTTGGGTATGACTTGAGTTGCTGAAAGTTCTGGTGTTTGTGCATATCAGTAGTGTGCTGTGGGCCCTGTGGTCAAGGAGAATGAAGAAATTTGTTGGGGAGATGTATCTAGACCTTTTTGGGCTGGATGTAGACTGCAGTCCATCTGCTAGACTGCTGGTGTGCACAGCTGACTGCAGTAGCTTCTTTCACTGCAAACCAATCTGGCACAGCCAGCCTGTGAAACCTTGCTTAAGATTAGCTTGTATCAAACTAATGAACACTTCAAACTTGTTTTACGTTTGCTTTCTTCGCATGTTTTATTAGGCTAAAATGTCACCAGAAGGGTTGGGTATAAGAGGTGATTGATTAATCTATCTGATAACATTAACAGCTTCTAGGTTTGTGGGTCATTTTCCAGTCATCCCACCATAATTCAAGTAGATGAGTACCAGCTAGTGTGATTTCTTTGAAAAGGGAGGTGTTACAGCTCGAAAGTAGATAATCCCAAGCCAACCATGACAGTAGAAGTCTTAACACTTTCTGAAAGGTGAGTGGCTGAAAACACACCTGCACAAACTTTGTGTGGTTTGTGAAATTGCGAAAGGTGCTCCCAGTTGCTTACAGGGGAAGGGCTCTTGAGCATCTCTATTAAGCTCTCTTATTGTCTGATCTACTACTGGGAAGGATCTGGACCTCCTGGTGCAAATGTTTTTCATTTAATAAGTTGTAAAAGTATGTGCATGGTGCTGTTATACATGTAGTGTGTGTATCATTGCTATTATCTTCATCTTTAAATTGCTGATATTGATGTGCTGTTCTTGTTTTTAGAGTGTATCTACTGTCAACATGTAAGAGAGAATTGACCTAGATATTGTGACTCAAAGAATGGTTGGCATTATTAGAAGTATACTCAAGGGTCTCATTGCTGTACCTTTTTGCAAGAACAGAATGAGCTCAAATGCAAAATTGGCAAGCCAGTAGCTTTTGCTGCCTTCTGATACTTTACATTTATCAAGAAAACTGAACTGTTTTGATCAGCCTCTTTAGCTCTGTAGCATTTCATCCTTACAGGATGCTTTCTGAATGAAACTTCAAGAAGATGGAACTAAGTGTTTTGAAATCCATCTGAATGTGTGACTTCTTTTTCTTGGTTTCATACACATAGCATTAATAATGGTTGCAAAATAGGGACAGTCGTTGCCACCTTAATTTTTTTTCTTCAGGGTTACAAAACACTGAATAAAGGGTGCCCTGCTTTTGACGTTCGTGAATTGGGATGTATGTATTCTGTAGCTGGTTTGGAAGAGAGTTTTTCAGGCTGGTAGACACCAGAAGATTGAAAAAGCATGTGAGTTTCTAACTTAGAGACGAATAGGGGTTTGAAGTGACTTCCTGGGGGAAAAAAAAATATCAAATATGTGATGCCAATAACAATTGTACTTTTTGAAAATAGAGAGGGAGTCATCTGCAAACATCTAATTAGAACTTAGCAGACACAATTAATGATTGCTTTTCATGTTATACCATTTTAAAAACTAACTGTAGTGGTATTGGAGCATGTAGGGTAGAAGCTCATGCAGATTTCCCCTTGTGGCAGAGAAATGTGTTAAATACTAACATTTCTAATTTTACTAAAAAGGGACTTAAGATAGATGTCTTTTTTTTTTTTTTAAGACCTCAGCTATTCACTGTTCTAGCTTCTGGCACAGATTTTCATTGTGTAGTATATTGCAGTCAATCAGAAATCGCAGAATAATTGATTTTTATGAAAATTTTACTTTGTTAGCATTTGGTTAACAGATCATGTGACTTGGTTATTGTTGATTGGTAATTTGATTAAGGATTGTGGCTTTGCTTTTATGTGTGATTTTGGATTGCATTATAAAGTTAGAAAACTGACATAGCTTGTGCTGGTCTTCATGTTTTGTTAATAGTCTTTAATATAAAAGAACCATAATCACAGGTTATGTTAAAGACTTAAGGAAAAAGAAGCTTTAAAACTTTACCTTCCCTGCACTGAAAGAAACAAGGGAGGAGCCCATTCTGCTAGTAATGTGCCGCTTAGCTCAAAGTATTGTGAACCTAAGGTGCAGTCACGTGGCCAGTGGTTTGTGCCCAGCAGCTGATGTGATCGCTATCTTTCTGTACATCTTAGCTGCTAGTTGGATCTGTTAAAGATGTTACTATGGTGTTGATCAGGTGGAACTGTAAAACTGACTGAATGCAACAATTCTAGTGAATGTGATACATGGGTTTGATTATTTTGACTTGATCAGGTCCTCTTTGTACAGGATTCTAGTTTGTGTGGTACTAGAAGACCTCAGAATCAAGAAGCGGTAGCTTTTTCTTGAAGGATTACCAGTGCCAGGCTTTTGTTCATTTCTAAAACTACTGGAGGGTATAGCCTTGCTGAAATGAGAAACAGTAAAAGAAATGCTTAACTTCATTAGTGTTCTGTTGTTGATTCTGTATCCTTGACTGAATAGTCACTGATGTGCCTGTCCTAGAGTCTCAGAACTTCTTATTTTATTAAAGAAATGTGTAAGATTTTTGGAGGAGAAAAAAAAATATTTTTGCAAAGCATAACTTTTTAGTGGCCCCAGTTTTCACTGGGTCAGCTGTTGCCAAACCACAGATTCTTGGGCTCCCTTAAGCACTTGTCTGCCTCTTAAAGGCAGCTTGGTTGTCATTCACAGTTCAGCTGTGCTTCTGCCGAACTCTGTAAGCTTTAAATTTCTGCACTTAGGATCTACATGCAAAGTGACCTAGATGCTGACAAGGCTTGCTTGCAGCTTTACTGGTGACGGATTTCCAGGATGACTTCATGCAGATGTTCTCTCACCTAGTAGAACACCACTGAACTGGTAGGATTTGCAAGTTATGCCCTACCCACAGTGACCTGATCTACCAGCAGTTAGTTACTGAACCTGGTTGCAAGCAGAGTAGTAGTGGAGAACTCTGCCTGCCAGTTGTGACTTCCCACTGTTGAACTATTGCAACTATTGAAAGGGAGGTCCCAGCGTTTGTTTCATGTCACAAAAAAGCCCTAAGGTCATCTGTCTAAAGGCAGGAATTTGTTTAAATATTTATACCTCTGTGTTTCCTTTTTGTTCTTGTATTCCATATTACATTTTTAGGTGATTTTTCCAAACTTTTTGTCTCTCTGGTTTTGGTCCCCTTTATGATGCCATAAAACACTTAATATTATCATAAGATACCATATTTATCATAAAATATTTCCCTAAAGGAGTGTAAGCAGCTGAGTTGAGTCTGAAGATTCTGCTAATAATACCTACTGAGAAGAAAACTCCCACAATTGCAATAAAAATAAAAAGGGCAGAATGTTTCTTCCAGACTGCACTACATTTGCTTTTGTGTGATGTGGCATACTTTACTATTGGGATTTGCCTTTTCATTGGGTGCATATGAAAGACAGGTTTCTGTCAGGCTCATTAGGCAGAAACAAGGCTTCTGCAGAGCAGAAATCTTTTTCAGCCCAAGTACAGTTATCTACTCATGTTTATATGGACACTCAGGTACGCTTCTACCCTTGGCAAAATCTCTAGTTTATCTGCTGTAGACTTATGTGGTCGTTTTTTTCCGAAGCTCCAGCCTGCAGAGAAAAAAAAAATACTGCAGTAAACTATTGTCTTTGAGAATTTGGGTCTGAAGAAACGTATGTGTTTGTAGTATGCTCATGCCCTTTGCACTGATGGCTAACTTGTTTATACTGTTCTACTATTTGCAATGTAGGCTTACTGAACCTGCATTTGCCTTTTGTTGAGTAGTGATCCATTAGTCACAGTTGTAACTTAAAATGCTTCAAAAAATATTCTCTGCATATAATGATAGATACCGAAGCCTCCATTTTGTGTTAAGATGCCCACTGAGTAGTTTTAGTTTGTCTATTCTTTCCCCAAAACTGCAGTTGGCAGAGCTTGGATGTGTAATCTACACTCTAGCTGCCAAACAATGTCTTTCAAAAGTATGTAAGTTTTCTTTTAAATGAGGACACAGAGCAGACCACTTTCTGGGAAAGTATTTTATGTTAGGTAGTCTCCCCCACCTCCCCTGTTTCCCCTGTGTGTTTTTTTTTTTTTTTGTGTGTGCAGGTATTCACATGAAATACTTATGTGCATCAAAAGAGATTCTTAAGTAGCAGGAAAGCACAACAGAACTGCCCCATGTGGGTAAATTTCAAATATTTGAGTCAAACTTGATGAGGTGTGCTGGTATGTGATGCAAGTTGGGTTTAAGCACTGTAAGGGGACAGTTTAACTACACTTAGCATAATCAGTGCTGCACTTCTGAACATGAAGAAAGCTTCCTTAAGGTGGATTTGGCCTGAGCGCTGGCAATTAGCATAACTGTCAACTAATGTGCCAAAGCTCTTTTCTACAATGAAATTCAGAGTTTGACTTTAAAACTCTGTAGTTTGTAGTAGTAGTTTGTAGGTTGGAGTTTGAAACACAAACCTACTCGGTAGGTTTGCAAACATGTTTTTTCTTTATATTATTACTTTCCAATACTTTTAAAAATAGCTTTGTCTAAAAGATGCTTTATACAAATTGATTCTTACAAGCTAATACAATGACTGTAAATGTCCTTGAAAAATCAGTGAGGTGTAGACACAACACTGTAAAATTAAAAAGACCTGTGCTTCTGATGAGCTGAGTAGTCAGCACTGAAGAGATGAAAGAGCAAGGGAATTAAGTGTCAAGTGCTTCAATGGAGGTGTCTTCCTCTCTCCCCTCCCCCTTCCTCATCATGTTTTGTGGTTGGATGGAAAGAAGTCCTAGGCATATTTTTTTTTACAATAGTTTAAAGCTTTTGAATAAAAAAAAGTTGTTCTGATTAGTTGTTCATGATGAAGGTGTAGCAATTTGAATCAGCTAGAGCAGAGTGGGGGGTACATTCAGGTCATAAATTATGCAAGGTGAGTGAGTGGCTGGAAGACAAATTTGAATGTACAACAAAACACAACGTTTTTTTTGCAGGTTTCTAGCTGAAAACCCTGACAGTTCCTTTGGGGGCTTACAAAGTCTCAGCTGATAAAATATGTGTAATGTTTAAAAGTTGTATGTGTTTTTCAACATGGTGAACAAATATGCATCAGACCTGGCATTCGTATCTGAATGATGACTTTTTCAATAGGGCTGGTTACTCGGAGTGCTTAATGTGGCCAGTTGGCCTCTCTGAACAGCCAAACAAAAGCTATTTTTGGCTCATGTAAATTATCAGTTACAACAGGTATCCCTTGAAATCTCATTTGTGCCATGTGTCTGTACAGCATATGGTTTGGGCACTTTGGAAAATACTACAAATGGGTTTTTCAGCTTTCATTCCTGTTTTGGTTTTGCATCAGCTTTTTTTAAACATGACTTGGAAAAAGTGCATGGTAGAGTAAGTACAGTAGAATTGGATGGTGTTTTTAAAGTGAAACTCAGGATCATATCTGAAGTAAAGAATTCCCTGTCTTCCAAGGTGGAAGTGGATTGATGGCTTCTCCTTAGTCTGATACCAGGGCAGTTGGTAGTGATTGAGTTGTTGACTTAATAGCAATTGGAGTATATGGCATTAGTTTCAAAGGTCTGGGGGTATTTCTTTAATTCTATATAAAGACCAAATCCTAATTGCTAATTCAATTTCTCTTTCCTAGGTATTTTCTATAGTTTTTTAATAAAGCTGTTTGTAGATCGTGTGATAAAAATTTAAGATTGAATTTGTTGACTGATACATCAGTGTTTGGATGTTACAGATAATAAAGAAAATATCTTGCCTCAGAACTCTGCAAGGAGGCCATAAAACCAAATAAGTTTCCTTTTCCAGCCACCTCATAGGTTTATTAAATTCTACCAGCTAAAGGATGATAAAGACTGAAGTGTTGCTTGGCTCAAGGAGGCAGATCCCTTTTGTACATGCATATGTCTGCTGTTCTTTCAGCCATTCTTTGGTAAACTTGCATGGCTGTTGATGTAGAGTTACAGTATGCTAAACTTCAATAGGAGGGACTACTGAGAATGTAATACAGCGCAGGTGCGCTCATTTTGTTCATGTTCTTAGGCTAACATCAGGATTATTTTGTTATTACAGATATGCAAGCCTGTATTTCTGCTGTGCTATTGAAGATCAGGACAATGAACTAATAACCTTGGAAATAATTCATCGCTATGTAGAACTTCTTGACAAGTATTTTGGCAGTGTGAGTTAGTCTGTTTATATTATGTCATTTTATTTTACGCGGACAGCACTTCTAAAAAATACAATCAACTAGCTGTTGAAAAGCTGCACCCAACATATTATATGTTGTGTGCTTGGCCAAACTAAACTGATGGTTGCCTATATAACTGTTAAAATACAAAATTAGTAATTTGGGAGAAGAATTTACTAATCCAGTTTTAATTCTCTGTATTTATCTCATTTTGTAGTAGTCTCACTTGAGGACAGATAAAATCTTATCCTTAGCTTTCTGTCTAGGTGCCCAGCTTTCTTCTCCCTGGCACTGCTCTAGTGTGTGCACTTCTTGCACCTGCTCCCAAAGGAGGCAGTTGGTTGTGAACTAGCAGGAGTGGTATAGAAAGAAAAGACAGGTATCTGCTTACCCAGACAGCAAACACAAACAACTGTGGTGATGTACATTAGCAGCACTCTTAGAAAAACTGCTGCTCATCCTTCTGCCTTCCTAGTCCTTCTGACTAGGAAATGCACAGGATGAATAAGAAAGTTGAGATTATGTTTTCACATTTTTCTGTGAGATTGCCTGATCTGGCTTTGGATATTCCATGCAAGAAGAGAAATTTTGTATATTCTCTTGCCTCATGAAGAGCCATGTCACACTGATGGCTGTGAATTGGAGCCTTTTTAACAATGAAAACGGTTTTCAAAGAGATTGCTGTAACTGTTCTTAACGCAAGCAAGAAAAAATAATTCTCATTCATTGTTTTTTCAAAGGACTGTGGGTTGTTTTTTTTGTTGACCCATTTCTTAAAAGGTTGTAGCCTGAGGCTAACGTCTTGGTTTGGTGAAGTTTGGTGAAGCTGTGAGCAAGTTTTGTGAGAGGATATATCTCGGTAGATAGTATCCTTCCACTTTGCAATAATGCTTGATGTTCTTTTTAGGTATGTGAACTTGATATCATCTTCAATTTTGAAAAAGCCTATTTTATTCTGGATGAGTTCCTTTTAGGAGGGGAAGTTCAGGAGACTTCCAAGAAAAATGTTCTCAAAGCCATCGAACAGGCGGATCTTTTACAGGAGGTAAGCAAATTCAACTTCTCTGGCCAAAGTATCAGCATGGTAGTCTGTGACTCAAAAAAGTGCCCGTTTCTGTAAGCCTGTGAAAGGTGCTTTTTAGCATGCTTAGCATGTAGTTTCTAGTTAGTTGTCCTGACTCTGCAATATGATCTCTGCTCTTTTCATTTTGTTTGTCGTGTGTATATTGTAGTCTACTGTGATTTTACGTTTTGTTAGAAATGCAAGTGGCTGTTTTAAATGTATACCTAGATAATTATAGTTCATGTTGCTTTAACTTAGTTTTGTTCATGTGTTGTTCATTTCTTCTTTTTACTGATCAACCATTAGTTTTTTCTCATACCTGATGCATGTTCACTTCTTTACTGTTTTATTGCTGAAATCCAGAAGCTAGACTCTCTTCTTTGAGACTCATTCAGGTATAGTTGTTATTCTAAAGACTTGGCTTTCTGCTATAGGTTGCTTACTGTGAAACATTTCTGTCTTTTAAGTTGAGAAAGCAGTAATAGTAGTGCCATAGAATCATAGAGAATGAAGTATAAAAATGTGTTTTTTCACTTTGAATGCTTTTGTTACTCATTACTAACTTTGAAGAAAGACAGATTGCATCTCTTCCATTTTTCTTTGGAAAATATTTGATTGGAAGGGGTTCAATGGTACAGGAAAAACTTGGCATAATTTCCTCATGTTTGTCCTTCCTGTGCTTGGTGTTTTGGGTTTGGGTTTTTTTTTGTTTGGTTTTGGGGTGGGGTTTTTTTGTTTGGTTTGGGTTGTTTTTTTTTTTTTTTAATGGAATTGCTGTAGTCTTGAATATTAAGGTCCTTGAATGTCTAAATGGCAGTCACAAAACTCTGCTGTGCTGGGCGAGTCATCAGTCTTGTGTGCAAGTCAGTGGAACATATGGTTTAACAGGGATGATGAACCTTGATTTCTTTAAATGTACTGAAGCTCACTGGAAAGATTTTGTATAAATGTAAGCTCCTCTGTTTTTATGCCTTGCGTGAACCTTCAATTTTTTTGTTGTCCTGAAAATTAACTACTTAATTCTCATATAAGCATTCTGTGTTCTACACAGTACTCTTATTTTTTTGATCATATTATTAATAGGATGGGCAAACACATGATGATCTTTACCCTTGTAGTTGTGTTTGTAAGCCTTTCAGAGTACAGGCAAATCCACAGCACACTGAAGTTCTTGTCTGTCCACAGCTAGTTAGTGTCATGAACGAGGTCAGCTGTGACACATGGATTTGCTACCCTGTTTTTCTAGGGAGGAAATACATGTGCTTATTTACTGCTTGTGTTGTGATGCTGTTTTTGTTGAGCCCTTCTTTACTCTTGGAAGGAAGTATCTTAATCAGAAGTTCTGTTGCAGTTTCCAAAGTGGTGGTGGTGGGGAAATAAGCTGTTCATTCTGTTAAAATCTTTTGCTCTTCTGTATATGAAAACAGATAGAATAGTTATCGATTCCAGTCTGTCTCATGCAAATGCACAGTTAATTTTACATAAAATAGATTTACTGTATTTTTTCTCATTCTCACTGTTTTTGAATTTTAGTTTCACCATTTTCTTAGGGCTCTTCTAAAGCAAAAATGCTTTCTACCTCTAGGAATTAATTACTGATTTTTTTTATCAAAACAATTAGCATTATCTTTTCACATTTAATATAACCTCAAGTTAGAAATTTTACACAAAAGGAAATACAACTTTTCCAATGTGAGACTTTTCCCTTGCCCTGATAGCTTTATTCTGATACCCTTCCTTTTCACATTTCTATGAGATGTTCTGTTCTGTCAAGGTTTATTAAAATTTTTCTGATTAAATTAGAACGTAAGTTTCACAGCACCACCGTAATCTTATGTTTGATTTTTATGTTTTTCATTCTTAGTTATACAGACTGTTGGTCAAGTATATAACTGCTTCACGTATCTGATTTTTAGTTTATAAAAAAAAAAAGTCTGAGTTCATATTTAAATCGAGCTTGCAATGAAGCTGGACTTTTTCTGCAGAAGTTTGTTTTTATGTCAACTGTACATGCAGAGTTTGAAGAGAGGTGTTAAAATAATAGTTTGTCACAACTGGAAACTTCTCAGTACTTTTGGTTAATTTCTGCTTCCCAGAATACTTCAAAGTTACTGGAATGACATGTGGTTTGATTCCAAGTGCAAACCATTTCTGGCAGGGTTGTTGTGTGTTTGTTTTTTGACTACGTCAGATTCTAATTACATGCAACAAAGGAACTTCTATTTGGCCTTGAATACTCATATTGCCTAATTTAAGAATTATTAATTGGTGTTGAATACACAACATTATTAATTAGTAATGCTACATACATTATTGTATGAAGCACCTTAAAGATTAAAAGCTGTACAGAATACTTACACAAAGGAAAATCATTACAAATACATTAAGTGACTACTTGTGTGATGTTAAAAAGAAATATGCAGAGACATAAATTGCTGAGTAGTGAATTAGTTCTTAATAGCCTTGCCTACTTGTATTTTCTGTGGCAGTTTTCCAGGATGTACTTCTGTTTCTGAGCACCTACTTCAGTGTGTCATTAGTTCTTGGTGCTGTGCAGTTCACTTACTAACTGCTAGAGTTTGTGACTGAAACATACTAACCTTTTAAGCCTTTTTCCCTTCCTTGTTAGCTCTCCAGTAATGTGCTCTGTTCAAATACTCGTTCCCTACCCCCCTACTCTCCCATTCATTACCACCCGATAACCTACCAACAGTTGTCAATACTGGCTGTGTTACCCATATGAATGGTAGTGAAAACTAATTATTCCAGTGCTGCCATGCTGCTTTCTAAATCTATTGCTAGAAATACTTCTGTTTAAAAGAATGCTGTTATGTGTGTCTTGTTTGATAATTTTGTGTCTTAACTAGTGATTAAAAAGGCGTGCATTTCTGAAAAGGTGGGGTTTTTTTGCTTGTGTGAACAACTGAACTGTACTGAGAGAAGAAAATTGGCAGATGTAGAATATTGTTGCATGAGTTATATCAGGTGTGGAACAGCTAAAAGATAATCCTGTGCATAATTTTGTGATATTTAGATTTTTTTAGTGCATGAAACTAGCACCAAAATATGTTCTATCCAAAGGAGAGGATCTGATTTTTTCTTCACTTACAACTCTAGTTGCTGTGTTTTTATTTGATGATCCAAGCAATTCAGTATGGTGCTTGGTCATTTACTGTGCTAAAACACGAAACCTGTTAATAATTCTGATATCTAAACCAGGCAGTTACATATGTATTTAAAAGAAAATTAAACAGACTTGCTCACTTTCATTTGAAGAAAGTTCCTAAATGTTGGCTTTAAGTGAAAATTCTTTTTGTTATTCATCCTATGTAATCTTTATTGCAGTATTTTGGAAATTATGCCCATTTTGTCCACCACTATTCTTTTTTAGGGTGTGTATGTATTCTTTTAGTAGTTGATTGTAGAACATCTAAAATAAACTTGATAGTAAGCTATCTCAGTAAAAAAGCCCGTGGATCTGTTGACATATCACACTTGTTTGTTTCCATCATGATTATAGTAATGAAAAATCTAAAAGTTATCTGAATGTTTTTTCTTAGGTTCTTGCAGTTTGGCCTCAGGTAGTATTTACTAGCCCTTCCACATAAAGAATAATAGATACCAATTAACCTTCCTTTGCTATTTCAAGTCCTCACTTCATCCTACATCCAGAAGGATGCTGAAATTGTTGTTTTTAGTTGACTTGCACTAGGTGCTTAGGGTTGCTATGTAGATTTAAGCTTTTAGTTTTAGAATGAGCATCTTTGGAAATCGAGGTTTAGTGAATTTTCTGCATATGCCATGAAAATTTTTTTCTTGGAGATGAAATGTGCTAATTGGAAATGGTAGGTTTGAAGGTATTTATAATGGTGGAGAGAGGGCAGTAGGTTGTCCTTGAGATACAACAAAATAAAGGACTGTTAGCATTAGCCAATGACAAAAGAAAATCCCTGATGCTTAAGCCTGGAGTGAGTGGGAGTATAAGGGTTTTGGTCTGGTTTAGGAAACAGCTTTTGTAAGCACCTGTTTCTTACTAGTCACCTGAGAAACTTCCCATAATTAATGCAGTTAATTCAGTCTTCACTTAATATTAGTTTTTACATATAGGCTACTGAAATAGACTGCCTTCCTAAGTTGGCAGACAATATTTATCTTGGCTGTATTTGTATTCCTCACAATGTGAAACAACAAATAATGAAATCTGTATTATTATGGAGATCTGACTGCCTTGATTGCTGTCTGTTCTGCATGTGCAACTTCTGGCTTGGCTTCAGGTAGTCAGCTTGGTTGTTCAGTGTAAGAGTGCAGTTCTTAAGACATGTATGTTCTTGATTTTAGGTACAGATAATGATCTGTAATTACGTTTTAGAAGATATGTGTGGGGACTTAAGAGAGTAACCATGAACGAAGGGGGTATATTGTTTGTTCATTATTTAAGGATTAGGAAATAGCTACGATCTTTGTGGATCTGGAAAACCTCTCAGCTCATAAAAGATACAGTAAATTGTGGTAGTGTTTTGGTAGCTGATGCTTTTGTAAAATGTATTTTGGATTTTAAGTCCCTGAAGGATTTTTGGTATGTAGCAGGAAAGACATTATAACACAGTGAGATTGTTTGAACTTTTGGTTTAAGTATGAAACGTGTGTCTTGTCCATTTATATTGAAAGTATTGACTCTGATACATTGATAAAAATTAAAGTGAGCTTGTTTATGGTATTGGTTCTAGACATTATTTAAGAACCTGGAATGAAACTGTTTCTGGTTTGATGGGATAGGTAAAGTCTATACCTAAGCAGAGTAAGTCAGTTCAGTTTGGGAAGGTGCATTCAACATTAATTACTTGCTTTTTGAGGTATTGCATGTTTTCTTAATATTGCTGTTCAGAATGTAGGTGCTTTTTAAGTAGTAGGTGAGGAAACACATGCATGTGAAAATGGCTTTTTGTAAGATACTTCTGAGTGTGAGAGGTAGGTCTTTTTCCCCCCAGTCTTGGGAACAAAATGTTGAATTGCTTGTTCTTCAAGACTGGTGTAGTTTGTCACAACACATTACTCAAAACCAAGATAAAGCATATTGGGCCTAAGTGAAGAGGTCAGTTGCTTTTGTGTTCATTTTCCCACATGGATTGAACAGATTATTATTATTTTTTGAATGAAGTAGGCCTTGTATAGATGCTTGACTACAGTAGTGCTCTATAACATTGTATGTATAATATGCTTCACTTTGGAAGATTTTATTTGCATCTTGTCTTAGAAAATTGTTTATTCTGTTGTTCAGTTATGGTATGGGTTATTCTTATGCTGTAAAAACTACTCTGCTGCTTAAATTCAGTGTTTGCAGGATGCAGAGAAAGCAAGGAGATTGTAAAGTTACGAAGTGTGATTGCATGGAACTGTGTGAGTGTGGTATTTCCAAATGTGTCAGTTAGTTTCAAGCCTTATGCTATCATCTATTTGTTGTGTATGTCTAGTGTTAATTACTTTGCTCTTTGGAACAGTCTGTTCAAGTAAAAAGTAACTTCAAATCTTTATAGAACTGCATTTCTGACTGTGTAGATTATATATATATATATGTTCATGGCCATTTTGCTTGTCAGACTGTACTATAGACTGCTGAGTTTATAAAATCACTGGTGATACCTGCCAACAGTTTTTTAAGAAGCCATCATAAATACCTAAGATGAATTCAGCTGGACTTTAGACTGAATGAACTGTAAGAATACACATAATCAGAAGTCATGGGAACATCACTTCCCGTTGGAATAAACCTTTAAAGACAACTAGTTGTACATTTAATAGTAGCAGTCAGGTCTGTAAACTTTGATATCAAAAGTGTTTCCACGATTTTAATAGATATTTTATAACTGTCTTCCTTGTACTGTGGAGTAGGTGTTCCTGCAAATACCTGCCAAATCATACTTTTTTTGTTTAAAGCAATAGTAATTTGTCCAGCAAACTAATAGTAGAATCTGCATTTCTTATTTTTCTCCCAAGTAGGAATGGGGGGAGGGCAAGTTAACCTTTCCAGATTTTAGTGTGACTATCCAGAAAGTTACTGTATCACACTTAATGCTCTTCACATTCTCAAGACTGCTTTTTTTTCTGGTAACTTACTGGTCTGTATGCAAGTCTTTTGATTCTTTTTGGAAAAATGCAGTTCAGTAGCTTTAATGTTCTTTGTGAAGTTTCTGGATGTGTCATGATGTTTAGGACTTAACGTAGGTTTGCAGGCTGTGATTTCTAAGTGCTTTAGAAATCCAGTTGTATTTCCAGAAACATGTTCTCCAACCTTAATCTACCCTTGGCTTTATGAATTGAACATGGTAAAAAGCAGTCTGCTTTTCATCTGAGCAGCTTTTGTTCAGACCTTTAAAATACCATTTTAGTAAATCTGTCTCCATAATATTTTTCCTCATTTCCTGACTGTTCAGTGTGTGTGCATGTAAGATATGAGTGATATTAATCTACTAAAGAAATCAAAATGCTGATTAGAATTTCTTGAGACTCAACAAGTTGTGAGAAAGGAGTCTTCTGTATTAATATTAAGTATGCATTCGGTCAGCTTTGCAAATTGAACCATTAGGAAGTTTCAATTAGAAATGAGACAAATTAGTGTAAGTGAAGTCCTTGCTGTGTGAGGAGTATTCGGTACCCTCTCTGATGTGAATTCCAAGACTGATAAACAACATCCACTTTGCAAAACTACCTATGAAGTGGATCATTCACTGAGATAAGCAATTCATGTAGAACTGTTGAGCATATATTAACAGTACACCAGACTCCTCATAGATTATAATTCCATTATGGGTGTATTTGTTATCTGTATGCTGAACTGATAGATTTTTCTCCAGTGATGTTCTTTGTTGCTGTCTGTAGAAGCACTGGGTCAGGATGATACGATGAAAATTTTAGTACTGCTGCATATGCCCTGGCTGTTTTCAGCAGCTTAGTTGTGTGCTTTTGGTCAATAAACATAGTAAATTCAATGAACAATTGCAGAAGACTGTTTGACAGTAAGGAGTATCTTATCTTCAAAATTAGATGCTCTTTCTGAATGAGTACATTAATCTGCATTTTAATAGAACATGTTCCCTGAATCTGGCAGAATGCTGAAAAGAGCAATATTAATGTTTGGGCCTTGAGATAGTGAGGAGAAGAAATCCATTTTTCCTCTGGTGTCAGAGAATTGTCTGAGATGATGTGTCATGTTGCAGTGCTACTACCCTTTCCTAAAATTCTCACTACCTCTGAAGATGGTTTTGGAGTATTGCAGAATAGTAAGTGAAAGGAATCTGAATGCCCCCAGGAGGGTCCCATTGTGTTCAGTTTTTAGCTTCTCATTTTTGTGGCCTTACCTGTGTGTTGTACAAATACCAGCAACATGCCTGACGTGTTTTGGAGCTTTTATGTAAGTTATCTTTAAGGGAGAAACTGTGGGGTTTTTTTGTTGCTGAACTTTCTAGCAACAGTAGTAGTTCTGGGGATGGATATCAAGATACAATAAAACTGTATTTTAAATCGTGCACTGTAAACTTGATTTTTTAAAAAGGCATAAAGAAAAGTCTCAGAAGACCTGCTGTTCACAATTCTTTGAGAAAATCTGTGTTGGATTAACAGATTGATTAAAGTGAAAATATTTGACTTTTTGCACCAATCATTACTACATGAAAATCACATGCAGCTCAGCAACTAACAATGATGCTTAATAGTAAATAAATTTTTTTAAATTACTTCAGGGATGATAGGTAGCTAAGTTGAAAGAAACTCTTTCACTTCATGGAAAAAAATCTCACTTTATTATCAGTGTTAGCAGTAATACTGTGTGAAACGTAGTTACAGAATCAAATATATGTAGATGTGGTAGCATCCTATTCTATTATGCTCTCAATCTGTTATAATAATGAACAACTCATCTTAAGTTCTCAAAAAAAAAGAAGAAAAATCTTTGAATTAATGTTCCTTCAAGCACAGGTGAAGCTTTCTAAACAACTTTCTAAAACTTATTCTTTTAAGGTACTAATATGCTTTATCTTGTTAAGAAATGAAAAATAGGAGGTTTTTTAATGCATCTACTTGGAGTCTTGCAGATGTTTTTTACTGATGCATTTCTGTTGTTTGCTTTAGCAGTTGACTTTTACTAAGATCTAATAAAACTGTATTAATAACAATAGCTGAAACACATATGAGTTAAATAACTGAATTTACTTTTGTATATAGTTTAGAATGTTTTCTAACTTGTTTTAAATGGAAATAAGCTGTAAATAATTGGGTGGGTGGGGGTTTTGTTTTCATTTTGTTGTTTGTTTTTTTTTTTAAGTAGTTGGTATTACATTTTCACTGCTGCTTGATTTTGTGTTTATAGAGCCAGAATGAAGACTGGGGAGGTTTGTCTGAGGATATCTTATGATTAAGAGCAATCTAAGGCATTAGCCCTTTTGACCCCCATCTAAATGATTGGTAACTACCAAGTTTACCATTTTGGTGGCATGGATTAATTGGGTGCTATGCGAAGACTGCTGCACGCGTAATTAAGTCCTTGAAAGGGTAAAGAGAAAATGGGTGATGGGCTTAACTTTCTGCAACACTTGCATGATGGTCTTTGAAGAGTGCTTTGAGTGTTCCCTTTTATTTTCCTTTTTTTTTTTGTACTAACTGCATCAACTTGAAGTGTCTGACTTCTACTAGCTTTCTTTGGTGTTGATAATTAAGTGGGATAATGCAAGTTAGAGAAATGGATACCAAAACTAATAACTAAACAGATGTTTGGCTTTGTTTACTTACAAACGTAAACATGTATTTACTGGAAAATGAGCTGTTTACATCTGCTGTGCAAAGAAAATGGGCCCTAAAAAGACTGGGTGCTGCTGCAATTGACTGTATATCAAGTGCCGGATGCTGCATGACAGAACAAAGCTTATTTGCGTATATAGTGCATTGCAACATATTTTTGTCCAAAGCATAAATGGAATACATTGTGGCAGTCCTACTAATAAAGGTAAGATTTTATTTTACATAAGGCAAGTTTAAAACACACATGAAAATGATTTGCTGGAGCAAACTTAATTAGTCTGCTGCTTATTTGATGACATGATAAACAAGTAGTTCAGTAAACAAATTCACTTTTGTAGTGTGGAACTGCAGTAATAGATCTCATTTCATATGCCGCTTTATAAATATCAGGTTTTAGTTTCCAGACAAAAGAAAATTATTATAATAGACAAATATTTTGTAACATGTTCAAAATAAAATTCGCTGATGGTGTATGGGTACTTTTACCATGTAAAAGCTACCTAGTATATGATACAGCTGGTGATCTGTGTAGCTAATAACCTGCTTGCATATTAGACCTGTAGAATTAGGGCAGCCGACAAGTCATTTGTACAAAATCAAATTTCTTATATGAATGTGGACATTCTACAAAACAATGATAAGAAAATGTAAATGCTCAAGCTTGATTTTTTTTTCCACAGTTCCCACCCCAACTCCCCCACCCCCGCCATGTTTATTGCTTTTTCTCTTTGTGATAACAAGTTCATGTACAAAGAGTGTGATTCTCTAGTGAGGTTAGTATTAATACTGGGACTGTAAAAGTTCCCTTACGTTTAAAACTTTAGAAAGTATTTATATAGTTTGGGGCCTATGCCAAGCATAGATCTTTACTTAGGAATCTTAATCTTTTTTTTCTCTTAGATGGCTACAAAGGCCAATTCTGCAACATGCATACTCAGGCTTAGAGAATTCTGTGTGGCTCCAGTTTGCTTGTCTACAGTATGTCCCTGATGAATTTTATGTATGGGCACAGTTTCAGTTGAAGAAATGTGCTTTGTTCCCATTAATTTAAACACAGTGGCATTATCTGTAGGAGACCTTTTCAAAATGAAAAATATGTGGATGTATTCTAATATTGCTTCTAAAGATGCCAATGAGATCCTTCTTCCTGGTCTGTGCTATTCCCTGGAAAATGTGAAGAAGTAGTCTGTAGTCTGTACAGAGTTTAGCTTACACTGTTGTTATAACTCCACAGAATGTGGCTAAATAGGGATGGGATCTTCTGGGGTGAGTGGAGAGGAACAGAGAGATGGTTGCACGTAGTAAGAGATGGAGGTATTTTGACTGCAGAAAGGAACTGCAGCTTGTATGCAGAATGAAGATCATCTGTGGTAAAGAAAGATCTGAGATGAAGGAGGTTGTCTTTGGGCAGGGGGAGTAGTTTGATCCATATAACTGTGCTGCTTGGATTAACCTTATTTAATAGAACACACAAATTCAAATTAATCTGTGTTACTCTGTCAAGCATAAACAAGCACTAAATGAGTAGAATGTCATCTTTTGAGGGCTGTTTTGGAGGGATTTGCTTGTAAACTAGATGTTGAGTTCTACATGTGCTGTATGGCAAATGTAATAAGCCAGATACACAGAAGTAGCCTATTCCATGCAGAATTTGGTTAAATTTAAGGCAAGTCTTTTATAACGTTTAAGAGCTTCAGTGATATACAACTAGACAACATGAATTCTTTTTATTGTACACTCAAGTTCTACTGGACAGAACTTACGCTTTCTATCAAGAGCAGTTTACAGCTGGTAAAGTCAGGGTGCACTTTCCTCATCAACTAAAACCATGATGATAGTGACTTGTTGAGGCAGCCAGATCCATTCTTGCTGCCACGTTTGTGGTGGCCCTTGTGTTGATCCACTTGCCCTGTGGTTATGTGGCTGCTGGCTTGTTAGCTAGGATCTGAGAGTATGCAGGGGAGCATGAGAGAAGTGCCAGGAGGAGGAAAACAGTCGCATTGAAAAGGAAAGTAAAAGGCAGGTGCTTTTGGTGGCAGTCGGGACTTTTAGGAAAGCTAATAGTTTAACTGAAGTTACTTTTATCTTTAACAATTCCAAGTGTATCTAAATGTTTTAAAAAGCTAGTGTTCCCCATGTATCTTGCCTTGATTCACTTGCTGTGAACCCCCAAGTCAGGTAGTATAGTTCAGTAGGTTCTAATTTACCTGTCTTAGGTTACACCACTGCTGTTGGCCTGAGTCGTAGGTGTGCAGCAGGGAGCTTCAGCCAGTGGTATTGACTTTTAGAGTTTTCAGTTGTCCTTTTCCTCCCTCTTCCCTTTGTGCCTGAGAAACTATATGATGATTCTAGAATGGGATTTCAGATACATTTAAAGTGATCCAATTTAAATTGCTCATTTCTGAAACCACACAGTCAGCAGCTTTTCTGTGTTTACAACCTGGCCCTGCAAACACTTGTCCAAACTACTATAAGAAGGCAAAGTGCTGCAGGAGTGGAAAGCAAGGGCAATGTTAAACGGCATTGCTGTGGAAGCTGAATGATACTGGATGTGACGTGGCTTGTTAAGGCAGTATATTCCAGTCATCCTTTTAAAGGTACAACTCTGCCATTCGAGGAAAGGTTCCTTAAGCAAAGGGGAATAAGTCATGCAAACCTGTAGCTGCAGTGCTGGAAGAAAATGGAAGAAAACATTAATGAATCCTTATATGCATAGTTTGGCAAACTGACAAACATACACTGTGGGATTATCTGATAGAGGCTCAGTGATACGTAATAATTTTGCCTCTAGCTTCACAGTACAAAGTATTCAGCAGAAGTATTGCTTAAAGCATTTGTGTTTTTGTGGTAGGGAAATGGAGCCTCCAGTGGATGCTTAGAGCCGTCCTTGCCCTTGAAGAATAGACTGTCAGTTCTTCATAGCTCAGTGTGTAGCAGCTGATTGGCAGATAAAAAGCACTGCCTCCCGGAGCGATTATCACCTCTGATCCCACAGATCAGAATAGCAACTAAGAAGCAGGAAGCACTCACTATTATCCAGTTACAGCACTGCTGATGTTTTTCCTTCTGCTTTTGGAGGGGAGACAGGCAGGCCACTGCTGATCTTATGTAATATCCTTCTGCTCTGGTCTGTTGATGTTTTAGAGCCGAAGGGTGTGCATATGCTAGGATGTTTTGCTGAATAACACTTGCGTGATGACTTGATGCTGTTCAGATCCTAGTTGAGTATTGTGTTGACTACTTTGCAAGGATCTTGAAGATTGGATTTTTGCTTTCTATAGGAAGCTGCAGACAAGATCTTGACTTGGGAGTTGGCATTGATGTAGGGTTATTCTTTGGTTTTGAACAGCATCGTAGTTAATATTTGTCTTTGAACATGTTCAAGACCTCATGGGTGTTTCTAGGCTCTCTGAGAAAACGCTTTACTCCCCTTTGGAAGTAAGGCACAATTTTCCCAATAACCATGTGATTGGAGTTTCTGGATAGTTAGCTAATCAAAGACAGGGAAACAGATACTCTACTATTTTGAAATCCCTGAAAAGGCAAGTGAACAGCATCAGTGTCCTAAAGCAGCCTTTCAGTAGAAGTATTTCCCTAATAGAGATTCAGAAGTAGAGTGTAAAATAGTTGCTTCTGAAGTGTATTGCTAAAGAAGTGCTTTTTAAATGTTAATCGCTTCCTATTGTAAGAACTTCCTTTTCTACATAGAAACTCGCATCCCTCCTCTCTTTTCCCCATATCCTCCTGCTTCTGCAGAATTGTTCCCAAACTGCTGTGTACTCCATGGTCCCACATCTTGTCTGTTGTTCTAGCTTGGGGTTTGTTTTGATGTTGGGCGGAAAAAAAAAAGCGAAGCCTTTATACTTTTGCCTGCAGTTTAACATGACCTGCCTTCGTAGGCTTTGTGCCGGTTTTGATGGGAAAGAAGTTAAAAACCTAAGCGAACTTTCCCTGAAAAAGAAGGCATGCCAAGTATTCATGAAGTCTGTGTCACTGCTGTGTGATGTCAGAAAAATGGCAGCACTGCAAAACACTGAACTTGGGTGAGGTTGGTGTGGGCATAAATAATTTCTAGTGTCTCTTGTGTGTAGAAATAGACTGTTTTCTTGTCCACTACAGACACAAAATAGCTTAAATTGAGGCAAGGAAAGAATTTCAAAGTAGATTTTAGGCAGATTTTCCAGAGATGATGATAATGAAGCATTTAAGTAGATTGCCTAGGGGGAGCATTAAAAAGTTTCCATGGCTGGATGCCTTTAACAGATTAAATATCTCTGAGGAATGTCACAGGTATGCTGTTTGGGGGACTGGATTAAATTAAGTCCCTTCTAATTTCAGTTTGATTATGATTTTTAATTAGGTTGGGTCATAACAAATTTGGCTGAGAAAAATGTCAGTTGGGTTGGGGCTATCAAAATAGTTCTGTTGACTCAAATCAACTCTACCATTTTTCTAATTTAAAAATCTCCATTGACTCAGGCTGACAATTTCAGAGTATTATTAGCTTTTTAAAATGAGTTGTAAACACAGATGTCAGTTTGAAAAAGAGGGATTCTAGTAACTTTAAAATGTTGTGAAATTGCAATGTGCAGCTTATATTGAAAAGCTATTATGGCTTTGGCAAAACTAAGATCTCAGACCTATGTGTTAAAGTCAGATAAACAATTTACATCCATATTTTTAAATAAGTGATGATTTTTCAGAGGTAGTATTTCATGTTAACTTGCCATAGTGTTATGCTGTAAGGATCCTGTTGCCTCGTTGCTAGCTGCTAGCTAGATCAAGACAGTTAGCTATCTTAAGGACATGCTTCACAGGCTCAGATGAGGTCTGCAGTGCCCCACAGAACGAAGCCAAGGTAGTCTAGATGGTGATTGTAGAAGTTGGCATGTGTCCTTTCCCCCCCATTGTGTGTTTTGGTAGTCAGACCAGACAAACTGCTCTGGAGACAATGTGGCAGGCAACACAGTAAAAATTTTAACAAATTGTAATTGGAGCTTGTGAGATACAGCTTGTCAGATACCATAGTTCTGCGATGGCAAATAATTTGTCAAAACTTTTTATTTCCCTTTCTATTGTTTGTCAGGCTGGCCACAGTGGCAGACCCTCTGTGTCTGATGGTCTTGGATGTCCTCAGTGGAGTACAGAGGTCTTGCTGAAACGGCAGTGTTTTCATCTCACAATATTGCTCTGTTATCTCTTCATACCTCAACTAGTGTTGTCCATTTTTAATCTTTTAGATTCACCTCTACAATGTCAGTTTACTGCTAGTCTAGTTGCAGGTGGTACTTGCATGTTCTGTAAGCTAAAGAGCTGCCAGGAGCACAACAAGCACTTTCTTCCTATTGTTATCTGACAATCTAGCTTTATCAGTAGGTCAGTTTCTGTCAAGATGAGACACTAATCCTGTAACAGTAATTTGAGTCAATCATCTAATTTTGTGTACCAGGATTTTTTCGTCAAAGACTGTTAATTTGTCAAGTTAGAAACCAATGAAAGATGAACAGGGTGGGGAATACCCTGGGGGTGTGTGGGAGAGTAGAAGTTTTGAAAGTACTAATAGGTAACAAGTGGATAAACATGAAATGAAAACTTCCATGTCCTTATTTGTTCCTACCAGTTATGTAAAAGGGAGCATGGTCAGCGCTTCCAGGCCAAAGAGAGTGCTAAGGAATGTGTGCAGCCTGGGATAATCTTTGAACACAACAACAATGAATTGTAGTCAGCCTTACAGAGTGCTAGAAAATGAGCTGCTCTTGTTCTTTCTGTCCGGAGAGCTATTGTAAAATTAAGGCAAAATCTGTTACGAGGTTTGACAAGCATTTCAATGCAGACACCAACCTTGGCTCCAGGTTTCCAAGGGTGAAACCCTGGAAGACATGAGTGTTTTTTCAAGGAGGAGGAGAATCAATCACATGTGCATCTATTTTCCAGGTAAAAACTGAGAATACAAGACTGTAAAAATTGGGCATTTTAGATTGTTACAATATGCCTGTTTTTCAGTGGTCGTCATGAATCTGTATCGTGCCAGCAGTGTCAGTAAAGAAGTTTTCCATAAGTACCTGTTCTGGATTTTTTTTGTCTGTGAAGGCTCTAGCATTTCTTAGAGTTAAGATCTTCTGTTCAGTCAAAACTCCCTCTCCTTGGGGCTAATCCTGTGTACTCCCATCATGCAGTGCCTTTTCCAGTTAGGAATATGCCTCAACATTTTGTTTTTAATGTAAGCTGACGCAGAGTACAAGAGGTTTTAAGAGTTAAAATTCACATTTGTAATTCTCTGTTACATACCAAATTACTTTGAATTCTACCAAAATTCACAGCAGACTGTAACAACTTCTTTGCAGCTGTCACTGAGCTATGGGAGCTGTTAACTTTGTGAACTACTGGGTTTCTAGTTGGCTTGTTCTGAATAATTTTAGCAACTGTAGAATAATGTTCAAATTACTGATACTGAAAAGCAATGTAAATCCTGTAAGGCTTCTAGGGTATTTTTGTTGTGCTTTTTTAAAATTCTAAACTCCAATTACAAAATATACAAGCTGGAAAACGTGAACGAACTGAGAAGGCACAGAGGAAACTGTTAGGTTTTGTAAGTCACGGTAACTTTCTCAGGTCTGTTGTAACACTTCTGCAGTTTTTTGGGGTGGGATGCTAAAATTGAAGATTTTAATGGGTACATCATGAAAGATGGTAACTGATGCGCAGATAGTTGGTTTGTGCTGCTTTTGTTTTTTCTCCCAGATGATGTGTAATGGGGCTGACACTCCTAATTTGATAATACGCCATTAAAAATATCCTCTTCTGTCTTCAGGGCACTGATTTTAATACAGAAAACTGAGTGTTGCTTGCTTTCTAACTCATCTTTCAACAGATTGTATACTAATGTTCATGCTAGTAATATAAGAGAATATTAAGTTCAGCAGCGTAACTCAAAAGAAAACTTTGCCTGCTGTCAGAAGTGCCTGAGATACCTCCCAGTTTTCAAACAGGCACTCTTTTATAAAATGTCACAAGTAGTGCCTCTGCTGTACTACCCGGGCACGGTGCTGCTCACAGCTGGCTTCTGGGGCCTAGTAACCCATGTGTGTGTCAGAGCAGATATAGTAGGTGATGTCAAAAGTTTAGTTAGTCCACTACCCTGTCTCTGGCAGTAGCTGACAGTCGATGCCTGCTGAGGAGACTAGATCGAATTGGAGCAAATATATAGGGTGGTCCATGTCTGGAAAGTATTTCAGCTTCAAACAATTTTTGGCTGAGAAGAAAAAACTTGAGTTTGCATAATACAGTAATTACAGAGTTGTCCTGTATATTGTTGGACCCAGCATGCAAGGTGGGTGGATGCGTGTAGGGGGTAAAATGATGGTTTTCCCTGCCACCCCCTCCCCTCAAAAGTCTAGAGTAGTCAAAAATACAATATTGTATTTCTGTATCAAATGTCCTTTTCATGTCAGAGATACAATAGTGAGATGATCTTTTTGTTTTCTTGCATATCTGTCCACCTTTCTATTATGTATAAGAATATGTACATATTTCTTTTGTAGCCACGCCATGAATACTTTAATGTCCCAGTGTACTAAATGGCTTCATTCATCATGCATGCAGAATTTCAGAGGAGATAGACCTGTGACTTACTCATGACAGAACATTATCATCAGCTTGGTGAATCCAGTCATCTTGAATCTAATAGAATACCACAACCATTCTCTGCTGTTGTACTTTCCTCTTCCCCCACTGTTTTACAGTGTTGTCTCTTCACATGTCTCATTTCAGCAAAACTTGTGCTTGCTAGCATATGGTTTAACTTTTTTATTGTGTGTAAGCTTGAAGTCTTATGCTTAAAAGTTCTGTAGAATTTTCTGAGCTAAACACCTATATACTGCAACACCTATACTGTAACATTACTTGACCTGTGTTTATCTTTGTTCTGGTGTTATTTAAACATACACTTAAAACCTGTAGATGAAGTTAATATTTACAGAGAAACTAGCGAAGGAGTAGTAGTATGTGAAACGTATACACACAAGTATTAAATGATGTTACAGACAATTCTCACAGACCTTGCATCTTTAATTAAAGACGCATGTGCCAATATCCTTTTCTGAGACTGGCACAATAGTGTGATTTACCTGATAAAGAGGAGGAAGGCAGAATTGATTAGGACAAAGAGAATGACCTAAGTAAATCTGAAGTTACACTTGTATTTAAATGTTCAAAATGCTCTTGTGAGTAGTTGAGCAGTTGCTGCTACTGAAGGAGAAAACAAATTCATTGCTTTACAAATGGTTAGGGCTGGAAAGATTTTTTTAAAGTCCATGAACAGCATACTTGAAATGTCTCCTTCAATTGACGTTTCCAGTTTAAAGTGCAGACTACCTTGTATATGAGAGAGCTGCCACAAGGATGAATATAAGTGTCATTCAATTAAAAAGCATGGGCAGTGTGAGAGGGCATGTATTGCATCCTCTGTTTGCCTAGTAGAAAAGAGTAAGGTAAAAATTAGTTAATGACATAAAATTAATGACACTTGCTAAAAGAAAAGGTAATTTATAACCTAAAACCAGTGCTGGTTTTGAAAATTGTTTAACTAGCAAGGCGGTGGTTACTGAGATTAACCACAAACAGCTAGTTCCACGTACTATATGTGGTAATGCACTACCTTTCAAATGTTAAACTGACATAAAGATGAGAGATCTAGGAGATTAGACAAAAGATTCGGATTGGGCTTGCAGCATTCTGAAACCTTAGAGAAGATGATCATAGGAGTGGTTTTCCATTTCCAAGTTTGCCTTTTTTCTGTAAGACATTAACAATGTGTTTGAATGTCTGGTTAATGCTGCTTTAGCCTGCATTATTTCATGCCTGTTGGCTTAAAATGCTGTGCATTGAGCTGTAATGAGATGCTGTTTTTCTTATCTGTATACAGCTGCTTGCTTCTAAATGACTAGGTAATGAATTAGCTTTCCTGGCATGTTTGAAATAAAAGTATTGCATGCACTTTTGTCTCATGTGAATGACTTTTTTTCCTCATCTGTGTTCTGATATATTTCAAATTTGCATTGTTTGCCTTGGGTGATTCTGAGCTGCAGGTAGTGTGTAATACTGCAGAATTTTTTCCATAACAATTGGATAAAATGTTTGACACTTGCTGAAACAAATAATGTGAACAAAATGTAATATAATTCATTCTGTTTGTTTCTTAAAAGTCATAATTGATTAAATTATTCCTCTAGCAAAACACATGAGCCTTTAGGTGTTCCTTTGGAGATTATATTGATGTGCATCTAAGAAGGCATTCTTGCCTCAAGGTTACAGCTGTAGTATTAACTTACTGGGGTTTACTGGTGAGGTATCTGTGGACAAATAGCCAATGTCCTTGAAATACATTGCTTTAAATTCATTGTTAACTAGTGACCTTGATTTACTTGAAGAAATTTAATCTTTATGTATACATCTGGTGAAAATTACCTACAACTTTGAATTGGCAGTGGAAACAGTATTACTGAACTGCTCCAAAGATAGTAGCGGCACAGTGTAATATATTTCTTGATAGGTGCTGAGCAGCTTTTTTTTTCCAGGTAAATTAGTGAATATCATGTGTCACCACTGAGTAACTAGAAGAGCCCTCTACTGTCTAATCAATTTAAAACTGAAAAGTTGTTTTACTACAGATGTTTTTAAGACCCTGAAATGCTTGAGAGTTTATATCCTGTTAGAATACTCTTGAGTTCTGTTGCTATAGTTAGTTAAGAATGTAGGATTTTTACTTATTTATTTTTTAGTAAAATGCTTCAAGTTGGTGGGCAGGGGAGACCATGTCCTCTAAAATGAATGCAAGAAAATCATCTGGGAATATAGTGCCATGTTATAGTAAAAATGCTACGTAGCCTTTACTTCAGTCAGTGTCTTCCTTTGGGGGGATTTGTGTTAAAATACACATGTAAGTCTTTAATCCTGTCTGCCATCCTCTCTGGCTTTATCAATGTCACTGCAGTTCTGAGAATGCTTAAATATTGCATCAGTGAGACAAAAAACCACTACATCTTTAATGCACTGAGTTTTCAGTTTAAACTTGCCTTTTCCTTGCAATTTCTTATTTGCTGATGGATTTTGGGAGCCATCTTGAAATGCTCAGAGGTGGCCTGTTCCAAGCACTGACTGACTTTCGAATTAAGTTGCTGTTAAAATATAGTTTGTTCCTTTAGGACTGAATCACCTTAAACATGAGCTGAATGAGGACTGTAAACTCAATCATTTGTGCTGCATAGTAAAGGTTGATAGAGACTATGTTCTGGTGTTATCTGCAAGATTTAAGGTGTTATAATTATGTATTTTACTGACAGATTTTTTTCTAATACATATTTAGAAAACAGTTGAAAAAAAAAATTGTTCGCTGCCTTAACTATTATCTGCCTTTTTTTCTGCTTCATGACATGTCTTGTTTTAGGATGCTAAAGTAAGTTTATTCATACTGTGGATACCAAAACTGTTTATGTTTCTGTAAGGACACAGTATCCCTTCTTATTTACTATGATATTGTTAATAATTATGGAAAAGGACAGCCTAATGATTCCAATTAAACTACTGTTTGTTTTCAGATGCTCTAAGACTAATGGATACAAAACTGATAATAACCCTTTGGAATTTTGTATTAAACAACTTGCTTTTGAATCTAAACAAAGCTTTTAAGATTAGAATTAGGTACTGAAATTTTGTGCCTGGTGTGGAATAAAACAATTTCAGTCCTGGCAATTCCTCCATTTCTATAGGTCTCGATTTCTTGTGACCAGGTGTACCGAGGTACCTTGACCTGGCTTCACGAACGAAGCATGGGAATGGTATAAAGAACCTAGACTCATTATGAATAGCTTAAGGGATACTGTATCTTAGTTGCATCAGTCATTTATTTCATCTATTTTTTCATTCTTCCCTAGCAAATTTTGAGACCCATGAAACAATCCACCACAAAAATCACTGACTCCGCTGCAAGCCGCTTCCCCATCTCTCCCCAATTCATCTCTCTGTTACTGGGCTGTGATTTGTTCCCTGCTGGTACATCTGAATTGCTTTATTTTTATTGCACTGAAGGGCAATAAAATCTACCAGCTATTCCTGTGAACCATGACAATCTAATTAACAGCTCTTTGAAAAGTGCAGCTAATACCATGTTTGCAAACTGCAGTACTTATATATTTTCATATCTTTCAGCTTTTTTTTAAGTAAGCATCTTTCATACTAACTCATGTGTGGTACTGTTCAATAGAAGCACAGGGTCCATTTACCACTGTCTCACATTTTCCCTCCATAGGAAGCAGAGACCCCACGTAGTGTACTTGAAGAAATTGGATTGACATAAACCTTCACTTCAGCTGATGACATCTCAGTGTTCCATACTGTAAATGTTCACTGCCTTCATTGTAATGTTTAGCTAATGGTGTAAGATGCTGTTTGTCAGTATTACTGTTTTGCTAACCTGCTTCATTCAGGCCTACAAGAAAAATACTCCTTTTTGAAAAGGGAACAAGAAACTAAAGTACAAAAATCATAAATGAAAGGGAATTAGATTTAAATTGACTCGGTGTCTCCCTTCACTGCATTTATAGAAAAATTGCATTTGACTTCAATAAGTGTACTGTTTTTTATAAGCAAACTTGACTTCAGGAAATGTATCATTATGACATAGCATATCTACATGGACAACTGCAAATATGAAATATTACGGTGTAGAAATTGTGTTTATGCAACCAAAGACTTTTGTTCCATCTACATCTTAGTCACCACTTGTGATAATTCTACTTATTTCAGTTGATGCATAAAGATTGGAAATACCTGTTTACTACTGAATTTGTCATTATACCAAAGAATCCTGTTAGGATCTGCATATCAAACTGCTAAAAACTGTTAAGGTGATACTACTTTTTGCTGGAAAACTGCAAACTGATCAATTCACTAGAAATGAAGGTGTATTTAAGTGTAGCTACCTTGAGTAAAACTGTGCAAGTTTGTATACTAAAGAGGGAATGCATGTAGTTAAAAAAATAAATAATAAAATTCTAAGTTAGCAAACTATCTTTAGATCTGATCTTGGCTTGCTCTGAACATACACAGAAAGGAGGTAGGCTTTCTAAATGTATAGAGAGGTGTGTAATGAAGATTGGATACTTTTGAAGATGGGAAAGAAGGAGCTTTGCAAAAGGGACTTTTTATTATTTCAAACTCTACAAATTAATTTGTATTTATTGGTGTTTTATAGTTATGCTTTAAGGGTGTATAGGTACCTTTGAAGAAACTACACCAAGTGTCAGTGTCATTTTAACTGCTTTTCTTGACTTAGACCTTTAACATGTGACACATCCCCTATGAAATTCCTGCGTGATGTACAGTCGAACCGCCTCATTTGCAGTGAGAGCTTTTAAATACCAGATTTGTATAGTAGATTCACTGCAAATCATGTAAAGTGATATCAAGTCATATTTTAACACTTTAAGCAGACTTTCAGTAATTACAAACTAAACCTTTTTTCACCTGAGGAAATCTGATTCATGTACGCTTCTGAGTTTTGAGGAGATAGTGCCATGCTTTGGAGTAGCCAGATTCTGTGCGTCTGCAGGGTCCCTGAGAAGGCAGGGCTGCTTCCCTCCCTCCCTTCCCAGTAACTTCACTCTAGGAGTCAATGTTTTGGCTTGTTCACCAGTAAGTAGTGCCACGTTTTCACAAAACTTATGCCTCGGCATTGCTGTGGGAAGCAGTCATGCACTGTGAGCATAAGCTTTTACATGGCCATCTGGAAAGCGAGGCTGTGGGCTTGATGCGATTTAGGTTAAATTTAACCCACTGGGAAAGCCCCCTGATCCAGATCCCAGTGCAATGCTTGTGGCAGCAGAAGGGCCAGCTGGGGCAGGGGTGGCTCTGCATGCCTGCGTGGCAGTGCCAGGATGGAGCTTGTGCATTCAGTGTTACAATTAGTCTACTTAACACTTTTCCTGGGATTTAAACGTACCAGACTGCCAGAGACTGTCTCTATCTAGGGCATGCAAAAGCAGTGGCTTGCATTTCCCCAGTGCCCAACGTGCAGGGATGGACGAGGATAAAGTGGTAGCAGAACGATCCTCTGTGTGTGACTGAAGTGCTGAAATTACCTTAAGTCAAACCCGAAGCAATTTTGTATGTATTCAACATGTTTTTAAAGTTTACACTGTCACTTGTATGTGCTTGGCTGGATTAGGCTTTGTTGTGATTGTGACAAACTGTTTGACCTGTCTGTCACATTGGTTTAGTTGTAATAAATGTCCACTTTTACACCATTGCTGTGTGTTTATATGTAATTAGTTCTGGTGTTTGCAAAGGAAATAAGAGGCTACTCGGTGCTAGCTTAAAAAAAGGGAAATTTTATTACAGTGCTTAACCTGTTCTTGAGCACTTTATTAAAAAATGTGAGTATACTGTGTCCAAGATCAGTTATTTACATCTGTTTAAATTGTACAGAAAGCAATAAATTAGCAAGTTTTTGGAAGGCTTACCACATTAAACATGAAATTTATTAAAGTGAATGTTAAATTGATGCGGTGGTGCCACTTCATTTGAAAATTAAAACAAATGACATGTTGAGGGAGGGTTCTGGGTAATACAGACTGAATATTCAGTTCCTTACATGGAATTATGAGCAGATCAATGAAATGTTCACAATCATAGTCTCAACCAAAAATTTTTCAGATTAATCTGTTCTCCAGCTTTCTAAAAGAACTGAACTGGTTGATGTTACCAGCAAAAGCATGGGGAAGGCTTACCATCTTTGGGCATTTCTTAAATCTAATATGAAATAAAATTTGTTTCTCAAATTTTCTGTCTTATGGGGAAGGGGTTGGGGGAAGCTAAAGAATCGGAATTTCTGGATTGTTTAGACAAGTGATTGTTGGCTTGAGTGTCTTCCACTTCGTCACTGAATCGGAGTCTTAACCGGAGGAGGCTTTCCTATACATCTGCTGTTCCTTTTGGGTCAAGACCGTGATGATGGTCAGTCACCCTGGGGCTGCCTTTGTGCAGCTACCATGTGCCACGGGTCACACTTGTAGGGCTCGCTTTGCAACCTGTCTGGTCCTTTGCTGAAGGGTAACTTGTCAGTGTTACATCCTTTCTTTTTTTTTTTTTTTTTCTCTTTTTTTTGAGATGGATGCTGAATTCAGCTGATACATCAGTGCTGAAGAGAAGGATATGTGGAATAATAGGGGCTTATTTTAATAACAACAAACTTAGAGTGAAAGCAAAATCAGCTGCACTCTTTAGATGATGTAAAAAAGTAAATTAAGCTTCTAAGTTATTAACTAGCGTAGGCTTTCATGTTTTATAAGAAGTGCTGATCCAGGACAAGAAGCAATAGCATCTTTAAGCAGGCTTTTGCATTTCTGTTGAAAAATGGTTATTTAGCACACAGGAATGTCACTAGTAAACTTCGGGGCAATTTCTGATACGCTGCATGTGGTAATGCAAAACTGCATCTGAGAAAGACGTGCTGCCATCCAAGGATGTAACGCCAAGAAGTTACTCAGGATGCATCTCGGACCATCTGCCCTGTCAGGGAGGGAAGACCCTTCCCGGTGTGCTGCTTTCCTCTCCATGGGAGGGGCAGCCCCCTCGCCCCCGCGATGGTGGTGAGCCACTCCGGACGTGCAGAAAGGGAAACGGTACGGAAGCAACTGCCCGCCCCAACAGGGAGGAGGCAAGCCCAGTTCCCTGATGCCTAGCGCTGCAGTGATACTGCCGGTGCCTGCAGGAGGGCTCACCACCACGCTCTCTTCGTTCCCTTTCTGCCACAGGGAAAAGGTGGGAGCTGTGCCCACTCCCCATCCCGGCTGTGCAGCCAGCTGTCTGGCAGCCCCCGCGGAGGGTCCCCGCTGGCGCCCTAACCACCTCCCTGCAGCTCTGTGTCAATGCTGCTTTCCTCATCACCGCTCCAAAGCACCTCAGCCAGCCTTGCAGCAGTCACAACTGAAAAGAATTTTGGAAGTCACTGCTTTTAAGCAGTCATTAAAAACAAAACAAAGCTTGGCCAATATTCACTTCATAAGGTCCTTTTATGTGGGATACGCAGAATAACACACAGTGAGAACAAGCTATTCCTTGCCAATTTAAATCCTTTCTGTGGTGGTCTGGGGCTTCTCCCCTCTGGAAAAAGAAGAATTAAGCTTAACATTTAAGAACTTCTAGTCTCTTTGTCTCTTCAGAATAAATAGCTAAATCAGCTAATAAAGAAACACAAAACCATGCATATAACACTACTTAAGATAATGAAGTAGGGAAACAATACTGAAATATATGAACTCTGAAGTTAGAAAACTGGTTGAAGTCCAGGTTTCATGCTAACAAATGCAAACTAAACGTCAGATCTACAGCACTCAATTTCTGTGTAATATACAGGATGCATGTGAAAGTGAATGATAATTACAGCTACCAGTCCTACACTGCACAGGTACAGCCAGCAAGTTTGGGTCCAGACCTCAAGAAAGAAAAGCTGAAGCTTCAGCCACTATAGTAGCAGAAATAAAGTATATTTAAATTTTTACATGCATCTCTGATCAAGCCTTTTTTTTTTTCAATTATAAAAACTTTTTTTAAAAAAAAAAAATACAGCTGCTCAGCTTTCCAGATCCCATTACAAAACTGTGGGGACAAGGAGCCTAATTACCTGTGGAATTCTCACGTGGGTGTTAGTTGGCACTTAAGTTTCTAATCCTAAAGCCTGCTTTGCTTCTTTCGTCTGACTGGTCACGAGTTCCCACCACCCATTCCACCACTTTGAGCTCAGTAATTGACTTTGCTCAGATACTGCCCAACGAAAGCCTGCCACACGACGCGGGCCGTACAACGTGCTGCGAGTGGTGTAAGTTGACTATTCCCACCCGAGAGCCTTAACCAGCAGGCTAGTTCAGCAGCGTGAGTGGTGGGAAGCAGGGCAGCACCAGCGAAAGGAAGATGTTACCGGCCTGCTGGTGGGCAAGTAGGAAACGTCAGTTCAATTCCGCTCCAGGGAACTGAACCAGAGTTTGCCACCTTCTGCACAAGTGACCCAACTGGACAAGTGAGCATCTATGAAAAAATAGAAACCTCAGGGAAAAATCTGTCTGTAAGGTCTAGTCAGAAAAAGATACATTATGAGAAACTGATGGTCACAAATTTCTCAAAGATAATTTAAAACTTAGTGCTGTCTATCCTTGGAAATACGCTTTCAAACAAAGTTATTATTTCAAAAGTTAGGCTATTAAATTACAGTTCCTACATCTGTTAATAACTAAAACATTTAATCAAATTAACTAAGCTACAATTCCGCCTACGGTTATGACAATATATAGTGAAAGTTGGGTTTGAACTGAACATCAATATATAGCACTTCTGTTGTATTACTCCATATTGGACAACAGTTACACATGGAAGAAGGAAAATGTATAATCAGCATGCTAGGTGCAGTATGCATTTAGAAAAGCAAAAATATATATATTATATCCAGAAGCAATGCTCATTCACTCTTAACTATCCTTGGGGGAGAAACGTTGCTGTGAGGAATGCTATCGTCAAGTTTGGATATCCAGATTTTCTACAGGACTTTTATGTTACATTATTGGAGTCGTAACGAGGATGTATTTGGGGGCACTCCATGCCTACCTCAGGCTTCTAACCTGGGCGGTCTGAACAGTACTCTGAAGGCAGGAGCCCAGGTTCTTTGGGGAGGCTACAGAGAACGACGTATTTCTGCAGACTGTTCAGGGAACCTGCACCTTCAGTGCCACAAACTGCTCTCTCCGAGCATCAAAGGACACCAAGTTAAATACCTGAAGTTAAGCAGCGTGAAGTACAGTCCGTTTAACTGCACAAATCTTTCATGTACAAGTGAAGGAATATTTGTAAGGATTTACCTGATTGCAGGTACTTTGCTAACATAGCTGTCACTTCAAAAAGTTTTTGTCCCGATGACTTCATTTTTATGTACCCTACTCTCCACCCTGACTGTGGGAAAGCCAGGCAGTAGGGTGCCTTAAACTGTTTGTAAAATAAGCCTACGAAAGGCTTTAAGTCATCCTCTCCCAAAAACCTCAAGTATTGTTTCAGGTGTAAAAGTCTCAGTTGCATTAGCCACTCTGCAGCCGTCCTGAGCCTTCCCCACTACCTACGTGTCTTTGGTTACCAGATCCACACTTTTCCACCACTCCATTGCAGGTTAGGCAGGTTGTTTTCAACTACAAATGGTATGTAGCCAAGAGGATTACAATTGCATGGTCTCCACTCTTACTAGGGAATTAAGGTACTGAATAAATTGATTGTTTCCCTGTGTATTTCCTACTTGGTTTTAAGTCTACTGCAATCCCTACAGGCAATTATCTCAGCAGCTCGGTCAGGGGAGAGAGAAAAATCCAACACTTATGACCACAAAGCTCCTACTGGGCAAGTATTGTACAGTCAAACGGTGACGTCTTTTAGATCCCTTTTCTCCAACTCATAATATGATTATATTTACTTCATCTAGAAAGAGTTTCCCATGAACAGATGGAAACTATAAATGGCAGTCTTCTACGGAGGCTTCAACTCGCAGTATGCTGTGGTGTGAATTGACAGCACACTGGCTGTTCTGTACTAACTCCTTACAGGGACAGTAAACACTTAACACACACGTAACACAGAAATAAGCATATACCAAATAAGTTTTACTTCTCTTTCTATTTGTACTCGGTATGCATCCAGATGTTGCAGCAGTTCAGAGGGACAGAGTAGCTAGAGTACTTGACATTCACACCTTATATAGGACTTAAACTTTTAATTTTCTGAAGCTTAGCACACAATAAACTAGGTTCCTTTATTAGGAAGAAACATTTTAATGTGCAAGAACACTTTATTTGAAACTCAAATAATCTGGTGCCCTATTGGAAAGAATTCTTTGTCAGCTCTATGTTTGATCAATTAGCGATTTCTAAAAGTAATTCTCACTTTGTTTTGGGAGTTTCACTACTTTTTCCTCTGCTGCTCGATCTCTTTTTACCCCTGCTCCTGGATCGAGAGGAACTCCGACTTCTGCTCCTACTGCGTGTTCGACTATGACTTCTGCTGCGACTGCGGCCTCTTCTCTTTCTTCCCCTGCTGCGAGACCTTCTCCTTTCCCGACTTCTTGACCTTCCAGATCGGCGCCTTCTCTTGTTTTTGCGGCGATTCTTTTTTCTCTCTGATTCTCCATTTCTCCGGTAAGAATGATCCGGGCTTGGACTGCCCCTCCTCCTTGACCGGCTGTAATAGTCATCACGATAGCTCGTTCTGTTTCTCCTTTCAGAGTTTTTAGACAACTGATTAGTCCGTTCAGGAGAAATACGTATGTCTCTATTGGCCTCCCAAAACTCATTGTTTGGATTTTTGAATACATGAAGAAAGTTGCAGTGTTTCCCTCTTGGACACTTCTGCCTTTCAAATAAGCCTGCAACAGATTAGGGTTTGCTTTTTTATGAACCAGACCTGTTAAATCTTTCTTCATTATGTACCTACTGGAAAGAAACTGAGTTTTGCTTCTAAAGTAAGAAAAACATGCATCTGACCACCTATCAATTTATTTCACACAAGGTTAATTTTTAATACGTACTTTTCTGGGAATTAAATTTTTAACAGCTATGACGATTTTAGCTTAAAATTTTCATATATTATTTTACTACCTTAATCTAAGAATGTAAATATAGAAGTCACATGTTGATAGTTACTGCTAAGAACTGCTGATGGTTCAGAAACTGCTGTTGCTTTTGAAAGAGATAGATTAGTATTTCCTGTAGTTTCACCTTACGATTATTTCCAAAGCTAAGATCCAAACTTGCTTTCCCAGTCCAGGGAAATTCCACTGGAATGATTCAGACACTTAACTGACACAGAATGGATATTCCCTTTCTTTCCTAGATCTGCACAAGCAAGTTAGCATATTTGTCTTCCAAACAGACATTAACTACAACATTAGGCAGATCTGAAAGCCACAGGCTAATTCCCCCTTTCACTTCTGTAAGTATTCTTCCAACAACACACATTCTCTTTTCCAGGTGTTTATGCGACTCACCACATATAGCAGTTTTCCACCTTGTCACGGGACAGAATTCACAATGAAGCTGACGGCCCGCATACCATCGTCCACTGAATAGAGCAAGAGCTGCCTGACAGTCCTTCTCCCTTTAAAAAGTAAAAATGACGCACAGCATTATCATCATACAATCATTTAACATGTTACTTACCAACTTTATGTTCCCATTACAGTATGAGAACAAATCACTTTGATTATACAAACAGCGTTCATTACTGGACTTCAGAGTTCAGTTCTAAAACCGTAGTAAGATTGTGAGTACTTACGACTGATACTGGACATACACATTTCCTCGCAGGTGAGGCTCATAGTTGCAACTGACCTAAGGGGATGGAAACATGAAGTTAGCACAACGGAAGGTTTATGCTGTAGAGCAGCTCACACATGCCAAGATGGCAGCCACGCCGATTCACGACAGCTCATTGATGCGAACTTACATTATTTTCTTCTGAAGACTTAGTTTTAGCCAGGGCGGGGTGTGTGTGGATAAAAAAAAGCAGCCCTTCTGGCTTTGACTGCTTCCAGCATTACGCTGTGATTAACTCTGGGACCTCTGCTTCACTTAGCCCACAAGACAGCTTGTACTAATTGTCTTGCACTTGTCCGGGCCGACCCTACTGTGCAGCAGCCAAATCCTACTCTGAAAACAATTAGCAATATCCTCACGTGGAAATGTGGGATTCATTATGGTAAGAGACTCTTTAGAGCAATTTACCTGCACAGCATCCCTGTGAGATGAGTTAAATAAGCTGAAGTCACTAGCTTGCACTGTACAGTTTTGAAACATCTTTTTTCATAACAATTTAGCATTCAGAGTATCTCTAAAGCTCTCAAAAATACACAATTTACCTTCCAAAAAGCATGTTGCTAGTTAAAAAAAGACTCTGGGACAGGCAGGCCCAAACAAGCTTGAACCCGGCTCTCCAGGGCAGGACTGTGAGCCCAGCCTCTTGCCTCCAGGCCTCTCCCAGTCCCAGCACCAACCTTTCATTGCTGAACCCTGACTGACCCTCAGAGAACACCTCTGCACTGGGTTAGCGAAGGGCTTCAGACACAGCAACAAGCAGTTCCATAATTAAATATTACAGAATAAGCAGTCAAACTATTCGAGATAAACCAACATCAACACAAGAACAAGTGAGAATGGTTTTGTCATAGGTGCTTTTGGGTGGGAAAAGAAGTGTGTTTTGTCAGGATCTGCCAGATTCTGGAGTAGCTTCACAGAAGGAACACGGGCTACACTGGAACGGGAAGTCAGCTGGACGAGGGGTGTGTATAATCCAATTCTAAATGGTAGCAGAGACTCAGCTCAATCAGTTAACATCTCTGCAGCCAACATGTAATTTCTAAGCATCTTTAATACAATTAAAGTGCCCATAAGAATCATATTACAGTTGAACAATTGCTTCAGAAGCTAAGAACCACGACACTGAAAACTCTTACCCTGTTATTAGTCATAGGGACCCAAGTATGTGCAACTTGGCACAGTTAGATGGAACAATGATACCAAGTCAGGGATCCAAGTTTGATGGTAAGACAGCATTTCAACCCACACTGCAGTGAGAATCTACATCCTGTCTTCTCAGATGGAGCACAGCTTGCTAATATCCCATGAGTCAAAATACGAAGGGGATACTCCTCCAAACAAGTCAAGGTTTCTTATCTACAAAGCTTATTATACAACTACTGAAAATTCACTTTTCCTACTTTCCTCTTGCTTGAAATGCTAATACAATCTCAGTTCTGAGGCAGCTGTCAGTAGATAGAAACAAAAGGGAGAAAAAGCACTGCTTGCCTCCTGGTGACTGCAGGAGAACACTCAAGAATGGCAAGCAGGAAGGGGTGCTGCAACAGATTCTGCTACAAGGAGATTTCATCATCCAAGCTGCGTATTTTGGGGCAACATGGGACTGTTAACATACATCATTCATCACCAAGATCTCCATTTACTGTTTCCTCTTTTCCCCCCCCATAAGAAATCATAACATAAATGGGAAAAATTCTGTACAGAACATTCAGCAAAACAAATGCATGAACTGAGGATGGATAACAAGCCTCAACACCTTTTTTACATAACATTACATACATTTACATAACTTATCCTTTTAGAATTCCTCCTACTGAAATGTCTACTACCTTTTCAGTCCATTGTAATTTGATTTTATTTGATCCAAGCAGTCCTAAAATGACATTGTTTGGGTGTATACTCCAAATACACTTTATACCGCCACTATTTCATTCCTTAGACACAAATACAATAGCCCAGATATATTTATATTGTCTACCCATCTTCACGGACCCTCTGGGGCTTATGTAGGCTAAGTAAAGCAGGGACTGTGAGGTAAGTGGATTGTTGAGCGGTATGAATAACTTGCAATATAAAAAGCACAAGCTTTTGTAACTCAAGAGAATGGGAAGGAAGACTCACCCAGAGTAAGACAATGCTCTGTCAAAGCAGTGACATCTTACAGCACTGTAAGTTTACAGGTGACATCAGAGATGCACAGTTTGCTATAAGGGCACTAACTATAGTTCTCTAAAGTACGTGGGGTTTAGCTAGGGCATGTTGGACCAAATTCCTGTTAAGGCTAGTAAAACACAACTTCTGTGGTAGATGTTACGTGTGTTACAAGCTGTTACGCTCAGATGCGTACCTTGAATTGAACAACCTTCCCCACGTTTTGGAACTCAGGGAGCACATCCTCGTAGAACTCAAGGAACTGCTGGTACGTCTCCTCATCACTGTACTCAAGACTCGCGTCTGTGTCATAGTCATCTCTCCGGCACTGCTCCATGCCAAAAGTAATGAACATCCCTCGAACGAGTAGTGTCTTACTAGATGTTGGATAGTTATGCTTGCGAGAACACCTGGACATTGTAGGGAAGGAAAAGTGAAAAGATCAGCACCTTCGGTAGAAGATGCACGTGTTGAAACTTCAAACATTTGCCATTTTTAGTAACAGTTATTAGAAAGAAAATCCAGTAGTGGACAATCAACATATTTAAATTATTAAAACAAATTGTTTGGAAGTGAGTTTGTGTATAATCTTAATGCTTTCTGCTGTGCCTAAATACACTCTTGCTTAAAAAAGCATGCCTACAAAAGCTATAGGTAACAGTACCACAGTAAGCGCTAAGGCAATTTCTTTCAGGCTGCTAGGGTTAAACGTGTTCCTCATTTCTGAAGGGCTTCATAGAAAGACTACTGACAATGTTTTACATTGTAAAGCAAGTCCTTACTCTTGCCTTTGCAAACTGAACAACTTTTACTGTTATATATATGTTTTACATTATATCGGGAGTGGCGAGGGGGAGTGAAGGATAGAAAGCATGTTTAAACCTGAAGTTGGATGAATACAAGATTGGTATTTTCCACTTCTAAAAAAATGATTCTTTTAAGTCTTCTCTTAATCTGCATCTTCTTAGCAGTCAAAAAAATTAATAGGTCTCCCTCACCATCCATCATATTCACGCTGCCTCCCTCACCTGCTGAAATACAGTTCTCCCCTACAGACCTTTAGATTCAGTAAAGACACAGATGTTAGACTCCATGTTTATTTTGCTGTGTTTTATGACCTCCCTTTCAAACACTTCCCTGAGCAACTGGGTCAGTCAGAAATTGACTCTTCACTTTCTGGTTGTCACCTTAGACTTCAAAAAACAAACAGAAAAAACAAAACTCCAAACCCAAAACTAAAACCGGAGACTTTTTTTTTTTTTTTTTTTACATTTTAGAAGCTGCATCCTTTCACTGTTCTTTTTGAATAGAACTCAAAATATTACACCCAACCAATACTGTCTGTACACAAAATGAATATAGCACATGGCAGAAGAAAAGGCACCCCAATGAAAATGAATAACCCAAAATCCAGTATTACTACAACATATCAGGGTTTGAATTACAAGGGAAATTAATAACAGTGAATTCAGCCAGTTTTAGCTTCTCCAAGGCATAGTGAGATTTGACAAGATTCAACAACTATTTTATGGATAACACTGGCTCTCAATTTTTCACCACTGCAGTTTATTTCAGCTTCCAACCCATTCTTCCAGTCCTTATCCTAGCTGTATCTCAGTCCTTCAACTTAGAGTCAATACCAGTTTAAAATGCCCAGAATATGAAGGTAGCCCGTATGTGAGTAGAAGGAAGGAAGATAAAGGAGAGGTAACTAAGATCAACAACTGTAGGTGAGAGAAGGACAGAATACGATGTTTCTCAGTATTTATTCACAAAGGCTATTCACAGTTCAAAGCAAAACTGATTTTTATGCAATCCATAATTAATCCGAGAAGGTTACCTCCATTAAATACCACTGAAACAAAAATACTGCGAAGGTTATGAAGAACTAAACATTTGAAAAGCAAAAATGCTGCCTGCGGTGAAATAGGTGGCCAGAGTTTTATTCAGGAATTCAACACGTATTTCAGAATAAAGATGTGGACTTGAAGCTTCCGTAGAGTTGGATTATCACATAATTATCCACAATATATGTCACACTAAACCAAGTTACTTTTAGGATAAAGAAAACTACAATAGCTGGACCATACCTGTTTCAGTGATACAAGTTAGTAAAACAGCCTTACTAGTTTCTGCTGAAGATTCATGTAGTAAATATTAGGGTCTTTCCTTGCTGAACTATTGTTCCTTAACACACATAAAAATGCAGGGATTTTCTAGCCAGATGCCGCATTTGGGTCATCATCTTTAATGGTCGCCGATGAACCTGTACTCTGTGAGCCCATTTCTATTTTAGGCTTCCTCTGTGACTGCCGGCAACAAGTTTTGCCATTTGTTTTGTATGAGAAAATACTTTTTTTTTAAGCTGGTAAAGAGTCAGAGACACCTAAACTGTTTCATAATAAAAGCAAATAATCCTTCCCATCCTACTCAAGAGTTCAACGTTCACTTACCACAGCCGCCCTCCTTCATCTCTCTAAAAGCAGGCTCTACACTAGTTAGCCACTCCTACAGAAGCTGTTCCTCATCTCTGATCATCTTGTTGTCCTCCTCTGTCCTTGCCTTTTACTACACTTTCTTTCCGATAGGGCACCCGTACTAGCGTAACAGAATCAAGAATGAATGTATCACACATTTAAACAGCATACTAACAGAATTCTGGAAGCTACAGAACAGCTTTCCACTGTGCAGATGTACCTTAACTTGCTTTATTCCACTTAAGATTTGATTTTATATTTAGACCATGTGACATATGCAAATTAAACAAGATAAGAAAACAACAACTGACATATCAGACCTGTAGTAGTAACAGAAATCAAATATATTCTGTCTGAATACATCTGTGCATGTGTCAGAGCTCAGGAAGCTTGACCAGAATGCACCACCATATGCTATAACAATAAATAGTTCAATTCCAGCCAGGCAACACTTTTGCTCTGTGTCTAGCTCCATCGTGAGTAACGGAACCACAGCCAAATAAATGAAAGTAATTTATATAGCATTTTTTTTTCAGTTTGCATATAACCTAATAAGTTACTTTCCTTTTATCTCTCCAAAACACTTCTATGCTGGTAAATAGTCAATTGATTACCTGTCTCCAAATCGGCAGGAACCTGTTTTAATATAAAATGGGCAATTTGCTCTATCCTTCTCTGTTCCTATATTCTCCGGGGGCTCTGGGTTATGCCAGGAAACACCATTCTCCAGCTGTGGAAAAAACATTAAAATACAGAAGTTAGAAAAGAGTAAAGAAATGTAACGTCCAAATAAAAACACAAATTAAATCCACATGCAATTATTAGCACTGTGTTACTACATGGCAAGCTGAAATCTACTCCAAGCATTGTTTTACAAAGAGGAAAGTAACCAGCGTATCCAGTATAAAGAATGAGGATATGCCTTGTGTCTCTGGTGATGGAAACCTCTTTTCTTGGCAATTGTTCAGTTTTAAGCCTATAGTCATGATTTCTTTTTAACACAAACAAATCCCTAAACTGGATGTTTTCTTTTGCTACAGGAAACTTAAGATCTTAAGTGTTTATAACTAAAAGAGTTGCAATATATTTGCTCCTCAAACAGCAATTTCTTTTGTTATCCATGAGAATTACAGCTATTGGGACAAATTCATAGTTAGGAAGTAAAAGCCTCCACACTGATCATGTTGGGCCACCATGATTTCTATAATTCAAAATGGGATTATCAAGTTGCAAGCCTTGACCGACTACAAACAAAACATTTAAAAAAGCAAATTTTCGTTTTGTTAGATCTGTAACAGAACAGCACTGCCACATCAACAATAAGTAACTGAACCCTGAACTGATACTATAATGAAGTCTCTAACATACCACGTTTCTGCCTATTCCTTTGCAGAAACAGCTGCTAACCCATCTTGAGCTCTGGGTAGCTAGCAGTTCAGAGCATTTTTCTACTCATATTATGAAACAGTTAGATTCCCTGCCTAAAGAACTGTTTAAACAATTTGGAATTGATTGCAACTCCAGTGTAGCTATGGCAATCAACATACAATGGATTAATGAGGTTAAAACTTAATTTTCATATTCATGCAGTGGTTTAAGCAGAGCAAGAATCTTCACAAGTTTATCCATGTGATAGGGATGAAAAGCTAAATTATTCTTTAAGGCAACAGTAAAGATTGAATTAATCCTCTCTAAGATTCAAATGAAAACTGCAGTTTTCTTTACTACACACTGCCAGCTTGAGATCCATGCTCTTCCAAGCCACCTGAGCAGCCAGCTTGTCCCTCCCCCAACTTTTTTTTTCCTTATGTATCTGTGCTCACCTCTACGGCTGAATCCTTTTATTTAAAGCATGCCATCTGCTTAAAAAAGCAAGTTTGCCTTGCCACCCAGAAGGACTGACAGATTTATTTAGAATGCTAATTCACAAATAAACCATCATGCATAGTGTGTTTTCAACAGCACACAGCTATATTTCCAGATTCATTTTGACTCTCATCTCCTGAACAGGAATGAGCATGCACAACTGCACTGCTACCAACCAGCCAGAAATATGCTTAATTATGTTCCACCCAGTAAACAATTGTTCATGGCTCATGCAAGCCACTACGTATTAAATTTACTCAGGCCATTAGTTCTTGAGAGCAGATGGACAACATGCTAGAAGGCAAACACCAGATAGCAATTAAATTACAGTTATTTTTCAAAAAGTCTCTGCACATACCTGGCTTTCAGCTTGATCCAGCATCCTCTGCACAGCTGCCTATAAATGGTGCAAACACAGGACTAGTGAAAACCCTGAGGACACGCAAAACATCTGGTTTCTTTAGTTAAGAACCTAATTTACAATATCAATGATTATGCATAATACAAGTTTGATGGGGTTTGCTTTAAAACCACGAATTTTACTTTTGCTCTGTAGAAATTCGTGTTCTACAAAGCTCTTAAAGGATACATCAGACATGACCCTCACATAGATTATTTTTCTAATCTAAATGCTAGACAACTTAAAAAGTTTCATTTTCTTCTCTATTAAAACTATCACTGAACTATTGAATACCTAAATATATTGCCTACTCTAGTACTCAGTCCAGTTACAGTTAACTTTGTAATCATGTAGTTGCACTAAATGTTTTAACTCTGAACACTCCATGTAACACACAGAAAACCACATTGCTTAGTGAGCCTCTGTTAAAGCAAAACATGTAACTGTTAAGAAACTTCTACTACCATAAATTCACTGTATCTAGCCTTCCAAATACAGGAACATAATGAGGATATTCTTCCCCTTTTTTCTTCTAATTGAGCTGAGCAAAACAATAAAGTCACTCTCCAAAACTGGCTGGAAATTAGTTCTAACTAATTATTCTAGGAAGTTCCAAGAAAAAAAGACATTTAAAATAACCAACACAAGAAAATGTGCTAGTATTGTTGTGCTCTGGAAGAGAATTAATTAGATTTAAAAAGAGGAAGAACATATAAAAATAAAAAAATGCAATCCAGGATGAGGACCCAGACAGCATCTGGTACTAATCATCAAGTATGTCAGATATTAACCACCCTATTAAAGAAAAAACAAACAAAACTCACACAAAAAAAACCAACCAAGTCAAGACCCCACCAAACCAGGAAATCTATTTTCTCATTTTAGAGAGGGGGATTTTTTTTTTTTTTTAAATCAGCAAGTCAGAATTTGAATAAACTGCTGTTTCAAGAGACACACCAAATCACTCAACCAACTTTCCACTGCTGAAATGGGTGGCTCTACTCCCAGCTGGGTACTCACTTTCTCTCTGGGTGCCTGCCAATGCCCTCAATGAGCCAATTTAACACACTAAACCACTAAAATAAAAACCAGAAAAAAACCCAACAAACAAATCAAACAAGCCAACAACCAAACAATGAAAAGCAAGTAGCTTCCATCTAGTTCAGGGAACCAAATTAGCCATTGTTCAACTCTCTTGGAATTGTGTATCAACCTTAAATAAAAGATTCGCGACCGTGCTTTTCTCTCCCTACTCTGCACAGAGAGAAAGGGACACTTAACACAAGAGGAAGTAAGACAGGAAATACCACAACTGCTGTTCTTTTTCATTCCTCATGCAACTGTTACGTAATCAGTGACACAACCAGCTATTAAATGCAGGTGACAATGTTTGCTAATGTCCCTTCTGCTGTGGCAGGAGACACAGACACAGTAGCAAGACACCTCCTAGTGAAATGACCGGAATCTTTTTCTCATTGTGGAGAAGCTAAAATGACCGGATCCTAGAAACCTGCCATCACCCCTTACTGGCAATAGGCCAGTCATAACACTGGATTTCTGTACAGGACATCTTACATCCAGGTCATTCAACTTCTAAAACTTATGAAGAATGCATCGTTAACAGAGATGTTATCAATGATTAGTATTCTTCAGTATCATTTTTCTCTCCACCCAAGGAGCTCCAAAAAAAAAGATACGTCCTGTTGGAAGAGTCAGGTAAAGAAGAGCTGTAATACATCTTTTGATTAAGAACTGTGTAAACGAACAGCAGCAATGTAATTCCATATTCCATATCCTCATTGGGCATTTTCTTCAACACTGACTGTGTTCAACTGGTACATTAAGTAAGGATTATCTTTAACGCAAGATGTGCACATATCAGAATCTGCATTCACAGCCTGTCTTTGTATTTAACTGGTGTAAAAAAACTACGTACTATGAACAATATGATGTGTTAAAATTAGTTACCCTTCTAGGTATATGAATTCACTAGACCCTCTTTAACAGTGAATAACAGATTCAGGAATTCAGACAGAACGGAGAGAAGAAGTGACTAACACATTTATACATTTGCTAATCAGAATAAAATCCCTCTTCAACATGTATAGACTGATATATAGCATCTGATAATGTAAGAGGATATGTAACATGTTTATCCTCCCACAGCCAGGAATCACCTCTCTCTCTCTCTTCTCCTGTTGTTTCTGCTGTGCCACTTCTCTCTCTTTTCTTTGCTGCTCTTCCCATTCTTCTTTGATCTTCCTCTTTATGATAAAAAAATATTTTAAAACATTATTTAGGGAAACAAATGCTTTAAAATCAAATACAAACCTATCATATTGTATGAAAAACCCTTGTCCAATAAGTTTTCATTCAGTCATAAGCAACAAAATCTCTGGACAAAAAGCCTTTTAAAAAGAGGGTTTTTTAATTTTTAATTTTGTTCTTCTAGAATGAAAGAAAGAGGAGCTTACACATTCAAACATACCAACATCAAGAAAACTGGTTCCACTACAGAACAGTACAAGATATTACACTAAGTCTATCTTATTGCCAGACTGAACTGTAACACTGTTTATACATCACCTCCTCTTCTTCTTGACGTTTTCTTGCAGCCTCTTCTTTTTCTTTCTTAAGCTTGAACTCTTCTTGCGCCTTTTCTTCCCTCAGCAACCACTGCTCATGTAGTTTTTGTCTACCAAGGAAACCAGATATCACTTAGACAAAATTTACTGACTACCCACAACTGATGCAATCGTCATGCATGTAATTCAAATTTACTAGTTCAGCAATGACCACAGCTTATGTAATCTTCTTTAAAAGAGAAAATTACACAGGAATCATTCAGGCTTCAAAGAAAAACTGTGTAGCCTGAAATATAAGAGAAGGATTCTGTTTTACAGAATACCTTGAAACTTTTCAAAGTATCAAAATGGAATTGACTACTGCATATATGCCATTTTCTAGATTTGTCACCTTTCTGCCTCAAGTTTTTTTTCTTCTTCTTCTTCTTCCTCATCTTCTTCCAGTTCCTCCTCTTCCTCCTCAGACACCGATTCATCTTTTTCTGTAGCTTCTGTGAAAAAACAGAACAATGCACATAAATAACTGGATGTTATATTCAGTAAAGAGACACAAAACTAGATCTTTTTAAAACAAAAAGAAAACCCACTGCTAGTTCCACTGACAAGACAAAACATTTGACAGTTACCTGAGTCTCTTAGTTTGGCAAGTGCCTGCCGCTTTTTTTTCCGCTTTTCTTTCTTCAGAATAGCTCTGTGTTTTTGATGGCTGAAGATGAGAGATTATTATTTACATTAATACGGCCAAAGGATTTTTACTGTCATTCATGCAGTACAAAACCTCACAAACTGCAAAATTAACACCTATTCATATGGAACAGTAACAACTGCCATGACAATATGAAATCTATAGCTGTGTTGTTAGAGCTGCATGTGGACAACAGCAACAATCACATCTGGACACAACACACAGGGTCTCATTCTTCTTGAATGCAGTACCTGACATTATCACCAACTCCACGAAATCTCCTTTAGTTCCTGAAACTTGGTCACTAGGTAAGATTAGACAGAAAAATTTGGGGATCTCCTGCCCTATAATTTTAGCACATTCTAGTCTTCCTCTCTTTTACAGGGTATGATGCTTTAAGTCCTTTCCCTTCTCCCTTGATATTCTTTTCAGGCAGCAGTCTTAATGTATAGATAAAAAAAGCACACTTCACCACCACAGATAATGCTCAGGTCTACTGTTCTGCTACTGAAAGTTGTCTGACAGCTCCGCAAGGCTGCCTAGAAACAGCACCATGCTTTGACTATGGTTAAAAACCCTCAAGTATCTGAAAACTTTTTCATGTCAACCCCTTTTCTGTCATTTTTCAGAGCTCTTCTTTCTACCCAGTTTGTAAAGGAAAAATGTGTGTGTGCGCGTGCGCATGAATTTCAACTCCGGTCATTCTGCCACACCAAATGCTGACCAGAGATCAACATCTTCCTGTTTTAGAGTATGTAATTTTAAAAGATTCCATAGGTACAACTCAGACAACCAAAACCTCACCCCCATCTCTAACTCCCCTGTTCAGGGTAACTCACAACCTCACCACCTGCACACCTGTGCCTGCCACCAGTAACACTGTGGTGGTTATCCCAGCAGCAGAGCACTTGCCCTCAAAGACCAACGCCTGACTGTGCGCAATGCCTGCATCTGTACCTTCCACCTTTGATCAAGCAAGCCTAGTGACTCCTCTTGTAATGTCACCTGCCTGAAACAAATCTCACCTGCTCAGCAGGTGCCTAGGGCTGACAAGCCAGTATACCTCCTTCCCAGCTCCCAGGCCTTCTTAGCTACCCTTGAAGCCCAAGGAAGGAAGGGAGAAGGCAACGCTCCTGGCTCCCAGGCCACAGCAGCACTTGAGGCGGTGCACAAACAGGTGAAGAGCCAAGAAGCACCGGCTTCAGGGTTGGGGCTGCCCTCCCGCTCCAGCCACACGGCACTGGCGAGCACGGGCCCTCCAGCGAGCGCGAAGCGCAGGTGCTTGCAAAGACCTGGAGGCCCGGAGCGGGGATCCCGTCAGCCGCGGCAGGGCCGGACGGGGCTGAGCCCAGGCCCGCTCATGCCGGCTGCCTCCCCGCGCCGCGGCCCTCGCCGAGCCCCGGCCCGCCCCCGCCCGCTGCTTCCCCGGGCGCGGGGCGCTGAACGCGGCCCCGCCGGCAGCCCGCGCCGCAGCGGCGGCGCCTCCCGCGACAGCGCCGGGCCTCAGGCCCCCGCCGCGCCCCCCGCTTCCGGCCCCGCCCCCGGGCGCCCCCCGCGGCCCCGCTCGCCGCCCCCCCCAGCGCCAGGCCGCGCTCCCGGATGCCGCCCGACACGGGCGCCGGCTGCCCCCCCCGCCCTCCCGCGCGGCGGCGGCGGCGGGCCGGCCATGGCCGCTGCCGCACGTAGCTGCGCCACTCCCAGGCCCGGCCGCGAGGCGGCCTCAACCGCGGCCGCCGTGCGGCCAGGCAGCGTCGGCCAGGGCTGGACCGAGGCCCTCTTCGAGGGTCCCTGGGCCCTTCCCCTCGCCCCTGGGGGCGGCGGGGAGGCCCCGGCCCAGGCCTGAGCCCGGCCTCACCTCAACTTCCCCAGAGAGGACTCGGGCAGCAACATGGGCGCCGCCATCTTGCGTTACCAAGGGGATGTCACGTGACGCCATGGCGGAAGGGCTCAAAATCCCTTCCGGCAGCCGCGCGGGGCGTAGGCGGGGCGAGCCCGTGCGCCGGGAGGCCGCTGGGGAGCTGGGCTCGCGAGCCGTGTGCCCGAAGGCGGCGGCGGCGGCTGGGCCCCGGCCCCGGGGAGCGGGAGCGGGGCGGCCAGCGCAGTAACCGGCGTGAGGCGGCTACGGGCGTCGTCGTTGTTCGTCGGTGCCCCTGCCGCGCCGTCCCTAGGCGGCCAGGGACGGGCCGCTGGGCGGGGAGCGGGCGGCCTGGGCGCCGTGTGCCAGCCGGCCGTGGCCGCCGGGTGAAGCTGCAGGGGACCAGGGACCAGCTTTGGGCGGTTGTACGTCGCCGAGCGGCACGGCTGCTCGCAGCATGCTTACACGCTGTTAGAGCTGCCTCTGCAAATCGGAAAAGAAGGCCAGAGCTCTTCACCTCTTGGAAGTTGAGATGGAGTTTGTGTTATTCCTCCTGTCAAAAGCATTTATCATATATATAACGAAAGATTCAGTGAATGCATGGGAAAGTAGCGTCTTAAAGCCAGTTTACTAAGCTCTCTTTCGAGACCAGAAATGCTGAATCCACTGAGTCTTTTGCTGTGTTGTGATGTTCCCAGTCCCCTGAGTAAAGCAGCGCAGGCGGGGTGCAGTGACAGCTGGCCTGGGGGCTCCGCACCTCGCCGTGTCCCTGCGTGTCCCTGCGGACGCTCCCCAGCAGTAGTAACTAAGTGCTGACAGCTTGTGCTTAAAAGTCGCAGTGGTTGCTTTGTGACATATGTGTGGAAATACGCTAAGAACATGGGTGATGGGTGTCTGCCCTGGTCTGCAGCCTCTCAAAGAGTAAGGGAAATCACAGCTCCAGTGTAGCAGGAGCACATCAGACCGTTAAATTGATGAATTTAGCTGACATTGTGAATATATTCTCATTGTCATGTCTGAGGCGTGCTACCTGTTGTGATTGTAAATGTATTTCATGACAGGAAATTAGTTAGAATGCACAGACTCATGGATATGACGAGTCCAAATACGCAAGTTGTCAGTAATTAGTTCCTTGGTGACATGTATTATAGATTGCAGCTTTCAGAGGCAATGGATTTGTAGGTTTTATTTGGGCATGTTTTGCATCGGCATTAATAGTGTACATTGTTGATTAATATCTAAATTATTGTCATAAACCACAATGTAGGAGCGTACTTCATATATCTTAGAGGTAGTATATTGCATAAATAGTCTGAGCTGCTGGCAGTGAAGGATACCAGAGCAGGTTTTGTCAAAATCACACTTAATTGACCGTGCTGTTCGTTAACAGCATGAGTATCTTCTTACTTATTCTGAAGCTCAGTGAAGTTGCTCAAAGTAAGAATGTGACTCATATAGGCAGCAGTTACATTTCCTATTTGACCAATGAATGTTCAGCCATGTCCTCTGCTATTACTTAACCATGTTTCAGATTCTGGATTGTCTTTTGAAATGAAGGAGTTGACATCAATCTTACTTCTATTTTGTTGTGCAAACATGCATACATGTAAAATAATACATAATTTGCTCCTTCTTAGATACAGAAGATGGCACTGTTGTGCATTTTACAACTGACAAAATATTGACACCCATTAAAGTTTTGAAAAAACACAACAAAATGTATTTCATAAATCTTATTTCATTAAGCACTTACAACTGTAGCCTTCCAGCCTCCTTTCAACAGAGCAAGTGCTGTAACAATAACCTTCCTTTATCTATAAGAAAAAACCTAAGAAATTCAATCATTTCTTTCATTAGTATTCTGCATTTTATTCTGGCATTTTCCACATATACCTGGGGAAAGGACCATCTTTAAGCTTATATATTTCAGTTGTGAAAAGGAGGATCTGTTTATTAGAAAACACAAAATACATCAGCTTTTACAAATATAATGATTCTGGGAAAAGCTGTCATGCCTTTGAAACAGGAATACAATAACTGCATTTTTCTCCATTTTGTTTAATCTTATGAATTTATACACATAACAGCAATTTGATATTAAGTACAGGCACAGAATTCTATACAATTTAATTGATACAGTGTCAGAAAGAAACAAACACGACCATTCCAGGCAAGAACCATTCACATACCCAAAGTAATGCAGCGTTCTGGTCAGTAGCTGTTGGCCCTTACACTGGGATTATAGACCACAGGCCTTTTCAAGCACAGTTTTGTGGAAACCTTCAAGAAGTTTGTGGAACTCACTCTCTGTGTTTCCTAAAGAAAAACATACCTACATGGTATGACACTATTTGAACCTCATCATGAGAAGGTCGGCACTGAATGCACTTAAAGAGTTACCTATCATACTGCGTTATAAATCTATGCATGTCTTTAAAGATCTGCACAGATCTACGCGTGCGCAGTAAACCATCTCTGAGCAAGAGTACAGATGCTCCATTTAGCACACGTTTGCACTTCGTTTCCACATGGCTCTTCTGGTTTCCATTTCTCTTGTATTTCCTACCATTGTGGACTGACATTAGCAGTTAAGAAATGTTCACCCTCTTTGTTGTATGCCCAAGCCCCATGTGGAAAAAGAGAAAGATGCATTTTATAAGCACACGGGTTACCTAGAAGTTGTCCTTATGATTTTTGCTATATACTCCAGTGGAAGAGTGGTATCTTTCCTGATGGAATTGTATAGCTGTCATTTTCCTCGCTAAAGGAAATGGACATAAGAGAACACATGGTAAATGGCAGTAAAACACTAGCGTGGATTTGGGCAACTCGGAAAATACACACTGGCTAGGAGACATTCAGGAAGTGTGGGTTTGAGATGGGAAGCGGTCAGTTTTCATTGGCACTTCAGGGCTGTAGAGCATACTATAAACTTACCAGTGAAGTGGCAGCATCAGCACCTTCCTTCACCATCCCAGCAGGGCTGGAAGTTTCTTTTTCTTCGTTCTCAGTGCCAGCCCCGTATTGAGAAATCCTTGGTGCTTTCCACTGCAAAGTGCACTTTTCAAGGCTGTTGCCTGTGCAGACTCTGGAGATTGCATCCTTCCCTCACCTGCTGCCTAATGGCTATGCTACTGTCTTAAGTGGTAAATGATTTCTCACATGCTATCTACTTCTGTGAGCATGGATAAAACCTCTGTGACAATCTAAGTCGCTTTGGCATTATTACTGTGATGACAGTGGTAGCAGTCCTTATTGAACACCTTGTTCCCCCACAAGCTTCTGGAAGAATTCCCATTTAATGACACTTAGGCTGGACCTGTATCAGCCAGCCTGGTCTATAGGATGATGCTGAAATTCACTTGGATCTTAATCTCATCGGCTTCTGAAGTCTGCAAGAAAGACACAGCGTTCATCATTTCCATTGCCCCCAGGGAACTGCAAAGCGCTGTGTACAACTAGATCTGCAGTTCTCCAGGTACATTTCCATGAGTGGCTAATGCTGACAATAGCACATTGACTCTTTCCTTGCAAGAGTTGGACACAACTATTTAAGACTAAAGATTAACTTCCTCAGAGTTTAAAACTGTTAATTTGTCAAATTTGAAAACTGAGGTTAAGTTTGGCCATAGCTGTTAATTAACTTATATGATAGCTATCAAAATTTTACTTTCCTGGGATTTTCCATTTCAAAGACGTTGCAAGAAGCAGAAAAGTACATTGCTAATCACATTGAGAAGATGGAATGGGTTTGTTTATTTTACCAAGTCAGATGCTTTCTTGAAAATTCAGTCCTCTCAATTTTTTTGGAAGTCCAAATTATGGTATACTATTAAGTATATACGTACAGACAATGCCTGAACTTCTGGAGGTCACAAGCACTGAAAAAAATTACAGAGTTACTGTTATTTTCAACCAGACAGACCAATTCATTTAGTACAAGAAGGGAGGCAGTTCTTTGCACTAGTTCAATGCTATTTCTGGGATGCAGATCGTGCATGAGATTCTGCATGGCTATGACCTGTAGCTGAACAGCAGTTAGGAAAAACAAAGTTACTATAAAAAAGGAACTATTTAGAAATTGAATACCTCACAAAGTCCTGAATTTAAAACATAATTAGCATATGTGCATGTAGATTGTAATTTGTTCAAGCAAACTGATGCCTGAATGATCAATCAGTGGCAAACAAATGCATACATGCTTAAACAGTGCTATGTATCTGGCCAAAATGGGAGAAAAGAGGCTGGACAGAGAGTTATCCAGGCATGTAGATTTATTACAGAGATAAAAAGTAGCAGAATCTCTATCTTTATAGATTATGCTGTTAATACTCCATTTGTAACCTGAAAAGTTACAGTGCTTTTTAAGAGAGCATTTTAAAATGTCATTAATTTGAAGAAAAGTTAGCTTTCTACTAACAACTGGTCTAGGGTTGCTTGTCCACCTGGCTTGTTTAAAAAACATGCTGGTTTTGGAAAAAGATTTATAGGTGTGCAACAATCAGTTGCTTTTGTGCGGTACTCTGTGCATATACAGCCAGATAAGCACATGGGCTGTCAGCTGGATGCACTTGGCACGCATCCAAGTTGCTGTGTACGTATATATCAACTGCATGATGCTCTCTCCCTGTGAGCTCTGAGCTGGGGCGTTTATCATTTGTCTCCTGGCCTCCTCCCCTCTTCACTGGAAAAAAATAATTTGTCATGCTGATTGCCAGCAAGACAAATTGGGGAAAACCAGCCATCCTGGCTGGAAGTCAGCAGCCCTGATCGGGGAATCCAGTCATGTCCTCTGAGGTTGTTCCTGCTGAGCGTCGTGTGCCTTCAATGTACTTTGACACCGGCTCCATGTGATTCCAGGGGGAAGAACTGATTTACAGTCGTTTACAGCAGGGAGAAGTGGTGATGCCGTGTATTGACGCTCAGTTCCATTTGCCTTCTGGCAGCAGGGAAACAACACTCGGCTTTTCTGCTCTCTTCCTAAGTTCTCCAGTATTTTCCTCAAAGGTACAAAAATGTTCAACTGCTCGTTATTAAAGCAATGCACATGAATTTAGCATGAAACTTATATTTATGTTCCTTGAAGATTTTTTTTGAATTACAGATGTTACAGAAAACTGTCAGTCTTTCATACATCTGTGCATTTTTTAGTGCTCTCCTTTTGATGTAGGTACATACAGCATGTTAATTTAAGCTGTCATTAGAAATGAATGCATCACTTTTTTGTTTTCATAGGCATAGATTGAATGTCTAAGCAGATAATGTATCCAAGAGTTTTGTACTCGGAGCTGGTTGCCTAGTGAGAGTAACCAAGTGCCCAGGAATCAGCTTGACTTAATGACTTTTAAAGATGGGATATCAAGTCCTTTAACAGTGGCTTTTAAAATTAAGATTTAGTGAAGCAGTAAGTTCTCCATTACCTGAAAATTCAAGTATTCTTATGTAGTAAATGCTGGTTATTGTTTGCCATAAATTCAGTTCCAAAGTTAAGTAAAATGTTCTTACTGGTACTCATTCTTGTGAAGGTCTTTGGGTTTGCAGCCTCAAGACACCCTTCTCAGTGCTGAAGAACCAACTGAAAGTCATTTTGAAGTGATCTTCAATTTGGGAACTAACCATTCAAGAGGCTACAGGGGGAATACAGCTGCCGAGTGGAGTCAAATAATCCTGTCTTGTTCAGATCGCAAAGACTGTTCAAGTACTTGAGATACATTTCAGTTTCTGAATTCTTTCTCCTCTGCATTTGTCTTGATAAACATTTGACTAATAGAGTGCATCATTAAAATGTTTCCACGCATGTTTGCATACAGTGTACACAGCATGTCATGTCTATAAAACAAGAATATGTCCTTATTCAACATGCCTCCTACGAAGTCCCTTTATTGCACCTCTTCTTATCCCAGTTGCTACCATAACAATCCTCGGACAGCGAGAAAGTATTTCTCCACAGTGGCATTTTCTCTGCCAGGCTCAGACAAGCTCTTGAGCCAGGACACAGGAGTGGGACTGGGATGGAGGACAGAGGGACATGGTACTGGGACCACCAGACAGGCCCTTCAGAAGTGCTATGAGTTCAAAAGCAAATGAGGGGCGAATCCGGAGCCCTGTTTTTTGGGTCTGGGGCTTCTGTGTTCATCACACATTTCTTTTTAGGGATGGAAAGGGTGCCCATTCTTCCTTCATCCTTAGGGGCCCTCTATGGGACCAGCCAGTTTCCCAGGTGGCAGCTTCCTTTGGGGACTGGTGGCAGCTGAGCTTCAAGTTCACCTGCTGTTATTGTAACAGCACAGTGTCCCACCAGCTGCTCTGGTGTGACATCCCTCAGACATCTTGTGTGCCTCTCTGACATCGCAACTTGGGGGGAAAAAGGTTGGCTTGGGGCACTGTGTGAAATTTTGTATTACTCTAAAAAGGAAGAAGGAAAATTAAAAACTCATTCAGCTTTTTTTTTTTTTTTTTGCTACAGAGAAAGGTAGTCAATAACTAACAGAAGACAGTTGTTTTTAGTGCCTGTTTTAGCTAAAATAATGGGGGTTAATTATTAAACTTTTTACTTGGTTGCTCACTTGTGCTGCTGATGCTTTAATCCTGGGTCACAGAAAGTTTAAGAGTGCTTTACAGGGGAGACTCACTTCTTTTTGCCTCAACCTTTCCACGCTGACGGGATGTTACGGGTTTCACTGCTTACTCTCTCTGTAGTTGCCATTGCTCACGCTGAGCTCTGCAAGCCAGGTAAGTTTTGGAGCCGATTCCCATCCTTCCCCAGGTAAATGTAGCTATGAGTTTATGCCTACAAAGCTGCCAGCTTCTCAGATTTTAATTTTAACCGGTTGTCTCCAGTTTGGAGATTGAATTACTGAGCATTTGCTTCTTTTATGATTTTGCAAATTCAGTATTGAAGTTGATCTCACTTAAAGAGGTCACAGTGAACCTCACTGAGACTATAGGGCTGCAGCTTTTTTCGTGCTAGTAACGTCTGTTCTAAGTGGGTGATCTGTTAAGACACATTTAGAAGCTGCTGTTTGTGAAATAATTAGAGCAGTAAATGATTTAAAATCCTATTTTGCCTGACTTTCATATATGTTTGCTTTTTTCTCTTTGTGTCAGATGCACAGAATGCTTTCAAAGTACGGCTCAGTATCAAAACAGCTTTGGGAGAGAATGCAGTAAGTAAAGTATCTTTACATATTCTTCCTAACTGAATATCTGCCAAAATAGAAGTAATATGTACTGTAAAATTTCTGAAGGCAGCACAAGCAATTTGTTCTGAAGTGTTAATTGTAACAGCTTGTGCAAGTCATGGTCCAGGCATCCATTTCTTGACATTTGACTAACCCGCTCCTTAAAATGGCATCCTGTAAGAGAATTATAAAGCTTGCCTTTTCATAAAGATAGTTTTCTGTCAAAGACTTTTCTTTTTTCCTGGAACAGTAGAGACTTTAAGCGTGAGAGGTGCTGCACAAATCTAAGTCTGTATTTTGGGAAAAGCACTTCTGCTTAAGAGCGCTAATTGTAAAGTCCAGCACGTCTGGGATGGGAAGCAGGAAAAGATTGTTAGTTTTTTATGAAATGGGACTTTATGTCAGGCTTTTGGACAAGCACAATCTATAGAGATCATCCAAGCATATCTTATCAATTCCCTGCTAATGTAGGGCTTAGGATAGTGGCCTTTCTCCTCTGCCTGTGGTGCACAAGCTAGTCTCATGAGGACCGAAGTGCTTTGGCTTAACTCAAGTCCTTGGGCTTGATGTAAAAATACTGGTGTGAGCAATAAGGGCCTGTGATGCATAAAAGATTGGGACATTAAATGACCGAATGGTCCTTCCTGATCTAAAGCGTTATGAAATACAGCAGAGCCCAGTACTTTGTTTACAGTTTTGAATGCTTAGAGCAAATCTGCAGCATGTTACACAGCTCAGCATAAAATTAGATATAAAATGTCTTGGACAGTCATCTCCGCTGGAAATCTGGTGTCTGATTATGTTAGGAGCTCTGGGAAGCAAAAAGAGTAGGTTACATGTTATAAGAGATTGGAGCTATGAGAATCTCCCTATGACCATAGAAGCTATTCTAAAATTACCTTGAAATATCAGGTAATTTAAACTAACAGTAGTAGGGACCTAATTCCAGTGGCAGCTTCATAAACCAGACAAATTGGGAAGAAATATTCAAGATACATGCTAAAGTATTTGTGGAAATTCATATTGAAGTAAATTCTCTTGGGTGAGAGACTTTAATTAAACAGTAGTATGAGCCTGGTTTGTTGAAATATTTATTAAAAATAGTGTAATCCTATGGCTGAAAATATGTCAAAATAATTATTGAAGCTCCTCTCAATGATAACTGCTAATATTTTGATTTAATCTTTGTTCAAAATAGTAGCAAAGAATGAAAATTGCAGTTCCCAGTAATGTTCTTTCTTATTACTTTTTACGTATCCAACTACAGTAAAATAAGGGGGGTTTGATCATTTGTAATTTATTTTTCATCCAAAAAGGGTATAATATAAATCATTAATCTTAAAGGCACTTTATATTACGAGAAAAAAGAAATAACTGAGGAGTCTATTGTTTTTTTGTAGATGTGTAGTAGTTTATTTCGTATAACAAAGTGTGTGAATGCCCTAAGAACTGGACAATCTAGAACAACATTTTAGAACAACAACATGCTGAAAGTGGTAAGATGCCATACAACATTACCCACAAATAATGAACAATTTATTAAGTGCACAGGTAGTTGTACCTTTTCATAGCTATTGCAGTCTTCTCTGTGAATGAATGAGATGGAAAACTGAAATTACTATCAAACTGAATTTGGGATGCTTTTTTATTTTATTTCTTTATTTTAGAAAAGAAAAACATAATACTGTCCTTGTATCACAGTAGGACACGACCAGCTTACAATACCTTAGTATGGTGTTCTGCTACTGTATTCTATTCCATTGATTTCCAAGTCACTTCAAACTAGATGATAATAGAAATCCCCAGTACTGTGGGCATTTTGCTGTAGGACTGGCAGGATAACTGCAATGTACGTTCAGGGGCACAGCAGAGAGGTCAGTGTAGTTTTCCACATAGCTTAGTGCATGGCATCCACTTTGTGTGAGGCTGATTAAGAGAGGATACTATTTTTTAATTTGTTCGCAAGGTAGGCTGTGCTTGGAGGCAGGGAGTGCCATTTAGTGTATTTATATAGTTCTTATCACAACGGAGCTGGAAAGAGCAGCTAAGATACAGTAAGTATTTAGCCGTTATCATTTTATTTGCAAATAATGGGTGTACTTGACAGAGACGTTGTTTGCTAACCGGTGGGAGGAAACATGGTATCTGCAAGCCTAAATGGAAGGAAGGTGATAGATGAGTTTCTCTGAGGCTGGTGTTAACTTTCTGAGTGGCTTCTGGAATAGCTGCTAGTCACTAGTTGCTTCCTACTGGTGGAGTTAGCAGAGTGGTAGAGAGTTAATTCAAAAGGGCCAAAGGCAACTAGGGAATGAACAAAAGTGATGCACACTGAGAAGTCTATGTAACTCTGTGTCACCGCTCAATGTAACTGTAAGAGCCGAAGAGCTGCCACCCCAGGGGCTGCAGCCAGGTGAATCAGAAGGTGCACTTCCCTTCTGACTCGGGCATTCAGGCTGTCTCCAGGGTAGAGGATGAAGGGGATGCACCTGGTGTCTTGCCATCAAACGGGGCCCGGAAGCGTGCTCCTGTGTCTGTAGCCACTCTGCAGTCTGAATGGCTGTTCAGTTAAAACACAGAACCATTCAGGAGGGAAGGGACCTTGGGAGGTCCCTAGTCCCCTGCAGCTCAAAGCCAGGTCAGCTCTGAAATCAGATCAGGTTGCTCAGGGCAATCTTGTAATATTATAATCTTGTTCTACTACCTTAAATTTTGTCTTCCTTAGAGCACTACTATAGCATTTCACCCCCTCGACAACCTACGCTCATCATCTTTTACCCATTATCTCATCAACCTCCTCTTTCACTAACAGGCACTTAAGACCTGGCTTTCACAGTCAGCTGTGTCTAGTTCTGCTCGTCCTTAACATACAAAAGATGGAATGGGCAACTGAGTTAGGGTCTTTGTGTTTGTTCCTTTATAGAGTAAGGATGATGGTAAACATTAATAATTCTGATATCATGCAAGGTTTCATTGGTAACAGTTATCTTATGTTTATAGGGTGTGGTTGCACATGATATTTAATACCCTTCCTCTGTAGCAGCACAAGATGCGCATCAATAGCTGTACTTCATCGGGACATAAAAGAACCAAAACAACGTCCTCAGTCATCAGCTGTGGTCCAGGCCTTTTGCAGCTGGAGGATAAAGATGAAACTGATAAAGCCCCATAGCAGAACAATTCAGGTTTCTTTGTACCTGTCCCTCTGACTGGAGAAAGCTGGTGATTAGAAACTGACTACTGGCAATTTGTGCCCACTTGTCATGAGTTCATACAGTTTATTAGCCTAAAGGTAGTCTTGCCATAGCTTTCCTCCTCATTATGTTGCCTTCCCCCTGCACAGCCCTGCATGCAATCATGTACATAGGTTCTTGTTCATATGGAGCCCTTAGTTATCTCCTGTACCTCCTGTCTGATCACTGTTTTCTTGGGGCTTCTTACCCTTCTGCCTGGAAGGTTCTCTGCAGCATCTTCTCACTCAAGAAGACCCCTGATTTCTGCTGAGCTTTCTCTGCCAGTCTCCTCCTCTGTATCTTGCAGCTTTCTGTTTGTTCTGTCTTTTTTAAAGTGCTTAATCTTTCAGCTGGGGCTGGAGTTCCTCACTACAAATTATTTTCCCTGTTTCGAGATGCCCTTTTTGTTACTCTGACTTAAAGAAGCTGTAGGCTACTGCATTATTTATGAAAACTGAATACTTGATAGTAATTAATTGTACATATATACGTATATTGCACTAAACATAAACATTTCAACTACAATACTTGGTAGTGCTGCATTGCATTTGTGTCCATGTAAGTGTGAAATAGAGTGTGTTTCATCATTATCCATTTTCAAGACAACTGATTAAATCATCTCTACAGCTGGTTTAATCCACTGGATAACAATTTTTTTTTCTCTCTGTCCTTTTGAACCTGTTCTGAAAGTCTGCAGATGGCACACAGGGATTCAGTCAGTAGTGCCCCACACAGAAAAAGGAAGATCTTCCCTTTTAGTGCTGCAACTTGTGCTCTCTGTGGTTTAAGCACAGATATCTTTAAAATTACAATAGTTTTATGGCTCTCATCTACATTAATTTCTCTACTACATTATCTCTTTTTCTTTTAGTACTATTTGCTGTCGTTGCTCTCATGTTTTCATCAGTGCAGTGGGATCAAAATACAGGGTTTTATAATTTCTTTTGAAGGTCTCCCCCCCACCCCCCCAGTTTAAATCTCTAGGCTGGCATTATCACAGTATGCTTACACCTCCCTTCATTCACAAGGCAAGAGTGGTGAGTCAGAACCCAGATTTTCAGCACTGCAGCTGGATTTGAATGTTACTCAAGATGTCTGTTGCTCAGCTTTGTTGTTTGTCCCTGTCCTATTGCATCTCAGAGAGCCCATTTCACCACTTTTCATTTTCTAGGGATGATAAATATGATCAGTATGACTTTCTGCTCTTTAAATGACTGCCTTCTTGCCTGCTTAGGTTCCCAGTCTACAGGATGTCAGAGCGAAATGAGGGCTGATGCCTGGAAGTTGGAGTCCTCCTTTCTGCAGAGAGGTTGCAGCCCCATGCATTCAAAATTAGTATTTAAAAACCAGAATTGAGATTTGGCATTTTCAATGCTGTTTACTGCTTTTTGACATATATTGCTGTTTTTTGAATGTGTTACAAAGGCCTGTGAAAAAGTAGGTCCAAATTGTCGACAGGGTTAAGTATCCACACCATTGGATTTCTGGTTTGGATGATTACAGTACAGATATTTTTAATACTGAAAGTTGAAGATTAGATTTGTATTCTGATTGTCTGAAGAAAGTTGCCTCTAACCTCCATTAATATAATTCCAAGAAACTATTAATCTTTGTAATCTGCTGAAAGGGGAAATTCAATCAGTATGCCTCAGCCATGGCTCTGTTATGAAAATGTAATAGGTGCAGTTCTTACAGGTGATTAGAATTGCATATGTGGATGAAAGCCCAGAGGAACCTAGTGAAGCTATCTCAGAAAACTGAAATTGTGGAAGCATGATTTTTCATCAAGACAATGGAGAACAGTTTTAGGAGCCTGTATTTTACTTCTTATTAAAGTAGTAAGGATGCTATTTTCTTTCATCTCATCTGTGATGTAGTAATTTGTGCTATTGTTGAGTCTGTCTTCTTGTTCCAAGGATGGTGTGCAGCAATAAGGCCATAATCTCAATTTATTTCCTGGTGTCCTGACATCCAACTCCCAGAGACTACCTTGAACATTTGCTTTTTTTTTTATTTTTGGGCAGAGCCAAATAGTCTTTGAGAGTGGATTTAAACCTTCTACTTTATCCAGCAAAAGAGGCAAGGCCATGGGTGCAGCTGTGGGAGGAGAGTTCTAGTTGTATGCCTAGTCTTTGGTACAAGAAACTTTACAACTCCAGTTTGGACAGCTTTCAGAAGCGTTCAATTCATTCAGTTTTTGGAAACATTCTTTGCACTTTATACTGCGTTTTATAACAGCTGTTAGAAAAAGTCTTTCATGCACACCGAATAACGGGCAGGAATTTATTTTTGTAGCACAACCAGAGAATTTATTCATTTCCTTGATCAATGTAGCATTTCAAGTTCAGTGACTCCTTTCCCTCTCTGTACTGCCAGCACTGGTGCTGGAACTGATTATTTTCCATCTTCTTTTACAGTATGCCTGGGACGCTAATGAAGAGTACCTCTTCAAAGCAATGGTGGCTTTTGCAATGAGAAGATATTACAGCAAGAGCACAACTCAGTGAGCATCTACTCTGATTTGCCTTATACATATTAACAATGCTGTATGTTGTAGCCCATTCTCTGCTGTACTGAACTGTAGAGATCATTACATACAGCTTCTCAGAACAGCCTGTTCCAGTATATTTCTTTGACACCCAGATATATGTTAAACATCACAGTTTCTCTGTTTTAAGCAATGATCAATCTTTGGACGAGTATCGGTGTTGATGTGAAATGACACAGCTGTGGATCTCAGTGGGATTGTGCCAATTCACTCCAGCAGAATCTGGCAGTAAGACATAATACCTTCTGGAGACCACACTGGGAGGAGGCAAAGGGACACATTGGCAAGGGCAAGAGAAGCAGTACAGATCCTTGAATAAGCAGCTTTGGTGCACATTTTCTTAGAGCACAGCTTCCTCAGTATGTTGAAAATCAGCTAACTCATTGAACTGGAGGGTGGATAGCTATACTAGCGCTGTGTTCTGCTGGGGGTATCTGTCCCTAATATTGCAGCGGTTGAGTTACCTAGCATCAAGAAGTTTCAGATGTTGCAGTTTAGACATAATTCAGCTTTTAATTGGTTTTGGGATAAATCTACCCTGAGGTATTGAATATTCTTCTCAGGCTTCCGATCCTTGATACTTACGAAGTTAGATAGCAGATTAGACAGACCATTTAGCAACCTGTATTTTCAGAATGCTCTTATCTTTCTTAAATGAGAAACCTTGTTAGTGTATTTCTATAGGCCTATTATTTTTCACCAGACTTGTGGTTCTGGTAGGCTAATGAGGATAAATTTCTCAGTTTACTTTAAAAATACTTCAGACTGTCATTGCATCAGATGCAGCATATTCCACATTTGCAAAAATATTAGTTAAATTTAATCACATTATGATTATTGTGGCTGCCACACTTTCTCTTAAATAGAAGGTGATTTCCCCCTCCATGGAACAGGAGTGTTTGGTTCCCTGCTGTTTCATTTTTATTCCTCAGAAGCTGGCGTCTTTGAGCAAAAGAGGCATCACACCAAGCTTAACAAAACCATCCAAGTATGCTACTGCACCCAATGAAAATGACACCTAAAAAAATGAGTTCAAGGTACATGCTAATTAAAGGTGATTTTGCAGGCTTTTTCTCAGGTTTTCAAAGTAGCAGAGTTTTCATCAAGTATGTGATCCATACAGATTCACTTTTGTATACTTATTTTAGTCCCAGGTCCTTTTTTAAAATTATTTTCTTCCTTCAAAGTTGTGGTGCTTTCACACAGCAAAAAAACTCTGTCAGAAGCCAGTGATCTTTTTCCTCTTCAAGCACCATGGGTCTCTGCAGACTCAACTAATATTAGAAAGCTTGGTGCAGGGATGGGGAAAAATCAAGCCAGTATGAAAGGAGTTAAAGTTTTAATGGATGTTATCTCTATCCACTGCAGGAAATCACAGCATTTATGTTCACTTAATTCAGTTTCCTACCAAGACAATTTTTCCTATGGACAATTATGATTATGACAGTGTTACCCCAGTTTGGAGGTGAGGTTGCACACATCAGTAATTTCCTGCTACTATGCTTGTCAGAGAAGTCAGTATAATATTTGAAAACAGCTAGGTGAGGGCAACTTTACCTCTTTTTAAGGTGGTGTAGGACTCCCTCATGGGGTATCACTTGGGGTGTACTTTGGAGGTATAACTGATACCTCTTCTAGGACTTCTAGATACCTTTGGGGTCATGTGTAGGCAGCATGCCAGCTGAAGGAGCAGCTCTGAGATCTAGTATAACTTACTAGGCAACAGGATGAGGTGTTTCCTATCCATAGATCTCTCCCAAATCCCAAGGGAACTCAGGGTCACTACTCAATGATGGAGAGCTAGATGAACCTCCCAATACACCTCAAATAACCTGCTTGTTACATGGAAGCAGGAAAGCTTTGAACGCCTCCATCCTATTAAAAGTCCTGCAACTAATGCACTCCTTTCCCCATCCTTGTGGCTGGCAGATGGAAGGAACTGAGTGTAGAGGAAGGAAAGCAGTCTGTCTCTGTCCCCTCTGCAGTGGGTATGGAGGTGTGGGAGCACTGAGGGTACAGCAGCATGCCATGCACAAGGAACCGCACTCTTGGATAGCTGGGCAGGATTGCAGCAGGGGCTTGCAGTGGAGAGGGAGGCAGAAGCAGGAATTTGTGGCAAATAAGTTACATTACACTACAGAAGCTTTTACAGATAAACACCAACAGATTTTCTTTGGGAGCTGTAAAAGAGCAATGATCAATTATTCTGTTATAAAAGAATAAACAAGGCGCTTGTGACTGCGTTCTGCTAGCATCTAAAATGAACCACATTTTGCATCTAGTGAGTTGAAGATTTTTGTCAAAATAAAGACTTACAAAAAATTCACCAGTATTTTACATAATCAAATACTGGTTCTGTTAGGGTATAAATTCTGCACAGGGCCATAACCAGAATGTGACAAACCTCCCCTTTAACATCCCATTAATTTCTAATACACCCACAGCCCTGCAGTAACTCACAGCCACAACCAACTCCCACATGAGACCAAATGCCATTAACTTCAGCAGGCTGGATCAGGCCCCAAAAATAATTTATCTGGTGGATCAGCATAACTATTGTTGCAGTCTGTCCCATCACTTTTGAAATTCAAAGTCACCTTTTGTTAGGCTTCTGAAGCTGGATAAAAGCCAGCCCATAATGACAAGCATTTGAATGTGCTGCTGGAAACAGCAGCTGATGCTGCTGTTGCCCTTATGTAACCACTGAGTGACCCAGTGCAGAATGGACAGGCTTGCACATTACATCTTGAGTTCTCTAAGGTTAATTTCTAAACTAAAATTTAATAAATCATGGAGCTGTGTTTAATGTTTGAAAGGCTTGTCAAATTTTCAAGTCTGTGTGAAACAGAAGACAAAATCCATAAAATTATTCGATTATTATTAATACAGATAAAATAAATACTTCTTTTTCAGTGGAGAATTAAACCCCCTTTATTTCCTGCTCTATGTATGGCCTTTCAATTAATTCTCAATACATGCATTCATGAACTACATAAGCCAACCTTTGATCTCTCAGCGTTAAAAAATTATTGTCTGTATCTGTGTTAGTAACTCTGTTTTCTCTAATCTGTGACTCATTTGAAATAATATGCATCTTTTTTGAGGCTGAGACTGGTTAATCTTTAGAGTAGAAAGAATGTTATCGTATTTACTTTTATTCAAGTAAGAGAATCTACCTTCGGTACATCTTCTTCCCCATTTGTAGATTAAAAAAGCTGCAGTTTTCCTCATGAAATGAACAGAAAAAAAAATTCACCAACATTATCCATATTCCTAAGACAAGCTATTTTGATGGTAAAAATATTGTGAGCATTTAGAACAAGAAAAGAAGCCTCTAGAGTTAAAGCTGTTACATCAAGGTGATCCCACAGCTGTTGTTCACAAAAAGGAAGGAAATAACAATCTTTTGCAGGAGCAGCTGCACAGCAATGGGTTGGAAGAGGCCTGATGCTTTCGGGAGAGCTGGAGATAGTGCTTGGGACTTGGGGACTATGGCTCTCCCGTGAGCTAACAACTGCAGACACGCAGCTCCCTCAGAGTCTCTGGCAGCTCTTTCTTACCCCTAAAAAATCCTTTAAATCTCCATAAAGAACAACGATGGCGTTTCAGGCCGAGGAACCTGCACTCTACTCATTGTTGTTCACTTGTGTATATTAAAGAAAATGCAGTTTTGTACTTTTCCATGGTGCCACAAGGGAGAAACATGATGTTTTTTATTTTGATGATAACAGTCTCCTATAATCACCATGACAGAAGTCTATCTGTTGCCTGCTAAGGAAATAAAAAAAATGTCCACATATGTTTACAAATACACTTAATTAACATAATGCTTGGAGAAGTCAGGTTTCTCCAATCTAAACAATGTAAAGAGATAGTTTTGTAATGTTTCTGCATGCTGTGGATCAAACCTGCATGCAAATAGCACAGGGGGAGGAAAAAAGACATACCTGCTGCAAAGAAACTGCCACATTAGTGCTTGTTGAACCAGTCTGTTTTGGTGTTTACTGAATCCTCTTTGAACTTCTTGTGAGCAGTATTATTCTCTTTTGAGCCTGAAAGGATTTACAGCATTCAGATTCCACTCACACTCATGAAAAAGTCGCAGCAGTGAAACCAGCTGCTACGGTTTCCTGGTTTTTATTGGATGCCTATAATCAAGCAAGGATTTTAGACATAACAGGGAGCAGAAAGGAGGCAGTATGTATGTATCCTAGTGTAAGCCTTGCTGCCCAATTGATTCAGTGTACTGTATTTTCTAAAGAGAGAGAGATGCTGCACCTAATGATGACCAACTGCCCTATCTCATGCTGAAAACCTTGGCACTGTAGGGACAACCCCTGGCTGAAGAGTCTCTTTGAGTCTCTGAATGAGAATAAGGTCAGAATGTTCTGCCAGTCTTTATCTACCAAATTTACCTTTCTCTTTGGGGATCAAACTTTCCTCACTCACTTCATTTCATTTCTCACTCACTCATGTTCATTTCAAGAACATCTGTAGGACAACACAAACACAGATTTTCTACCTGGACCAGTTTTTGATTGCACCACAAAAAATCCAGCATTAAGAACTGCAGTACATGAAGCTTTAGGTCCTACTGTTATAAATTCTCATGATGGAAAACTTCCTCTGCAGATACAATTTTAGATACTCTTTGAAATCAGCAAGTTTCTCAGCCACCAGCCAGAAGTAGACTCTTTTTTTCCCCTGTCCTGTAAATTTTGTGCTTTTCTTTTGTTTTGGGAGGAATAAATCTGCTTCCATCTTCTGACTGTTGTCAGAAAACTGATGTGAATAGCTTTTCAAATTCCAGAGGATAACTTTCCTCTTTTAGCCATAAAAATTCTCTGTATTTGCAAAACTGACATTGTTCTAGAGAGGCAGAAGTGGGTATTTCAGCTCTGCAAAATCATTGCTTTCTGTTTTATTGTATATCTCGATGGAATATGTTCCTTCTCTGTAAAACAAAAGGTTGCACTACGTAAGGCACCCATACCACCCAAAAAACCCCCTTTCAGTAGTAAGTAGAATATTTCTGCAAAATATCCATAATGAGCTACTGTGATCAAGCCAATGCCTGTCCTGCCTTAAAAGCAAACTCATTCTTTTCTGGATGGAGGCATTCATTGGCAATTTTGGCTCCCTTCTGTTCCTTCCTACCTCATGCTTCCTGCTCTTCAGGCCAGTGCAGAGGTTATTTAATTGTATTTGTAATTAGCCAGCAGATGGCACTGCCAAATATTGCTCTGTGACAGGGGGATTGCTTGCACCCTGATAAAGAGGACAGGCTAGAAAGGAAATGTTATATCTTAGATTTTGGTGATGGACAGGCCAAATCTTAAAACCAATTATAATAGCTAGTAATGGGCATTAAAAACATCACTGCAGTTAATTAAAAGAGGGGCTACATTCTTCTCCACTTGCTCACTGCAGGGTTTTCTTCTCCAGAACAGCAGGCAGTATCTGAAAACCCTTCATCCCAAGTGGAGTCTGTCAAGACAGGGTGGCTGTATTGTGCTTGTGGCCAGGTAGACCTTATGGAAAGGTGAACCAAGTCCAGGCTGCTCTCTGGAAATAAAAATAATCCTAATTCTTGGTCCTGGACTTTCAGAATATCTGCTTACTGCTTGGACATGGCCAGTAAATCTAAATCCCGAGCCACATTCTTTGGGCTCTTTATTAATGATATAGAACTAAATTTTTTTTTTTTTTCATTTTTCTCTCTCTAGCTATTTGTCATTGAATTCATAAAAGCTTTGGCTGTCCTTTAATGATAGATACTATGTTCCTTGCTGTGCTGTAATAAATGCCATCTTATATAATTCCTATATATTACACCAGTTTGGCTGGTTTGTTTCTTAGGTTTGTGAATAAACTAGGAACAGAGAGAAGAACGTAGGAACACCGTCTATCCTCAGTCACTATTAATCATAATAATTGTGACTGAGGATAGGTGTATTAGCTAATGTATTAGCCTTCACTTCTTCAGTTTAAATACTCATGATGGTGTCATTCCATGAGGTTTTTCTAACAATAGTTCCACCATTTGCTAATATTAGTGGTAGAAACAAATTTTTTAAGAATCTGTAAAAAGGCATTTAAAAGACATTTTGCACACTTTTTACATAGTATGCCATGAGAAGCTGCGTGTCTCTGCCCTTCCACTACTGACTTCACATAAAACTGAGCAATCTTCTCTTAAAACAGATGAGATAAATATTTGTCATAGCATAAGCTGAAGGGCATAGGCCAGTGCCAGCAGAAAGTCTAGATTTAGCCTGTTGCCTCCACTCTGTGCCTGACTCTGTGAACAAAGATGCCAAAAGGAGTAACATCAATTTCATTGCTCTTCCCTCCAACAAATGTATCCTGTAGGACTACACTCACTAGAAAATCATGTGGGGAATCCCTCATGACTGGTTCCTGTGGTACTATCTGTCAAAACCAAACCTCATAGTTCACCAATGCATTTGCCCCATTACGTGGCCTATGTCACAGCCCTGATGATTGAGATGTAAATATGTATTTTTCCATTTGATTACATTAAATGTATGCCCATGCAAGTTTGTAATAGATTCAGAAATTCATTTGAAGACTCAAGTTTGGTCTCAATAAGCAAAATTTCATAATGGGAAATAGGAAATGCTGTGAGTGATATTTCTTCCTTGAGCATTAACTGTTAACATTTTTAAAAGCAGAAATTTTTCCCCCTTTAGATGAAAGCAATATTTTAAGAAAATCTGAAATATTTCAATGATTCCATCCATGCTTCTTTAATGATGATTTTTGTTTTAACTGTCTGCAGAATTTCCAATGTGCTGCTCTGTAATGTGACGGATCGGGTGTCATTTTGGTTTGTGGTCACAGATTCTTCCAAAAATGTGACAACTGTTCCTGGAAGTGTGGTAGAGGCAGCCATCAGGTACAGCCACGGCTTCGGCAACATTTTCTTCCTTGCTGACTGAGGATACTTTCTCTCTCTGGGCCTTGTATGAATGGGCACTCTGCCCCTTTAAAGATGAGCTAATCCAAGTAGTTAAAACACTAAGGGGTCAGGATTCTTGCACGCATGAGAGATTAGAGGATTTTGCAGGGTCCCACAGAATGCAATGCATGTGAGCTTTGGGATTATAACTTTGAAAGGGGTCTTTCTTAATGCTGGAGCCTCAGAAGAAATCTAGTCCGTTTCCAGAGCCCTACCTGTAATTTGCTGTCCAGTGTGTGGCACATACACTACTCTCATCCAGCTGCTACATTTCCCAGCAAGAGAGCCTTCTCCTTCAGATGAAAGAATTGCACACTTTCTGGGTGGGATTTGTATAATTTAACTTCCTTTGCATGCCACATGCCCACCTGCCCACTAATGACCAGGACAAGTGACCAGCTTCCTTTCAGTGCTTCTCAAGTACAGTTCATCTGTACTTAATTTAGAAGCTTTCACATGAAAAGAGGTCGTGTGAACTCTTCATGAACAGAGCTGGCTGTGGCCCAGTTTGGCTTAAACAATCTTATTCTCACGTTCTTTTCATACCAGCTCTTTCTAGAATGCCAGTCAATATCATAGCTGAGCATTGCTTGTACAAAGTACCAGGTGGTACAAATCAGTTTGCTTTCTACTAAATATCCCATTCCAATATCCCGGCAAGAGTATAGAGCTGAAGAGGGGAAAAGAAAAAATGGGTAATCTGACTTCAATCATCCACCAAACCTGCGTAAGGGGTTTATAGGGATGACTCCCACAAGCAGCATAACTCACATACATTTCTCAGGCTTGGAATGGAAAACAGACCTCTTTGTTTCTAGGCATTCTGTACTCTGCCTTGAAAATTCATCTTATCTCTATGGAGGTGTAATGCCTAATTCCTGATGAATGAGTATGCGTTCTTTTGGAAAGATTAACTTAAGCTTATGAGCAGATTAAACTATTTCCAACAGAGACACCAAACAATAGTTTCATAGCATTAGTGGAGGAAGCAGATTATTTATTCACTGAAGTTCTTGGTAAGAGTGCTGGAATGCAGGGGTTTTGCATTTCTGTTATTCTTTGATACGTTCAGTAGCATAAGCTGATTTATTTAAGTCTTTTATGTGCCCTGTTTGCCACAGAAATTGGATGCTATTATATTACGTTTGGTTTTTAACTCTTGTCTGTCACCTGATAAAGAATATGCTATTTATGAAAAGTTTTAATTCCTACCTAACTTAGAAACAAGAAATAAAGCAGTCTATAAAACTACAATGCTTTTTATTCAATTGCTTCTGATTGCAGGCTTCCATACTAAACCAATATGCTAATTCTTCATACTACAGTAGCACATAAGAGCACTACCTAGGGACCAGAATTTTATTGTATGAGATCCTCTACAAAGTAAGAACAAAGAGGAAGGTAAACCTTCTCAGAGCTCTGTATGAGACCCAAGGTCTTGCATAAAGACACACGGGATATATTTATGCATATACAAACACAAAATGCAATTGTAGTTGCCTGCATGTGTTTCAGCACATAATTCTCTAACTCCAGCCATTAGATAAGGGTGAACAATGCTCATTTCAGCTGTTCACAATGATCCTTTCATATCAATAAGGATGAAAATCTTTTCTAAATCAAAGACAGCTTACCGTATAATGAGTCTTATAATTTGCCAAGGATTTCAGTCCTCCCAGGAATGCTAGCTCTCCATTAAGGCTAAGAACTTACTGTCTAAGGGACAGTCAGACTTTATGATTTCCGAGAAAAGAAATTTTCAAAAATTTACCTGTATTTCCCATATATCTGTTCTTAGGAAATAGTTGCTTTATGGTAAATAGGTTGTACTGTATATAAGAAAGAATTGCTGTGAATCATACAACTGCAATCAAAAAGAATCTCTCAAGACCAATATATGTAATACATTTTCTAAAAAAAATTTAACATTTTGAAAAAGCTAATGAAAGGTACTGCTAAAGCCTCTTAAGGCTGCTTAGATTCAGATCCAGAAATACCTGCAAATGCTTAGAAGTAGTAAATGTGGGTGAAGATATCCATTAGAAAGAGTAGCAGTTGTACAACTCATATGAAAAAGCATGTTTCTCAGACTTACATTTCTCATAATGGAAAAAGTATGCAAAATAGAAGTCCCTGTAGCTGCACCTGCAGGGAAGGAAGGGTGTGTTGGCAATAAGGATGGATTCTTATGGACCAAATAGTATCCTGTGCTTTGGGGACCTAAGAAAATCTGCAGCAGCAAGAGCAGATGTACTGGCCCATAACATGCAGAATGGGTCATTTTGAGGAACCAAGGGGCACTGATAAGTAACTCCTCTGAGCATTGCAGGGTAGATTTGCCGCTCTCATGCTAACCTTGAATGCTGCATGAGCAAGACAGCAAAGCCACCCTTACAGATTACAGTCTGATATGCCTTCAGCACGTGGTCCAAAACAGAAATAAATAATAATACTGTACTGCAGGTCTTATCTGTATTTCCCAATTTTTCAGATAAATACATACGGAAGTCTGGTGTTCAAAACCTTCTGAGTGTGTGGATGTCTATGGATTACTAGCAAGGTGTATGTTAAAGTGAAGGTCTGTGTAATCCTGCCAGTGTTATGCTGAATCAAATTCAGCCCTGCCAGATTTGCAGCACATACATGAAAATTCCCTTCCCCCTCCCCCCTCTTCTTTTTAACTTGTAAAATACCTTTATAAAGAGTTGTAATGTTCTTTGTGTTTTTGTGAAGGATGAATCGGAACAGAATCAACAGTGCCTTCCTACTGAGTGACAAAACACTGCAGTTCCTGAAGATAACCTCAACCTTATCACCTCCTGTTGAACCCGCGACGCCTGTCTGGCTTATTGTATTTGGTGTTGTTCTTTGTCTCATTGTGGCAGGAATTGTTTTCCTCGTTGTTTCAGGGATTCAGAAACACAAGAAGTAAGCAGCTTAGATTTTCTTCTTTTTTAACTGAATACCGGCAAGTTAAGCTGGGCTGGTTTTCCTTTTCAAATCAGCCTCAGAGAAATGATAGCTGTGCCCCCACGTCCTGTGTAGGTAAAGATAATCCATATGTCCTTTTCTGAGGAAAGGGGTTAAAATTTTTAACTGTGAAGTATAGATGGCTTAGTAATGCTGGGGCATAATGAGGAAATAGGGAGTATGAGAATACGATCCTGGAGGCCACCTAACTAGATATGATAGCTTTACAAAGACGTTGGCTGTCATTCTTCTCAAGGTTTAGTGTGCCACAGGTGAGCCTTCTCTCACAGACTACCCAAATAGCTACCAAGAGGGAGAAGGCTGGCAGTGGCTGTGCCCCTTCCAGGGCAGTAGTGTCAAAAGCTGGCAGGGCTAAAAGAAATTTGCTGCTGCAGTTTGAGAAACCTCAGTAGACAACATAATAATGATTAATATATGGCTGAAGGCGCCCTGCTCAATGGAATGATGCATGGTCTCGCCTACCATTCTTCACCTGGTGAGTCCAAAGTACCCAGCCCTTCACAGGTTCATCACCAGATTTCCCCATAAGCCTAGGTATCTGCTGTTTGACAATAGGGTAGGAGAGAGATACTCTTTTCCTCTCAGTTTCTGCCCTGTGGAGGTACTGGTGAAAAAGAGAAAGCTATGCATGCTTCCCTAGTGTAAGTGTGTTGGAGGAAGACAGAAAGTAAGTAGAGTGTTGGTCCAGCCATCTCTGTTGGCTCAGAGCTGGGCATGAGGAATAGAAATATCTCAGCTGACTCAGACTCTGCCACAGAAGTTCAGCTTTTGCCATGGTTTAGGCTGCCACAGAGGCAGAGGTTAGGTTAACACAGTATTATGACTTCAGCAACACAGTCATATAAGAACAGCAGAAGAACTGAAAAAGGGTAAATTTCTGCTGACAACAAGGTGACAAAATTATTGACTGTATGGTAGACTGCATCCCCAAATATATCAGAACAAAGGATTCATATATGAAAAGTGGTGTGTTGCAGAGACTTTTCCTTTCTGCGTCCTTATCACCTTGACGAACAACATTAAAAGACCTCAGAAAAACACTTACTGCAAAGGATAAGTGTTTCTCATAGAGAACCCTTAGCATTGTAGTCAGACTCCCTTCAGTTATGTTTTGCATTCAGAAGAGTTGCGTGAATTTGCAAAACCCTTTTCCATTTTCAAAAAAACCCTGAACAAACAATAGATGAGGGATGCTGTTGGGGAAAGAGTCTGGGCAGGTACTTGGGATCGGTGGATAGTTTAAGCCCTGTCACAACCTTCCGTGTGGTATGGGCTGAGTTATTTCATCCCCTGAACCTAGGTGACCTCTTCTGTAAAACTGGAGAGTAATGTTGCTACCTGAAGCCCATATCTACCCGCTGTGTAGTATCATGGCTCCGTGTGTCTATATAGTGCCTAACTTAAAGGGGGTCTTTGAACATATCAAGTAAGTGTAATATAAATAAATTATGCTAAATAGCTATGATTTTTTTCTAGCTACAATAATCATTTGTGCTTCCTATCATGCTGAAAGACACCATTCTCCCCCCCCTCTATTTTCAAAATAACTCAGCTGATCTTGAGCAGTTCCCCTCAATATCGTGTAAACTACATGCCCTTATTGTCATACTACCAGTAATATGGTTTGTTGCTGCCTGCCTATGGTTATTTGGTATCCTCTCTGTCTCATGCTCTTTCCCTTTTAGTTGTTATTCTCCTTTTTATTTCTCCCTCTGTTTCCCTAGTCTGCCTTTGCGTATAACCTTTCCTCTGAGCAGATCCATCCATGATTGAACTCTAACCTTCCTTGCACGTCAATGGCGTTTCCAGGCAGGGGTGGGGAAGTGAGAGGGAGGGTAAACCAAGCATATATTTCTTCCATCTACTGTTGCAAAGACTGGAGGGGTAAAAGGGATGATCTGGGCTATTTGGCTTTTTTGAAAAAGAAAAGCCAGGCATCAGAGAAGAAAATTTCAAAAGTGCTCATCTCTTTTTCAGGCACTGAAGTATGTGACCAGGTTGTCAAAGACTTCTGCGTGTCCAGTAATGAGTTTTCTTGGAAACCTGTCCAGAGCTGACATAATGGCAGCTCTGTTGCCTAGTAAGCTGTGTTGGATATCTGGCCCCAAGGACGGTGTTGACTTCTCATAAATCTGGCATTTTGTCTTTATAGGCCTTTAAAGTACCACTTAAATGCCTTAGTTCAGATAAGCCCCAAAACACGTGCTTCAGGCTGTTTGTATTCCGGGTGACAGGGAAGCACAGGCCTATAATGGAGTTTCAGTAATGAGTTAGACTCATGCATCATTTCTTGAATTGAAAGATTTTCTTACTTAGGTCTTCACTGTGCATCACTGCCCAACATGTAAAACTCAAAGCCACAGCTGCCTGCAGCTGGAAGAGCTCCATGTGACTGTAGCCCTCGACTCTACAGCGAGCTGGATCAGACACAGTGTCTCCCAGCCTTATGTTTGTTCTCCTGTCATTGCAGCAACAGGACACCTCCCTCTCTGATAATAGATTTGGTGTATACCCAGGGCAGGACCAGCCTCTGCTGGCTATGCTGAACTAGGCTGAACTCTACCCCAAGCCCCCAAAATCCCATCTGCAGCAGAGGCCATAAGCATTTGCCTCGGGGAGAGTGAAAACAGAGTAAGCACACACAGTGATTCCCTCTGTTATTCTCCCAGCATCCAATTTGCAGCTGAGAGTCTTCCGGAGCTGGATTTGGTCTGTGTGTATTGGTTAACCCACAATGTTTTCTCTTTCTTTAACTTGTTGAGTGTCCCCTTAGACTGGAAATTTCTAGCTTCTCTGAATTCCTATGGCAACAAATTCCACACATCTAGTTCCACACACCTCCTACTCCTCTAATTTCTTCTAAACCTGTTTCTTAGTATCTTTTATGTTCTTCTCCCACAGGTTTTGTATTAAAGAACCCTCCTTTTATCACTGTAAGAGCAGATAAAATCAGCCAGAGGTCAGAGGTTTCAACTAGTATTCCCCACTTTTTTTTTAGTCTCTAATGCCAAGAATCTCCTAAAGGCCAATAAAATGTTATTATTGTGAAAATCGCCGTTATTAGCAGTTACACTGAGTCAGGTTGTTATGATAGTCCTGAGTCAGATTGTTATAGTACATGTTATGGGATAGGACGCAGTGGAGCTGACCTTTGAGTTTCTTATCCTCTGAAACCGCTGATGCTGCAGGCTGCAAAGTACAGCAGGTTTTTCAACTATGAACTAGTAGATCTCAAGGTCAGAATAAATCTGGAATTAAAGGAATGTCATGACACATTGACTGGTATTTCTGTATTACATCTTCTCATGGTTGTATTTTTAGATAACTTTATTCAGCAACTGTTTTAATATGCTTTTAGTGAGAACTGGAGCCTGGAAAAGTGAAAGCTGTGCAATTGTTTGATCTAGAAAACAGAAGTATAAAATACTGGGTAGGAAGGTGGCTGTTAATGAAGTTTGAACTAGAACTGCAGATTTGCAGCATTAAGAGTACCTGACTTCTAGAGAAGATCATCAAGGAGTATGAGGGCATTCAAGTCTCCACTTTTGGAGGCTATAGTCTAAAGCTGGTCTGCTTCTAAAAAGTATGTTTTAATTTGTCCACATCGTGAGGTGAAATCTATGATACACATAACAGTGTCAGACTAGATGTTTAGTGCAGTCCTTCCTGATGTAAAGCAGGAACAGATTTAAAGATGTTTTCCATTTTTGTTTTGCGCTACCTTTTCCTTCTGCACCTTCCAGTCATTTTACAGAATAAGGAAGTGAAGTAATATTTATAACATATTTACAACGTGTTTACTCTAGGTTTTCTGATTCCTGATCCTGACCTCAAACCACTAAACCAGGGCTTCCAATCTGTAGGCCTCTCACCTTCCATGGTATATTTACAACAGCAAAGAGGTGCACCAGATTATGTCTTTCAGAACATAACCTATGATAAACTTCTGACTAAATGTGCAGGTTTTATGTCTGTGGAATCATGGCGAAGTGCTGCAGGTCAACAGAATAAGTTGATTTTCTCTTTCTTGTTTTTAGAAAGACTAAAGAGTCAACAGAGAGAGAAAATTTAGAAGAGAAAGGCGAAGTGACAGTAACAGTAGAAAATGGGATTCCTTGTGAAGTGCTGGATTTAAAAGCAGGCCATGTTAATGGAGTTTTTGCAGCAGATGATGAACGATTCACACCCTTATGAAATGCTGCCATTGCTATCTGGCAGTTTTTTGAAAGACTCCTGTGCCTACCTTATCTCGCCACTACTCCTGAATGTCAAACATGAAGACAAGAAAAATGTCCTTTCACTTAATTTCCCTCGAGAGAACCTTTTGCGGATAACACATACACTCAAACCTCCATTACGAAGCTTTTGTGCATGAGCAAAGCAAATGAGACAACCTCAAATGATATCCATTAAAGATTTCCAGAAGATGTGTGGCAGAACAGGGTTGAATCCTGCCTTGTGTCAGGGATTTAATTTTTAATGATTATTTAAATATGTCCATTGCTTGTTTTTCCCTGAGATAAATGTGAAACTGTATTATTCCTGAATATCACTGGGGAGATCATCTATCTTTGTCAGTTCTTGCTGGGCTTTCTTTCAAGCCATATGCAAAAGTTTCTCTGTAAAATGACTTCTGTTTGCTGATATGCAGTATGCCTTTGGATGGAATAGTAATTGGTGCATCAAAGTATTCATTTCTAGAGAAAAAAAAAAGCAAGCTTTCACAGCCTCTGTAAGAGCAAGTTAAAATGTGGCTGGGTCGCCTACAGCTTTAGAGCTAGGAAAGATCTAGTACTGAAAGTGTTTTTCACTTAACGGATCCAAGTCATGGATTACATGACCTGGAAATTAAAAGTTGCAAAAGTTCGATATTTGTTGAAATTAAAAGTTGCAACAAAGGGCAGATTTTCCCAAGGTGCAGTCTGTGGTTAGTGGCCCAGCTCTCATTAAATCTATGAGGGCATTTCACAGCTCTTTGGAAAAATCTTCTTTACATTTTTTGCAAATAGAACTAGAGTAGATTACCCAGACATAGCCAACCCAGTGTCAGATGAACCTTCAGGATATCACCAGGTATCATACAGCTGGATATCTTGTGAACAGATTCAGTGCTTGGATCACCAGCTGGTGGGCTTGGTGCACCTGACCGGGGTGAGAACGTGTAGATGCTGGTAAGTCAGCAGAGACCATTGAAACCTGTGTTTCCCATTTGTGTGACTGGAAGTTGAGGGCACCATCAAATGGTGCCAGACCCTAAACTGCATTGTTGGATTACTTTGGAGTCAGCCATACACACAGACTGTGCTATCTGTGCCCTAATCCGATTCCTATTTAAATCAGTGATAAAATTCTGACTAATTTCAGAAAAACAGGGGCCCAGTAAAGGGGAGTGGTATATGTGGGTAACTGTACACAGAGAACAGAAGTGTGTTGAAGCAAAATATGATATCTGCAGTCACCAAACAGCTGCCCATATCACTGAGGGCAAGATTTGACCATTAACCACCCTGTTTCCAGTGTCACGTTTGGAGGAGGCAATATTAGAAAATCTATTTACTTATTAGGGTTATTTCTTCAGACTTCTCACCAACAGGAAGAGGGTAAAACGGTAAAAGCTGCTTGTAAAGGACTATCCAGTGTCCTAAAGGGTACAAAGTTTTCTGGTCTCCCAGGGTACAAATTTTGGCTGTATTGAGAACTTTTGACTATCCATTTGACTCAGTACTGGCTCTTGGGAACAGGGTGAGCAGAAGGGGAGGAATGGGGAGGAGAAGGGGAAGCAGTGGGGCAAAGGGAGGCAGCTGAACAGGGGAAGCCGGTAAGCTGGAGGCTAAGGGAGGCAGGGCAGAGGAGGGCTAAATACAAAATAAAACTATGGAACCCACTGATCATTTGCCTCATATGGTCTTGTCTGTCATGGTTGTCTTTGATGTCCTTCTGGTGGGTCCCTCTGAACAAGGACTGCATCTTCTCTGTGTGCCAGAGGGTGTGCTGCTTTGTTCTGGGAAAGGATTAATAAAGGCAGTTATTAATAGTACTATCTCAGTGCTTCAAAATTACCATCCACAACATGGAGATGTATTTCTCACAGGAATGTCAAAGATTAAGCTTACCAGTATTTAAGATCATTTGGAGGGAAGATAGAGAGTGCAGTGTTATTATTGCTTCCTCAGTCATTGCTGCAAGGTCTTTCAGTCAGGCAGAGTTTTATTGAGGTAATTCACATCCCATCATTTCTAAACCTTCACACTTTTCACATTCTTCGTATGACAGATAGCTACATCGCAGTGTGACCACAATGGATTGCTGTAACTGCAGCACCCTGCAAGAACCCGTGAAAGATTTCAGTGAGAATAGCTTGGCAGTGCAAGAGCAACCTTGAGCTACTGATTAAGAATTACTGTTATCCTGTATTGTACTATATGATACTGAAATAAAATTCACTTGGTATGAAAAAGGGCCAAGCATATCTGGACATACTTCTCAAGGCCTGAGTGAAGGTTCAATTCAGCCCGTGGCACTGGACAGTGATTTGAAAACAGATTGAAAGCTTCTGAACAAAACATCAGGGGATGTGGGCTGACTCTGGTGGTAAGTATTTAATCACTGACTTCCTCCCAGCTCACCTTTTAGCCACTTGATTGCTTTACAGCAGTTTGGTGTAGTTTTCTGCTAATGATGATAGGGGATTCACCCAGAGCATACATCTTGCTTGCCTCTGCTGAACAGGCAGGTACCACACTTAGCAATGCTTTGAAGTCAGTGTTGATACTAGCTCTTTCACTGCAATAGGTACCACTAACTAGGTTAATCAAGGGCACAGTGCTACAGAAGAAAGAAATCTCGTTTCTAGTCTCTGTGCAGCAGGATGTTACTAGAAAACAAAGAGCACTTTGATTTGGTAAAGCCTGTCCTCCAGAGCCTTCAAATGGTAAGGCGACAATTTATATCACTTGAGTATCTGGACTACATTTTTATGTAACTTTCACCTTCTTTTTCTCTAAACCACCTGCCATTGAACAGCCTGATAATAAACAGGAAAGTGAGTAACAAGCAATACAGACTATACTGTAAACTACTTCCTGAAACAATGAGTCGGCTCTGCTTTCAGTTACATTTGTGCCATGCCAATGAATTTGGACGCAGGAACATGGTGTGCCTGAGACAGAGCTGTTTCATTTTCAAAAATTGTGTTTGAGAAAAGAGAGGAAAAAAGAATGAAGCAATAAAATTCAATTAGATGAAGCAATAAAGCCAGAGAAATTCTGTTTGAAGAAAATACTCAATGCTTATCACTAGCTCTATATTCCCAGCGAGTCAACATTTCAGGAAGGATGTTACAGTTCTGTTCAGTTTACTTGAGACAGTATTGATGTCTAGGCCAAAATAAGCGCAAACCATGCATGAGTAAATTGCTTACACTGTCAGTCATTAGCTACACATTTGGAGTGCTGGGGAACATTGTGAATGCTGTAGTGCCCTCCTTGAATTAGGAACTGCATTGGTCATGACACAAACATTTGCGGTGTGCAACCTTAAGGATTGTATCAACCACAAACTGGTTTTGTAAACGAAATTAGTAGTCCTTGTTTATCGGTGTTTATTTAAGGAAGATTGCAAACTGTGGGCAGATGCTGAAGTCCTTACTTGAGCCATTCTGCCACTTCCTTTAAGGAAAGCTAATGTCTGTCCTGCAAGTTGATGCCTAATCTGTGTTGGAGAAAACTAGACTGAAGCTACTTCTGTCACATCAGAATTCCAGGACAATGTACAAAGTCTTGAGAGAGTCTATCTGTGGTACTTACCCCTAAACATCTTCCTGTTAGCTCACCATGAAGCTTGGTACTCACAGCTGGACCCAGTATTCCCCTGGGGCTCGGCCGGTGCCTCAGAGCCTGGGGGGGTGACCTCATGGGCCTCTTGCAGACTATATACTCCTATTTGTCTGTCTAGGTATGACATTTTTTTCTGTCATGCTGGCCTTCATCGAGAACCCTTTGCTGGTTATGCCTTCAGAAAGGGACACCTTTGTTCTACATTTGGAGGGAAGATATAACTAAAGCTACTTCATTGTTCTTTCTGTTGTTCACAAAAGAGAAGGATGAAGTGGGCACAAGAAACCTCAGGTCAGGAGGTTCCTTCATCACTATGAGAATGAAATAATTACCAAATTAATACCAATCATGGCATTAGCACAAGAACTTCTGGTTCGCTAATGTGGTTCCAAGAACAGGGCATCAGTTTTGACCAAGAAAGGACCATTATCAGATCTTGACAGAAAGAGTTTTTCACGTGTAACCTCCCACATGTGGGAAAATGAGAAATTATTTTAAAGCTTAGGGCAGAAGTGCAACAAAAACATAAAATAACTCCCAGTAAGAAGTGGCAGTCTGTGTTTCTAGATACTCTTAAAAACATGGCTCAGATGCCCTCAGAAATTTGGTCAGTCCATCAGTGCAGTAACCTAAGGCTCATGAAATGAGCTGTTTTAAATGTGCCAAGTTTTAACAGAAAATACATTGACCAACTGTCCACAATCCATTAGCAATGAGCAATCTGTGCTTGGTTTTCTATGAGCAGTTCCTTTTGGCCTCTCATGGTATTTGTTTCCTATTGATGTGGCATGCGAGAAGTGATGCGTGCAACAGAGTGACACCTCAGCTTTCTATGCTACCAGACAATGGCTAATGAAAAATTTGCACTGTTAGATATGCCTGATTTGACATACTGATCTTGCTAATTTTCAAATCACATAGAGCTAAAGTATGTTGACAGTGATGAGTGATACACGCTTGCCAGCACAAATGTGTCAGTATATTCAGCTCTGTGAACACATTAAGTACTGTGGGTGCACTCAGCGTAATGCATTTTCATTTTAACTGGATATTCTGTGGCTGGATTGATGTTTGGATGAATCAGGAAGAATTCCACCTTTATATCACAGATTCAACTTTGTTCTAAGTAAAGTCAGCTGGTTCAGTAGGAACTGAATATGAAAACAAAAAGAAAAGTTTGATTTTGCTAGTCTGTCCTCTTCCTACTGTGTTTCCCTTTCCCTTAGAGGTTGCAACCTGAAGCTATCAAAGCATCTTATTAGCTACAGCAATGGCTAGATAGAAAACGTTTAATTTTGGAGAAATGGTGAGAGTGTTCTGGCATTATCTCTCTATCAGCTTCTGCCTCCTATCATTTAGATTTTAATTGCTCCAAATTACAGTGTGTAGCTTTTGTCAGTTGTGGACCAACAGGAATGTTAGACTTTGGACTAATGTTCTCTATGGTATTGTATCTAAACAACATAGTAGATGCTGACGTGTGGACACATGGTCACTGTAAAACAAACTGGGAGCACTCACTCCTGCCTTAGTAAAACTGAAATGAGAAATGCAGGTTGCCTAGATGAAAAGCTGTGTTTCACAGGATCAGTACCTTCCCCTTCATTGGTGGGCCAGGTGGCTTTTTGTAAATGGGCAAGGTGGACGATGGACAAGGAATACATAATATGCTGCCCCTGCGTGTTTCCCTCTCCTCTACCTTCTTAACATATGGTCTTGATTTTGACTGTGGCCTTCAGCAATGACAGTTTATGATATCCTAATGTAACCTGCCAATTTGTACATTCATCTGCCTTCCTGAAAATCATTCCGTTTCAAAGTTTTCTTCTAAACCTTGAAAAAATACTTTGGTTTCCTGATGCTTTGGGCAACTGACAGCATCTTTACACAGCTCCTGATGTTGTCTTCAGATCTGGGGCTCGCCACTGCCCACAGGGCATTTTCCCCCTTGGTGATGCTGAGTGTGCTTTGACTTGGGGAACAGCCACCAGCCTGTGCCTCCCTTGGGGTGCAAAGGAGTGGTGCAGAGATAACAGCTTCTATTTAGGTCTGAAATCCAGGGAGAAAAGCAGCCTATCTTGGGACCGGAGGTTATGGAGGGATACATAGTTTCAGCTTCGGGCCAGTGCGGTGAAAACCCCTCCCTGCTCTGGGAGGTCACCAGGATACGGCCACACGGCTGAGCCAGCTGCAGGAGCTGGTGTAAGGCAGGTAGCAATCCCCCTCACTTCTTCCCCTCTGAGACAGAGGTCCCAAGTGTGGGCAGCAGGTGGGAGGACTCTCTGTGCTCTGCATTGGCTGCCCTGACCTCCATTCCTGCTGGACAACGGGGAATTAATCCAACCAGCAACCTCATTCCTGCCGAGGAAGAGCCAGCTAAGCCCAAACTGCTGATGCTGATGCATTGAGGCTGGCTGCTAGTACGTGCCTTTTGCACAGGACGACGCTGGTCCTGGGTGGCTCAGAGGTCAAGCAGGACAGGCTGTGCCTGCCCGCATTGGGGCAGAGACATCCATCCTCCTCACTGCCACACAGCTCTGCTCCCCACCTAGAGAGCGGACACAAGGGTCCCACGAAATCCCCCTCTTGCAGAAGGGCTCCCAGCATGGGGAAAGCCCCTGCTTCGCGGGCTGAAGGCAGCTGGTGAGCCAGGGAGCCAGCGCATCAGTCCCAGCGCTGGCGGGAGGGCTTTTGTCTGAGAAAAGGCGGATGTCACGCATGCAGAAGGGTTAGTCATGTGGGAAAAAGGCTGCTCAGGGGATTAAAAGGACTATTTGCCCAGCCCCCAGTTTGAAGCATGAGGAAGAGAGGGACAATCTGGGATTGTCCCCCAGCGATGCCCAGGTGCAGCTGAAGCAGCACAGCCCCTCTCCAAGCACTACTGCTGAATCAGGGCAATGTGCAGAGGAGCTGAATCCACCCCTGGGCCGTCCACTGCCTCCATAAAGTCACTTTACGGGAAGTCCTCAGAGCAAGGATTTGCCAGGTATTTAACTGATGTGAGCTGCTCTTTGCCAAAAGGCAGAGGAGCCGCAGAGAGTGGGGCAGCCGCAGCCCGGCGCAGGTGGTGGGGTGGCTGTCCCATGGCCGCAGGTGCTCCCCGGGGATGATCCAGGCCAGGCAGCCCCAGTGCCGTGCAGCCCCAGCCCTTCAGAGCCCCTCTCGGCAAATCGGTCACCGAGTAATGCTTATGTTTGTCTTTTTTATCCACTAGGCAGAATGACAAAGTGCAGCAGAGAGATTAAGCAGTGCTTCTGCCTAGAAAAATGGCCTGATAATGGTATTTTAAGCAATCTTTAGGGTGTGTGGTGCCCAGTACGCAACACAGTGGTTTCTTATTGAGGCATGCCCTAAATGCAATTCTGTTATTGCAGTCCTAGTTTCATAGCACAGCTCAGCCAACAACATGAGTGATGAGGCAGAAAACTGCTCTAACAGAGCCAGAGTACAGATGAACATTGGTGGGCAGCTATTTAAGGAGGTGTCAGACAACTTGGACCCTGGGGACTACCAGACTGGGAGTATCAGGTAGGATCTGGGAGCCACAGCTGACACTGCAGACCCAAGGGGTGAAGGGGAGGACTGGCACACTGGAGGAGAACGAGCCTGTCTTATCATGTCAAGTTACCCGCAGCCTTTGTTCTGTAACTGTGTCAAACTGACACAGCCATCTTTGCTCTGAGCCAAGCAGGCTGGCTGCCATCGCGTACAACTATTTGATTGAGACTGGATTTTCACTCCCAGTTGCTCTTCTCCTATCACCCAGTGGCTGCTGCCTTGCTGCCCTCGCTGGAGGTTTGGGTTTCCTGGAAAGGCTTAAGGTATTTCCCTTTCTCAGTTGTTTGCTGTTTCCTTTTTGCTGTGGCACAAGCTGCCTCCATGCTCTCACCAGCTTTCTAGACCAGCCTGAAGGTCCACCCCAAGAAATAAAAAATAAGAATTAAAGTGAATAGTCAACATAGTCCCTGTTCTCTGCTGGAGGAGAAGAAATCATATCAAGGTAATGTCATAATAATGTCATAATGACATAATTCTCTGCTCTGACAGACAGCAGATGAAACAACAACACAAAAACCTTCCTACATTTCACCACGTGACAGTCTCACTGGCAAATCAAGGAATGATGAGCTAGACAAGAATCACAAAAGGCACATAATTATTAAAAAACTGGCTCCATGGTTCTCAGTCAAGAAGAGGGGCCATTTTAAGTGATAGCTTTCCTGGGCTTTGCTGTATCCCACCCATATGATCTGGATGTGGGAAGAGAAAAACCTATCTATTAACAGGTTTGTGGCCATTACCAAGCTGGGAGTCTTTTGAAAGATTACAGTTCCAGTGATCATAAAAAACTGGACAAATGGTCTGAAATCAGTGTAATGGACTTCACCCCAGACAGATTCAAAATGCACTAATTAGTGCCACCCTAGAACTAGATGTATAGAGACAAAAAAGGGAACAGCTGAGCAGGGACCAGTGCTACCAGAAAGGTCACAACCGGAATATGAGTCAACGTTGGCTAATGTCGCCAGAAAGAAGGTGTGTATCAGTGAGGTACAGCATGTAAGATGCAGACAGTGATTGCACTGCTGATAATTGATAAGATTTCAGTTACGATCAGGTGTGGAGGAAGCACAGAATGTAGTGAGTCTGGATGGTACCAAGAGGAGTAATATGCAATTTGGGGAATGTGACCTCTGGGGAAGGGTTGAATGAATGTTGTTGGCTTTCCCTTGAAAAAAAAAAACCCAAAGGATTGTTAGAGGATTGCACATAGATGACAGAGATCACTTGTCCCTGGTTGACAGGATGTAGTTATCAGAAGATATCAAAGCAAGGTGCTTCTTCAAGGTCCCTGGTTTCTGGCTCTCCTTGTTGGGGATGCCTGTTGCCGGTAGCTCTGCTGAGGCCGTGCTGTGTTCAGCCTGTTGCAGGTGGGTGAGCTGGAGCTCCTTTCTTACAGTTTGGCAGTAAAGGGGCTGATTGCTGTTGTTCCCATGTAGACAGACTCATAGTGGGTTTGGAGAAGTTCTGCCAAGAAGTGGAAACCAGCCCCATAGGTGCGGCTGCAGAGTTGAGTCTCAAAAAGCTCCCCCCCTCCCCCCCCCCCCCCCCCCCCCCCGACAAACAAAAAGACAAACAACCAACCCAAAACACACCCAACCACGTGATCTTGAGCAGAAATAGGCTAATTTAAAAAGTACTAAGGTATTGCCTGTTTGGTTACACAACCCAAGCTGCAGTTCCAGAACTAATTCATGCATTGATTTTCCTATTGATTTGCAGTAAGTGCTAGGCTCCCAGCTAGATTAGCAAAGGTATTTAGATATTTTACTGGAGTCATTTTAGTAGTCTTAATCACTTTAGGACTTAAAACCAGTTGATTTATAGTTCAGATTATGTCTCTATGCAGGATGCTGTGATCCCATGAAATCTCTTGCTACTTTTTCTGATGGTTCAGTGAACATGTTTAAAAATCTGGTTTTATTTGCCCTAGTTGCTTTGAAAATGAGGTATGTTCTCCAAATCACTTGGGCTGTGCAAGAGCCTTTTAAAACATGGGCCTAAACACCCAACCAGGTACCCTACGTCAGGCTAACCGGGGTTTCTTCCTGCCTGGGAATTAGCATTCATGGCTTGGTGTTTCAGTGAAGTTTCTACATCACTGTTAAAGGATTCACAGATTCTGAGCTACCAAAGACATGGGCAGGCTATAGATAAAGTGACCAGCTGTATCATTGACAGCACATTTGGGAAACATTAACCAAAAGTAAAAGCCTTTTATAAGAAGGCCATAAAATGGCAGGAGTAATTATGTTTTTCCAAAGTTAATCATTGACTTTTGTTTATTTGGCTTTTTATAAAAAACTTTTTCCTTTCTCTCCTACAATGGATAAAACCTATAAAAGGCCCAGCAAACTGGATTCAGCCTTTTTTCTTCCATGCTAGCCATGCTTGAAGGCTGATGAGACAGAGCCTGACAGGGAAGCTTACCTGAGGAAACCTACTTCGTTGGGAGGTTCTCAGCATGGACATGAAGATGTTTGTCCACCTCTGGCTTCTCTGTGGTCTGAGCACTGTTGTGACCCCTCAGGATGTCACACAAGAAGCCCAAATGTTTCTAGAAGAGTTTAACAGGAGGGCAGAAAATATCAGCTATGAGAGCTCCCTCGCCACGTGGAACTATAACACGAACATCACTGAGGAGACTGCCAGGAAAATGGTAAGGGCTCTGTCCTGTGGGTTTTTACTGTTGCTTTAGGAATATGACAGCTACTTTCTGGTTCATTTTGGTTCCACTGAGGTTGGTTGAAATTGGAGTGCTACTTCTTTGGTAGCTGTGGTTTAGTTTCAGGAGGCTAGAGGGGCTCGCTTTAACGTCGCAATGCCTCACTGGAGGTGCCTGGGCCACTACCAGCCTCTACAGCCTAGGGCTGGTGCCCGGGCTGCCCTCGCACCTCACAGGGATGGCTGGAGCCTGGACTTGTCACTTGCCATCACCCTGAGTCACCCTGGTGAGCCGAGGGAAAGGCCAGGTTGTACTGCATGTTCGGCCCCACAATCTGAGCTGGATGGAGAGAGACGCTTTCTTCTGCTCAGACTCCACCACCAGCAGTGCCTCCCGGCATGGCGTTTCTCTGTGGGGCCCCTTTCCTCTTGGAGAGGGCACAGCCCGAAGGGGATGGTCTTCTCCCAGGGCCCAGGCCAGGCGCTGCCCTGCGGCATGAGGGAATGGGATTTGATTCTTGTGCCCACATGAGCTCAGGTCTCCCACTTTTCATGAAACTGAACTAACACCAGGCTTTTTACTGACACAGACAATGCCCTCTCTGTTGCTGGAATTATTTTACTTCTTGCTGGATATGCAACATTTTCTGAATGTAGACTTTCTATTAAATGTTTGCTGATAGCTTTACATAGCAGTCCACACCCTTTACCCAGTGGGATACCTTCCCCGTCATCCCCCATCACTCTTCTCATAGTCAGAGCTGTTGGTAGGCTGCCTGGAGGTATTAAACTGGGAAAAATGAAGTGAGATCACGGAATTCCAAACACCAACAGTGGAGTTCATAGTACAGTGGTCTAATACGTTGGTTTGAAACTCAGTTTCTATTTGCAGGAAGGACCACAACATTTGTACTTACGCTATCTTGCAACACAGTTCTCCCTGCTTCTCCACACCAACCTCTAGCTGTCCCAGCCAGCAGGGTCTCTAGGCAAGTACCATGTTTATCAAGAGCAGTCAGCCATGATCTGGCTGGTTACTGATACTGCCACACCTCAACCTAGCATCTCATAACCTTGAAGCCTTTCAGGGTGAAGAAAAACACCTTGAATTCTGTAGTTGTGTGCATTTTAAAGTTAACTCAAGCTTTAGAGAAAAATGATTCAGAGCATAAAAATTAAGCTGAACAACCTACATCTACTTTTGCATAATGGTTTAAGTCTTCCACTTTGTGATCTTATAGCTTAATTATAACATGGTTTAATTATCATATTTCTTAATTAAAGCAAGGAGACTGGTTGCTGGAAGAAATCCTAATGACTAATCATTGTCAATCTGGACTGTTTTCTGGGGCACCAGGTACTTAAACTGTAATGTTTCCAAACACGTAAAATGAAAGCCCCATATAGTACTTTCAGCATTAATGAGATGATAATAAAATACATGAGGAGATACCAGCAATAAGAGCCAATTAGTCCAGTGCTCAGAGAGAATGTTTTCTCTCGCTTGATCTCTTCAATAGCACTTGTAATAAACCCACTGCTTCCCCTCCTCCCTTTCTGCTGGAGGAGGAGAGTTAATGAATACTGTCCCTTCTGGCTCCTTTCCATCCATTTTTCTTGTAAATTGGGCCACGAACCCCATAACTATTCATCTGACTTAGCAACCAGTTCCTCTAATTGGGGAAAAATGAGACAGCAAGCTAACTTCTTTCCCCTGGCTTTTGCAGCCAAAGAGCCTCTCTTCTGCCCTGCTGCTCCTAAGGCACCTCTCCATCCCTGCTCAGGACAAGGAGTTCAGGAACAGATTTACACAGTGATGCTCTTCCTCTGGGTGTTTATCAAGCTCCTATTCACTGTGCTTTGCAAACTGCTGAGCAGCGTAAGGGCTGTTTGCTCCACTTCTGTAAAGGGAAGAGTTTGGAAAGCCTCCTGGTGATGGCTGCCTTCCCGCAGAGAGGCTGTATGGGCAGGGGGAGACACGGGGATGGAGCTGCCAAGGGCTTATGTCTGCCACTGCTTCTCTTTGCCAGAGCCTAAAGCAGTCACGGAGGGTCCTTTGCATGGGGCTGGACAACCCAGGCCTTGCCATGTGTTTGTACAGGGGTGAAGCGTGCCTGAAGGAGGTCTTCGGGCACAGTATGACACTGGTGTTTCCTGATGCCTCATCAGGGAGGGATGAGCCTTACAGGTGCCATCTCCACAACGCAGGAAGCTCTGGCATGATCACAATTAATTGAACTGTCCCACGGACCCAGGTTAATTAGTACTGTTCTTGTTGTCATTTGGGTGCTGGTGTGCTAAACTATGTACAAATACATTAAAAAAAAGTAAGACGTGCCCAAATCCAAATAATGTTCTTACAGTGCTGCTTTGTTCATGGAAATTTGGGAGTTTCCCGTGTCATGTTATGTAACTGCAGCAACAGTAAAAGCAATCTCATGCAAAATATCGAGGTTTTGCGTGCACACTTTAGGTGCCCATTTAGAGCCTCCTATGCCCAAGTATAATCTTTTATTTTCCAAAACTTCAGGAGAAAGTTATACTCTAATAATGTAAAGACTCAATAACAATATCTTGGCTGATGTCTGTCATTGCTACTGAGGCAGAAATGGGGAGTAACATCTGGTTTCTGTTAGGTACAGGTGGGTGAAGAACAGCACTAAGGGAAGCATACGTGGTGATTTAGAACAGCAGGGAACACAGCTAGGTGATGCTGGATCAATTATAACAAGCATGGTGTGAGAAGACAGTCCTGCTTTTTGCTGTTTCCAAAGAAAAATGGTTATCTGGATGTGTGAATAAAACAAAGCCAAAAAGTTTGCCAGCTGTTTCACCGCGCAGTGCAAGTGCTCAGCCCGCAATCCACAGGTGGTCTCCACAAATGAAGTTATTCCCTGAAGTAATATTTTTGCCCACTGAGTACATTAGGCTGCTACACCCTTTTGGTGGAGTAATTCAGGGTTTGTGTGAACCCCTTTCAGAATGAGGCAAGTGCCAAGTGGTCTGAATTTTACGACGAGGCCTCCAGGAATGCCAGCAGCTTCCCGTTAGCCAGCATCCAGGATGCTCTCACCAGGCTCCAGATCCAGGCTCTCCAGCTCAGAGGATCATCTGTGCTGTCACTGGAAAAATACCGCAGAGTAAGTTGCTGAATGTAGCTCATTTTCATCAGGTGAGTTGGGCTGCCTCCCACAACATCCCCAAGCAAGGGCGCAGTGCTGTTGCTACCCTGCTTGTCTTGGGACGATGCTGTCTCCCAGCATCAGTGTGGGGAATGTACCTGTACGAGGTGCTCATAGCAGTACAGGGCTGGAGGGGTGGTCTGGCTTAGGAAACTGGCTCCCATTTAAGTCAGTGGTTTTGCAATGTGTAATCCATGCCATGAATTTCAGATGCACACATGTGTCTGAGTTGTCTTTTCCTTGCAGAAATGGTCAGATTAGTCATAAAAGGAAAAGAGGACCTGTGGTTAAGTGCTTGGCTAAGTCCAGACATAGGGTAACGAACAGAAAGAGATGGGTGAAAGGACATTCAATGAGTCAAAAGGGTGGAGGTGGAGGAAGTCCTCCTTTTTCTGCACATGTTGCATTATTGAACTGTGAAAAAGAGGGAATGTTTCTATGTAGCAGGCACCCTGGGATGCCTGAAACTGGGCAAGGTTGGTGACCTCCTTCCACAGAAAGCTGCTGAAGGCCAGCAAGATTTAACAAGATTCATAGCGAGATTTGATATTTCCATTGACAAGTTCATGTAAAAGGCATGTGTTGGAAGAAGGGTTAGCCGGAGTCAAGAAGACGCTCAATACGAGTTATGCATCTTGCTCAACTTTATTAGTTTCTAACACTACTTATATAGAACCGATACACATGCATATTCGTAAAGCAGAAGTATAATTGGTTAGTAGTCTCTAAACGCGCGCGGTTCTCACACCCCTAATTATCATGACTAAAATGAGCATTCTATCCATGTAGCCAATTGTGTTGCTGTGCTTCAGCCTTGTAGTTTGTTACTCCCTATTTTCCCATACCGGTCCCCATCTTTCTTGGCCCTGCACCTGCTTTCCCAGCAGCTGTATCTTGTTACAGCCACGGCCTGTTGTCACAACATAATTACTTGGTCTCAGGATTCAAGAATAGCTCAAGGCTACCTTTCTTGTTAACTTCAGCACAGCAACTTCAGTACAATTCTGATTACAGGCCTATTCTAATACCAGGTCTGGATTGTGCAGATCTTCAGAGATTCTAAGGCCACGCTTCTGCAGCCATTCTTCTACAGGCATGTATATGCTAATGGCTATATGTGGAATTGGAGTAAGCAGATACATAGACTCAAAAAGGATTTATAACCCTTGAGGGTTAAATTATTTTTCTTTTGCTGAAGATCAAATTGAAACACAGCATTGAGTTAGGGGATCCTACAGTCCTGATTATAGAAGGATCCTGAGATTTTTCTGCTAATATCAGCAGTGTTAACCACCATGCAAGAAAAGCAGTGGACTGGCTGGACCTCCCATCTGATCCAAATGAGATGTGTTTCTGGAAAGATGAATTACCTTGGTGGGAATGCTGACAGTTCATACAAACATATTTATTTTGGAGCATAGCATTGACTGATGGTAATGTTGTCTCTGTTGAGGAGGTATTTTCTTCAGTACCTTCCCTGTTTAGACACTTGCAATTTCCTAGATAAATGGCCTTTGGGGCTGAAATTGTTGATTCTTGCTTGAAAAGTGACTTTGGGTACAGTCTGATGGGATTTTATAGGAATATTTAAATATTTTTCACTGATACTAAAATTTCCCTGGGCACCACTTATTTTAATGCTGACAGAGATAAAGTTAGAGCTAGTCATTAACTGCCTCTCCCACTGACATCTCTATGTAGTGCTGTTTTAAAGCTTTAAATGAGAAATAGCAAAGTCCTAAAGGAAAAGCTAAAAGTGGTACATGTTTTTCTTGAGGTATGAAAACATGAAAACATAAAAAAAAATAAAATCAGAGCTATATAGCATAGCTTCTGGGATGAAGCTGAATGATTTCAGATGCATTTGGCCTTCAGCTGACCCAAGACACGAACTGTAACTTCTCTGTAATTGAGTATAAGCAGATCTGTGCTATCAGCGTGACGTGATGTTAAAAACAACTACAAGCAACAGTCAGCCTGGCAGCCTCTGCAGCAGGGGCCCTTTTTGCTGCCATTCAAAACCATGACCTACCTGGAAAGTTTAGGTGCGTCCATGCTTATGGAAGTACATTGCTAAATTTCACTGGTTTATTACTGATGTGTATTGATAGCTCTCTCGTGACAGTCTGTGCTCATTAAATCCAGAGCTCTGTCTGACTGGATATTAAGGACCTGTAGATTACACCCTATATTTGGGAGATAATCTGTCTTTTCCAGCTAGGTCCTAGCTCAGTAATACATTTAGGCAAATTCTTTCATTAATCTCTACTGAGCTTAAACATATGCTTAAATGTTAAGCTGGTGGGTGAAGTGTTGAATTGAGGTCTTAAGGAATTAGCATAATTGCTGTTATTTTGCACAGAGTGGGTTTCTAACAGGCTATCTTGCATCTAACTTGCAGCTGGGCACTGTGCTAAATACAATGAGTACCATGTACAGCACCGGGACCGTCTGTAAAATCACTGAACCGTCTGAGTGTTTGGTGCTGGAGCCAGGTACGGTATTAACCACTGCCCCTATTGTGTCCTTTACACTGAAGGTTCAAAAAGAAAAAGCCCAAGGGTGGCTCCTAACTGCAGGAGAACAGGCTGTAATTTCAACAGATATAGCCTGCTATCTAAAGCTTAGTCATAATTGAATTGCACCTTGCATTTCAGGGACCTCCAGCGGGTCCGCTGCCCGTGAGACATACTGTCTCCTATTTGTAGTAGAAAAATTTGGGAATGACTGCTCAGATTGTGTGACAGCCTGCCTGTCACCTGGGGTTCTCCTACATCACAGAAAGTTTATTTTTTTCCCCTGACACCAAAGTCTTGTTGGACCAATGTTGTATTAACATCAGTCCCAAGAATGCTACCAGCTTAAGGGAAGCTAATGCAGAGAGTGCATTTAAGGAACTCATGATCTGCTCCATGTCCCTTAAAGAGAAGAAAGGGAAAACCTTAAATCAGAAAAGGATGCAATAAAATAATGGAATATTTCAGTATATCAAACAGAAAGTGTTTTCTTCTTTGTTCATGAAGTGTCTTTCTCTTTGGCTCATTTGCCTGCTGTGCTAGAAAAATAAAGAGATTCTACTATTTCAAGGGCTAGTACTAATTTTTTTGTTCTGACAAGGTCTGGACATTATTATGGCTTCCAGCACAGATTATCATGAAAGACTGTGGGCCTGGGAAGGCTGGAGAGCTGATGTTGCCAGGATGATGAGACCATTATATGAAGAGTACGTTGAACTTAAAAATGAGGTTGCAAAGCTTAATAGTAAGTCACATTCTTTTTTCTTTTTTTCCGGCTTCAAGAAATTAACATACTGCGTTTTTGCACAATTTGCACAGGAATCCAAACCCATACTTTTTAACGCATTGATGAGTGGCACTTTACGCATAATGTGCTCTTGATGAGCATGTTGCAAAGTGAAAGGCAATGCAGACAGGTGCCATTGACCAGATCAGAGGTTTGCCACCAGCCTGGAACAAATGGGGGAAGACTTTTCTGGCACCTTTCCTAAGTGCCGTAACGTATCAGTGCTCTTCATTACACACTACCTTAACCAGAACTGCGCTGCTTGTGACTTATGGGCAAGCACACTCAATTTAAACAACTGAGTGCTGTTGAGTCATGGCGACATCTCCTCTTTTCTATTGGCCTTGACCTTCTTCCACCAGCCACAAGCAGTGGTACAATTATAAGCATTATGCCCTGACTGGAATGATCAGATTTTGTAGACCTGGTCCAGCAGATACAGGCAGGTGATTAAAAAAGATTTTGCGCTAGCAGGAGTGTGCTTCCAGTCAGAGGTCTCCACAGAAATCATAGGGAACTGTATTTTCAAGGAACAATGGCAGGTGGCTGCTAATTTTCTTTGTTGGTCTTCTGAAATAGCTTCTGATGTAGTTACATGATCTGTCCCTTGGCCAAACTGCAGCTGTATCACCTACTTTCCTATACTCCTTGTTTTGTGAAAATTGTCAGGCTGGAACTAGACACCAGGAATAAGAAATTATATTCCAAATAGTTAGGCAGGAAAACCCCAAACATTAAGATATAGTCATTATGACCTTCCTCCATACCACTAAGGAAGAACCTCATCTATGAGCCATTTCTACTCCAGGCTTGATGGAGCTCAGTGGACTGGAAGACTTAGTGGAACTGGGAGCTGAATTTCAGTCCTGGTGCATACACCTTCCCTGGTGGTTTTCTTGCTGGGGGAGGGGGCTCATATTCAATGTTCACCAGCTTATACCTTCTGTGAAAACCCCTTAGTATCCAGCGTGAGTAGAGGCTGCCCTCCCTCACAGCTGCAGGAGCTCCAGTCAGGAGTGAAGATTTCCTTTGACTTCCATCTCCAGTTGGAATGATCCTAATTAGCAGATAACCACAACTGCAGTTTCTGCATTTCTTGGAAATCTCATGTACCTGCACATGTATAGGATAGAGCCTCGGGGGAGCACTCTCCTTCCCCCTAGACCCAAGAGCACCTCACGCTTTACTGCTTTGCTTTGGGGTAAAGGCTGCAGGTTTGCATGGTGTCAGCAAGGAGCTGCACTGCTCCTGCAGGCCTGAGAAGTGCCATGTGTGATGTCCTGATGTGATGCATCCATGCTTTACAGGTTATTCTGACTATGGGGATTACTGGAGAGCAAATTATGAAGCAGACTATCCAGAAGAATACAAATACAGCCGTGACCAGCTGATCAAAGATGTGGAGAAAACATTTGAGCAGGTAGAGCCAGGAACAAGCTCTCACCAGGGTTGTGTTTTGTGATAGTGGTCTCACATATTGACGTTGTGAAGGAAGATCAGACCTGCTCGAAGCTGGCTAACCTCAGTCTACATGGGGTTAACAGATGCTGGAGGACATATATGACATTTTTACCTCTGCAGCCATTCGAGGACCGGCTTGATCCTCTCAGGCCACACTGTGCCAAAGGCTGGGAAAGAGGGAGCTCTGCAGATCTATGTCTGTCCTCCAGGTAGAGCCCATGTGGGGAGGTATGTTTCCCATGGGGTAGACGGTGTCCTTGATACTCTGCATCCAAAATTAGCAATGCTCCCTCCCTTGTACTTGAGCAGGACTTCTGGGGCTAGGATCTGTACTCAGCGCTTGAGCCCCAAGGCAGGGGGCAAAGCTCAGATGCAGGTTTGGGGTCACTTACCTGCTGGGAGAATTTCATCAGACAGCTTTGAGGCTCTCTGTTTAGGAGGAATGAGTAGCATAGAGCAAAGAGAGAACAATTTGTTTGCTTCTCTTCCTCTGCCCCCAGATAAAACCTCTGTACCAGCAGCTGCATGCCTACGTGAGGCACCGGCTGGAGCAGGTCTATGGCCCCGAGCTCATCAGCTCCACAGGATGCCTCCCTGCTCACTTGCTGGGTATGTCAACATGGCCATGTCGCGCAAACCTGACTTTGTACACAGGACAGTCACCTTCAAGGCACATGGGAAGGGAGTAATCTGCTTGTTTGATCCGGATATTAACAAACAGGTTACAGATAAGAGAAGGGGAGAGGAGAAATGGAGAAGTCCCTGGCAGAGATGACACAGGTGCTTAGCAGCAGAGGCAGGTGGGGAAGGCAGGTGTCCTCATCCTTGCTGGAGCTGGCAACATCCAGCTCAAAGCTCCAGCTCTGGGCTGGGATATTTCCCTTCTCTCTGCAGCACTTGTTTTCCTTAGAAATGAGAGTTTCAGAGACCTGTTTTTTCTTTGAAATCTTATCCTAAGCTCACATATTCCATGACCTTGCTTTCAAAGCATGCAACATCAAGCTGCTGTAGCTTTAATATACACGAACATGGCAGTGGCAATCACATGGACTAATAGTATGGGGTGCTCAGTTGTGAATAGAGCTTTAGGAAGGTGATCAGTCCTGAAACTGTGTTGTACCAGGATAGCTGATCTTGGGGAGTAAAGGGATCTTTGATCTAAGTTTGACATAAGCATGCCTTTCCAGAAGTGCTGCCCTCCACATCTGGAACAGACCTGTTTAGATGTATAGGAGTCCCTATTTATGACACCACACAGTTCATAGAACTGGATGGCACTTTTGAACAATACATATTCAATAATTTAAAGTATTCTATGTTTCTCTCTTTTTTGAAGGTGATATGTGGGGTAGATTTTGGACAAATCTGTATGCCTTGACCGTTCCCTATCCAGCCAAACCAAACATTGACGTAACTTCTGCAATGGTTGAAAAGGTAAGACATGCTTTTATGCAATATGCATTATGCAACAAATCTAGACGATATAAAAAATTATACACTGCATGTCAGCTGCTCTCTAGAAAACCATAGCTGCCCTAAGGTGACACACCACCAGCAAAGCATTGCTTTCTGCATCCTTTTTTGCTCTTCCCCTTAATGTGTTCATTCATTTTCCACTGTACATTTTCCCTTAATTGTTGTCCTTTCTTTCTTCTCCACCCTCTTTGACTGGCTTAATCTTGGCTCCAAGTCAATTTTCCTCAGAGCCACCTATCTGTTAAGAGATGTATTTTGTACATAGAAATATTTCAGGACTCATGGAGTTGGCTGGTATTAAATATGACCTTTGCCAGCCATTACCATAATCAAATAGTTTGTATATTGCAGGGTGGGTTTTTTTGCCAGTCTTGTTTATTTGGATACAGCTAGGAAATTGCAATGCTGCCTGTTATCTTTTGATAACTGCATAGCACCATAAGGTCTGTGTTTGAGATTTGTAGTGCTAACAGCTGTGATAGTACCTTTACCAGACCAAGAACATGGGTGAAGATAACTCTGTAAGTCTTGCCTAAGCTTCATTCCTTTTATAAAATAAAAGGTGATTGGTGGAATTTGATTTTCGAAATGTGATTATTCACCTGAAATCTACCCTCCTCTTGTAGGGAGAACTCCATGCAAATGTTATGCTGGCAAGAGAAAGAATACGTAAATTTGATTGATAAGCAGTTTGCACAAGTCTGCATTAATGTCACCTCTATTTTAGAGTACCAACCCCCTTGTAGTCATACATTTGTGTATATTGAGGTACAGTTGTGCAGAGGGAAGTATTATTTACAGAGCCTCAAGACAAAGGCTGAACTCATCCTTCCTGGTGGATGTGCCCTGTTTAGGATTCTCATCCAGCTGAGCTGTCTGCTACCTAAATCTCTGTGAAAACTCATCCCAGTAAATGCAGAGCTCCTGCTATGTAGAATAATAAAAGTGCTGAACAACAAAAATATTCTGGACATTCACAGGCAGTTACAACCTGATAAGGAACTCCTCTAGACACATTTGCCAGGTTGTAGGGTTCTGGCCAAGATCTCCTTGCGTGCTCACCTGCCGAAAGTGCAGCTCCACTCCCTCAAATGAGTTGTCCCTGACTGAAGTGGCTGAAGGGTCAGATCCCAGATCTGACATGCTGCTGACTGGAATGCCTTTTTTATCTTCACTACATTATCTTTTATTGAGGGTTTCTCTGGTCTGGGTCAGGTGATACCTGTTGAACCTCTGAGTGCAGAAACCTATTTTGCTTGCAGGGAAAACACTTAATTCCAGTTCCCAGCAGAATTTACAGAAGTGCCAAAGGCAGACATTACCGTCTTACCCTCAGTAAGTCAGGTGCTGATCTCTGGGAGATAAATATGTCACTGGGAGATAAATATGAAGTCAGCTGTCCTGCATTAATCCGACCATCGGGTACAGGCTCAGTGCAGAAGCAGCAGTTAATGGTGGCACTGTCTCTCTCAGAAATGGGATGCAGTGAAAATATTCAAAGCTGCTGAAGCCTTCTTCACCTCCATTGGCCTTGAGAAAATGACCGAGGGCTTCTGGAATAACTCCATGCTCACAGAGCCGACTGACAACAGGAAGGTTGCTTGCCATCCTACGGCGTGGGATCTGGGGAAAAATGACTACAGGTACTGTAATTACTATGACCACTTGTCATGGTTTAGCTCCAGCCAGCAACCAAGCCCCACACAGCTGCTCACTCACTCCCACTCACAGTGGATGGGGGAGAGAATCAGAAGAGTAAAAGTGAGAAAACTCATCGGCTGAGATAAAGAGAGTTTAATAGGTAAAGCAAAAGCTGTGCATGCCAGCAAAGCAAAATCAGGAATTCATTCACCACTTCCCAAGGGCAGGCAGGTGTTCAGCCATCCCCAGCAAAGCCGGGCTCCACCACATGTAGCAGTTATGTGGGAAGACAAATGCCATCAGTCCAAACGTCCCCCACTTCCTTCTTTGTCCCCCAGGCTTTCATTGCTGAGCATGATGCCATATGGCATGGGATATCTCTTTAGTCAGTCGGGGTCAGCTGTCCTGGCTCTGCCCCCTCCCAGCTTCTTGTGCACCCCAGGCCTGCTTGCTGGTGGGATGGGGTGAGAAGCAGAAGATGCTTTGGCTCTGTGTAAGCACTGCTCAGCAGTAAATAAAACATCTCTGCATTATCAACACTGTTTTCAGCACAAATTCAAAACATAGCCCCATACTAGGTACTGTGATGAAAAATACCTCTACCCCAGACAAAACCAGCACACTCCTTTTTATACCATCTCCTAGAACATTTATATTTTCACTGAAGGTGCACCATGCTGGTTTAAGTTATAATTTTTCCCCCTTTTTTTTCCTTTTTATTTTCTGGCTGATAAGAGATGAGGACAAGAAAGCAGGGATCCTGTGGGACTGTAAACCTTTCTGTGTAATTTTTTTCTGTGAAGATCTAAGGATTACTCTCAAATTTAATCAGAGAATTGACTTATTTAGATGAATCAGAGAAATAATGACTTATGTTCTCGGGCTTAAGGAATAAGCAGAAATGTGGGTGCTTGTGGATGTCAGTGAGATCTGTGGACACCTGCACATTCTGCAGGAATGGCACAGGGACCCTGGGTAGCAAGTGAAAACCTCCTGAGAGCCCACTGTCTATCTTTAGCAGATATATCCAGTTTCATGAAAATCCATCTCTCTCTTCCATATTTGGGAAAGGAGAGGGACAGCAAGTTCATACACAATGAAGTCTCCTGGGGCAAATTCTGTTCCCTCTTTCAGTCCCTGCAGTTACCTGGGGAGAGAGGGTAGTCCCCAGAAAAGCCCTAGTGAAAGCTACTAGCCTTGCACCTCGCTCCTCAGCAGTCTGGGGAAGGTGAAAGGGAACAGTATTGGGAAGAAATTCCTTTATTAAATAGTACCTACACAAGGGTGAAGGAGCAGGAGTCACTGACATGCAGTTTTTAAAATATTTAATATTAACTATCTGCCTAAGTTTGACAGTGAGTGTCAGATGGCCAAGTGCCAGAGAGCAGCTGCTTCTCACAAAACAGCAATTTTCTGTAACTCCCAGCACAACTTCAACGCGGCTGAAAGTGTTTTTCTAAGTTCCCCTCTGAGTCTGGCTCTTGCAGGAGGAATTGCAAGGATGCGGCCACCCGGGTTTGGCGAGGGGCGAGGGGCTGCTTTGTGCCGCAGTTGTGGCAGGCAGAGCTCAGGCAGCAGCTGGCTGAGCCACCATCTCTCCGACCACAAACACTTTGCTCTGGTGTGCAGGATCATGATGTGCACCAAAGTGACCATGGACGACTTCCTGACCGCGCACCACGAGATGGGCCACATCGAGTACGACATGGCGTACTCTGTGCAGCCCTTCCTGCTGAGAGATGGGGCCAACGAAGGCTTCCACGAAGCAGTGGGTGAAATTATGTCACTTTCTGCAGCCACTCCTCAGCACCTGAAATCTCTTGATCTCCTAGAGCCAACTTTCCAAGAGGATGAAGGTAAATAAATGCATGAATATCATATATTTAAGTGAAAACACTTGCAGGCCTTATTTTGTAGCAGAAGATTGTGTCTGTAAACTGAGTGATCAACCAAGAGGCTTCCGAAAATCTTACCCCACTAACTTATCAGAAATATATTTTTTTTTCCCAGATCACATCATAAAGCAGGATTACTTTATAATGCTGCTACATAATTTAGAAATAAATAGCTAGCACTTCATTACCTTCAGTACTGAACAACTCATCCAAAAATCTTGATAGTTTGTTTAGATAAGCCTCAACAAATCTTCTTGACTTCTGTTGCATGAATCTGTACATATGTCTATCAAGGTATGTATTTAGAAGGTCAAATGAAACTGAAACATTGAGATCTACATCTCCTGCTTAAGTGAATATTGAGTGGACAGTGTAGGTGGGTCCTGATTATAATGCAGTTTGGCTTCTCTGGGTATTACCTTGTAAGGATGGAGATGCATATTTTGTACATTTTGAGATGTCTTCAGCTCAAAATTCCCCAGAACATGGGAAGGTTTTCAGTGGAGGATAGTGAAATGCAAATGCTAAAGGGCTAGATTATTCAAGAGGTATGGAGAAAAGAGAGACAAACCTGTATGTAATACCAAAGCAATCTTTTCTCATGTTTGTTTTTTAAATACTATTCTTCCTTCCACTTTTTCCTTAGTGAAAAATCTGTAATTCAAACCAGATGTAAGCATTAGCTGTAAAAGGAAGCGACTTTAGCTGTCTAATCAGATACTAATTGCTACCATAACCATTACCTTAACTGCTTTTCTCTTCAGAAACTGAAATCAACTTTCTGCTCAAACAAGCACTAACGATTGTTGGAACAATGCCTTTTACTTACATGCTGGAGAAGTGGAGGTGGATGGTGTTTAGGGGTGAGATTACAAAGCAGGAATGGACAAAGCGGTGGTGGGAGATGAAGTAAGTTTGAGAAACAAAGAGGATTTTTTGCAAATGAACCTGCAAAATCAGTCCTTCATAGTTACTCAACATACTGAGGTGCCTGTGCCCCTGTAGGGCAGGATGTGTCTCTCAGAGTGTTTCTACAAAGCCCGGTAGAGTGCCAGCTAGAAACACTCAACATGGTGTGGACAACATCTCACAGACCATGTATCCCCATTAACACTGTGTACAGCCCTGGGCAGTTTACCCTGCTTCTTGGCAGAATTTCTTCTCACTTCTAATGTCAGCTTCTCTGATAAAGACAGCCCATGGCCTTCACATGGGATGTCCAGATCCCAGGGTCAACATTGCCGTCCCTCTGATGCATGCCCCAAGACATCTTCATAATTTACGCACAGTGCTTCCCTAAGTCTCATCGGGTGTATGCTCTGATTCGCTCCCCACCTCCTTAAGGACAAGTGGGAAGTGAAGTTCATCTTACTTGCTAGCCTGAGATGCATACAGATCTCATTCTACAAAATATCTGTGCGCACTGCCCTGCTTTGTGTTTCCTCCCCATTCTGGAGTGGGTTTGGAGGCAAATTGTCTAAAAAACTCCAAACCGTTTCTTTCCTTTATTATGTATTAAGATACCACCTTTCTCGATCAAGAAAATACAGTTCCCTTGAGAAAGTAACATCCAAAGGTGCCTTTTCAGATTATCCCCACCTGCCAATCTATTTTCAGCACCCTGGAGCTCGAGATTAAAAAGCAGTTTGATTCAGATGAGTCTGCCATTTCTTGGGTTGGTTAACATGGGGGCAGAAAGATGCAGAGAAACCAAACAAGTCCCACACTGAGTCTGCACTCAAAGATGAACACAAACAGTGAGCCTCCATCACCAAACAAAATCTATGATAAAACTTGATACAAGCAAACCTCCTGACCCACTGTAAAAATCAACTTTGATTTATGCAAAAGTAGCAGAGATGTCAGAGAAATGGAGAATGACAAATTGTTTAGGGAAGCTTATCACGTCTGTTGTAGCAGCACTGCAATGCTTTCTGCTGGAAAAAGACCTTGAAATACAGGTTCATGGAAAATATTACCATGTAAGCTTATTACCATTTTCAGAATGTAGGGCATGGTTTTTTTTCCATAGTACTGCTCAGGAAACACACTCTCAGGAGAGGAAAGTAAGAGAAACCTCATCTCCAGCCCAGTGGCACAGCAGGGCATACACAGTTTGGGTCACCTAGTCTCTGCATGCACTTACCCAGCACCAACCCACCAAAGGTTAGTCTCCAACCTCAGGGTGGTGCAGGGCATGAGGGGTGTGTGTGAAGCTCATGCCTTGTAGATTATTTCATACCACTAAACTCCCTGCACACCTTGCTATCATGTAAATCCCTTCCTTGCACTATCAGTTTCAAAGCAGCTTCTTTTCTGTGGTCTCCAGCTGTGGAGCAGTACTCCTTTGGGGTTACTGGAAAGCTGTATGTAATTCTGTTTGGAAGTGAGAAAGGTGCCCATATTTATCAGACAGTAGAGAGGAAGAGCAAAGTCAGATTATTTTTCCTTATTATCTAACAGAAATCCTGTGTTTTTCCTTTCCCCAGGAGAGAAATAGTTGGCGTTGTTGAACCAGTGCCTCATGATGAAACCTATTGTGACGCTGCAGCACTGTTTCATGTGGCCAATGATTACTCATTCATAAGGTAGCTCAGTGTTTAATTTAATTAATGACTTAAGTTTTGGGTACAGAACATACCCCGACTACCTAAAACATCTACTGGAGAATCTCAGGACACAATCTTACTTTGTTTAAAATCCTGACTGAAGGTCACTGGTTTCAGTGGAAGTTTTTCTGCGGACATCAGGGGCTGCTCCATAGCAACCTCTGAGCAGCGAAGAGGCTGCCGAGCTTCTGGCTGAGCAGAAAAGCTTCATGCTGCCGTTACACTGTTGGGAGCACATCTGTATGAGGTGCTTGCCTTTTGGGGAGACAGCATGCCCCATATTACTATCACTTGGGCCACGCACATGCAACCCTGAAACAATTAACTCTGGATGTCCCTCCATGTCCCAGCCATCTCATTTTAGAGGACTCAGCTGGAGCGGAGAGCTGGGCCTTAGAAACCTTACTAGCTCCTGGTTTTTGTGGCAGCAAACAGATTTGGGGCTTTTCTGCTGCATTTATTCTTCGCATTTTGTTAAATCTGAGTTAGCATAGCCTATAAATATAAACTGGACTCTCTCCCTGCAGTGCAGCCTCCCAAGCAGGAGTGCCAGCTGATGCAGCAGAACTTTCCAAAGGGCTTACGAGTTTCCTTGCCAGACAACTAACAAAATATATTCCTTCCTTCTCCTTGCCCTGCCTTTAGGTATTACACCAGGACCATCTATCAGTTCCAGTTTCAGGAGGCACTTTGCAAGGCAGCTAACCATACTGGCCCTCTTCACACATGTGACATTACCAACTCCAGTGCAGCTGGTCAGAATTTGAGGTACAAAGCAAATTTTTCACACGTAATAAATCAGAATATAACAAAGCCTCATTCATCTTTGAAAGCTTCTGGACTCAATGAGGTTGCATCAAGAATGAACCTAGCTCAAAAATCTAGCACATATCTACTCAGTTTATTTTGACAAGTAGACTAAATTTATAAACACTGAGGATCTAAACATCAAAGGTTTAATTGCCTGTTAATGGGAAAACAATTTATTTTTGTTAATAGGAATGATGGGAGGAAGGACAAAATCCAGAAGCACAAAAAAGAAAACTTTGATACCAATCACAGATTGTTTTGCTAGATGTCTGGTTTAAACATGGCAATAACATATATTACCTCTCTTTCCACATACACAGACAATTGCTTGAATTAGGCAGATCCAAGCCCTGGACTCAAGCACTGGAAAATGTAACAGGAGAGAAATATATGAATGCGGCACCCTTGCTCCACTACTTCGAACCTTTATATAAATGGCTTCAAAAAAACAATTCTGGCAGATACGTTGGTTGGAAAACACACTGGACTCCATGTACGTATGGCTTGTAGGTGAATTAAGTACACTTGGTAGTCCTCACAAGCCCTATCAGCAAAGTCCCTCTCTCTTGTAGCTGTTGAAGGCTTTTCTCTTCTAAGGAAGCAGGGTTATGGGAGGTGCACACTGACAGTAAGTTTTACTCAGGGGAAGGCAGATTGGCTTCCTTATGGCCAAAGCCGGAGAAGTCAGCACATAGGAAGTTTGTCAGAGCCTTACCCAGTTTTCAGAAATAAGAGTTTATTTTTAATAGTGGCAGCACTAATTGTGTGGAATGGCTGTGCAGAGGGAAAAAAGACCAGAGGTTTGGACTTGCATGGCGTTTGCCTGAGAGTGGCAGCTCTGCAGGGCTGGGAGCCATCAGTCTTGGGATCCAGAGGACTGTGATCTGGGGTCATAGGGGCAAACCAATACAGAAGAGTTACTGCTTCCACCCCACCCCACCCCATCATGTGTTAGTGAAAAAAGGGAGCTCAAGGGGATGAAAAGGAGACCATGGAAAAATGCGTTTTTCAGCCTATTGTGGTGAAACTGAGTGTTGAACCAGCCAGGTTATATATGTGTAATCACTGTCAGTACTGGAGAGCAATGTAACTCTTGCAGTGCTTTGCCAGTCTCTAATGCTGGGATTCACCTAACCAGACACCAACATCCACATCTGAGCCGCTCATTCCCAATGGTGGAAAAAAGGCATTTCCTTCGGGAGATGTCTAAAGAAGACTAGAGGACTGCACTCTAGATGTGCTCGCTCTGTCTACTTCAAAGCCAGACTTGGGTGGCTGATGTCTCTGGTGCAGGTGTCTGCAGTAGAGGTGGCTGAAGGAAAACAAGATCAATCCCACCAAACTGGCCAGGGGGAGCAGGAGAACCTGTAAGGAAACTCTAGCCATCCCAGCATTTCCCAGGGACAGACTTTGTGTCACTGCAGCTCTGACACAGCCTTTGTTCCTTTTTAAACCAGATTCTGACAATGCCATCAAAGTGCGCATCAGCCTGAAGTCAGCACTGGGGGACCAGGCGGTAAGTGTGTTTGTGCTGTGGCACTCTTCCCATTGCTAGGGCAACCAAGATGTCGTGCTAATGGCTCTCAGAAAATAAGGCAGGGTAAAGCTGATCATTGTGTCTGAAGAGTGGCATCAGCTCAGGTGAAGGGTTATCACATAAAAGATGTCTTGTCTTGTGTTTGTGGTTAAGATTCCCTCTACAATGAGTGGAGGGACTGCTCCAAGGAGTGAACCTACCCATTTTAAGAAAGACATCTCAGCTAGATGAGTTGAGTTAATCTGTGGAGAAACCGATCATTTTTTACCTACTACAGGACAAGCCTGGGCGCTAGCATGGGAGAGCCCATGTACCTGTAAACGGCTATATTTTTCCCAGCTATGCTGATGTGTCTATGTAAAGCCTCTACCTAATTTCTTCTAATGTCCATTATCATGGCTGTGCTGGCTACCTTCAGAAGTTATCATTAGAGCAGCTAGTTCACATTTAAATGTAGTGCTGAAACAGGGGTTGAATCCCACTCTGTTCTCAAATGCTCTTGATTTCACACTGAAACAATTCTGTCAGCATTCCTTTACAGATTTTTGTTTGTCTGTTTTCTGTAATCTTTCCAGGCCCTCCTATGTTTGGCTGCCTCCCTGCCCTCCAACCCTTATGCAGAGACAGCTTTGTTATTAAGATTGCAGGGGGCAATGCAGCTGCTTCTGTTTCAGATGAGAAGGGCTTTCATTCCCAAGAGCTTGTCAGCTTTCCCTAGTTATACCAGCTTGTCCAATAAAATGTATTACAGCAACTGCAAAAACTCATCAAAGCCGAAGATGGCTTTTAAGATTTTAAACAGAGCATTGGCTTAGCCCATCTGCTTAACCCAGGCTGAAAATTTGCTCCTTGTTCTAGCTGTGCCTCTTCACGTTAATCTCGCAGAGGCAGCATAGAAGGCTAAGTGCAGACACTTCATTCCTGTTAATAGCCATTTTCACCTTACAGAACATTAGTAATTTTCCAAGAATGAGCATGTCATCAGGCAGGTCATTTAGATCTGCACGTCAGAGCCTATTGGGCTAGCAAGGACACAATACCACAGGCTCATTTTTCATATGAATTGATACTCTTACTTCTATCACTCTCTCACATGTAAGCCCCACTGGAGTTTTATTGCTTCCTAGACTGCTGAGTCGAGTTAGATACAATTCAAAACTGGTATCAACAGCATGAAAAGATTCCATATTACAACACATTTATTAGTCATTATGGTTAATGTTTAGCTTAATACCATTTTTATGTCTGCCTTTTGCCATCAGAGTCTTTTGTTGTGCAATTGAGCAGCTGTAAAACAATCTTATACAGATTACTTAATTTGAATTATTGTATTCCGAAACTCTGAAGAGCGAGCCCTGCATTTTCCTTTCAAAATCAGTCCACATCACCTATTTGCAAGAAACCTTTTCCATTCAGTAGCTTTCTGCCGACCCACAAATTTCCCTTATGGCTGAGCTCCCAGGGGTGTGACTCTGAATGCTGGTATGCCAGCAGTGGGTAATGGTACATGCATGAACTGGCATAAAGAAAAGGCAGGAGGAACCTCGGGCAGGAATCTCAGCCCAGCTATCCAGAACAGTATGTTTTGGCTGCTTTATGTGGCTCACAGCACACAGAAGCTAGGAATCTGGTGCAGCTGTTTGTTTAAGATGTATTTCGAGCTGCTTTGCACTGTTAGGACAGCAGAAAGCATTCTGAGTATGCCAGCAAATTTTTTTGTATTTCGGCTCTTTAATACTGGATAGAGCAGAAAGGGAAAGAATCCACCCCCCCTACACACATACCCCCCCACACTTTCCTGCAGCGGGAGAGCTGCACCGGGGCAGCAGTTGGGGCAGCTGCAGCTCATGCAGGAGCTCCTGCCCCTCTCAACTACACAACCCGGCTGCTACCAGCAGGGAAGTTTCAGTAGCCCAAATATCCTGGCAGATAAAGCACCCAGACAAACTCAGGGATAGGTCTACACCGGCTGTACCAGAGCATGCGCCGCCGCAATTACCCTGCTAATTGTTTTCAGGCTGATGGGATTAAAGCTGCAGCTGGAGCAATCACCAGAGTAGCTGATGAGGCTGAAACACCCACAGCTTTGCTTCAGCAGGGGCTTTGTGAAAGTGCCCTCCCATGGGAAACTGCTACAAGACCCCTGCTGAATCATTTGGAGTCTGAAAATGAAGGCTTCCAGGAGCTTCAGTCCCCTGACCAGCACTTGGAAATGCGACCCCCCCTTTCAAACATTAATTCAGAATTCCCCAGTGGATCAATATCCTATGTGTGATGACATTGTAAAAGGCTGACATGCAAGATGGTGTTAGGGAATGCTTGCAGGCTGACAGCTCCGCATTTAGATGTATTTTACAATGGGAAATCCTTTTTGAATCAGGGGCAGACTTACACTATCTTTCAAGTCACATGTGGGATCTTGGAGGGAACGTGCTATAACAGAGCAGAGGTGCTCGGCAGAGTTCATTTTGCTCTGAAAGCAGAGCAGCCTTTGTAGTGACCAGTGAGCACCAAGATGGGTTTCTGAGGTGCCTGGGGAAGGCATGTGGGTAGTCAGTCATTACTGAAGCACAGATCAGAAGCCAGCCAGGTACTTCCCACCCACACAGCCTGTAATGGTATTTATAAAGGCCCTTGAAAGGCACAGTGGCAATTAAAATACATTAGACTGAAAAAGACAAAATATATGCTACGGAAATGAATAAATGATTAAAAAGCTAAGATGTTAAGTACAGAAAGCAGCAATAGAGGAGTCAAGCTCAATTAGCTCCTGATTAAAAAACCAAATCAAAACACTGCAAAGCCTAAAGATGCTGGGAATAAATGAAAAATTGAGACAAACACCCCCACATGGTCATAGGCTGTGATGGTGAACACTGCCAGCTGCCGGAGACAGCGGCAATAACAACGTGAAGTGCTTTGGCGCAGGGCTTTGCTTGCCCCTCAGCCAGCAGGAGAAAGCCAGGGGCATTTGCCAAGGCCAAGGTGACTCGGAGCTCCAGCCCTTGCTAGCGGGAACAGCCAGAGCTGGCACAGCCCCTGCCCTCCGCTCGCCGCCGGGGCTGCTCGCCCAGCAGTGGCTTTGGGTCACCTGCACGTCTCCCAGCGCCTGATGCTGCACAGGCTGACAACAGTGGGCTCTTTCTGCTCTTTCCTGCCATGCGTTTCTCTCTTCATTTATCAGTGTCAAGAGGAGGCCAGGGTTGAAAAATGCAGCTGGGTTTTATAAAGCCTGTTGCAACAGAGCTGCCTTCTACCACACCTTCCTGAATGATACCGGAGAAACTCAGGAGCAGTTGTAAAACTATCGCTGGCAGCACTTACAGGCACTCCTGCTCAGGCACTATAAACGCAATCAAATCTCGGCCTTCAGGGGATAAAAAAAAATGCCACCGGAGTTCAAACAGGAATTTTCCCTTCGTGCTCATGTGGGGTTGCACAACAGACCAGGCTGCATTATCAGCTGCTGTGGTGGTTTTTGCCCCCTGTACAGCGCTCAGTTCCTGCCCAGAGAAGCTGTTTTTGACTTCTACTGCAAATAACTTCGGACTCACAGGGCAGGCCAGGAGAAGCCTGCACTGGGCCAGTGCATATTTTTTAATATCACGTATCTATTCTCTAGGGAAAACCAGCAAATATATCCCTGCTGCAGAAATACTGATGCAAAGAGTTTTTTACCAAAACAAACCCCAAACAAAAATCCCAGCTCATCAAGCAAATAAATAAGCCACCTTCACGCAGCAACCCCACCCCAAAGTTTCTCCTTCTTGAAAGAAAAGGTCTGCAGATAAAGTTATGTGATTAAAACACGATCTAAATTATGAAATCTTTAGACTTCAAACAGAATGCACAATATTTATTAGGAGTAATATCGCTTCTGCTGTCTTTGCTCCCCATAAGGCAGTGAGATGGGCTGGGACTGCAGCATTTTAGGCAGCCACTTGTAACAGTACCAGAAATTGCAGAGGGACAGCATGGTGCAGTGTCTGGCAGCAGGGATCCCTGCTTGCTTGTTCTCCAGCAGAGCAACAAGATTAACGGAGCTAAAGGGTTTGAGTAGGTTCCTGAAGTGCTATCATGGCACAAATAAATAATACTGAAGTGCATGCCAAGCATTACAATTGCTATTCCTTTTTAGAATGATTTGCTTAGTGTCAGATAACTTGCCATCTCTGATGAATTTCTCTTGCGCTATTTTTGCAGTATGAATGGGATGAAAATGAGCTCTTCTTGTTCAAGTCATCCATTGCCTATGCCATGAGAAAATACTTTGCAGAGGTGAAGAAACAGCAAGTTAACTTTCAGTGAGTGGCTTGCTTAATTGTGCCAGCTATGTCTATATTGCTTCTGGTTCACTAGCGTCATGAATTGGTGGAATTAATTGTACCTTCTGTCAAATGTAAGGTGATAGCAAACAATGTCAAACATCAGCTGGCTGTAAAAGGCAAGATGCCAGCTTGGTTATATGCTATCTTTCCACTCAGGAGTCTGAAGTTTAGGAGTAACATGCTAAAGTTAGATAACTTCAATGGATGCAGAAGGCTTTGTCTCCCACTGCTTATCAGTGGTGGAAGTAAGCCTTGAGAATTTGTACCTGACACCTATATGGCAATATCAGGGAACATACATTGACTTGAAATAAAATTTCTAACAATGTATGTGTGTGATACTGAATATCCAAGAGGTTTTGGGCCAAGGAAAGATAAACTTACTGATTATAAAGCACTAGAATTCTGCGCAGACATACTAATCTTACCTAGGTTGACTTACAACCATAAAATCTATCATCTGAAATGGATTTTGGTAAGAAAAACAACATTTTATTAGGTCTCCAAAAATTTTCAGAAGCTATCTACTTAAGCTATTTGATATTACTTTACAGAACATCAGTCAAGCAGAATATAAGGAAGAATATATATTTTTTTTCACTTGGTACTTCATAGATCACCTTATTCATGAGGCTTGCTCCAAACACTCTCTGTTCTGCACCTGATTATGTGCTTTGTAAAATTACGCCAAGGATTGTCTCAGGTATTGGGTAGACTTTCTCCATCTAAAGTTATGAATTAGCACACAGAAAAAAAAATTCTGCCAGGAAAATTGATTTCACTTCCCAGTTGAGGTCACTAGGAAGCATTCACTCAGCATAAACTAATCCCTTGGCATTGCTGATCAAACACGAGTGTTCACTTGCCCGAATTTAAAGCTAGTGTCATCTCAACTAAAAAAAACCTTCCCTTTTGTTTCTCATTCAGACTTACAGACATTCATGTTGGGGAACAGACGCAAAGGGTGTCCTTCTACCTAACTGTCAGCATGCCAGGTAATATCAGTGATATCGTGCCCAAAGCTGATGTGGAAGATGCCATCAGGTGAGATTTTGCTCTCTGGGAAAAAAAAAACAACCAACAACCATGTGGAAGAATGGAAGGGAAAGAGCTGCTCAAGTCAGCTGAGGCAGAAGGGGTGATAAGAAAGTCAGTTCTGCAGTTAGCATGGAAATAGTGTGACGAGAGAAACTGTTATGACAGAAGGAAAACAGTCCATCTATCTGATGGTGTCTTGGACAACAGCCAATGTAAAATGCTTCAGGGGGCTTGTAAAACTTAATTGCATCATGCCTTGCCAGAAAATGTCATTGCTCAAACTTGAACAGGAACGATCTTATATTCTGAAATACAGAGCACAGTAATGGTGTGTGCATGCATGCACATTTTCTTCCTCTCACTAGCAAAAATTTAGTGCAAGAATCAGTGTTAGCAAGGACTCCAGAATAATGGTGTATTAGGAAGACGGTCAGATGTATTTGATAATACAGAAAAGAAGAGGTCAGAGCAGGAGCTGGTTTCCACTTATGGGTCAATGAAGAGGTCTTTTATAGCACAGTATGACACCACTGCAAGTCATTGCTGTAAAAATGGTAAGTAAAACTGCAGCTCTGCAGATGGTCATGGATACTGTATAGTGGGAAATGAAGAGTGCACAAATCTAAAAGCAGCAGCAACATGAGATGGGGTTGAAAAAGCAGTGAGGTAAGTTGGTGAACCAAGGGAAAAGAACATGGCTATGAAAGTCACTGTCTGGTTAGCACTCAGCAGCAGAAGCAGAAGTTCAGGGGAAAACAAGACACAGAAAACACACCAGGGAAAGGAAAAACACAAGAATCAAAACTGTGGAAGGCAGTAGGGGGGGAACAGGTATAAAGATGCCGAAGATGAGGTTTTCTGTCATGTGTCCAAGAAACTTGCGGGGAGCCAAGAAGCTTAGGGTAAAGAGAATGAGAGGCAAAACACAAACAGAGAGGGAGATCAGAAGGCAGTTTGCCTCATTGTGATAAACGTTAAGGCTGAGCTTAAGAGTTCATACCGTGTCTGAACATGTCAGTCAAGCTGCAACAGGTTAAGGGCTTAAATTACTGTGGCTGTCACTCACCGCCCCATCCCAGAAGGAGTGAGTTTAGCAGTACCTCCTATGCAGCCTTTTCAGCTGAGCTATTTAGGGGAAAATTGACACACTGGAGATTTATAAAACAACTGAAAACTGTTTATTTCCTTCTGATAAGCCTGTGAAAGTCTTTGCATTTGCTCTTGATGGCAGGATGTCTCGGGCACGAATCAATGAGGCTTTCAGACTGGATGATAACACGCTGGAGTTTGTGGGCATACTTCCAACTCTGGCCACACCTTATGAACCACCAGTCACCATCTGGTTAATTATATTTGGAGTGGTCATTAGCCTTGTTGTCGTTGGAGTTATTGTCTTGATCATCACTGGGCAGAGAGATCGCAAAAAGTGAGTAATATTTTTGATACTATGATCATGGCCACTGGGAGATGGCCCAGTGATTGAATCATCAGTGTGCTTACAAATATGTTGCCAAATCTAACTGAAGGAAGTTATGGAATTAAAGCATATTATCTCCCTCCCATCAACAGTGATAGTTAAAAGTTCAGCTCCCTGCCTTTCAGTGCATGGCAGGTTTGGCAGCTTAGTGCAATTTCCCCATCAGCGGTTAAACCAAGGCAGCTGGATGCTGTGGCCACAGGGAGCCACAGTGAGGCCAGGCTTCTGCCAGCCTCACTGCAAGGTGGATGGAGTGGCCTGCTGGGAACACAGTGCCTTCCCTGACACCAGATTTGGTCACATTCATCAGCACCTGCAGTTTTCAGTAATCTTGTTGGAGGCTGTCCGGTAATGTAATTTTCCTTAAATACTGTATTAACAGCAATATAGCTGGGTTGTTTTTTTTATGTCCGTTAACGGGGTTTCTAAGAACGTAGTAGGTTTGCTACAGTTCCCCTTAAAACCAACACAATTTCTTTTACAGAAATACTCCCAGTTGAACACAGGGTTTTTTTACAATAGGGGATTCTTGGGATCTAGAAGGACTTGAACAGAACAGAAACTTCTAATATAAAATTTTCATTACAGGAGAGCAAGAGAAAGTAGGAGTGAAGCAGGTTCAAACTGTGAACAGGTGAATCCTTACGATGATGTGGGAAAAAGCAACATGGGTTTTGAGCCATCTGAAGAGACACAAACATCATTCTAGAAGGTGTGGGTACAGTAAGGATTTCTGGTTTGGTTTTTTTTGTTTTTCATTTTACTTTTAACAATGGTGCCTAGCAAGGACCAAAACACTATGGATGTCATCAAACATAAAGTCTTCTGGTTGACCATTAATCTACCGGTTCAGAGACAGCATCACCTAAATGTGCTGTTTATGCGGTAACTAGAAAACATGCAAAACTTGAAGATATGTATGTCCTGTGGCTTTTCCATGAATTATGTGCATAATACTACACACTATTTGAGCTGCTTTTTGTAAGTATGCTGCATCCAACTTCTCTTTGTTTCTTCTGTAATAAGATACAAAAGCTTGGAAGTATACAGTTATATACTGTTCAAGACAGACATAAGAATAACTCACATACTCCTAATACACATGAGGAATGTCTTGAACTTTCCAGATGGAGACCTCAAAAGTGTATGTAACAGACTGTAAGAAAAAAGCCTGACCACCAGAAGAACCTTAGTGGTGAAGAGCTCAATTTGATATGAAATAACTGCAGTTTTTGCAACCTCAGAAAATCTGTATCAATGTGAAGTGGATACTGGCTGAAGACTAACACTGGAACTTTGTTAGGAAGTTGTAACATAAATTATTTTTCTAACTGTTTGCTTGATAAGTATTGTAGAGGCCAAGTAGCCCATGATCCCTCAAAAAAAAAAATTAAAAAAGATCCGTTTTATGTTGTAGTCTAAAAGTGGAATAAACTTCCTTAATATTAAATGATCAAAGTTCTTTTCTTTTTTTCAGTACCTTAGCTATTGCCTCCACATACTGTATCACAAATTCTGCATACTACAAATACAAATTGCACTATTGTGTACAAGGGAGTAGATTGAGCCTCCAGAGGTTTCAGGTTGCACCTGAAAAGGAAAAGCTATTCACAGGGAGGGTAGTGCAGCACTGAAACAGGTTGCCTGCTGCTCTGGGAGGGGTTGTGGGATTTCCACCTTTAGAAGTGTTCAGAGCTCAGGTAGACAAATGTATGGCTGATTGAGCGGTGGGGACAGTCCCACCCTGAGTGAGAAGTTTAGCTAGATGACTTCCAAAGGTCCCTTCTAGGCAGCATTTCTATAAATCTGTGTCTTGTAGGTCCTGTGCCATACTTGCCACCATGCCAGTGCAGTTGTTCTGTACACACCAGGGTCTCTGAAAGGCACAAAGCGTCTACTCAGTTCTGCATTCTGAGCCAGCAGCAAACATGAGCCTGCATGAAAAACGGTCAGCAAATGCACAGGCTCTTAAACTCATGGGCCTCCAAAATGATCAGAAACTGTAGAAAATGTCAAATATATCTGAAAACATACAGCTGGACTTTGTGGGCACTATTTGCTAATGTTCCGCGCTTACTTGCTATTTAATAGACAAGACCCTTAGATGAGACGGTTCAAAATGGTAGGCAGATGATTCTGATCAACTGCAAACTAGAAAGGAATGTAAAGGAATGAAAATAATTTTTCTTTAAGTTGCCTAACCACACCACATATCCCATTGCCATAACATCCCCAAACCTTAGTACTTTAGCTGAACTTTTAAGATAAATAATTCAAATAATGTGGTCTTCCCACTTACTGTGCAATAACAGAAAAAGGGAAAGGCAAAGCTGGAAACTGTCAAATAATGCAATTATTCATGCCAGCCATCTTCAGATCTGTTATTGAGATTAACATTTCCATTAAGGCAAAGCTTTTATTTCAAAGCAATTAATTTTAAAAGCTGTGCTGTGAATCAAAAACAACAAAAAACCCACACCACCATTCAGAATTATCAACTCATAAAGCCATTAAAAAATATAGCAGGATGTTTGAAGAACAGAAATAAAAAGACAATGTTTATATTAAAAAAAATTAACTGCATGCATTAGCCCCAACAATACCTCCCTCCCTCTGTGCTGGGGGGTGGTCCACCCATCCTCCTCTTCACCCTCGTCTCATATTTTATCTGTCAGCATTCCTTCCTGACCCTTCCTCTGGATCACACACCTTGGCACAGCTTGATGTACAGGCAGCATCATACCATGTCCTACGCCTCCCTCATGTGCAGCCTCCCATGGCCCCCCAGGCCTGTGTAGATCCCCACAGTCATTTGCATGACCCCAAACGATGCTTCCCCTCAAACGTGCACAGCTCCCCATACAGACAGGGATGCATTATTCTTCCAATGCAGGGACTAGGCAACACCAGCAAGCACAGGCGCTGGAGCTTCTGGCTGGCCAGAGACCTTCATTTCTTCCCCTCTCCCCACATTTGCACTCTACATTTTTAATGCCTTAGGTTCAGGTGAGCTCAAACTGGAGCTTCAGAGATGTCCATGCTAGGGCTGGGCCAGCTCTACTGGGGAAAGGGCAAGCAGACATCACTTGGACACTTAGAGGCATCACACATGGAACTAGCTCAAATACAAGGAGAGAGGAGAGGGTTTTCTCAGACCTTATTTTAATTTAAATCCCTTTTATTTCCTACATATTAGATCAGAATTTTACAAATGTCAGTGTCTAAGTTTAGACACCTCTGCTATAGTTAAGTAGCTTCAGATGTGTTTGGTATCTCTAGACTTACTGCAGTTAGTCCTAATTTGTGTGATGCTATGCACATTTGAAAACTGGGTGTTCTTATTTAAACATTAACATAAGGAGCTGAATTCCAGCTCCTCAGTACTAAAATATTTGGATAAGCAATTATATTAATAGCATTTTCAGTTCTCTTCAAATGTTTGCTTTCCAGATTTTATAGAGATCAGCAAATTTACCATTTACTATTGCAATGACTATGAATTTCTGCATAAAACTTTTTTGCTCTATCTTTATCTGTAGCAGTAAGCAGTAACACTTTAGTTAACACCTCATAAATTGCTAAGTTGCAAATATCTTAGATATTTAGCTTAGAAAAAATTCCAAATCAAATCTATACCCTTAGGGCCAAAACTAAAGTCAATAGTACTGGTAAGCAAACTGATGTAATATTTTACCAGTAGTAATTTCAAGGTAATTGAAAGCAAGACTATAACTATTTGTGCTACTGTCACTTGTAGCAGTTCTAAATTTGGCTGCAGGCATCAGCTTCAAGTGATTACAAAGAAAAACATGTTCAGATAAATTATGATAACCAGAAAACCTAACAAGCATACATTTCCCTCTTTACATTTCCATTTAAGGCTAAATAATGACAGCTTGGAAGTACTGTGGTACACAATTGGTATACATATCTCAGTGTCTGAGAAGTCTTTTGAGACAATGCTAACAAAATTAATTATATTCTTCCACAGTATCCTTCAAAATTCTGTCACCCACAGAGTGTCACAAAGGCTTTCTCCACATGCTTCTTGGTCAACTCCCTGATTAAATGAGAAGAACACGAATATATACAGAATAATAGGGGTGTCTAATGTCAGGCAGGTTTCAGATTTAGCTCTTGTGCAGAAGACAGGTGATATGGAACCAGTGTGCACAGTCATCTGTTTCTGAATCTTCCTTTTCAAGCTCTGTTATCTTCTCTCAGTGCCTCAAAAAATGATAAGAGCTGATAAAAGGCAGGGCGCTTTTCTGGTAGCTAAATGAAGCAAAGATGATGGGTATGGTTATTTAAGTTTGAAGTCATTCAGGAACTGTAATTTGCATTAGTTTTTTTTGTATTTAGCATGCAGAAATTAGTAGAGGCAGTGATGATTGTGAGGCAAAGAAAATTAAAGTTACTTTTTCTATCTATCTTATCATATGATAGTTTGATCTTCTTTCTTTGCATTAACATGTCCTCAAATACAAGTTATTTTTCTCTGACAATTATATTAAAATAAACCCCCAAACATAACTGTCATTTCATGGTATCACCAATAATATATCCAACAGTTCTTTGTTGTTGGTGAGAAACAAGTCATGCTCCACAGACAGGTTACTAAATTTTAGATGAAGAGGAACAATAAATCAGGATAATTCTTGGCACAGAAGATGCAGTTCTCTCAAGATAAAATGAGCATCATCAGCATTTGACTTATAATTCCTAGAAGACTCACAGATAGGGTAACACATCCCTCTCATTCTAAAGGTGGGATTATTTCACACAACTTTTGCTAGCTAAAAAGGTAGAGGTCTCATCCATGTTTGCTGTTTAAGATCTCTGTATAGGAAAGCAGATATCTTTTATTCTGTGGTGACTGACATAAAAAGGATGAATGACAATGGAGAGGTACCAGTAATGGTCCTGTCATCATGGAAGAAATTTAGACAATTAGTTTAGTTCAGCACCCAAATTTGAAACCATAAATATTAGGTGAGAAGAATCTCATCCTGTATATTTTGTCAATTTGTTGAAGGGTATTTTACGGTTATTTGCTTAAATACATGGTTCTGAAAAGAAGGGAGCCAACCTTCCTTTATGCCCTGTTTCCTGTACTAACAATGTCCTGAACTAGACTGCTGTATAGAATGTACTACATACAAGCAATGGCTTTTATAAGGGATATTTTCCACTATGAGCACTAATACAGCTATCAACAGGGACTCGTAGCGACTCCTGTTTTTTTCTTTTTCCAGTTTGTGTGTGCAGATATAAATACCTCATGCCAGCAGTTGTACATTATCTGGTAGATGATGTCTGAAACTAGTTGTGGTCTATAAAGTCTGTATCCTTGAGAAACTTTCTCAATCACCTGCATGTCATCATAAAGCTCATAGGGCTGCTTTCCCAAAGTGAACACTTCCCACATTAAGATACCTGCAGAAATATTTGCAACAATAGAAGACAAGAAATGAAACTCAATACATGCAAGATAAACCTTTTTTCCTGGAATAAGACATATATGCAACATATAACCTATCAAACTCCTCACAGAGAATATTGTCCAAAGGGAAGCACAGAGATGACTGACAAGCGTCATTCTGTACCCAAATGTAAACCAACACCTACTGCAGAAGAAGGGAAATTCTGATGATAAAGTTAGTTATAAATATATTTAATGTGGACAATGATGGAGAAAGTCCAAGACATAGCTATCCATGGACTGATTTTTTTTCACGAAATATATACAGACATCCCCTTATATAAGTATGTGTGAGAGAGGGAAGGAAAAACAAAATGACGGTTATAGGTATCTACGTTTTTAGAGAATAATAAGATTTTTACTGTTTTTTTTAAGTGAGTGGGACATATACTCCTCTGGTGTCAGAAAGATTTCTGAACAGTTTATAGTGTCATCTACACATACCTATAAAGACTGGGTTATACTGAAGCAACAGAAACACTGGATAATATCATAATCATTAATTCATCATGATAGCTTTGCAAGAAACAATTTTTGTTGTAACTGAACATATGTGATAATCATGCCAACCATAAAGTAAAAAAAAATACTGTGAAATATTTATTTCACAATAATACATAATTCTGGCAGTAGTGGTTGGTTTTGAGAAAGAAATTAATTGTATCTTTGACTTCCCTCCAGCTTGAAGACTGGAGCATTGTAGCATCACAGCGGGATCAGAATAAAATGGTACCTGAATCCCAGCTTTCCCCGATGAGAACATTAAAAAACAAGATTATTTTTTCTCTGACTTCTGCTTTTGGGATAGGAATACATCAGTTCAGTTCTTTAACCCTTTAAAGACTCATCAGTTAAAAACAACCAAACAAGAACTGATGGATCCCACTCTTCCCTTGCTTCCACTACATCAATGGATAGTGTTAAAATGAGAAAAGAACTTCTAAGGAAAAATAATGTTCCTCACTGAAGTTAATGCCAATATTGAAGTTAACAACAATAAAGCCTGGAGCCAGAATTTCATCAATAAGAGCAAAAAGAAAATGTATCACTAGAAAATCCAACTTCTGATTTAATCATATATGTTATGAACAACTTGTAAAGGGCATAAATTAGCTGCTCTCTGGCAGAGTCGTTAATATTGGGAGACTAGCTGAAGTTAAAGATAAGAAGCCCAGCAACTGGAAACACTTCCGTCTGCTTTATTCACCACTGTTCAATGTCAAGAGCAGTGCATTGCCAATCTTTCATCATCTTGACAGCTGCCAAAATTTTCCTACTGGAGGAGCAAACCCATGTACGTGGAATTTAAGCCTGTTCACAAAAGGCTTGCTTTCCTTTGACACCTTTTGCAGACTTTTAGAAACACTGAACACACTCCGTGGATTTGTAAATCATATCTTGAAAACCACGGAAGGAGAAGTTCAAATGTTTGAAATTCCTGGGTAGAAAGTGATCTGCAAGCACATCTTATTCTTGCTGAGATACCAGTTCCAGCTCACACTGACTCTCTTCCACAAGTGGCTTATGCATAGAGTCTACTCTGACCTCCACGACTAACTGAAAAGCTCTTTTGACCTGGGCAGCGCTGATTTATGGTCTAGATACGCCAAAGATACCATCTGATCTCCACTGCCAACAGTTTAATTTTCCATATTAAACATATACATAGCAAATGGGGAGCAGGCAGAGTTTCTATGTACCTAAAAGGAAAACTGTAGGGCTAAAATAATTCAGAGAGGATAGGGTTTGGATGCATAAAAACACTAGGTAAGAACGCAAGCTATAACTCCTTTTTACATTCCTTCAGTGTGTAAATCTCTAGCATTTCTGTTTAGTAAGCTGAGGTAATCCAAACGTAAAGGCATATATGCATGCATATTTATATGTCAAATTCCATACATACCAAAGGACCATACATCTGACTTGCTGCTAAATTTCGCATAATGAAAAACTTCTGGTGCTGACCACTTCACCAGAAACTTGGTTCCTAGTGAACTTACATACAGGTCATCCAGAACATACCTACAAGGCAAGAACTTGGTTGTGACCGAGTTACAGTGAAATACTATTTACTGTTTCTTCCTTGTACATCACAAAGTTCCTAAGAAAAGCCTTGGCAGAATCCCAGATTCCCAAAGGATGCCCGATAGAGGCATTAGCTATAATCTACAGAATAGATCATTGCTATCAGCTTAGAGAAATAATGCAGAATCATAGAAATGCCTGTTGTAAGCCCAGCCTCCAGCTCAAATAGAATTACTCCCAACACGTCAGCCACAGCTCTCTGTAGCCAAGTCTTAGAAGCCTCCAAAGGTTGCAATCTCATAGTCTGCCTGACTGGCATGTTTTGCTGTTCCACCGCCTTCCTGGGGAAAAAGCCGCCTTCTGTTACTGTCCAGCTGGAACTTCCCGAGCTACGGTATGTGGCCGATATCTACTGTTATATCATCTGGCACTGATAAGACTTATGTGTCTCCATCAGCTTTGTAGCTGTAAGTAGCTATAGGCAGTTTGTAGATCTCCTCTTAGCCTCCTCTTCACCAGATTAAGCAGCCTGCTCCCTCAGCCTCTTCTCAGAGGACATGTTCTCTAGGCTCCTCATCCTCTCCAACTTCTCTCCATTGAGGCTGCTGATTAAGACGTTTGGCCCTCAAATTAGGTGAAAATCTTGCACCCAAGGTAAACACTGAGGTTTCTTTAACAAACACGACTAGTGAAATCTCTCAGCTGTGATTGGCCTTTAATCCTTATTTTTTTGAGGCAGCAGAATGAATTTATTCCAACCCCATAATGGCTTATGATCATTAATGGACAGGAGACACAAAGAGCTACATCACACCGTGTGGCTTATCTTTCCTAAGAGCCAAATGCTAGATGATCAATGCCAGTAAACTATATGTACACTAACATCATAGCGTCACAAGGCACCCCATTCTTTTGCTTACCTGGTCATCCCAAAGTCAGATACTTTCACAGTAAGATTGCTGTCAACCAAACAGTTCCTAGCAGCCTTCAGTAGAGAAATGAGAAAAGACATGAGTAGAAAAAATGCAAAGAGGAGCAAATAACATCATGTCTTGGTAATTTGCTAATAATAATTTCTGTCCTCTAACATTTCAATGAATAATGACATTCTTTGATTGAAGAAATTACGTTTGGAACTGTAAGGGAACAGTAAGTAGCTTTCTTATTTGTTTGTGGTTTGTTTTTTTTTTACTATTGACTGAAAAACATTTTTTACCATTATTCTAGCTTTACAAAGAAGGGCATTGAGCGATGAGGAAACAGAATTGAGAAACCCACATTCCCTTACAAAAACAGCAACAGAGCCAGAAACTAAACCCTGTCTTTCAAATGGTGTTCTACTCTAGGGTCCTTTTCAGTAGTCTCAGAATTTACGGAGGCATCAAAAAGTGAAAAACATTGATTGGATTATTCCCAATGCACTATAAACAAAGTGGAGCAATGAAAGGTGATTTAAATAGCTTGATTTATGAAAAGTTCAATATAAACCTAGTTCTGCCAGTGATCACTTGAGAACATTTATCTAAGGCTGTATTCTCTGCCTGCATGCTTATTCATTTTTGTGATACAGTTTGCATTTACAGTTTTCAACTTGAAATCAGGCTCAGCTTTTATTTCTGTTTTCCCATGGTGCACATCCAGTTTTCAGGAAACTGACTTTACATTTACAACTCAATTTCTGCTACTTAAGTTGTCTGATATTCCTGATTTTTGAATCAGGGTGTGAAAATTGCTGAGGTATGGATTTAACAACTTTGTTTACACATAAAGACAATTCTTTGAATTGTCAAATAATGTCATCAAGAAGACATTTAAAATGCTACCTGAGGACACTGCACCTCTATTGGAAAATAAAGCAAGTCTGTAACAGAAATTGTCACAAACCTTCCAACATTTTTTTGTCTACAGTTACAAAGCAAAATACTGCTACTGATTCTGAAGCACAGTGCACCAGAAATTTGGCCAGCTTAATTTTTAATATGCCAATGAAATAACAGCTTATTTCTCCAAAGAATGCCAGCAGTCTTGAAAGCTAAATTTTGTATAAACCTTAGGTACAAGTCCTTGAAAGGACTGGTCCCCTCATCAAAAGCAGCTTGAAATACTTGCTTGAAAACTGGCAGATAAATGTATTTAAAAGGGCTGGGCAGCTGCAGACTAGACTTTCAAGTTCTGTTCCTGCTAATAATACACCCAAATACATTCCAGTTTATCCTAGCAGGGTCTACACTTGTTTTAAAGAGAAATAGTCCCAATTAGATAAATCCTTAACTCATTAAAAATGATCTATAAGTGACCCAGATCCTTAATGTTACATCTCTTTCTTCTGGAGGACTACAGCATCATTGGACAGAACTCTTTACTTCAGTGGACTGATTTTACAATTGCACGTCTGTGCTGCCAGGTGGTCCACAAATCCTTGAGGCTAGAGCCCATACGTGCAGGCAGCACTGCATGCGGTGCTGTAGACCTGTCAGCTCAGCTCTGAGGCAAAGCAAACTAGCCTATGGGCAGTGCTGTTTTTCTTGTGGCGTTAGTGCTGCTCATCCAGACCTGCCTTGTACTGAGCCAGCTAAGAGTCTGTTCAGCAGACCACAATGTTTTTTAGGGTGAGTGCCAACAGAGCCAGGGGAGCTGTGGCTGATCCTGAGGGCAGGACTGCCTAGCGTTAGGTCATCTTCCCACCTTCCCTGTTCTACTTCTCCTGTGGCATAGCTTACCAAATCTCTGTGTATGAACTGACAGCTCTCCAGAAATGCCATAGCATCACAAACATCATAACATATTTCCAGAAGCTGAATGGGTTGTAGTTCCTTCCCATGACTCCTTAGGTAGCTAAGCAAACAGCCATTAGCCATGTATTCTGTCACTAGATAGATGGGATACAATTTTGAGCATACACCGTACAGTCTAACAAGTTTGGGATAATTAAATTTCCTGAAATAGAGAAAAAAAATTTAATGTAAGAATAAATGGAGATTATTGTGCATTTCTGTGTTATGTTCTTCAAATGTCAATACAACGTACTGAAAGAAATTACTGAAACTGGATACTGTCCCATCTTAGACTTCAAATATTCCTTTTCAAGGACTGAGTGTCCTTCTGCTCATTACTTTGAAAGTCGGTAATGATGACAATCAAAAGACGACTCAGTATTGATGAAACGGCAATGTTATAGTCAAAACCTGAAATAGGATTTAGCAGCGCAGATGTGCAGCCTTAATGTTGGGAGAAAATGGATCTGAGTTGGTGGGGTGGACCTTAGATCTTAAGGTTTTCTACTAAAACGGTGCTACAAAATTTTCAGATTCAGAATCCTGGTCATATCAGCTAGTTAACTGACAGGAATGTCATGCATTCCTTCAGGATATGAGATATCTAAAATATTATCGAATTTGTGTGCTTCAATTATCATCTCATGGAATTTCACTGGAAATTCTAACATCTTTACCTCTTCATAGTCAGAGTCTAAAACTTAAGTCTCATGTTCATGTTTCTGGCATTTCCTAGTTATTTCTCATTCCTATCTGCAGGATGGCAAGAACAGCTTTCTAACTGTTTCTGTATAAATGCTAATGAAGCATAGTTTTAAGTGACATATGTGGAACCTCTGAAGTTGTGGAAGAGATGTTAATTGAAAACTTTGTAAATGACCCTATTAATCTTTGTGAAGTTTTTTTGGTAATACTTCAACTACCCTATGTGTCTACCTATTTAGCCTGTGCCTAATGTACTAACCATTATTAATGCTATTTTTAAGAGGAAATTCTCTTTCCCGTATGTGCTATACATTACTGATTAATGTTTGGAGAGATCATTATTTCCAAATAATTAAGCAGTGCCATAGCTTACATCATGGTCTGAGCTTCTTCTATGAATTTATCTTCTGACATTGCTCCCTCTTTAATCATCTTTATGGCCACATCATATTTTCCCTTCCACTTTCCCAGATGCACCACTCCAAATTGACCACTTCCTAGCTCTCTCATCAGGACAATTTCTTCTCGTTTCAGCTCCCAAATTCCTAGTGGGACAAAACCAATTCTGTCAGAAAAAAAAAAAAAAAGAAAAAAAAAAGACAAATGCAGGTGTGGTATGCCCCATAGGCAATGCTGTTATTTTCTCAGGAAGGTTGCAGAACCATGCAGCACTGAAGCAACTTACCTGTCTCTTGGCTTTGTGTTTGAGTTATGGAAGGAGACCACACTTCCTACAAGTGTTGTTTGCTACTGCTGAGGTTTAAGCCTTATAAATAGATACGAGAAAGCTTTATGCATTAAATGATGATACATTTTTATATAGGAGATTGGAGGACAAGAATTACTGTGCCAGGTAATGTGGCAAAGGGAGAGAATGGCCATGACTCAGATATGCTGGGGAAGGAAACATGCAAAGTCTTGCACAGTTGATATAAGACCTGACTTAAAATGCCTTAAAACGGGTACAACATGGAAGTTGGTATAAAATACCTTTGCATTCACCTTGCCCTGGATGTAGACTAGGTGCACTTGTAGGGAGGGATACCCTACTACATAGAACCGTAAAGAACAAGAGGAAACTATGGAAGAAGCTAATGACTGAAAGACCTTCCTTCCCAAATTCTCACATTGCTTCCTGCATGGACAAGTGGAAATGGCCACCAAACAAAAATTCTGTAACCTCCTGCAAGCGTGAAGGCAGTAAGAGTCACAATTGTCTGGTTATTCTTTTCTCGACAGCCAAGACTGATACCAGTTTCAAAAAGGAAGGTTATCTTCATACCATTTCCTAATGAAGCTGTGGTTGGGACTTTATTTACTTGTGTAGACACTGCATGCCGGAGCCTTGTCACCATACCTACAAAGAAAACCTGTTAAAAGTCACAATATATGCATGAGTCTTCTGAAATCAAAGAAAATACAGGGAAATTAATACCTTCCTCTGCCTGCCATATTACAACCGCTCAGGTGATGAGAGATATTCAATATTCAGCAGCTGCTGCATCATGACACAAGACTGAAAATTTTCTGTGCTTAAGGGCTAGAGCATCAGAGGTATTGCAAGAAGAGGTGGTGCAACATAAAAAAGCACTGTACAGCAAAGGAAAGCAACTGTATTTGTTGTGAATAAGTTAGATCAAGTTCCACCCAAACTCTCCCAAAAGATGTTTCAGTATTTAGAGTTTTCAATATTGGAATAGATTCACTATAATGCTGAGAAGTCCAGAAGCCTAAGCCGAAATCAATCAAGTAGAAAGAGCATATAGGATTACCAGCTGAGTTGAGCTGATGGTAGTGTATAAGCTTGGGAATTGATCCAAAACAGTAGTTTTCAGTGAGGTAATACTTGTTCTGAGGGGTTTTATGCACATGGTAATGCTTGACTGTTCCTTTTCTACTTCTGAAAAACATCACAAAATGCAGTGCATGTCAAAGCCTTGCAAAGTACCTTCTAGCCCATGTATTAATAGATTAGTTAGTTGTTGAATGAACTGCAACACTCCAACTGGCCAAATAACAAAATATGTAGTAGATGTCACCAGGAAGACTGTTACATTTGCCTCAGTTTCCCCTTTAACATCTGCTGGTCATGTAGTACAGGCTCCTAGCACATTGGAGACTTCTGCTGCATACTCTAATGTAGTCTGATGGTTAGTGCTTGTCTCCCAACAGTTACATCTAGAGCAAATGACTCACATACTGCCCTTGCAATGGTTCTACATCTAATTTTGAACACTTTCCTTTCCCCTTGCTCTTGCCTTTGCCCTTCCTTTCCTTCTCTCTCATTCTTGAAACTCTGCTGTTCTCCTAGTTTATGTGCCTGTTACATGTCCATGCTTAGATGGGACGATTCTGGACCTCCTTTTCCCTGTTCATGAAGCCACTGTCATGCATGAATTCAAATAACTATATGGCCCGAATATACCCAAGGTTCACCTTCAACGCAATGTAGAGATTTTGTTGTTGACCGGTCACACATATCACACAGCGCACCCATAGCATGCTCATAGAAATGGTACACAGTCTTTGGATACTCACTCAGGAAGCTTGCTGAATACAGACACAATATACATTCCTGCTTGGCTAGATTTCCAAACCATAAAAGCACCTTCTTTTCCCTAATGAAAAAAACCCAAAAAGTTACAAGGAACAATGAGGTTGGGATTCATGTCATTGAACTTCAGGCTTTTACACCATAATGTCCACAAAGGAGAGGAAAAGATGAGACTCATCTGACTTCCTTTATGGACAAGATGAATTATGCATGAGAAATATTTATTTATTTCCACTAAAAAGAGGGTCTACGTAACTGGTTTTGGTGTCCCACTGTAAATGTTTAAAATTAGATGAGTTGTACCCAGCCCAGACATGAAGCAGTTAGTTTGCAGTGTTGTTTTGGTGCATAGATACAGATTTATAATTGGGGAGATGAGGAATTGTTAACCCCCATCTCCTGCCTCATGTCCCATCCAGAGGCAGTACACATTATAGGACCCAAATGCTGCCACATATGTCCCATCTAAATAAAAGCTCAATCCACCACACTCAGTTCCTTTACATAATGTTTTAGACTGATGTATTTTCTGTTGCCAAAGTATTTCTGAATTACTGAATAAGCAGTATTCACTGCATTTTATTATACTGAGACTATTTTTTGTCTTTATGTGGTACTCCAGTCCTAACTTTCACTATCCAGTTTTACTTCTGTTAATGATTTCCATACTGGGCTCAAAATGCTGGTTTTCAGAGTTGTTTTAACAGCTACACCTCTAATGTGCTAGGAATGGCTATTGCAGGGAGGAAAGAAGACATCTAAAATCTTACATAAAGGCCAAGTTTCATTGCTGTGAGGTTCAAAATAAATTTAATGTCCCCTTAAAGTTAACTGAAGTCAGGAGTATCCAACACCTTTTGGTACTGGGACCTAACTGCCTTTCTCCAGTGATTTGCCAAACCTGAATTTAATTCCTGAACCTACGATGCAGTGGTGCAGGTATAAAGGAAAGGACATGGAGCCAAGGCTCCCAAAGGGTCAGGTTATATCAAAGCTGTTAGTGGCTGAGTACCAATATGACTGGCTGTGAGAAAGCAGCAAGCCACAAGAGGAAAACTTGTTTACACAGTGCATCCAAGAGCAAAGCATGGCTGAGGCTGAGACTCCTCCAGAAAGTTACATGAACAAGGGTTTCTGTGGTTGTCTGCTGTAAAGACTTGTACAGCTGACTAGTCCTATGGTGCTATCCGTCCTTGCTCCTAGTCAGCTGCATTAAACCAACTGTCAGCAGGCACAGCACTCAGTTTGCTCAGAGTTGTCTGCGGATGAGCTTTTACTCCACATGTGTATATTGTAAAACCATCACAGAGGATTCCTCTAGACCAGAGGTCCTCAGACTTTTCAACCAGGGTGCCGGCGCGCGGATGCAGTGGCAGGCCGTCATCTGCGGCTGCTTGGTTTCCCCCCCCAACCCCCGGCGGGGTGTGTGTGTGTGTGGTGTGGTTCTATAAACACCGAGGGCTGGATTGAGGACCCTGGGGGGCTGTATCTGGCCCATGGGCCATAGTTTGAGGACCCCTGCTCTAGAGTGACTGGTAGAAAAAGCCACACTGAGTCAAACAACACAGGCCTAGAGGTAAAACCGAAAAACAGAGCTTTGAGGGGAAATGCACTCATTGTGGCTTTGTTCCAAGCCTATTTCAGAGGTATGTAATTTGTTCATTTATGTAGAAGAGGCATTTTTAGAGATCTGTTTATCAATATCAAGTTAGCATGAGAATTTCTAGCACTGTAATACTACAGCTGTTTGAAGAGCATCAGCATCCTCTAGCTACACAGTATAGCAAAGACAACAGACACAGAAACATATCTATGGTTGTTCATATACAAGTGATAAAGGATATGTAGGACCTTCTGATGGAGCAGCTGTTCACACTGCACGCGGGAGACATAACCAGCATACCAACTGCAAAGAGAAATATTTGGCTAACTATTCACAGGCTGATTTCTGAATAAGGCACATCAGACATATAAAAAATGCCAGACATCATAAATATTTCTAAAACTGCTTTTGAAAGCCAGAGGGTAGACCTGGGACTTGTCCTGCATGTGTGATTTTGGGCCATGAGATAAAAGGGAAACCACTAGTTCCCATCTGCTTCCTGTCATCCAGTGGCTCTCCTTGCCCTGAAATATCTGGGCTCACCCTGTGACTGACTTTTTACAGTAAATCCTTACATGAGGATCCTGCTGCTCTAAAGTTATGCCAGGAGCTCTACTAGAAGTAGTTTATTGTGCCTTCTGCAGACACAGCTGTCCTAAAAGCTGGGAGGTGCATAATTCTCCTCTAACTTTGAACCTTCTTGTTGTCATAATATTAACCAAATGGAGGAAACAAGCCAAACATGCTATGCCAGATCACTTCAGGGAGCTCCAATGCAGCCTTCTTAATAGCAGTTCACTTTTATGAAGCATCCATTTAGTGTAAAAGACTGATTTGTCTAAATTACTTTTTTGTCTGAAAGCAAATACATTCATGCCTTTGGAAGTCTGTGGAAAGTGATGTTGCTGATAACAATATAATTATTATCACTATTATGACAGCCACACATAGGATACCATTGCTCTAGGTATAGTGGACATGTAAAGTGGAAAGGCAATCTCTGCCAAAAGAATCTTTAGGTTCTTATAAAGACATATTCTATATACTCACTCATGCTTAGCAATACTCTGCTCTTCTGCCAATGTCTGTTCACTGACACCGGAGTTTTCCCTGTGAAGACAAAACAACATGCTGAAATTGTGAAAAACTAGTTATGAAAAAAACCTTCCTTGGGTTAAAAGTCATACTACATATATTTTTTGAGTAGTTATGCCATGGTATAAGGTGAATATTTCAAAAAGTTGAGACATATTTAATTGTCTGGATTTTTTTATGACTTGGTAAACACTTGAACAGCCTTTCTCCTCCACTGTGCAATGTGTTGGAAAGTCAAATATTCTCTGTGCATGCTGTAACAGGCAATGAAACTGCATATCCCTTTAGTGACCTTATGAAGAGAATGCATCTACCCTTTCAAAATTTCATGGAAGATTTCCAAAATTCACAAACCTAGACTTTCCAAGACAACAGGAACTCATGTGGCAGAAAAAGAGGCTTCTAAAATACCCTTTTGTACAGAAATAATAATGATTCTTATTTATGCTGGCTTTTATAGGATACTGTAAGAGTAGGGGAAACCTCTGAATCTTGTTCAGTATGGTGTACTGTGAGGCAATCTATTATGTTTCTGTGAGATTTTCAGTCAAATATTTAGGCACAACTTTAATGCTTACAATGTTGTGTCATCTTACTAAAAAGGAAAAGTTGGATCTGATGTATCAGTTTGACAGACCGGGGCTCCTTTTATCCTGTACTGAACTACTCACATACATATAAAGGCACAAGAGTGCCAGCAAGGCTGATTTAATGCTGAAATAAGAGTAAAAAGATTGAAATCCAAGCATCATTCAAGTCAGTGGTGAAACTCTATTGATTTAAATGAAACCAGGATTTTCAACTGATGTTTTTTGCATTAATGTATGAGTCGAGAAGACAAATTGTATCTGATTCTGTACCTTTCAGGAAACTTATGCTTAGTACTCAGAAAGTTATTTAAGAAGAAAAATATTCCAGAAATATTGCCTAATCTTTACTAGAGTGGTGAGGAAAACATTTAAGCAGTGGATGGCTGCATATTGACTCACCTTGGCTCATCATCATTCAGAGATAATTTTCTCAAGTAAGTGCTCGGTACAAAACCTTCATTCCTGCAAAATAAACAGTTCACAGTTTAGCTATCATAAATTGCATCTTAAATTTGGTCACTTAACATAGGAAAAGGGATTAATCAGAGCCACATTTTAGAATGCCACTAACAGAAATGCTCATGGTTAAAACATTTCTGCTTTTACTTACCATGTAGAAAAATACAGAAGTAATTTATTTTAGAAAATTACATTTCAAGGAAGTACTCTTTTTGCTAGTCATTGAAATGGCTTCCTCCTCCATGATTGGTTTCATCATATGGAAGATTGGAGCAGACATTCAACAATATCATTACGTGCCATCTCAGTTGCTGTGATGAAGGATGCCAGTGACTAACAGGTGCCAGCAGAGTATCCAAGGTTGAATGCAGAAAGTCAATGGGTAGGCTCAGCACTCTTCCCAACACAAAGCCAGATGCAATTGAGAAGCTAAACTAAGTGAATATGGACAGCTGAGCTATCACTTAAAAGCAGCTGACAGAATGGCATGATGGACCTATATTATGGTGGCCAACAGACATCTATAATTGTAAGGGGGTGGGCTGTATGCTGTGCCCGTCAGGAAAATAAATGGGAGGAATAAATTGTATGTTTGAATATGGATGGACATAGAAAGGAAGAGTTTTTTTAACATAGATCTTCGTAGAGTGAGAAGAAGACTGAGGGTGCATGGAAACAGGTGAAGCAGGTAACTCCTGATGTTTGTTCCTACTACATCCAAGAAAACAAGATTTACGTTTTTTTTCAAGCAGAACTTAAGAGTTTTGTTACGATGTATATGTGACTTGTCCTTGCAGAATCAATACTGCAAAAGTCTCAGTTTCTCAAGCTAGAGAAAAAGCTGTAAATGCCCCCCTTTCTCTTGATGTCTCTCTGCTCCTTCATTCACCTTGGAGCCCTCTACTCAAGCTCAATAAGCAGAGCTGCCTGTACCATATGCTTTTACATGGCCGTAAACAGTCCAGTGAAGGCATTTAAGAGCATATCTCAGATTATTAATTTATTGTTGTCTTTGAGTTACCGGGGTTGTGTGCTGGTTTCTTCACCCAGAACAGTATGCCAATCTTGTGAGTTATAAAGTGCAGATACTTTAAGTTAAGGTTGCTTTATTTGTTGGTTTTCTTACATTGTAAACTTAATTGGTGAATTCAAGTAACCAGTGGTTCAAGCAATTTCATTCTGTTTCAAACCAGTTTGGGTATCCCCTAGCTCCAAAATTGTTCCCTTCCACATTTCTATCAAGTACATAAAATCAAACTCAGTTAGTATCCATCATGGAACAGACAAGGAATTTTATCTTTTCCAGGCAGCTCCTGTTTGTTGCAGTGCCTTTGTCTCCAGTGTACGCCTAAAGCTGTTTCTCTTTTAATAACTTGGGAAGAGAATCTCTTTTCTGCCTCAGCTGGATATTAATGAAAAATACCTTGTTTTAAATTGCTGAAGGGGATTCCTCCACTTCTGATCCTCAAAGAGAATAATTAAATGCTGTGCAAGATGGGGGTGCACTGTCTTTGTGGAAAAGTATTGCTAAAGCTGGTGAGAGACCGAAGTGGTAAGTGATTTGTGCCTCGGCCGTTCTCACTGTTTTCTGTGCTGTCACTGCTATTGCAATAGTAGTGGTGTTGGTCTAAAGATGGTTTGTGCATACAAGAGAGGCAACACTTGTAAGGTGAGATTTTATCTTTTCATTCACGTAAACTAAATGATTGGAAAAAAAATTTGACAGCTTCTTTGAACACAAGGCCTTCTTCAGGCACATATCAAAAATCAGGCCACTGAACACTATCTTGGCTAGTATACTAGGCAGTGAGTGTTCTAAATCTTACTCAACCTGGCAGCCAAAGATGGTAATGAAAATGGAGTTGTACAGAAGACAATGAGGCTTCTAGAGCAATGTTTAAAAGCTACTTAGGTAATTATCGCACAGATGCTGAAAGATACCAGGACTGCCTGCAGCATTGTCTATGAAGATGAGATACGTGGAAGACCATGGTCATGGAACAAAAGTATTCTGCAGGGCATACTTACCCTTCCAAATCCCTTACTTGCCACCAGCCAGAATCTTCCTCTTGCAATACATAGTATTTATTGCTTCTGACAAGCCGGAAAGCTGAATTTCCTTCAGTTTCCTCCCAGTTGCATTGGGCCACAGCCATATTCAGGACTGACTTGTCTGGTGATAACACCTGAGGCAGGCTTCTATGTTTCCACTTTTGAAGACAGAGGAAATAAAATGGTAAGGAGATTACCATTGGTAATGGTAAGAGGTTAAGAACAGTGAGAAATAACATGTGACATGTACACGATCACTTCTATCTTCAACATGCATAATGATATTTACAAATTAATCAAAGCTAAGATGATGGGCACAGACGAGCAGCTTTTCCTTATCCATTTAGAAGCCCAGTTCAGATACTGTTTTCCACATTTGTGAGACAGGTGAGAACAGAACCAGGTTCTGTGATAATGACACCAGAAGCAATTAACTCTCAGTGGAAGCTGACACTGCTGTAATAGGAAACTCTCATTACCAGAATTACTTGATACACTTGACTTGTATCAAAAACCTGCTACCTATTTGAAGCTGATACTACTTAATGAACCGTTGCAATTTGTGTGCTTTGGACACTGCATGACCAAATTGTGCTTTACTATAAGTGCGATGATGTCCTTTGTATCAAAAGACCCCATCACAGCACTATAAAACAACTTTAGGTTTTTTTAATGGCTTTTGATAAGCAGTAACATTACCATGAAGCACAACAAGCATTAGTCAATTGTTACTACTGATCACTGAAAGCAAAACACTATTGTAAGTCTAAATCATTCCCTTTCCTTACTATGTTTTATTGATGTTCCTCTGCTAAGTATATTGAATATAAGGAATCTCACTCCTTGGTGCCTAACTTTCCCTGAGCAGAGTTAAACAAGCGTAGGTATGTAACCGTGAGATTCACCTTACCCAGCTTTGACCCATGTTTTACTGTGAAATATGTCATCTTACAGAAGTATCTACCTCTCACCACTGATTCTTGAGGAGGTCTACACAAATTACTTGGATGAGAAGCCTGACATTAAAGTCAATGAAATCATGGGCAAAAAAGCATCCAAAATTAAGGCACTGAAATAGGAGGAGTGTCATAACTGAGGAAATCTAGAAATCACAATTCTTTAAGAGCAGGGAAAACTTGAAACACTGACAGCAAAGAATGAGGGAAAATAAGACAAGCTTAGGAGAAAAGGCTCCAAATGTCACCTATTTATGATTGAGAACCACTGTAATACAATGCCAGGGAAGAATGTCAACTGTCCTGAAGCAAGCTGTGATTCCTTTAGATCAAGTCCAACTGACCGTGTGATTGTATGTTTGCTTCTTTTCTCTTTATTGACATTTCTTTACTTAATTTAAACAAGGAGAAACCAAAGAGCCACCTGAATGCCTGATTGATTCCACTGAGCCAGAAGACACACATGATCTTTTCCTGCAAACACACCAAGTGTCAATCTGATCTCACTAAAGCTCCAGTGGAGATACTCATTCTTGAAAGAGGTATCACTCACAGCAGAGTCATCATCATTTGACTAGAAGTAGGTGTATTACTCATCAAGTACTACTACTTCAATCCAATAAGGGTGGTTCTTGTTGGTCACACCTGACTTGGGTGGAAAGGAGCTTATAGCTTGAGGCCCTGTGTTAGGCAGGATTCAAGTCTTAGACTGCCCATTTGCTTTGTGGAATAGTGAAAAAATTAGAGTTGCCTGAATTTGTCAGAATGATAGAGAAAATTGTAATACAGAGATTAAGCTGTTTTCTCTTTAAAGCATCTAGTGATGTTAGAGCAAGCTGATATTCAGTAAACGTGTTTATGAGCTGATGTGCACCTTGATGTGGCCTTGGTAATGTTTGGAGATCTAATTGTTCTTTCTTCCTTTCTTCATTTCTTGTGTTTTGTTTGTGGAATGTTTAGAGTGTTCTCTGAGGGAGTTCTCATCTTTTTGTGTGAACAGAAGAAATAGCAAAGCATTGGCTAAAGCAAATGGTATAAAGAATTATCACTGGAGGTTGGACTAGATGACCTCTAAAGGTCCCTTCTAACACAAACCATTCTATGATACTGTGATTATCACTGAAATGAGTTTTGCTTTGTCCATCCTGCCAGAAAAAAGAACCAGCCAAAGATGAGCACATCAGATTTGTATCCCTTTGGGTTTCACTGCTGGATGTGTACTTGTCAGTTGCAATATTCTGGATGGACTTCATTGGTAACCTGGTACAGATTAATGTCCTGATTTGTGTCCATATATACAGGTTTCCATTTCCAGCACTGGCAGAAAGCCCTGGAGCATTTCCTAATAGTAACTGAATGGTTATTATTATTATTTCTGGCTGTGATATTATTGTGGTTTTCATATTGATGACTGTGCCGCTGTTATCTAGAGAGAAACAAAGGTGACTGTCTGAGATTCAGCTGTGATGTGCATAAGGGGAATGGTTTCTGTCTGCAGAACTAAACCCCTGCCATAGAGCTGGAAGCATGGGCTGGCTCACTTTAGCCTCTATAAAACTTGTCCAATACATAATCATGAGAAGATATGTGCACTCAGTGGACTTCCGTCTGTTCTACTGCAGTATTGGTCTGACCTATCATTTTCCATTGCAAAGAGTGGATGCCAGCCACCAGCAGAGGTGAAAGTGTTTCTTAGGCAAGAAGCTCCTACTTCCTGCTGTTACCAAAGCACAGGGGAAGTGCCCAGTGATTCCCATGAAGGGACCTTTGTGCCCGCTATTCTTTGTAATGGCATCACTCTTTAGGAACCAGTTCCTCTGTGGGAGACTAGAGGCATAATGCTGAACTGATGAAAGGGACAGAGGCACCAAAGGTGCAGGATGTCGCATGCAAAAGTAATGCCTCATGCAAAATGTAACACCTCTGGTCAGTTTTGCCTACACGCAAAAGTAATGCCTCTGGTCAGCTGGGAAGAAAGCAAGGGAGCAAGACTTGCAGAGGCTGGAGAGGTGGGGGACATGAAATGAGAAGTAGGCGGAAGGAAGGCTGGGGGTATGGTGATACCTCTGATGACCAAATTGAGTAGATGAACGGGCAAAATAAAAATGCACTGACAGCTTATAGAAATAGCTCTGTGGCTAAATGTATAGTATTCCTCACCATGAGAAGGCAGTGTTAGTTTTCTTAACCTGATTATATTATATGGATTGGGAAAATGAAGTCAAGTTGTTCTAACCAGATGTGGTAGTTATATTTGCATTTGCTGAACCTGATTTAGAAGTACCCATCTGAAAACTCATGTCTTTGCTTTCTAAATTTGCCTTTCAAAACATCTTATTTGAACTCAAGCAGACAATAAAAATAAATCATAAAGGCCTAGAAGAAGCCATCATGTTCAGCAGTGGATTTGCATGACTGATGATCTCTCTGGATAGACAAAGCATCTCCTCACGAAAGCCAGGCAAAACAGACTGTGGTATGCAAAACAAGTTACACTGTTGCATGTTCACAATGCTATGACTTTCAAATCTCATTATCAGAAACAATGTCAAAAGGTTCTTTGTTCATAGCTTCCTTTCGAGGCTTTATTATTCTTTTTCTTGAAAATCCATTTTACAGCTCTTGTGATTTTATCTTCTGTCTCTTGATAATCTACATGTTTCTTAAAGCCCTGGCTGTTGGCATCAACTGTATACATAAAAGTTCCAGCTTTTTTTTTCTTTTTTCTTTAAGTTACTTTTTGATTAAGAGTAGGAAGCTAAGAAATAGACCCAGTTCTAAAGATACAGAACAGAATACAAATCAAAATAAAGCAGGAAACAGAGATATTAAAATCCCATGCTTTGAAACCCAATCTGGTTTAATTTGGAGGAGGCTATATCAGACTATATTGTTAGTCCTTTTTTTAAGAGATAAAAACATAATAACTTAATCCACGTTGGTCTCTTCTATTCTCATGTAATTGTTACCTCCTTCCCACCTACAAATGTCAATAATTAAGCTGGGCAGTAAAACTAAAGTCAAAGGTACCACTATTGCCTTTGTGTTTGTACAGGAGATAGATGAGAAGGTAAGCAGAGAAGCAAATCTTCTAGTTTACTCTTATTCTTAACCCTGCCAACAGTTGACCTTCAAAAGCAACTGTATTTCTAGAGGACTCAGGCTGACTCAAGAACAAGTAGTACTTTTTGGTATCCTGGTGTCCTGTTTGTCTCTTTGGGACTGTGAAAGCTTGCCTTTCTCAGATGGACAGTGTCCAGTGGGTGCTGGTGGGACACCACCTTCCTGGGTTTCTTCTGTCTGATATAAAGTGAAGATACAGGAAGGAGCACATTAAGAGATCAGATGTACTTCCCAGTTCATTAATATAGAGGCTGCCTCTGTAAAGTTGGGCTAAACAGACATTCCTAAACATGCATCTGTACTCCTGACCCAACTGCAGAAAAGAGCAATTTGGGGTTTGCTTGAGATAAGTGCAGTTCACCCACCATTTTTCACTTATGCAGAGCAGGTATATTTGTTCACATCTTTAGTTACAATATTTTCTCCAAGTACTATGAGCACCATTTTCACTAGTGAGGCTGATGGAGGGGAGATTTTGGCATCTCTAGCATTGGGACCTCCTACACACTAGAGAGCTAATTTTGATGGCAATTCCTGATCCCACTGGAAATAAGTATATAAAGTAAAAGACATCCCTGCAAGGGCTGTAGCCAGTACTGCCACCAGCATCTTAAAGTGAACTGAACCTGGCTGAGGCTTTCCTGGTTTGCCACATGGAGGAGGGAGATGAATCTGTCCTTCTGACATGCTGGTGGATACAAGGATGCTGAAGCCGCACTGCAAATTAGAGGTCTATACCAGCTTCTAGTGAGTGGCTGTTTGCAATTCTCCACCCCATCCCACAGCGCTCCCTACTGCCCTAGGGCCTTTTTCTGTAGGGAAAGGGTCTTTCCCTTTTTTACAGTGTCTATGTTCTACTAGATACTACAGATAGTATATAAATAGTTACTCAAATGTTTTTACATACCAGCTTTTCAGGACCTGGAGGCAGTGGTTTCACAGACTCAGTTGTACAACACAGAGTGACATCTACAAGAGGGAGAATTAAAGGAAAAAACATGAATTTAATTAGAATGTATCTCTTGAGGCTTTCTCACTTGCAGATCTATGCACTAGTAGCAACAGCATCATGGCAGCTGATATTTCACTTCTCTGAGGTATTGATGTGCTTTAGCTCTGTATTTTCTAATCTTTTACTTCAAACACCCTCCCAATATTTAAAAAAAACCCCATCAACCATGTTTTCGTCTATGTCAAAATATGAATTCAGGGAAATTTGTGGTTGTATTTAGCACTGTGGTTTTCCTAGTTCTGTTAGCTTATTTAGAATCATAGATTAGTTTGTTGGAAAAGACCCTTAAGATCAAGTCCAACTGTTAACCTGGCACTGCCAAGTCCACCACTAAACCATGTCCCTAAGTGCCACATCTACACATCTTTTAAATATCTCCAGGGATAGTGGCTCCACTACTTCCCTGGGCAGCCTGTTCCAATGCTTAACAACCTTTTGATGAAGAAATGTTTCCTCATATCCAATATAAACCTCCTCTGGTGCAACTTAAGGCTGTTTCCTCTCATCCTGTTGCCTGTGACTTGGAAGAGACCTACCCCCAGCTGTCTACCTCCTTTCAGGTAGCTGTAGAGAGTGAAGAGGTCTTCCCTGAGCCTCCTTTTCTCCAGGCTAAACAACCCCAGCTCATTCAGCTGCTCCTCAGAAAACTTGTACTCTAGACCCTTCACCAGCTCCATTGCCTTTCTTTGGACACACTCCAGCACCTCAATGTCTTTCTTGCAGTGAGGGGCCCAAAACTCAAAACAGTATTCGAAGTGCAGCCTCACCAGTTCCAAGTACAGGGAGACGATCACTTCCCTAGTCCTGCTGGCCACACTATCTCTGATACAAGCCAAGATGCTGTTGGCCTTCTTGGCCACCCGGGCACACTGCCAGCCTGTATTCAGCTGGCTGTTGACCAGCACCTCCAGGTCCTTTTTCATCAGGCAGCTTTCCAGCCACTCTTACCCAAGGCTGTAGTGTTGCTTGGGGTTGTTGCGACCCAGGTGCAGGACTTGGCACTGAGCCATGTTGAACCTCACACAACTGGTCTCCGTCCATCAGTCCAGCCTGTGCAGATCCCTCTGCAGAGCCTTCCTACCCTCAAACAAATCAACACTTCCACCCAATTTGGTGTTGTCTGCAAACTTACTGAGGGTGCACTTGATTCCCTCATCCAAATCATTGATAAAGACATTAAACACAACCAGCCCCAATACTGAGCCCTGGGGAACACCACTTGTGACCGGCCGCCATCTTGATTTAACTCCATTCGCCGTCACGCTTTGGGCCCAGCCGTCCACCCAGTTTTTTACCCAGTGAAGAGTACACCCATCCAAGCTATGTGCAGCCACTTTCTCCAGTAGAATGCTGTGGGAAATGGTGTCAAAGGTTTTACTAAAGTCTTAGCAGACAACATCCACAGCCTTTCTCTTATCCATCCGCTAAGTGCGTCACCTTGTCATAGAAGGAGATCAGGACAGTCAGGCAGGACCTGCCTTTCACAAACCCATGCTGAGTGGGCCTGATCACCTGCCTGTCCGGTACATGCCGTGTCATGGCACTCAGGATGATCTGGTCCATAACCTTCCCTATCACTGAGGCCAGGCTGACAGGCCTGTAGTTCTCTGTAACCTCCTTCTGGACCTTCTTGTAGATGGGCGCCCCTTTTCTAACCTCCAGTCAGTGGAACCTCCCCGGTTAGCCAGGACTGCTGATAAATGGTGGGAAGTGGCTCGGTGAGCACTGAGCACTTCTGCCAGCTCCCTCGGTTCACCTTTCAGCTCATGGGATGGCCTGCTCCTGCATCTTTAAGATTTCCTTCTTGCAGAATGTCCAGCCTTCCTGGCCTCCTTGCCCCCGGGGACTGCCTCCCCGGGGACTCTGTCAGCCAGGCCCTACACAGACCGAAGTCAGCCCTTGGGAACGCCAACGTAGCAGCAGTGCTGCCGACCCCCCTCCTCACTTCCCTGAGAACTGAAAACTGCATCATTTTGTGATCAATTTGACTGCATACAGAGGGAAACACATGTATGCTTTATTTTTGAAATTGTTTCACTGACATTTCTGGTCTATGATGCCGTGATTAAGATATATTGCTTTCAATTACCCAGTGGTTACAACACTTACACTGTCTGGAACCATCCTTACATACACAAGGTGTACTCCGCAATCTCTGTTAGCAGCCTCAGGAACTTATTTAGGAAGAAATTTAGAGTAGATACAGCACATTATCCTGCATGCATTATTATCTGAGACATATACAAAGCATTCAGTATACAAAAATTCTCTTTTTAATTCTTCTCTTGGTTAAGCCATACGTGACTGGTAATGAAGTATTTCCTTGCCCTTGCCACTGATCAGGGCTTTCATGGCCTTACTTACTTTTATAACAGGTGGGTTTGAAGCTAGATGAAGCTATTCAAACTACCATTACAAATCAGCTCACAACTCTTCACATTATTTAGTGTTCCATAATGATGAAGCCTGTAGTAATTGCAGATAAACCTGTATCATTAATTTCAAATTTCAAAAGCAAATGACTGTTACAGACAGTCTCACAGAACTAAATGAGGTTCCTAACTGTTTCCACCTACATTTTTGGATTTAACTTTTAATTTATTGTGACTGAAAATGCTTACAACCAAGATTAAATCATGACTGAAATCAGTGGATCTACCAGTGTTCTACAATGCCAAATAAACAAGCTTTAAAAGGCTGAAGCCCAAATACTCATAAACTTCAGTATCCTCTCCCAAAAGTGGCCTTTTGTTAAGCACGTACACAAACATGAGATATTTCACTTCTGAAAATGTGAAGTCTGTGAAGGTCACAAATTTACAGATTTTCCTCTTTCAGTCTTTACATATAAAACCTAAACTTTACATAAAACCCCTAAAACTCCTAAATAATTGCAACTAAGTTCTAAAAAAAATAGTTTAGAAAAGCATATTAAAATAAAAAAGTGCTGCAAATTAAATCACACTGTTTATAAAACATCATATAAATATTATATATTTATATAAGAGTTTTACTTCTATTTATTTATGAAACTGTATTGTTTTACACTCATCTGTACACATCTCGCGCTGAGCTTCTATTCCTCCTAACCATCCAGCTTACAAGACCTCATTACTAGAAGAGCCTTACAGCATAATACTACAATTTAGGTAGAATCTGAAGAATAGGGACAAAAATAATCCCATCTAGTTTATTTTTTGAGTAAAAATATGACTAATTTTCTGACCAAACAGCAGATATAATTTAGTGTATTATTTCCCCCCGGTATACAATAAGCTACAATGTATAGCTGCTACGATGATGAAAGGAGCTTAGCATATACACGAAAAGGTTAAGTAGATAGCTTTTATAATCATTACACTGCCTTAAATGTCCATGTGATTTGACAGTATTGTTAAAAACATCAATGAGTAATCAAACAAATAATAGAACACATTACATTTCTCCCAAATTGTACATCCAGGGGCTGCTTTACATGTCTGGTTGCAACAGAGAAACTTCCCATTGATGAAGAATCCTTTGTGGTACTTGTTTAGTAAATCAGAATTGTCTTTAATTTCTGGAAAGCACAAAGAAACCAAAGAGAACATGACTGGCTGCAAAATGGGAAAGTTCCTTATGATCAATAGTCTGCTTCACCCAACCATGGGACCCCAGAGTGCTTACCAACTACTAGCTGTAGACATACCATTCTTATCTCTATACCATGTTCCTCTATGCAAACTCAAACCTGAAATCCATAACCCCCAGCTACCTGTCTCTCTGAGAAAGAAACTGAGCGTAAAGAAGGAGATACAATACAATCCAGTGAAACACCCAAAGCCAAAACAGGATCCAACAGCTATGATTCAAAATCATGGATCTCATAAAGATTTCACTATCAATAATAAAAGTAATTAAAGGAAAACATTTTCATATATCAAAATATGCCGAGTATTTTCCTAGAACTATCTACTGTAAGAAAATTATATTCACTGATACTTAACACACTATATGGCAAATCAAACTAACTTTTATCTGTTAAAATACAGTTCTTATTTAAGCACATCAAAAGGGAACAGCATCACAGAAATATTTATTTCATATCTGAAGGACTGCATTACTTTAGAATAATAGCACCAGTAGTATCACTGTGCTAGTGATTCATTAGTTCTGTAAGCTGTAATAGCAGTTTTGGATTCAGAAGGTATCTAGAAGAAATGTTGAAGCCATAGAGTAAGACTTTAAAAACTGGTTGTGTCAGGACAGGTTTTCAGTTGTGCTGCAGTGAGCCAGTGTAAACCCAAGATTTCTGAACATGCAAGAGTTCTGCAAAAGGATCAGGACACCCCTTTATGACAAGTGCTTTTCATACACTTTTTAAAAGGCTTGTAGGCATTTGAATATTTGTGCTATTTGTCTCATGAGCATTACAAAATATATCACTTACACAACCTTACTTTTCACCAAAAATATTACTATAAAACTTGGTTTCTAGAAGGCTTGGTGTAGTTTGTTGAATGCTTCTGGTCCACATGCTTCGTAACTTTGCTAAATTAATTGACATATCCTCACTTCCGTGTGTGCAAAGTGAGTCACAGAGAGGTAGCTCATACACAGCCTTACTAGTAAAATTGAGGAGAATATTTGTTCACAGCCTATTTTTGTTCAGACAGCCTGTTCTGTTCCTACAATGGCTGGCATGCCTGAGAGATGCCCTATTCGATGTGAGGCTTTTGCCTTCACTGGAGTTACGCAGGGACACAGTTTTCTGCTTATAACTTACGTTTGCATTACTGTGATTTTGCTTCATTGAAAACAATAGAAATTTCCTTGAAAAAAAAAAGAGGAAAATACAAAGGAAAAAACACTAATAGTATTGGTTATCAAAATGGCATTTATGCAGGTAAGCACTATACTAGACACATCAGGAATGGTTGTGCTCTATTAATCTGCATCAGCAAAGGCTGAACATATGATGAAGATTAAAAAATGCCCATTAAAAGTAATTTAAAAAGCACTTTATTTTGCTTTATTTCTCACTGAAACCTTCAACCTTTAAAATTTCTAATCCCTTCTTGAAAGTACCATGCATTTTAACCAGTCAGTGCTGAAGTGTGAGAGAGACTAAAAACAAATTACAAAGAAGGGCACAACATGATGAGGCAGGAGCATTTTCCTATCTCTCCTCATGTTATTTGAATATTTTGCTACACAAAAGAATACTGTTACCTTTATGCAAAGCTGCAAGCCACCGCTCCCGGCTCTCTTCATTAGCGGCATAGACATAGAGAAGTCCACCCTTGTACACAACCTGGAACAGGTTGGGAAAGCCAGCATGGTGAGACTGTACTGCCTGAAAGCGGGAGGGGAGAGGAAAAGGGGATGGGAACCCAAAAAATAGGCTTTGTGGACCCACATCAAACTCCAGCAACTTAGTAATGTTTCTCAGAGGTCACATATTATTGCCATTTCATATAAATACTTCATATTTCATATAAATATAAATATGTACTGCCTTAACCAAAGTGGTTCATGCCCGAAAGCACAGTTGCAGAAACAAAAAACAGTACCGAATATTTCTGGATATTGCCATCTTCTATGTACAGAAGACCTTACAGCCCACATGCAAACTCTTTCTTTGCACTTCAGTTTTTCCACATTCATCTTCCAGCTTCTGGCTTGTGTTACACAAGGCCAGACCAAAGGCTCACCGAAGCCAGGAACCTGTCTCTGACAGTGTCCAGTAACAAATGCTGAGGCAAAGTACATGCTTAGGGCAGCTGCACAGTAATCAGAATCCTGATCCAATGCATTTATAATTAATGGCCTTTGAGAGGTGTTTTTCTTCTGAGAATTCACTCAATTGCCTTTTTAAGCAAATAACTAGTATCTACAACATCCTGCAGTTAGTAATCCTACATCTCAGCTACACAATGTCAACGGTCAGCTTCTTTTGCTTGTTTTCAGCCTACCTTCTGCTAGCTTTGTTTGATGCCTACCTAATAATTGCTAACATCTGCTTTGCTTTTTGGATCATGTTTAGTACTGTCTGTCTGTGCGTGTGTCTGTGTTAGGTCAGAGTTTCATTTCCCTCGTGTACATTGCTTTTTAGTCATCTGCACTGAATTTCAAATGCCACTTTGTTGCTTTTGTTTGTTAGACTGAAGAACTGTTGTTATTAAATGTGTACTCCCACTGGTAAGTATATACAACTGATCAATTTGTTTCCTGTCTCCTTTAGTTAAATGGTGGAGCCCTGTGAGCTTTTATCTTTAATATGTTATTCATCCAATCTATTAGTCATTGTCAAGTCTCTCCTCTGACCTCTCTTCAGTTTACAACATCTTTCTTCAATTATAGTCACCAGAACTAGACACAATATTCTCCTGGTGATCACAGTAGTGTCAAAATACATTGAGTGCTTTCACTCAATATTGCCTGCTTCCATGGCCAAGGATGCCATTAGCTCCTTTGGCCACAGTATCACACTGGGAATTTATGTTCAGCTATCATGATCCTAAGTAATCTTTAGAGATCCTCCTTCCCAGAACAGACTCACCCACCCTGTATAAACTATAGCATACACTTTTTCCCCCACTTAATTGAATTATGCACTCCTGACATAAATACACTAATTTAACATAAATGTGCCATTCAGTGCCATAAAACTGGGAGAGGGAGAGGGAAAGGAAGACTGGAATGACACCTAGGATCAACCAGGCAGTGAAATATGAAGTTTCTCTCATGAGGTTGCCCTTGGGCATGGCAATTATTACAGGGTCACGAATTAACGCACTATTCAGTGACCCTGCTATTCACTCTAGCAGCCTGCTGCTTGCAGTTGCACTGTTTGGCAGTGGCACTCCTGAAGGGAACCTGCGGCCACTTCTCACATCTGCGTGTCCCATTGCCCATAGAATCGAGATTGATGGGGGGTCTAGAAGGAACCCAAGCTGGGCAACTGAAACGGATGAAAGGCAGCAAATTTGAAGTTATGGCTTTCTCATCACATTTAATTCTTAAACGTGTGTAGAGCTTTGTGCAGCTTCATCTTCTGATAAAAGGTGTATGTAGCCTTGGATTTTCTGACTATGGCACATTTGAATGGTAATCGGGCAGTCAGGAGTCAAATCTTGCACTTAGTATTGTAGGCCAAAAAAAACTAAGTTGAAAGAGGCAGTGAGAATTAAAATAAGAATTTTTAAGTGCTTAATTGTGCCTTAAAACAAGTGATAATCAGTGTAGTGATCTGTATCTTCCAGATAATATTAAAGCAAATGTCTGATAGACCTTTGAACATAAAAGAAACAAAACTTGATCTAAAAGATATCACAGTCAATTAAAAAATATTTCAGCAAGTCACACCTTCAATGATAGAGACTGATTTTCTATTTGTTGTAATTATCAGCAGCACTCAACAGTATTAGGTATCACCACTCAGGACAGGATTAGTAAGTGTAACTTTAGGATGACTGTCATATTTCATAGAATCACAGTATCATTTTGTTTGGAAGAGACCTTCAAGATCATCAAGTCCAACCATTTTGATATGTAAATGAAACACAGTCCATGGCTAACCTGAAAAGGATATTGTCTTGCAGGAGGTGTTGTTTCCTCAAGATTCACTGTCTCAACACATCGGATTTTCTCAATCTCAATGGATCCCCTTTTGCTTCCTTTTTTCTAAGAGAGAACAAACATAGCAGATGGTAAACTAATCTTAACACAATAAATATTATAGTTTTACTGTTTTGTACAGTTTCATGGTTTAAGCTGTATAAGCCATAGCTTCAGGTCTGTTGAACTTTAAAAGAAAAGTGGTTAAAAACCTCCTTGGTACCCTACCTGCATCTAACATATCAATCAAATTCCTTTATAAATCAGTTACATTAATTACAGGACACAGCCCTACATCTGAGAAAGCATCTGCTGCAACTGCAGGAGTACAGGGAAGAAGAGAAGACTAGAAGGAAAAAATGGAGGAGGAATTAAGAGGAAAACACCTTAAGTGCAAACCAGAAGCCAAACTGTGGCATTCATAATTTTGCTAAGGTAATGCAGCTTGTTCTCTCTGAGCTTCCCTGCAGTTTTTTAATGGGATGTAACTCACAGCAGGAGTCCAAATCTACAGATTGGAGCAAAAACTTAAAAATAAGTTGTCTTGGACATATATTTGCATTCCTGATGGGAGATCTGAGTGGAAAGCCATCCTTTTGTGCTACACAGTCACTCCTTATGAAACAAAGATAGTTTAACCATCTGCTTTGGGCAGCTGAGGGATGAGATTCTGAACCAATTATGCCTCATAGAAGTAACTTCTGAAGCCAGTTATTTACATCAGTTCAAAGGTAAGCCTGGACAAGGAAAACATTGCTGTTCAAGACAATGTGTAAACATGCCGATGTTAATTACTTGCTTAAGTTCTCCTTGGAAGGACACAAACAGATGCTCAATGGTAAGCACAACTGTAAGACTTGTTCTGAACAGAGACAGTCCTATGCCTGCAGCTAAGTGTTTTCATGAACTGAAACTAGGATATGATATCCTATAATTCTACTCAAAACGAAGTACACCTGTTGTTCTAACACATAATGTCTGGTGAAGTTAAAGAGAAGACAACTAGAGGAATAAGGTGACACTGGAAAATCTTAAAACAGTTTACTTAAAAAAAATACTTCTTACCCCTTTGTTATATTCATAATAAGAAAGGTTTGCTTTCGTCAGAACAAACAACCTTTTCTTGTAATTAATTGGTGATATCTTTTTCTTCTGTTGTGACTTCTTTAAAAGAAGTTCTTCTAGAACTGTTTTCTTCTCCATTATATTTCCCTAAAAGAACATCATAATTATTTTTATTACTACTATTAATAAATATAGAATTGTAATAATTAATATATTGAGTCATTCTCCTCTGTTTCGTACAATTTTACAGTAATAAACGTTAAAAAAGCATGTGTTTAATATTGCTTAAACAAATGAGGTAGTTTAGCTTATTCACTCAGTAAAAACAATCATAGTATACAAAAATTAAGCTACGGATATAGCATAGTTCTAAACAAGGTGTCTCTGTTATCCTTTATCATCTGAGGATCTCTCCTTTTAAAGTCATGCACCCTTTCTGGCAAAGAGCAGTCTGCTCTATGCACAAATGCATTACATCTGCAGCATAACATGGAACTCATTACAGCAGGGAAAAGAACAACAACAAAAGAGAAAACCCTTCTATTTACAGACCAGAAAAACATACCCAGTGCTGACAGGTGTGTTCCCTGAACTGTAAATTTCCCATTTCTTTCTTCCAACAGAAACAAACGCACTTTTATGGAACAATGACAGGGAGAAAAAATCTAAAAGTAAAAAATGTTCTTGTATGGCATATATGTACATATATATTTATCTATTTATTTTTTCTTAGCTTTGATAATCATACAGCAGTAAATGACAGCAATCACACAATCACAGAATCACAGTAGCAGTTAGGTTGGAAAAGAGCTTTAAGACTGAGTCCAATCATTTACCTAATAATGCCGAGGCCACCACTAAACCGTGTCCCTACATACCATATCTACTAACCTCCAGTCAGTGGAAACCCCCCAGTTAGCCAGGACTGCTGCTAAATGATTGAAAGTGGCTCGGTGAGCACTGAGCACTTCTGCCAGCTCCCTCAGCACCCTTGGGTGGATACCATCCAGCCCCATAGACTTGTGCCTGTCTAAGTGGTGCAGCAGGTCGCTGACCATTTCCCCATGGATTATGGGGGCTTCATTCTGCTCCCCATCCCTGTCTTCCAGCTCTGGGAGCTGGGTGCCCAGAGAACAACTGGTCTTACTGTTAAAGGCTAAGGCAAAGAAGGCACTGAGTACCTCAGCCTTTTCCTCACCCTTTATTGCTTTTTCTTCCTGCATCCAGTAAAGGACAGAGGTTCTCCTTAGCCCTCCTTTTGTTGCTAATGTATTTATAGAAACTTTTTTAATTGTCTTTTAAGGCACTAGCCACATTAAGTTCTGGCTTAATGTGGGGCTTTGGCCTTTCTGATTTTCTCCCTGCATAGCCTCACAACAGCCTTGAAGTCCTCCCAAGTGGCCTGACCCTTCTTCCAAAGGCCATAAACTCTGCTTTTCTTTCTGAGTTTCAGCCAAAGCTCTCTTCATCCAGGCCAGTTTTCATTCCCGCCAGTTCACCTTTCAGCTCATGGGATGGCCTGCTCCTGCATCTTTAAGATTTCCTTCTTGCAGAATGTCCAGCCTTCCTGGCCTCCTTGCCCCCGGGGACTGCCTCCCCGGGGACTCTGTCAGCCAGGCCCTACACAGACCGAAGTCGGCCCTTGGGAACGCCAACGTAGCAGCAGTGCTGCCGACCCCCCTCCTCACTTCCCTGAGAACTGAAAACTGCATCATTTTGTGATTGCTATGGGCAAGATGACCTCCAACCATCACATCACCCACAAGTCCTTGCACAAACAACAGGTCCAGCAGGGCACCTTCCCCAGTTGGATCCCTCACCAGCTCTGCCAGGAAGGTCACTTCCACATACTCCAGGAACCTCCTGGACTGTCACTTCTCTGCTGTACTGTATTTCTAGCAGACATCTGGTAAGTTGAAGTCCACAACAGGAACAAGGGCTAGCAATTGTGAGACTTCTCCCAGCTTCTAATAGAATATTTCACCTGCCTCTTCATCCTGGCTGGGTGGTCTATAACAGACTCCCACCAGGACAGCTGCCTTGTTGGCCTTCCCCCGATTCTTACCCATAAACACTCAACCTTACCATCACCACATTGAGCTCTAGACAATTAAAACACTCCCTCACAGAGCTACCCCACCGCCTCTGCTTCCTCTCCTACCCCTTCAGAAGAGTTCACAGCCATCCACTGCAGCACCCCAGCTGAGCGAGTCATCCCACCATGTTTCCATGTTGGCAACCGTATCACAGTTTTCCTGCTGCAGAATGGCTTCCAGCTCCTGTTTCTGCCCACGCTGCCTGCATTGGTGTAGATGCACTTAAGTTGAGGTACTCATCCTGCCACCTTTTTGGGGGGAGAAGCCCTAATTGCTATGTGACCATTCTCAGGCACTTCCATGGCTTCTAAGACATCGACAACCCTTGCGTCTTTGCTCTTGCATGGACCTCCATCCCCTACCTCCACTGAGACGGCAGACCAAAGCACCTTGCTAGCACACCATTCCTCAAGCATTGTGCTGACCCCAGGCTTGCGTCTAGCAAGCCTGGTTTTATCCCTTTCCCCCTTCAAATCTAGTTTGAAGCTCTTTCAATGAGCCCTGCTAACTCCTGTGCGAAGATCCTTTTCCCCCTTTGAGACAGATGTATCCTCTGTTGCCAGCAGGCCCACTGCCATGTAAACCAACCCATGATCAAAAGACACAAAATTCAAAGGATGAGATCCATCATATTTCTACAAGTTTAGAGTGGTTTCAGGTTATCTTACCCAAACGTGAAGAAAATAGATCACGTCCTTTGCCTTGTATGTTCTGGAACTCCAAAGGGAAGTGTTGTGCTAAGCAGCCCACTTTGTTATGTTCCTGTTCACTGCGGATAAAGAAAATTTGCATGACACTCATCACACCCACTTCATCTATCCACTGAATCCTACCTGAACCCAGAAAGTAACACATACCTAGTAGAAATAGTCTGAAGAGGAAAAGGGGGTTTTTACTAGCCATTACTCCACCATAGGCATCTGGCCACCCTTCCCGTGGACAGGATGCCTACTTACACTTTCCACCAACTCACTTTTGGACAGACCAGTGTTAGTGCCACTGGTGAGTGAGCTTAAAGGTAATCTTGCTGTGACACACGACATATGAAGGAGATATGAGCTTGGGGTAGATGAAGTAGGAGTCGGGACTGAAATCTTTCTATTGAGATGTCTGCTCTGATGTAGGGGAAAGGATGAGTGTCCACCCCACATTAGGAAACTTTTCAGGCATTATAGGGTAGGCACTTGCCCTGACTGACTGTAGGAGTAACTAGCATGAAGTTAGGAGTTAGTTCAACATAGCTTAGAGAAGCTGTCCTTGGAACTAAAATATTAGGTTTGATAGAAAATGTAAAAAGCTTGTCATTCCCACAATGGAGAAGTAAGAACTCCTGCTTTTTGTAACAGCATGTGGCTTTGTTTCCTTAAACGAGGAAACATCCAATCTTCTGCTACAACCCACTGAAGTTCATGGAGCTCATGGAGGTACTGAAGGCCAGAAAAAAAGATGGGTGAGACGGAATTTCAGCTACTTTATTTTAAAGCATTATTTTCAGGTCATCTTTCTGGGGTCATCACTGTGTGACCTTTACAAAATTTCTTAACTCACTGCTGCTTGAATGACTCTGAGCAATTACCTGAACTGCCAGGACTGATAACATTGCTCAAGTGAGACTAGGTTTCTAATCCACAACTGCTCTAATGCTGCGGCCACTGAGAGCCCAGAGAATATCAGCTGAAGCCACACAGAATGACTACAGTCTGCACTTACTGTGGCTTGGAAAAAAGGTGAAGTACCACCATTACTCCTTGTAGAAATGCTAACAAAACAGCCTCTGGGTTTAACAAAGTTGTGCCATGAAAGCACACCAAGAAATTAGTAGAGACAAAAGGGTTTATCACAATATGTAATTTCAATTAAACAATAAAACATTTTATTCTATAAACTGTACCTTGCAACACCTACTTGTTAATAAACAGTACTAAAAATACAGAAAGAGATATTAAAAATACAAAACACAAATTATGAAATAAATAGTAAACTTCTACAAGATTACAAAATTATAATTGTTACACCTTTGTTTTCTGGATATGGGAAAAAACACATACTCTTCTTTCTGAAGTATTTAGCTAAAAGCAATATTCTGTTAAATTTAGGAACTTGATGTCTCTGGTTATGTCCTTGCATAGTAAATGACATACTGGATCACCTTGTGATCTAGTAACATGCGTTCTGCCTTGTTGTCTGTGGACCTGTGCAAGAACCAAGCAAACACATAGCCTAATTCTAAGGATGTAACAGAAGGTATAAAGGTTAAAGGTATAGGCTGAGAAATGCTTATAAGACTCAAAAAAGCCTATAAAATTATTGCATCCCTTGGTTTCTCTGAAACAGAATACTGTGTATTCAGCCTTTGAGGGAGCAGCTGCCTCCACTGCAGCCACTTCATTACTGGAGTGCTCTGACTCAAGTTTAAAAAAATGTTTTCCAGATTTTGACTTCTCATTACTATTTGAGATAGAAACCAATTTCAAATCCTAAAAAAAGCCTTGACAGCAAAACTACATCCTGTCCAGATCCACTGCACAGTGTTCTTTTTTCCCCGTTCATGGAAAAGAAATGAGAACAGTTGAAATTATGCCAAGTGAAATGTTCAACTTTTTTTTTTTTTTTTTTTAAAAAAAAAACCAAAAGCAAAACCCGAGGTTACAGTTGCAGTTGCACTGCCTTTTCACTGGCCAGGCTGCCCTTCCTCTGTGAGCAGACTCTTTTGTGCCGAGTCAGAATGTGCTTGCACTAACCACTCAGTTGTGCTGAAGGAATGATCCTTCAGTGCAGAAAGTACAGAGAGTGGCCTGTGCTGTGCACAGATTTCTGCCTACCTAGAGAATTGCAAGATATGGTATCCTCCCTCTTTGCTGAACAGACCTCAATTCCTTCAACTGTGAAATCTAATTTCTCCCTGGAAGTAAATAAAAAGCCATATGGAATTAGCTTACTGTAAACATTTGTTCCATATGATTTGAAGAGACATGAAGGATCTGGGGATCTTTGATTATTTTTCCACGCTTGAAATTTGTGTCTTATGTCCCGAACAGTTGTGCTTGTACTGAGAATATTTGCATTTTTTTTGCTTTCCGTAACGCAGAGACAAATATTAAAGGCTCGTTACCCTGACAGATCTTTAAAGTAACCACCCTGTCTTTCAGAAAGAGGACTGTTGTGAGACAGTTTATCAGAACAATACTCAGCAAGGCACAAGCAAAGGACCTCCTGGAGGCTAGAGGTACTTCCTCTAGCATTAACTGCTGCTCCTGTTTACTTCTCTGGCAAAGTGGTTTGGATGTGGTGGTCACTGATAAGCATTTTCTAATGGTAGGCTGTAATGCAGCATGCAAGCCAGAATACCTGGCTCCTTCCCTCTTGGTAACCTTTATCTTCAGAAGAGTGAGCACCTGGAAAACTGAGAGGGAAAGGGACAGCAGTTGTGACAGAACAAGCTTGGAGAAGAACCTGACTAAGCTATGGTGGCTGGGGAAACATGGTGGAAGCATGTCTCCCACCTCAGAAATGATGGCAAGGAGGAGCGCCTGACACCCAACCAAGCAGAAACACGTCCTCTGCCCAGATGAAGTAAGCAAACTTGTTGGGAAGTGCTTGCCACTATGGCTTGGCTCCATATTCTCAATAACATGACCCAGAGGCGTAGGCTGGGAGTGGTGAGGGTTGATGTAGGGGGACCAGGACAGGATGGTGGGGTGGGGTGGGTGGGCTGGAAGAGATCAAGGATAGTGATGGGTCTGGTGGAGAAGGCAGGACAGCAGGGAGCGGGGTAGAGTTGGGGAAATGGGACAGAAGAACAGGTAGCTACAGGAGTATCTGCCTGCAGCAGGCACAGGCTCTGTGGGGGCAAAGGCAGGGCCTTGTGCAGCCCTAAGCAAAGACTTGGAAATCTGGTGGGGAAGGTAACATGGTCCTGGGCAGTGGGTGAGGCAGCTGGCAGGGTTCTGTGAGGCTGTTGGGGCAGAAAGTAGTTACTGGGGTAGAAGGTATGGTCTGGGGCGTCTGGTGTGGTGGCAGGCAGGGGCTTGGTGGGTGTGCAAGCAAGGTGTCAGACAGGGGAGGGTGGCCCAGCAGCTGGCTGGGGACAGCAGGCGTGGACCTGGGCAGCTGATATGGTCACCGGTTAGAAGGCAAAGCAGGGACAGCTAGTGGGGCAGCAGGCAGAGGCTTGAGGTGGGGCAGGGAAGAGGAAGTGTTGTATGGCCACGGGTAAGGGTGTGGGTGGTTGGTGGGGAAAGTAGTAGGGTCATGGTCTGGGCAACGTGCAGGGCAGAAAATGGGGTCTAGGTAGGCAAGAGAGGTGTCAGCCTCAGGGTGGTGGGCACATGACAGTCAGGATAAGCTGTTGCAGAACTAGATTACTCCCATTCTGCTACATGGACCATCTTTGAAGAAAGATGCCATCATCTCCCTCCACCCCTGTCCCAGGGGCATGCCTATTGGTGTGAGGACACCACAGCAGGCTTTGCTGGCATTCCCTGTACAAAAGATGGCCAAACACCACTTCATTTCTTAGAAATCCTGCACCTTTTACAGGTGTTCTCTCCCACAGGTTCAGAAAGAGCTTTTTCCTTCATTTCAGGTGAACTATTTCAGCTCAGTGAGCTATTCATTCAGAGCTCCGAAACAATCCAGGATTTATAATAATACAAATTTTCTTTCTTCTTCCAAATAAAGTATATGTAGAGGGTGAAAGCTACTAATTATAAAACTTTCAGTGTGTGTGTAGACGTGCAGAAACACTCATCTCTAGTTACTTACAAATTATATTAGCCTTGCTAGTGAACCATAAAATTTTTAAGTTTGAAAGTTTTGATAAACTGACCTTTTTCCAGTCCACCATAGTTGAAATAGATTTTAGTTGATTAAACCAGTTGTAAAGCACTACCTTGGTATTTAAAATTTATGATTAAGGTTTCTTCAACACAATCAGTGAATAAAAAGCTATCGGAAATGAGGCAAGTAATTAATTTTAATATAAAAATGTAAACATAAAAAAGTTGAATACATTTCCATTAAATCATGTTATTTAAATACAGATATTTATGATGCTTCCTCCTGGTATTCACTTTAGCAAGTCACGTTTAGGCTAAGGGATGGAACTGTTTTCTGATCTAGGTGTAATGAAATCCAGTGAAGGAGACAAATCAAGTACATATGGAAAATAGTCCTAATTGTCTAAAGCTTTTCTGTCTTCTAATTTTAAAATTAATTTAAAATGGTAGTTAAAATTATCCTGCATTTCATCCCTCACTTTTCAGTGAAAATTATCTATGTGATATTGTGTATTTTTCCTCACATTACAAGACATGTGAAATCTTCGCAATATTGTACTTAGTGTTTTGTGTGTTAAGTGGCAGTCTAGTTTTGCTACATACAGGAGACATATCTTTCCCTCCCAGAAGCTCTCCTGTTCCCTCAGTTTTTTTCTGTGCAATTAAAATTTACTGAAGGTCAAAATTTTTTGTATGCAGGATATAAAATCAAAGCTACTTTTTTTGGGCATGCCACAATAATTAATTGTTTACAAAGGGGATATTTAGCGGGATCTAGCCTCAAGTCCCTTAAAATATTATTACTGAAGCATCTTTAAACATGTATTTCATTTACTCTGGTTTAGGATTAGTAATTTGTTTCTAATTGTTGTGGTTTAACCCCAGCCAGCAACCAAGTACCATGCAGCTGCTCGCTCACTCCCCCTCACCCAGAGGGATGGGGAGGAAAATCCGAAAGGAATGTAAAACTCAGGGGTTGAGATAAGAACAATTTAATAGGTAAAGCAAAAGCCATGCACACAAGCAAAGCAAAGCAAACCCAGCAACAACTAAAACCATCAGTGTCCTATCAACATTGTTCTCACACCAAATCCAAAACACAGCATCGCACCAGCTACTAAAGAAGAAAATTAACTTTATCCCAGTTGAAACCAGGACAGTAATGTACCAGTTGACTTTTATTTGAAATGGGATATTATTCCATAGGGTGACAAATTGCATACCTACTTGCTCACATTGTGATGCAGTTGCCCATAGCTGGACCTGTGCCTTGAGTAGGAGGTTGAATTCAATGACCCCCTGAAGGTCTCTTTCAAACTGAACTATTCTGTGTCTGCTTTTGATTGTTGCTAACATTACTCCGTGTATCTTGCAGGAATAGGTGAAAACCTACTTTCTTGTTCAAAAGTCCCATCAGCCCTCCACTTGGTGGAACAAAGCTGCAGCTGAGGGCCAGACCTGCCTTGCAGGCATTTAGTAAGTGGGGCCATGTTCCTTAAAGGAAGTAGTCTAGTCATCTTATATTTGTGACCTGAGCTTGGTCTGAAAGCATTATGGACTTTATATATGTAAAATGCACAGTCTGTTATCCTGATAATGTGTCCTTAAATTGCTGCAGGTTTTGCAGTATTTCTTAATCAGTGATCACTTACCTAGACAAGTAAAGCTAACAATATAAATTATATGCATTTGTAAATATATGTATCAGGGATGAAATAATATCTTCATATTATTGCCAAGCAATAAAAGTATCAGCCAGGTATCAAATGACCATGAGAGTAAAAACAAAAATAATTTTAAAAGGCTTTTTTTGATCACCTTCAGATCACTTCAAATCTTTTTATACGAACTTGGAAGCTAGTTTTATTATCAATGAGAACTGATTATTTTCACATACATGTCTGATTTCAGTAGCTGAAGATTTAAGCAAACCACAAGGTGCTTTGGCATTATTCTACCCAGGTTTTAAACAAGGCATTCATGATGAACCTATGTATGTGGTAGCCACCAGCACTGGCTCTGTCCCAAAGAGCAAGGCTGAAAAGGCACACCACCAATAGTAATATCAGATTAACTGGGGACTGTCTGTACAAATTGGAGATAAACATATAAAAAAGGATTGTGGGACCTGTGGGGATGTATTTGAGGGTGCTAAGGGCTTGCTGATGTCATTGCAAAGTCACTCTACCATTTTTGAAAGCTCATGGAAACCAGAGAAAGATCCTGTACAACAGGAAGAGGACAAATATTATTCCCATCTGTGAAAAGAAAGAACCAGGAAACTGCAGAGAGGTTTGGGAATGGTATGTAATGTCCTCCTACAAGCTGTTTGCTTACATGTGAAGGCAA